>NC_047164.1:14154924-14874924 GCF_009819705.1 Hippoglossus hippoglossus | reverse complement strand
GCACTGGAGGTGAGTGCACTTGTAGTATCATCACTGTGTGAAATGTATAAGCTGGCATGGCGTAGATTGTTGAATTCAATGCATTTAAGCTGTCTGTCTATGTGTTTCTCTTCTCTTTTTCTCTTCCCTAAGGCCTGGATTCAGTATCTTTGTTTTTCCTCTTGCTCTTGTTCATTGTATTGGCTGGTTTTGGAGTCAAGGGCTTCTTGCAATTCAGGTACGTGCACTAGAACACCAAAGCTTAATGCATCATCCGGTGAGGTCTTGATTTCTAAAACGTGTTATGATTGTTTAGGAAAACCGGCAGGATTGGGTTCACCTTTGGCGGTGATGGTAACGGCGGCCCGACCAAGGTAGTTCTGACCCTGGACGACCTTGTCTTCATCAACACTCAAATCAGCAAAAGGGTCAGTTCAGACAATACTGTGAGTATTTTGCTTGGGTTGCATCATCTACTCGAAGCTGACCACTCCTCTTTGAACTTGCAGAAGCTCAACGACGAAAGCATCCTGAGGAGCCAGCTGGACATGAAGACGCCGCACCACTCTGTGTCGGGCCGCAGCTACCTGGCCTCAACGCCTGACAGCTCGAACATTGCCGTGTTTGAGGTGAGGCGAGTCTGATCCGATGTTGCATATTCAATAACTTTGTCATCTTTTTGGATGTCATTGGCTGCACGAAGACCACATGCTTTTTTGTTTACCTCCCAGGGTGACTGGGTTTGGCTAAAGAAATCTCCCAGTGGATCAGTGTACGGTGTCAACAGCAGCACCGAGATTGTCTTTGTCAAGGTGAGTGAATGCATGAGAGGATCAGAAGGAAATTATCCTGGGATCTACTGTATCAGCTCAAACTTGTAAATCCTGTGGACGAAGGAAATATAATCTAATGTCAGCATTTGAAATGAAAAGGCCATAAAATATATCCGAACAATCCTGACATTTCACATCTTTTTCTTCCCCTCAGCTCAGAAACATGAGGCAAGAGAACCTCAATCTGCTCCTGGGGCTGTTCTTCGACTGTGCCATCTTCGGCATTGTGACCGAGCACTGCTCCAGAGGAAGTCTGGATGGGCTGCTCAACAACGAGGAAGTGCGTCTTGATTGGATGTTCAAGTCCTCCCTGTTGATGGATCTGATCCGGGTAAGAGAGACAAACTGATCTAGTTAACTTGTGTTCCCATCATTTGTTTTTTGTTTTTTTCAAATCTCTTATTCTTTTTATATCAACTGTCATCAGGGAATGAAGTATCTGCACAATCACGACATCATCCACGGACGACTCAAATCCCGTAACTGTGTGGTAGACGGGCGCTTTGTGTTGAAGGTGACAGATTACGGGTACAGTGATATCTTGATTGCCCAAGGCATCGACACTGAACATGAAAAGCCAGAGGGTGAGTTTATAATGTGCATCCACAGACCAATTGATTGAGTTTATAAATATATTTTTTGTTTGTTTGTTTATCAATAATCTTGCATTTTTTCTTGATTAAAAATAAAAGATCTGCTTTGGACGGCTCCTGAGCTGCTGCGAAGTTATAGTTTGAGGAGGAAGGGGACTTTCGCAGGAGATGTCTACAGCTTTTCCATCATTGTGCAGGAGGTCATCTCTCGCTCCGCACCTTTCTGCAGTCTGGACATGCCTCCTAAGGGTGAGTGATGCTTTAGTAACCCCACATAAATAATAAAATGATTAAAGGTATAGGAAACCTGCTAAAGGTTGATTCATATTTGAAATCTTTTTGGCGAACCTGTGTTATAATATTCATCCTGTCCTATACAGAATGTTCTCTACCTCAGGAAAAGACCAATGATTGATGTGTAGGCACAATAACATACTATGAACACAATGAGCACATTCAAATTTGCTCTCCATCCACATTTCCCACAAATTATTCACACTGATCTGAAAATAAAATGACAAATATTAAAATTATTGTAATTATATCTGCTTTTTGTCCGGACTAGCAGTAAACGGAGGAAATCAGCAGCAGAAAATCTGTCCGTTTTTGTGCACTTCTGAGTTTGCTCATCATCCCTGTGTCGTCATGCTGTGTGGATGTGTTGACAGAGATCATCAGCAAGGTCAAAGAGCCTCCTCCTTTGTGTCGGCCTGTGGTGTCAGTGGACGAGGCCCCTTTGGATGTGATACAGGTTATGAAGCAGAGCTGGACTGAAGAGCCAGACAAGAGGCCAAGCTTCGAGGAGATCTTCAAACAGGTGACAACATAAGCTGCTAACAGGTCTGCTCCTCCCTCCGTTGAATCTTGCTCTGTACGAAACGTTGCGAGCTGTTCCCTGTCTTCTTCATCCGACAGTTCAAGAGCATCACTAAGGGAAAGAAGACCAACATCATTGACTCGATGCTGCGGATGTTGGAGCAGTACTCCTCCAACCTGGAGGATCTGATCAGAGAGAGGACGGAGGAGCTGGAGGTGGAGAGACAGAAGACCGACAACCTGGTGGCTCAGATGCTGCCCAGGTGAGAGTCCAGCATCTTTCACTGACACGCGATTTAACCGTGTTGTCATGATCTAAGTCATATTTCACTTTTCTGCACACACAGCCGGTGATGCTGATGAGCAGCACTCGCCTCTGGAGGCCTGTAAAGCAGCAACACGATGACAATACAAATGTGTTGCTCAACTGATTAGGAGGCAGAATAAGACAATGAAGCTGGTGCAGACTCAGACAGAGAGGCCTTAAGTTTTCTGCAGACAGTTAAAAATGACCAGGCCAGCTGTGCAAAACGTATCTGAATCGAGGTGAGACGTTGTGAGAGATGGTTAAATCCGAGCTGTCGTCTCTGAAAGAAAACAAAACACAAATTTGGCAGCCAGGGTGTTTTATCTGTCCGTTTGTCAGTATCTTGTCGACCAGAATATGGTGGACGCTCTGCTGTGGGAACATTTACTGCAACAGCCAACACTGAGGATGTGACCAGGGACCCGTCTAAAGCAAAAATCATCATTCAATATAATCAACTTTTTTCATGATCATATCAATTATTCTAAGCTTATAATAATACAACTTTGTTTATATTGCAACAAGGTTACAAAGTGCTGTAGAAAATACAACAACACAAAGATATGAAAGAAATTGTTTAAAAAAATTAAAAAACATCCAGTAAAATATCTGGCAGTAAATGATGTTTAAGCTTAAATACAACATTTGACTATTGTATGAAAAATATTCAACTGTGTCCTTCTATTTGATTTTAATCATTCACTGAAATTTGCCACAGCTTTTCCACCACAATATGTTATTTGAATCGGTAATGAGTACAGTTCAATCACCAGGCCTCCAAATATATAAAGCTAAACTTTTAGATGATGTGTCTCAACATGTGCGGCAGGCCAGTCACTTTCCTTTTGTGTTTCTCAGCTATGGATGTTATGAGCAGTCAGAACGAGTACACCTTAACAAAATAACACTTTAACAAAACTAGAATGGCACTTGAAGAGCGTGTACCTCCACAAAGGCCCAACAGGCATCTAAAATTCAAATGAGCTGCACCAAAAGGCACACACTTATAGTTACTAGTTCCCTAAACACATCAGATTTTTTTTAAAATCAAGATCTATGAAGTATATTTTTCCTAGGAAGTCAGTGAAAATGTCAAAATAATGCCCTATCTGGCAATGTCAAAGAATGTGATAAACATTCCTGGATCCGCCCCCTGATCCGGATCCACACCAACATTTTATGGGTTCTTCTTTGACAAAAACCACATCCTTATACCAAGTTTCGTCTTTTTTGTATAATCCTCCTAGATATCAGACAAACCCACCAACAAATAAACGGACAAGGGTGAAAACATAACCTCCTTAAAATAAGCTTTTCACAGTAGTAAATATATCTCTGAATGCTGTCATCTCAAATAATTAATGAGAGGTGTCTTTCCTGTGTTTAACACTTGGCTGAAGAGAAGAGAGCATCACCATCCCTCTGAAAGCTCTGACTCTCCTCTAATTCCTCCTCCTCCTCCTCTTCCTCCTTCAAGGTCTGTGGCCCAGGCGCTGAAGACAGGCAAGCCCGTCAAACCTGAGCACTTCAGCGAGGTGACGCTGTACTTCAGCGACATCGTGGGCTTCACCACCATCTCAGCCCTCAGCGACCCCATCGAGGTGGTCGACTTACTCAATGACCTCTACACATGCTTTGATGCCATCATCGGGCTGCATGATGTCTACAAGGTGAGCGTGGAGGGGTTTTTGCATTTAGTAATGAATGCTTGGCTTTTTATTATTTTGGTTTTAGTCGGTTTCACTCACAGCAAAACCTTCAGAGGTTTTTTATACATGACACACACATTTCTTTTTATGTATTTGGTTGAGTTATAATTTTTTTTACTTCTTTTATTGTCTTTTTAAACATACACAGTAACATAACACAGTACATACTAATTCCATGTAGCCTTTCCAATCCATATTCAAAATATGTTTTACATTTGAAATTGTAATAATGTAAATAGCAGTATTCAGGATCAGTCGGTATTGAAGAAAGCAAAACAACATACAAGATATTTGGTTGAACTATTTAATTTCCAATTATTAGCAATAAGTAGCACTTAAACTGACAAGGAAAATAATGATTATCTCTTATATTGTGAATTTTATGAATAAATATATAAATTATCCAAAATAAATGTATTTTTGTAATTCCTTTCACAATGTCTATAAGATCTAGGATTATCTATATTGTTGATATTGCAAACATTGTGTAACTCAAACATTTAGTCTGATCCAAATAAATACCAGTAACATATTTCCTTCTTAATTTCTTAATTTGTACACTTTTTATTAAAGCCATTTCTATGAGTTACTGCATTTTGAGAGAGAAAATCCAGATTTATATATATGTGTGTGTGAATTTCTCAGGTGGAAACTATCGGAGATGCCTACATGGTGGCCTCAGGAGTCCCCAACAGGAACGGCAAACGTCACGCAGCGGAGATGGCCAACATGTCTCTGGACATCCTCCACTGCATTGGGACCTTCAAGATGAGGCACATGCCTGAGCTCAGGGTCAGGATCCGTATCGGCCTGCACTCTGGTGAGCAACACGTTCAGCCTTTTCCTGCTGGAATAAAACTGCTCTAACCGTCACGATTTATAATAGTAAATGCTGCGCATGAAGAATGCTCTCTAGCGTGACTGTAATGATTTGGAGAGTCTCATACATAGAGTGTGTAATGAGTAATATTTCAGGGTGAGTAAAAGTCAATGTGTTGCAGAGGAACAGGAATGCAGGAACACAAGCTACTAAGGCAGGGAGGTATTTTTACCTCCTTTATCTCCGTCTGGAACTTATTCCTGGAAGAGAGAGACACTATCCACTTAGAGTGCTGTCATCCAATTAACACACTCCATACTCTGGATCGCTAAGTCCTCACTATGAATTTCTTCATGCACAGAGAAGCACAGCTTTAAAGTCATGCACAGGGATAGGACGTGTGCACTTCTATTGAAACGCCAACAGTTTATGTGTGTCCACCAGAAAGCAGTTTTTAAAACTGAGTCCACAGTTATTGTCACATGTCACAGTGTTAAACTTTGACACACAAACTGGTTCACTATTTCAGATAAGATTCATTGATTCTTGCATGTGTGTATAATGTGTGTGTGCAGGCCCGGTCGTAGCAGGAGTGGTGGGTCTCACGATGCCTCGGTACTGTCTGTTTGGAGACACCGTCAACACAGCATCTCGAATGGAGTCCACAGGGTTGCGTGAGTGTCTCATACATTATTAATTACACAAACCAGACACATCCGTCATCCTCTTGCTTTTTAAACTTTATTTTTTTGTATTGACATGGCTCCTGAGAGGGCAGGTGTGTGGCAGTGTGTGTGCATGCTGCTTGAGGCTAAACAGGGCTTTAAGCGAGCAGTCCTGACTAATCCTTTAAGACCATCAGCAGAATTAGAGGCCAATTGGAAGTTTCAGTGTAAATGTCGTCAATAACCAAGTTTGCCTCAGTGACCCTCTGCATGGCGTATAAATAAAATAGAACTTCAGTGATAAGTCATGAACTCACTTGCACTACTACTTATGTTTAAAAATAAAGTTCTCACATTTCATGGATCTCCCATGATGATCATCGTGTACTGAGAGAAACGATTCAGATTTAAACTGGTCAGTGGCAGATTCCAGTCTAATTCATCATATCTGAAATAATTATGCATTTATACATGACTGTACTGTTTCCATGCCAAAGTGGTAATGGGTGATATACTGCCACCAAGTGGATTCATGCCGAAACAACAGCCTGACTCTCGCAGACGTTACATATACGTTACTGATATTTAATCAGTTTCAGTGTGTAAATGTTGACACTGTGTGTTTGCGATCCCAGCTTACAGAATCCATATCAACCAAAGCACAGTCGATGTCCTGAACAGCTTGAAGCTGGGATACAAAATTCAAGTCCGAGGCATGACGGAGTTAAAGGTAAATGAAATGAGAAAGACTTCCATAATACACACAGACGATATGTAGAGTACCTACTGTAGCACTGGCCTTGTAAAAACAGTATCCAATGAATGCCATTGTTTATTTCTAGGGAAAAGGTATTGAGAACACATATTGGTTGGTGGGGAGGGAAGATTTCGACAAGCCTCTGCCTATTCCTCCAGACACTCAAGGGTAAGTCGACATTTTCTTAACTCCTCCATATATCACATACAGATGACCTGCAGTTCATTATATAATTATTGCTGCGCAACTTTCTATCATCAGTGTGTTTGTATGGAGGCTCTGTCGTGTTCTGCTCTATATGAAAAGCTGCATTTCTCATTACAGGGGAAGCAATCACGGTATCGGTTTAGATGAGATACCTGTCGACAGAAGACAAAAATTCCTGGACCGGCAGAAGAAGATGGGTTAGCCTCATGTTTTCCACTGAAGCCCCCAGTACTGGGAAGTGATATTTTCTAGAACAATACTGTTTGTCAGTGAGAGAAAAAACGCAGGGAGATGTCTGAATGAAAAGTAAACAGTGCTACGCTCTTAAAATGATCCACAATCGACTGTAATTTCTGCTCTAAACCAATCCCTGAACCAGTGTCATGGAAATTCATTTGTCAAACTCATATTTAGACTCAAATAGGCTTTCCTGGAGATGATCATTCTCTTTGTTTCTAGTCTTAGCACATCAGTGCCATGATCAACTCTGGCTCCACACTGCAGAAATGAGCCAAACAGACAACTGTTCCGTATTTGTTCAGCACTTGTTTTTATACCAGCAGAATATTTTTTAATTAACAGCTTCAAAATGTGTTGGCGCCAATCGCCGAACAAGCTGATGGGTGTGTCTAGACAAAGGAACACAGTGTGACATGCAATACTGGTGTTCGCCATGTTCTGTATGTATTTATACTGAGCTCTGTGATTTGTAGAGAGGTTGGAGAGATTGTATCATGAACACGATACATGTGGAAGCTACTACTGCTGGACTATTCATCTTGGTTATAACAGATGTGTGTGAGACATTAGTCTTTTACAACAACAGAATTAGTACATTTAAACCTCCTCGCTGTAATTTAAGCAGGGAGACGCTGGATAAGTTAGAGCTTAAGTCGAGGATTGCTCTGATTTTTGCTTTTGTTGTGCATCAACTTGATTATTCAGTGAAAAAAAATGAAGCTATATTATCAAAATATATCAAAGTATCTTTTTTTGTTTATTTAATATTAGATCAAACTATTTTCATACGTTTTTTGTTTACAGGGTCTCTTCAAATATTAATCCATTACTGCGGATGTGTCTATTTGACTGATAGTTCTTATTCAATATCAATCTAGTTGTGTATCTCAACACAAAATGTGCTCTAAAATTTAATTCACATGACTTGTTTCCATGGTAATTACATTAATATACATATCTTTAGGCCAAAACTTTTGCAAATCAGCAAATGTTGTATAAATGCAAACGCTAAATGACACACAATTATTGGAGAAAATCCATGGGACGCACATGATATTGTTCTTTAAAGGACTCATTTGTAATTTCAATTTGTGTGTATTGTGTGTTTAATGATGTGTGTATTGCTTTAATATGGGGCTGACATTTTCCACGCAGCATGCAAACAGGAGCCGAACCATTGCTCGCTGAAGTGATGCATGGTCATTTACATGTTTTGTACAGCGTGTTGTATGTTCTTCATGGGACAGCAATAGAAAGACAAACACTGATACGCAGAAAATCAACTGACTGGAATGATCATTTCCAATTATGTGCTTCAGCAGATTGAGCGTTTTCATACATGTCGCCCTCTTCTGAAGGAAAATGTCCTGCTGTGTCTGACTTTTTAAGGCATTATCTTCTGACCACTGCTGTTGCTTGGGATCCGAGAACAAATGTTCACTAATTCCACCTCCCATGCCCACCCCCAGGGGGGTCCTAGCTGGAGGAGGGTGGCATGAATATGAAAAAAGGGGGAAGGACAGAGTCTTCAGAGTCATTCCTTTTTGGCCTGGGGATGTGTACTGTATATACTGTACATTTGTACATAGTTTGTCTTTGCATGCTACCGGGTTATAGGGAACAATTTAGTGTTGTTTCTTTTCCCTAAACCACCTGACACAAGAGGAGACATCAGCAAAACACAACAGGCACACGTTCAAAAGGGAAAAAGCAAAGAAGCAACCACATTGTTCACTCACTCACTCACTGTGTGTCGGTTTGCTAATTGTCCGCTGCAGCACTGATATTGAAGCAATAACAGACGAGCGATGTCAGTGTGTGATTTTCCTCAGACAACATTTTTTAGTCTGCAGACATTTTCTCCTCGGGAGCTCAGTGCTGACCACATCCAATGTGTCACACTAGCGTATAGACAAAAAGAAGAGAGGAAAAAGAGAGGAGTAGAAGGGACGTCTGATGAGTTGATCATCGGCCTGCTTCCTTGTGGTGTAGTCTTTCACACCATTAAGTGTTTAGCACCAGCACTGGCTGTTCATGCGTGATTTAAACCAGAGAAAGAAGAGGAGAAAAACGCAGGATTCTGAGTCAGGATGAAGAAGATGGGGGACACTGTCTGAATGTTTCTTTTGATCTAAAGAACAAAAATGAGTTATTCTAGAAACACATAGATAGAACCCACCTTCCTTTTCTAGATTTTTAATCAATTTGCCAAATAGATAGATATACTCCAAAGTGAATGGACTGTATTGTTCATTTTGAAAGTGATTTCAATGTGTTTCTGTAAATAAACTATGGTTTTAGTGAAGCTCGTGTCTTCAGTCTGTATGTGTTGAAGCTGTTCTCCAAAATGGTGCGCTGACACATCAATAAAATATGAGTGCACCAATAAATCTTAAGTTCAATAACGGCCAATAAATCACACTGTAAAGGACAAGAGAGCCAATTATATCCTGATATTTTTAAGTTAGTGGCTTTTTATCTATCACATCTGATTCATACTTTTCAATTGTGACAAGCAATATATGGGCAGGGTGTGAGAGAGGACTTGGCAAGAAGGAGGAGATGGCAACATTAAAACTCCCCTCAATTATGAGGAGACAGTAATTCAGTGGAGGTCTTACCTCACCCTTTCACCATAAATCCCACAGCAAGTTAGAGTAACGCTAACAAGCTTTGGGATGGTTTTGCTCGCTCGGGCTGGTGTGACTCTGGTTTTATTCGTCTGTGGAATAATCCAATGAAAGTGTAAGAGCGGCTTTACATAATGCAACTTCTGTGCAAGACGCTGCACAACATAAACAAACCCTCTAAGTGTTTGCTTCACGGTTTCGTCCTGAATGGTGGAACATTTTTCGTGCTGAAACTACAACCTCCGCAGAGCTGGAGTTGTAGATGAAGCTGCAGCTGCCTCCCAGTGTGTTTCCCACAGGTTTAGAAATGAAGAACTCCAACAACATAATCATAAGTCAGTGTTAGAGTTTTTGGTTTGAACATGGGGAGGGGATGAGGTTCAAATTCTCTGCATAATGTCTAAATTATTACTTCTTACACTTAAGAGTTTTCTCAAATAATATTGTATATGTCATACTTGCCAGATGATACCAACTAGCTAGTAATAATAAATAATAATCATGATTTTTGGTCATATTGCAACAACAGGAAACGGTTAAAAAGCAAACGATAATGAACAATTTAAAAGCAATTAGAGGTTCACACAGAATTAGAGCACAGATACAGAAACAAAAAATAGTAGCCAAAGTAGCTTCAATAAAATTGAGGGTGGTTTTGATTATTGGAAGAGATGCCACCCCCTTATCCCACCCATAGATTAAGCCCTTGCTGAGGATAATATTATACTTCGCAAAAATTATTTAAAATGTTTATTTTATCCGGTTTGGAATATGCAGAGATCATGTGTGCTTTGCTGGCAGGGACACGTGCATGTGAAATCACTGCCCTGAGGACACAGCGGCCCAAAAGCAATTCCTATTCCTGCCACACGGGGGATGACGTGAGGACAACTTGGACAGTTTGCTATGCCAAAGCCTTTTTGGCACTTTGATGGTGCAGTCACACCCTTGATTTAACCACACACTGTGTCATCTATGACAGACTTTCCCCTCCACACTCCACAATGGTGTGTGGTTTCTTTGTTGCTTAGGGTATTCATTATTTTAGGCCATTAGTGCCGAGCTTTGTTGCATTATTCAGTGAATGTTCTGTCTGTATGTGTGGGACACATAATATAAAATCCTAAAAAAAATACCTCAGTCTGCATTTAAGAAGCTAATCACAAAGTGATATTGTGTCTTTCCTTCTGCAAAGAAAGACCATTAAATGACAAATTAATTTTAATATGTCAGAGGATATACATTTCACTTGTATACATGAGCACACATTTAATTGGATCAGTGTTGCATGTTTTCATCGACTCAGTCTGGATTTTCTTGTAGCAGGGTGTAGAAGTGGTTGCTGAGATATTCATTTTGATGAAAATTAAATCAAACAAATAAAATCTCATCATTATAAATAGCCAATTTTGCTTTCACGTTATACCTACATGTATATACTGCCCCAGACATACACCAGGCCTGTCGCTGCATCAGCCCTGACCAGTGCATGCAGCTGCAGGTTCTGCTGCCCACTCCTGCCTGCTCTCTCCACACACCGTGGAGTGAATCCCCTCCTGATACATGATGAATCCAACGACACAGACAGTCTGATCGTCCACATGATCACAACCGAAGTCTCCCTCCCCTGAACACCGTGTTCTTCTGCCTCCTCTGCGCCCCTCATTAGCCCGAAGCCCCGCTGGCATTTGACTGGCACCGGCTCGGAGGTGCCAGTCCAGCAGAGGCAGAGTGAAGCCACCCGGAGTCAACCAGGGGGAGACCGGAAAGTAATGTTGGCTTTTCACAATTAAAGCACATTAGGGTTGCCATGCACTTAAGGTGATGTATTGGATCATGATCTTATGAAAGTGTAGTTGATTGACATGCATGTTTAGGGTTATTAGTTATGTTTTACTCTGAAAAGGTCGTGCTGTAAACACAGATGTGAGGGTAGGATAACTTCTTTCTGAAAGCGGGTCAGCGGAAAAAGATTTCCCACCGTTAAATGAGGTTGTCTTGATTCTCTCCTGTTAACCTTCAGGAGAAAAATCCCCTGCAGTTGGTACTGATGGGAAACGTGTGCATGTGCAGGCCTGAGCAGATATAGACCCTATATGCATATTCTGCATGTGCACTGTACTTAAGCTACTAATATATACTGTATATAAAGGTAGAAATAAATAATTGATCTTCTAAACAGCCCCATTTGTGTGGGGGTACTTAACCATCTAAATGTGCAATTAAAAGAGGCACTATTGTATATGACTTTAATTAAAATAAAATAATATTAGTAATGAGTTCACTTTGTGCACTCCCCGCTCCAAAAGAAATGTCTGTGCACGGCCCTGTGCATGTATTATGTGCATGTATTATATCCTTCAGAACCTTTTTCCATTGAGCAGGTGGATGTTTAGGCCTAATCCAGATCAATAACCGTTTTATTTTGAAAACCTGTACCGGATCTGCCGCGTTAACCTCCTCTAGCCTGACAGGGGGGGTTCAGATTGACGGTGTCAGCCTCAGACAGGTGGAGGAGACGTCCTCCAGCACCGTGGTGGCTGTGGACCGGGCAGGACTGGGCTGGGGCTGCAGGAGCGGTGGCCGCTGTCCGGTGCTCGGATCCTCCTGCAGCCGCTGGATTCACAGTATGAGAGCAGATCCGTGCAGAAACATGCAGTGTTCGATTCTCCCGAGCCTCCACACGCTGGACACTTCACCGTGGACGCGGGGAGGACGAGGGATGTAGCAGCTGTGGATTAACGAGGAGCACACATGGACTTGGCTTTTTCATTTATGTTTCTCCCTCTCTGCGGAGATTGTCGGCTGTGATCTTGAACCACCCTCGGCCCGGCCATGGAGAACCCAGCAGCCGAGCCGCAGAGCTACGAGGACGTGCAGAAGAGCGGGTACCTCCGCAAGCACAAATCAATGCACCGGCGCTTCTTCGTGCTCAGGGCGGCCTCGGAGCACGGTCCGGCTCGGCTCGAGTACTACGAGAACGAGAAGAAATTCCGCAGCAAATCGCCCGTGCCCAAGAAAGTCCTGAGCCTGGAGACCTGCTTCAACATCAACAAGCGGGCGGATTCCAAGAACAAGCACATGATCGTGCTCTACACCCGCAGCGAGAGCTTCGCCATCGCCGCAGACAGCGAGGAGGCGCAGGACGAGTGGTACCAGGCGATGCTGGACCTCCAGGGCGACTGTAAGATGCTCGTGTCTGTGCCCGCATCCGGCCTGTCCTGCCCCCGGGCTGTTTGTCCTCCACACACTCTGTTTGGCGCGGCCATTCCCGATTGTTCCCCGCGCACCACTGGCTCGAATGGTTCTGATCCATGTTCTGCAGATGGTTTTTAATGTGGTGATTTGAGCTGATGCACCTCGGTGGTGCGGTTCGGGTGGTGTGTGTGTGTGTGTGTGTGTGTGTGTATGTGTGTGTGTTTTCCACCCGGAGGCAGGTGCACTATGATGGGGATGATGGTGATGAGCAACACGATGGGCGGCATGTGCTGTGTTTGTGCAGCACAATCCCAATGCGCGCTGGTCTGATACGGTTAAAACCTGCGGATCGTTTTTCGTCTGCAAAAAAGCATTTGGGATGCATCGCAAACAGCATCCACGTGCACTAATATGTGCACGCTCGCCCTTTTCTGAGGCGAACGCAGCCCGCTTCATACGACGGTGTGTTTTTGCATGGCGCAGTGGGCATATAGCAACCATCCAAGGGACGCATCATATAGTAGTAGCCTATCGCCGCGCACTCCGCTGCAGCCCGTGTTTTTGTTTTTCTGCCGCTCGCCTAACCTACATTTGCGCTGCTGGCAGGGAGGAGACGGCATCATCCGCGCGCCCTCACTGGGAAATGTGTTTCTGTGGCGTCTCCTCGTGTTTACGTCGTTACATATCCTTCGTGCTGGAGCCCGAACCCGACCACCCACCCTCCCTGTTGTGCTCCTCAGTCAGTGGAGATTGATGGGTTTGCCCAGCTCCGGTGTTGTCACGCTGTAGACTTTTAAAACAGATGCACACATTAGAGCGCAGAGCCCATTTTGTTCAGATGGTGTCTCAGGGACCGCCACAGTAAAAATACATATCTGTAAGTCTGTTCATAATGTACGGACAGGGACGTGCAAATGGAGATCAACACGTGTTGACATATAGGTTATATGTGGGGATCATTTTTTAATGAATTCAATATTTGTCATGAGAAAAAAAACAGCTTTTCATTGCAGTGGCGGATCTAGGATGTTTCTGCATCAGGGGCCATAAAGGCTCCATGCACAATTCCAGATTCAGTAAGGTTCACATTTAAGCCTTTCCCTGTTTACTGTTAGCTCAATAACTCTGAGCAAAGCCACACATCATTGATATATTTTTTTAATTCCTTGCTCATGCACATTGTGTACTTCAAAAAACCTAAGAAAATAAAAAATTCTTAACATATTATCATATTCATTGTTAGTAAGTGACCAATTATTCAAAAAGATGTACTGAGAGGACAGGGGTGCTTCAGGGGCCAATCAGTTTTTAGCTGGGGCCAGTGCCCCCCTGGCTGTTTCCCTGGATCCGCCCCTGGTTCAGTGAACATCCCAGTGGCTGTGGTTAAGTAAAAATATAAATAAATATATAACCAATTTTTTCACAATCAAGCATGGTGTTTTTTCTCAGTAGATGTATTCTATACCTCCAAAGACTCTATTAGTTATAGAGCTGTAGCTTGAGAGTGATGGTGATGAATGAGCTGCAGCACCGCAGCTTGGCAGACACAACACACATCATTGTATGTAGCAATTTAGTAATGATAGGAAAACAAAGTATTACTCATTAGTGTCACCTGCACTGCTCTGTCATTTTAGCTGTGATTAATATTTCAACTGGTTATATATGTTTTTTTCATTTCCTGATGTATGTGTGATGTCATGTAGTTTTTATTTATATATTCTTTCTTGTCTTCCCAGGTAAAACTCCTGAAGACTATGGCAGTAGTGGAGAGTGTAGCTCTCCGTCTCCTGTTCCAACCTTCAAGGAGGTGTGGCAGGTCAAGGTTTGGCCTAAAGGTCTTGGACACGCCAGGAACTTGGTGGGCATCTACCGGCTGTGCCTAACCGACAAAACTGTCAACTTTGTCAAGCTTAACTCGGATGTGGCCGCTGTGGTGTTGCAGCTGATGAATGTTCGCAGGTGTGGCCATTCAGAGAACTTTTTTTTCATCGAGGTGGGTCGCTCGGCGATAACCGGCCCTGGAGAGTTCTGGATGCAGGTGGATGACTCTGTCGTGGCTCAGAACATGCATGAGACCCTGCTGGAGGCCATGAAGGCCCTGAGTGAGGAGTTCCGTCAGAGGAGTAAATCTCAGTCTGTAGGAACGTCATGTGGAGGTGGTACCGCCTCAAATCCCATCAGTGTTCCGAGCCGTCGTCATCATCCAAATCTGCCGCCAAGCCAGGTGGGCTTCTCCAGACGAGCCCGCACAGAGACCCCAGGAGGCAGCAGCACGAGCACTTCACCTACATCACGCCACGGGTTTCCGAGGGCGCGAACAGCCAGCATCGGGGCCAGGTCGGAGGAGAGTGGAGCAAGTGCCAAAGGGACATGGGCCAGTTCCAGTCCAAGTCTTAATGGATCCTGCTCTACTACGCCAACGCTGAGGACCAAACCCACCAGGGCCCCAACCCCTGCTAAGATTACCCTCAGCCTTGCACGTTACACGCCCAACCCTGCTCCCTCACCCGCACCAAGTCTGTCCTCCAGCTCTGGTCATGGATCAGAGTGTGGCCTAGTGGGGGCAGCAGTGGGAGGCATCACGGTCTGCTCCTACCCTCGGGTTTCTCAGAGAGTCTCTGTTTCAGGCTCACCAAGCGACTACGGCTCCTCAGATGAGTATGGTTCCAGTCCTGGGGAACACTCTCTGCTGGTCCCCAGTCTGTCTGGACATCATGTACACGGAGAAGGCTCCTCCAGCTATATAGTCATGGGACAGCGAGAGGGTCTCCTCGGTTCCCACCATCGCTCCAAAGGCCGACGGATTACGCGGCGCTCATCCAGTCGAGAAGCTGAGGCAGAGCGCAGACTACTAAGTAAGAGGGCGTCCCTGCCTTTGGCAGCCCATGAACGGCTGACTCCACACAGAAAAGATGAAGATGAGGAAGATGAGGAAGAATATGCCATCATGTCACAGAGTGCTAACAGGCAGAGAGCTGATTTGCACCATGCCTCAGGGGGTCTGGCAGGTGGGGGTGGGCACCGTGATATAACAGGGGAGAATAGGAAGAGGGCTGACAAAAGCAGGGGAGGGGTGGATGCAAGAGCAGCTGTGGATACTGGCTACATGTCAATGCTGCCTGGAGTGACTTCTCCTCCTGGTTCACTTCCTCTCTCAATAGGTATGTCTGAATCTAGTGCTAAACCTGGGGCAGGTGATGAGTACATGGCTATGACCCCCAACAATAGTGTGTCCCCTCCTCAGCACATCCGCCAGCCCAGCTCAGAAGGCTACATGGTCATGTCCCCCAACAGCAGCAGTTCCACAGACCTGCATGGACTGGGCATGTGGGATAGCGGGGCCAGCATAGAGAGCCGGGCTGCCAGTGACTACATGAACATCTCACCTGTCAGCAGTCGCTCTGCCTGCAGCACACCGCCGTCCCACCCTGAGCAGCACCAGTTGCAACCAAAAATGTTCAATTCTTATTTCTCCCTGCCACGAGCTTATCAACACACTCTCTATACTCGCTTTGAGGACGACTTGAACAAAGTGGAAGGAAAAAAGGACATCAGTGGGCACGGTGTTGCTGGAAGGGGAGGGGGAGTGGGATACAGCAAGAGAAACAAAATTGCAGTAGGCTCTGCAGGAGGCTGCCAACTCTCCATGTCTTCCTCTTCTTTCTCCTCCAGCTCAGCCAGCAGTGAAAGCCTGGAAGACAAGTCCATATCAGCAGGCAGAGGGTTAAGTTTATTAAGAACTGGCGCAGAGTACATGAGTGCGGGAATATGCACAAAAGATGGACGTCACCAGCAAAAACGTGGATCAAGTAGTAAGAGCCCAAAGCAGCAAAGGAAGGGTCGCCCCCTCAGTGTGTCCTCAGATATGGCTAAAGCAAACACGCTGCCACGGGTGAAGGAGAATCTGCCTCCATCAGTGTCTCAAAACGTTGGTGAGTATGTCAGTATCGTCTACAAGGAGAAGAATAAGTATGACGGAGGACACAGACATCCTGTGATCCACGGAACCCTCCGGCCTGTGAATCAACCGCTTCTCTGCCACAATAGTCCTGCTAACCTTCCCCGCAGCTACTCGGCACCGCTGTCCACCTCTGCCGAATACGTCACCATGGACTTAGGGAAGACCTCAACACCCCTGACTCCTGTTAGGTCCACATTCAGCAACCCACAGGGCCCACCAGCTGTTGTCCCCAAGGCCCAACACGAACACAGCACAGAGGGCAACACCGGGTACAGAACAAAAGTAAAGATGGCAGCAATGCCAACAGATGCCTCAACTCCATTTACAGACAACAAAGGTTCAGATCCCAGCATTTCAGCAAGATCTGCCGTGCACTCTGGTCCACCATCGTCCATAGAACAGGAAACAGGTTTGGGTTTTTCCCCGGTCAAGTCCTTCAAGTCTCCTGAGCGGAGCACCAGCAGACTGGTCCGAGGTGACCCGCAGGGACGGTGGAGTCACCGCTCAGAGACGTTCAACTCACCTCCCTCTCTACCACGCCACCCACCCTCTTCTACCTCCCTCTTCACGGAGGGCAGCCAGGCAGCGAGCCATCGGCATGGCTTGGACTGCTCACTGTGGGAGAACGGACAGGCAGCAAGTTTGTCTGCCACGCCTCCACCGCAAGCCTCCACCTCATCCGCTGTACAAGGCCTTAACTACATTGACCTTGACTTGGCCGTTAAGGAGAGCCCTCAGGCTGGAGTGGAGCGCACCCCTGCCGCCTACAACACTGGAGGGGGTGCTATGGGTAGCAGTGCTGGCTCCAGCCTCAACACTTATGCCAGTATTGATTTCTACAAGTCAGAAGAACTGAGAGCACACCAGAGCAGTAGAAAGGACGGTCAAGGTAAGAGCTACTACTGCAAGCCCATCTCATGGGGAACATGTTGATCATAATATTTTACATCTGACAAAGGTTTATCAAATATTGTACTGATGATCCTTAGATATCATCTTTTATGATGTTATTGGTTGAGACTCTTTCATAATGTTGCAGTGTCTGCAGCAGCACCTTCATTTGTTCTCGTGGACAGTGCGATTATTGATGTGAGCTCTGGCCTCACGCCTCAGTTGCTACTGCACAAAGGACCATGTTTTTAACACAACAACTTAAAATCTATCAACATAGCAGTTGATTCCATAATCACATCATTAAATGAAACTTTTAAAACATATGATAGATTTGATTCTGATGTGAAAATCTGAAAGGTTACATGAGGAGAAAAACAGCCATTTGTCAGCAAGAGTGAAGTCGAATAAGCTCGATTAACTGAAAAGATTTTTAGATAACAGAATGCATTGCCTTAAAATGGCAGATTTTCAGAAGAGCAGTGAGATTTCATTTAATTAGTTAATCAGTCGATTAGCAGAAAATTATCCAGGTACTATTTTGATAATCAACATTATTTCATACATTTTTCGTGCAATCTCTTTTTAGTCTTTTAAATGTGATGATTTGTCAATTGTAATGTTGAAGTGATGGTCACATTAAAAAAGGGCATTTTTCAGTATTTTCCTTCATTTCATGGAGCGAACAGTTAATTCCTTGATCAATTAACCGTTAAGACAACAAGTGAAAGAAATAATTGGAAATGGGTGAAAGGAAAACCTTATATTTCCTGGTAATAATTGTGGAGCTGGGTGTAAGCTTTAGATGTGATGTGCATAATCCACAGACAGAACTCTGTCTGGCTCTTAGTCACTCCTCCCCTCTCATCCTTTACTGACGTGTACCTTCGCTTCGAGCTGGTGGGCAGCGCCACACTTTCCAGGCAGTGGGTTGTCTGCAGAGTCTCTTATTATCACAAGTGGGTGTTCAGAGAGCAAAGCCAATTGATTTGTCTGCTGGTAATGAGCCATTTTACATAAATGGAGGAATATGGGCCAGGTGTTTATGTTGTATGTGTGGGCGCGCTGTTGGCTGCAGGATTTCACACGGCAGCTCTGAGGTTTCCCCTCACACTGCACTGATGACAGTTGTTAACGTTGGTGGCTGAAGCACATTTTGATGGAAATGCATTCGCAATCCCTTGCTTTTTACATGTGGAGAATTAAAAGCCACGCTATAGGCAGTATATTAAAATGTTAACATACAGGTAAATCTGAATATTAATCAGAGGACTCAATGGAACAAACAACTCATGCAGCTTATTTATTCGAAGCACCTACGACATTTGCATGATTGATTCATCTAATGCTTTCCAGTCTTTACGTGCACATGCATAATCATCATGATTGCCTTATTATTTTAATCGGGGAATAGTTCATGTATGCATTTAATGTGAATAGTAAGGGGAAAAGGCCTCATTAATATTCTGTTATTAATTTTTCATTAAAATTTTCACACTGAGATTTATGATTGAATGTTTTCCTTCCTCTTAGCTTCAGTGTTTATCTGCAGCATTATTATAATAGAGGGACTCGTATTGGAAGGCTGCAAATCGACAAGATGGTGGTTGTGCTTAAGATTCTAAAATCTCAGGCTTGATTCTTTGACGTCCAATCAACACTCATATATCACCATATATAATAGAATTTTCATCAGACGTCAAATTTCAATGTTTATTAATATATCAGAATTAGATTAAGAAGTCTGCGTGTATTCTGTGTTATGAAATGAATGTGTTCATGTAAACATAGCTGGCTCTTTGGCTCTTTGACTCTGTGATGTATCCAACGTTTGTGAATAATAATAATAATCTTTTTATAATGGCTTGTTTTGAGTCAACCGAGTGCACCTTTCAATAAATCATAAACAAACACAACGAATAATTAAGGTAAAACCAAGGTTAAAATCAGGCATAAACACAAAACACTTATTAGTTTATTAATGACAAATAGTTAATTAGCTTTATTTGAGCTATTTAGACTAATGTGAGCAGTTATCAGTGGAGAACACTTGTTCCGACACCGAGAAACTTCATAAACACATAAAATAAGAGCTGTCTGTCTGCAGCAATCATCTTTCTTTAAAACAGTAGGAAATATAATAATGAATACAGCAACCAGTCCACGGTTCATGCTGCCCTCTCACCTAATGTCCAATGGGATTGGTTCCAGCCTCCCCCCCCACAACACTCACAGGATGAGCAGTATAGATAATGGATGGATAGATGGATGAATACATTCTCAACACAGGTTGACAAAGAGTAGGTGCACTCAGCTTTATTATTCAGCCCACCTTGCTAAAACTAATGCAGGCTAATAAAACAGCCCTGCAGTAAATCCTGGACCATGAAGGTTTAATGGTCAGTTTTTATTGGAACTATATTAAAAAGGTGTTGACTCAACTATATGGTCATTTTGGGGGACGTGGTTTTTTGCAGCTGTTGAACTATATTGTGTTATTGAAAGGTGTTTCAGTTTACTTGCCTTTTAATGATGTAAATATGGTGGATAAAATCATAAAGACAACTGGCAGTGCTCTGATTTGACACAGTATTGTGAACATCCAGCGTTGTAGTTGCAGAGCGTGACTCTGAAGCTGTGAACTGTGAGTTTACCTTTCACATATGAAGAAGTCGGCAGGAGATTGTCCCCGACAGACGTGTTCACAACAGCAGGAGAATATCCGGAAGGCGAGGGGGGGGCGCCTGTGTAGAGCACGCAGGGGGCTAATCAACACCGCTGTCGGCCCTCATAGTCAAGAGCTCTCGAATCTCGTTGTCTTTCCCAGTTGATATCTATCCTATTTTTCATGCTTAGAACAACACGCCCACTCACTCCCAGGGAATTTTCGGACATTTTCCTGCTGCATTCTCTCATGGGCTCACTCGGACATTTTGCAGACAGTTTACCAAGGAGCAAGCAGGAAAATGTCTGAAGCAACTGACTGACTTTTCAGAACATCCAGAACATTACAGGAAACATACACTCTTTTAACTTCGGTGCATGTGTGAAAGCATCATGAGAGTGGTTGGAGCGGGTGGTCGGACTGTCTCAGAGACAGCCAGGTTGATATATCGGCACTCTCGTCTGATGTACACAAGATAAATGAGGTTATACATGAGGTTATTCTTTAAAAGGCAATCGCGCTCCTCTGTAAACCACATGAGACCGAAAAAAAGAAAAAATCTTCGCAATCGCAAACTGACAATTACGATGCTCTGATGTTCACTCGCCGCCTCTGTCTTTATTTTGCTGACGCGATCAGTACTAGAGTTGCACCGAGCTCTTTGTGTTGTGTCAGGGGATCGTTAAAGAGAAGAAAGTTCAAAATCCCTGGAAGTGATAAGACAACACACGTAATATTGACGTCTGCAACAATTCAGTGCATGAGACTGAAAAGAGCAAATCCTTTAAGAGAGATATGAAGCGTCATGTGATATTTACCCAAACAGTCAGCAGGAGCTCCAGATATCAAAAATCTACACTCATAACTTCAGCAACAAAAAAAAGAAAACCCTTTGAAAAACAGCATTTTTGAAAAACCTTTCTGTGCTAAATGTATGATTCTAATTCCTTTTTGTTTTCTCCTTCCAGATTGTTGATCATCATCGTCCTGGATCTGAGTGAGACGCCGCCGCTGTGACTGCTCCACGCTCACTCTGTGTCCCGACCTGTTACCATAACAGAGCGGGACACTGAAGTCCTAACACTGAAACCATGGAAAACACATCCCCATCCTGTCTGCGGTTTTCTGTCAACCAAATGTGTGCCAAACACACACACACACACACACACACACACACACACACACACACACACACACACACACACACACAGGAAAGTGTTTTTAGCCTTGTTTTGAAAAAAAGTGACATTTGATCATCATTTAATTTCAATAGATAGAGGATGACAGTTAAATATGTAATTGTGCGAGTTCTCAGGTGGTCTCATTACGCTGATCATGGCAGCCCTGAGTATGTGGAGGTATGCACTCTATGGCACTGAGTAGAGCACATACCTCCACCGAGGCCCAACAGTCCCATTCCTTAAATTCCCTAAATTGAGCCTGCTCTAAAAGTTAATGGGTTCCTTCTTGGCCCATACAACACGTTTCAATTAAATGATTTCAGATACTGCAAATTAACCTCCTTGGCAGAGGGAATAATCATAAATCACATGGCAAAAATGTCCATCTGTGAATTTTTTTATTTCAAACACATTTGCATTTGTTATTAGTGCATGAGCTATTTTCTATCATATCATTTAACTCAAGGCTCAAAATGGCAGGTAGTATTTTAATGCCGCTTTATCCTTTGTCTATTTTTAAAGTCAAATGCTCATCAGGTGTCACTTTGACTCCAAATAAGAAGAGAGGTTTCATACACTCACACATGCTCTGTCACTGTAAACATATTTAATTTGTTGCATACAGTTGCCCAAAAAAGCCTTTATACTTCTTGACCACTTTTACTGTGCTACTGAAGGACTTCAAAGTGTGCTTAATGTCCGAGGTACAATTTAATGACATGAATTCAATGGAGATATAGTTTCCCGTTTATTTTAATATAGCAGGAAAATGACTAAAATCCCCAAAACCTTATGCAAAAGTTAGGTATCAATTTTCTGGTCATAATTTATTTTCAAGTCATGTTTATTTATAAAAGACATTTAAAACAACCAGAGTTGAACAAAGGGCTGTACGATAAAAACACAGAGAGAATTCAATTTAATTCAATATTCAATATAATATAGAGGCCATTTTACATCATTAACATAACATTGTTCTGCCCAGGGCTGCAGCTTTTAACAATAGTTATACTGTAATTCTGTGTTTTTCACACAGAGTTAAGTTTTGTCCCTGAATCTCCAGATGTGCACACACAGTGGATATACAGGATTTTACACATCCAGCTTCAGTTATGCAACTAAACTAATATCCTGTCATGTCATACGGATGATTTTGAAAGGAGGCAGTCTGAATAGTCAGTTGGATTTTAGTCTCAAACTACACACCACTTATGAAGCTACACACAATTTCTAGTAATACGAGACTAGATTATATACAGTATTTGGTTTGTATTTGATTATATCTCATATTAATGCATTTTGAAGAAGTGTGTCTCAGTGTAAATACTTTTTTGGCAACTGTGCTTTTCTATTCTATTCTAACTGTATATGATGCTATAGTTTATACTATAGTACACAAGTAGAAGGACAGAAACTCTAGTGCATACTGCAGGTTGTTTTCCTCAGTTGCACAACAGTGAACACAACTCTGATATAAAGTGACACATTACAATGGTATATAAGGTAAACAGTATACATATAATGATTAATACTATATAGCCTAGATAACTATATACTCTTTTATAAAGTGCCTCATTTTTGATTGTAGCTGTTTTTACACAGGTAATCTTAAAATGGGTTGTGAAAATGGATAAAAAAGGAGTGTTGTTTCTCTCTCGAGTCGAAATCCTGCATACGTTCAAACTTTTCAGAAGACGGACTGCAAACTTCTACTGCTATCAGTCAACCATGATCAAATTGCCTTACTTATCAGAAACAGGAAAAAAAAAATCTCATTATTTTTTGCAGTGCCTAACACATCAGCCACAATGTAAGCACTCCCTCACTCTTCTGTTTGGCTTTATCAAGCTGAGGTTTGGCCAGCCCAAAAAAAAATAATATAATAAATCATTAAAAAAAAGAAGAAAAAACAAAGCAAAGAAAAAAAAACATCTATTTCTCTTTCACGCTCTGGGACGTCCTCCTCTTCAGGCCCCGCAGTCCCGACTGTCAGCTGATGGCGTGTCGCAGATTCTCCATCTGAGGCTGAGTATTTGTCGACACTGTGCAGCTGGAAGCTCGTAGGAAAAAAATAAGGATTCTACATTGTACAGATTTTAAATCAAGTTTTTAAGGACCTTCTGCAGTTTAACTTTCCCTCTTTTTAGAGCAAGTTCAAGAACCAATACAGTTAAAACAGGATCTTACTCAGTATTAGACTAAAAATCTAAATTTTGCACTAATTTTTTGAGGTTTGCAGGATATTTTGAACCCGAAACAAATATCGACTCCTCAGTGCTTATCTGGGCTAAAACAGCATTAACACACTCGTGTGTTGCTCTTATTATTTAGATGTGAATGATCGAGAAGTGGATTCAGTTCTCAGGAGGAGTGAATAGTTCTATTTCTCTCTCTGACTTTATTTTTCTCCCTGCACTCACACATAGGACTTGCTTTAAACTATGAGCCAGTGTCACTCCAGCTCACATTACTAAACAAATTGCCAAAAACCACAAAGTCTAACAACAATTCAGAGGTATACTGTGAGTAGATAGGCACTCAGAGAGCGTACACCTCCGCCAAGGCCCCACAGTCTCCTCGTGAAACCACTAGATCTGAATTCTTTGTTTGATCTGCACCAAAGTGCTCATACGCATAAATATCAGTCCCCTGAACATGTCTGATTCATAAATTATTCTCTGAGAAATCAAGAAAAATGTCGAAAACCCCTTTTCTCATAATGTTAAAAAAAATTATCCTGATCTGCACCAAAATTAAATGGGTTCATCCTTGATTAATGTTCCAGCCCTCCATAAAAAAGCAAATCGGTTCAGTAGTTTTTGCGTAATCCTGCAAATTTACACACAAACAAACTAGAATGGCATCATAGTGCTTAACTCTAACAAGGCCCAACAGTTCCCTTAATTTAAATCAAGCTGCACCAAATTCCAGTTCCCTAAATGTGCCTGATTTTTCTACATCAAGATCCATGACTTATTCCCTAAACAAAGGGGGGGATTCCTGGATCCGGATCCACACCAAAACGTAATGGGTTCTTTCCTGACCCATACGTCATCCTTCCATTAAGTTTCGTGGAAATCCGTCCTGTAGTTTTTGTGTCTTCCTGCTAAGTATCAAACAAACACAGAAGAAGACACAACCTCCTTGGCGGAGGTAGAGATCATTTGCAAAGAGTAGACACACAAACTCAGTCAGATTTCAAATTGCCTCTGGGCCGAAGTATGAGTTGTTAAAGGTCAAACTGTTCTTTAAGCAAGCAGTGTTTTTTCTTGAGGGTGTGTTACTTATAGTTTAAGACTGGTTGCGTACTGTATCCAGAGCCGCTGGTGGACATTGGTGAATCAACATGTGTTGCTAGCGAATATAAAAAAAGAAAATGTCTACTGGATGTGGTTTTGGTGCCAAACGTTTTCACGAATCGCTGTGACCAAACTCGCCAGTCCAGGGCTCTGGCTGCGTGTATACAGGGTACAAAGAAAGAAGGCTTTCTTGATGTGTTTTTCACACCGGTAGCTTTTCCCACATTTAGATTAGAATCTTCTGTTTTCTGGTTCACCGGTCGAATCCTTTTGACCCCGGTTGCAGATGCATATTAGATGCTCCACTCGCCTGCATGCTGTTACAAGTGAAAACCAATTTGAGCGTTTGAACCCTGAAGGTAAAAAAAAAAGAAAAAAAGACCCAGATATTTACTCTGCTCAGTCCGGAGGTTCCTCGGTGACTGACCCAGCCCTCGACTCACATCTGAAAGTGCCTGGCTGTGATTACTGGTGTCATGATTCAGTTACGTTTCCGTCATACCAGCTCCTGGAGAACCAAGTCTTCCACACGCTTCTTTAGTATTCAGACGGAGAGATGTGCCCGACACCCGGCCAACATCTCCCATGTACAGGACGTGTTTCTGGTGCCAAAGTTTTTACATATACAGTCTGTGACCACGCAGGACTGAGGAGTGCTGACACAAACTAACACAAACACATTTTGTCTGGCGCTTATACGTCACTGTTTTTAATCTTATGAAGTAAAAATGTATAGTGTTTGAGCACAGCCCACTACTGCCAACAGTTTGTGCTCAGTACTGAGAGCCTTGTTTCCAAACTCTTGTATAACAAATCCATACAAATACGTGGACTGGTTCCACTTTTCAGATTCTTGGACTCTTTTGTTAAAGTGATCTTTTATAATCTCTTTGTTATTCCGTCAGTGTAGCTCTTCTAATTGGGGATTACCGAGATTCTCTGACTGTACCTCATAATCTCAAGTCCGAGCAGACGTAACAGTTGGTCCCAAAGCCCCTTTGGAGAGTCTGAGAAGGGTTCAGGATATTACTGACGCCACAGAGGGAGGAAGGCACCAAATCAAAGCTGTGGAGTTTCTTGGGGGGGGTAAATATCATTCAGTGTGTTGTGTATTCAGAACAACTTTAACAGCGTGAAGCTCTCTGCATGCATTTCCATCCTCATGACACGCAGGAAAATGCTTCTCGCTTTACGAATCATCAGAATCCTGCCGAGCATTTAGGTTTGATGACACAGAGAGAGACTCGCGTCGTCTCCTCGGAACATTTTGTAAACGCATCGTTGAAAACGAGGCACGTAAATTTGCTCAACAGGCTCTAACTGTGGGAAATGATACTGTATGTACAATCAGGATAGCTATTATAACTACAATGGAAAGATGTATTTTAAAGCTATTGATACTTTGATAATGATGTAAAATGTAAAAAGACTGAACAGGAACTATCGGGATGTAAAGTATACTGTGTATAGAGGAGTTAGCTCCAGGGGAGGGACGGGCATGGGGTTCATTCTGTTCATGGCAAAAATGGTTTAACACAGAATATTGATGATTCTTGTCTGTGATGTAGACAACGTCAATGTTTTTGTTTGTTTTTTTGATAAAAGGAAAACTGATATGAAAAAGAGGAAAATCTGAGTCTTTCATTGACTGTGTGTCTGTTGAACTTATAAGTTTGAGGTGATGAGGTGTTAAAACGTGAAGTCAACTGAGTCTAGACCGCTGTAAGCCAGCGCTGGTCTGAGTTTGTAAGGATAAGCCTGTGGACAGAGGGTGCACGTGTTTAATCCCCAGCTACTCTGTTTAAACAGATGGTATTTTGGCAGCATTTCAGTTCACAGGTGAAAAACAGCAAAGGGGCTTTTTATTATTCTGTAGATTTAATCACAAACGTAAAGGTGAACACAGTAAAACACGAGGAACAAAGGGCTGGTCAACTTGCTATTGCTCAAGTATTTGCAGTTTATCAATTAGGGCTGGGTGATAAAACAATATTATTGATTATTGATTATTGCAATCTAATTCTAATCTAAACTACATAACAGTTTTATATATATATATATATAAATAAATATATATTGAGGAGATATAACACATAATTGAGATATAACGCATAATTGGTCTACCTCAAATTTGTAGAATGTTTTACTGTTTATGAAGTTTTTATCATTCTGTCCTTAAAGGTTCAGTGTGTAGAATTGAATGACATCTAGTGGTGAAGTTGCATGTTGCAGCTGAATACCCCTCACCTCACCCTCCCCTTCCAAACATGAAAGATAACCTGTAGCCTTCAATTGTCATAAAAACTCAAAAGGTGTTTAGTTTGTCCATTTTGGTTTACTGTAAAAGAAACATGGCGGCCTCCATAGAGAGGACCCGCTCCTGATGTAAATATAAAGCACCCATTCTAGGGTAAAGAAAAAACACAATTAATACAATTTAGATTATTACACACTAATGAAAACATCACAAGGATTATTTTATATTCAATTCCAGCCAATAGATCTCTTTCACCTAAATCGTACACACCAGACCTTTAAAGAAGAGTTTAAAACCACAACCTTCACTCAGGAGCAAAAATAGGTCTTTAAACTTTTACTGTGATAACTATCAACATCCACTGACACTAACATCTTTATATTGATAACATTTTTGCCCGCTCAGCCCTAATCAGTCAAACTAAAAGCTTTTTCATCTGTCTACATGTTATCGATTTCAAAGAGCACAAACACATTTTCATTATTGGTGCCTTTCTCTTTTCATGCAAACAGCATAGAAACAAAATAGAATTCATAAATATAATAATAAATATAAACTTTGTTCATATATGGAACCATTCAAAATACAGCTACAGGTGCTTTACGAGTTAGAATTAAAAGTTATAGGCAAACAATAGTAAATATATGTGTATAATTATTTATTTGATCTTGTTTTACTCTATCTGTAACATTTTGTTTGTATTTGTGCTCAAATGCTGTGTCATAAAACTTTATGAAGCAAATCATAATCTCAAAAATAACAACAGTTTTGGACATTTTGTCTGTTGGATCGAAGAGAGCAAATAAAACAGAGTTTGAAAAGACTGTAAAAGAAAGATTTAACAACTTCATTTGGGAACAAAACAAATTTAGGTTGGTCCATTCAAACTTATATCAGAGCTCCATGGATTGTTAATAATGTGGTGGAGTTAAACAGCAGGAGAGGTGGTATTAAAAGAGTGAGAGGAAAAAGCTTTTCATTGATCAGCTGTTTTGACCTTTGTCAGCCTCATCGTTCACATTCTCTTCATAACACGAGTCGAGCCGCTTTCGACATTTTGGTAACTGACACACGGCAATACTGTGAAGGTCTTTACAAGCTGAGCAGTGCAGAGACAACAGACTTGCAAGAACCCCTGGAGCTGCAGGAGGACGTTCTACATCAGGAGGAAGTCTGGACAAACCTCTGCACCAGGGTAAAGATGGTATCTGCTCCAGCATGTCATACTCTCTCTCTCTCTCTCTCTCTCTCTCTCTCTCTCTCTCTCTCTCTCTCTCTCTCTCTCTCTCTCTCTCTCTCTCTCTCAGCAATAATAGATTCTGCCAATCCACTTCACAATTTAGTCCAGTAGGTGGCGGTGATTTACCAACCACCACTGAAAGAAGAGGAGGAGGAGGAGGAAGAGGAACATTCCAGATGTTGCTGGTTACCATGTTGTTTCGAATACCGTTCAAGATGTTTACACTATCTTTATTTTTTTACCCATATGATTTATGTAGTTTTCTAAACGTGATTTTGATACGGAGATATTACATTAACTCGTGATGGGTTTTTGTTTGATGTTTATTTCAACGACACCTTCAGTGTATCACCGTAATGTGCCTCGTTGTCTGGATTTATTTGTCAGGATTTCAATGCCTTGATATTTGTACGTTTCAAGTTTTCAAATAAACAAAACAACCTCTCAAACCGGAAGCTTCAACATAGATCCTAAATTGAAAAGATGACTCAGTTGCAATATCGATTATATATATTTTTGCCTTTGAACATTTACATTACTTTTTCCAAGAGTAAATAAAACCCAAAGAAGAAATAACGGTATCTTACATGTTTTACAACTACTACATGTACTTCAACAAAAACACAATCGAGGGAAAATGTATCAGAAATACTCATAACGCGAAGGTGGGTTTGGTACCTGGAGTTTCACGCAGAGTGACACCTCTCGCTTCTCCTCTTCTCTCCTCTCCTTTCACGCAACAGCACGCGGCAACCTCCTCTTCTCGCCCCGTCTCGTCCAATCACAGGCGGCCGAGCCCTTCATCGAGTGAGAGGAGCCGGGGCTGCTGATGCTGTATGTGAAAAAACCCGGTCAGGTCAACCGTGTGTGTCTGTTCTGCAGCCGCGTCAGTGACTTATATTCAGTTAGTGGTCGGTGAGCATGCGGCCAGCCGTGGTTAGCATCGCCCTGCAGCAGCAGCAACTCCCTAGGTTCACGTTTCAGTGTGTGACGTGTCTCTGATGCTCCGGACAAAAGGTCTGTTAGCTAACTTTAACACCACCTGTGTAGCTGTTATACTTCCATCAGCTAACGTTGTTTTTCTAAAGAAACCAGCAACTTTCCAGAAGCTTCCCACCTTCACTTATGGGTGCTGTTAGCATGCTACATGTCTTAGCCTCTTCAAGGGAAACGCTGCTTGACCTTGTCCCCTCATTTGCCCGATAACAGTGGAGGCTCACACGTGTCACGTGCCGGTTTGATAGTAAACAAGTTGATAGTGTGTGTAGATAAGTGGGGAAGTGATCGTAACCCTCTGGTGGTAAAGAAGCGTTAGATGGAGGATCGTGTGTCCAGGCAGTCACAGAGC
Source organism: Hippoglossus hippoglossus (assembly GCF_009819705.1). NCBI lineage: Eukaryota > Metazoa > Chordata > Actinopteri > Pleuronectiformes > Pleuronectidae > Hippoglossus > Hippoglossus hippoglossus. Next base: position 14,845,325 of record NC_047164.1, on the reverse strand, counting down.
ACCTGTGTTACATCAGCAGGGACAGGAGCTCTGCACGGTCCTGTTCACCAGAAACACCGAGGTTTACGTTTGGTGGAGGAGAAAGCTCTAAGATTTATACAATCGTATGTGTGTAAAGAGTGTTTTTAGATTGGGTGACATTGGGATTCGTCATTTTGACCTCTTCAAAAGGCTGAGAGGACACAGTGAACCCCATGTTGCTTCATCTAATATAGGAAATGTCAAAATGAAATACTATAGAAGATCTTATCTAAGTGGTTGCTAGTTGCCTGTGCCCTCACATATCAATAAACTCGTTCTGTTTCCCTCACTGTTGCCACTATATGGAAACAGTATCTTGTTTAAAGCTCTGATGCCAAATTTAGACATATTTCCGAAGATGTCATTACCCGACCCAGTACATTTATGACAAAGAAATGTGATTGAGGCTCGATATTTTACAGTTTAACCGTAAACATTAATGTAAATAATTATAGATAAACACAATAACTTTATTTGAATAGCTTCTTTCCAAACAACCTTCACAAAGAGGACAAATGAAAACAAGAACACGCAACACCCAAGACAAACTACAAATAAAATACTGCCACATCATTTAGAATTAATGGCAAAAGAAAGGATAAAATAAACATAAGTTAAAGCTGCGAACAATCAAGTAAAAGCTATTTGGCCAAAATAAGTTGACAGATGATTAGTATCAAGTTTTTCAAGTTTCGAGTTCCAAAACCTTCCAGAAGAAAACACAAATACAACCATATACATAGAACTAGAATTAAGAACATAAACACATTTTTTTCTTACAATATATCCCAAAAGCACATCTTTTCTGCTTTGTTTATTTTGTAAAATATAGGTTTTCATATCCTCGCATATCGTCAAACAAATGCTGATTTGTCTGTGAAAGGCTCATATCAGCTGATACGCCGGCTCACCAATATATAGGTCAGGCTCTCATTGTTTCTTTATTGCAGTTAACTTTATAATCCTTAATAACTTTGTGTCTCGGGAGTATTTGAAGAAACAAATGACTGCTTTTTTTCCCCTGTATGTTTATTATAATGAAAGTGCTCTGATAAGATGCAGCGGTGTTATAATGTGAGTGGAGTGATGAGGTGAACTGTGTGTGTAATGTGTGTGTGTATTATCTTTACTAGGTAGTTGATTGAAAGAGAAACCTCTTCTGACAACCTTTCTGACACCATGGCCCCCCACCCGGCGGTCCAGGCCATCATTGATCTCTCTGCAGGAGCCGTAGGTAACTACAGGACTTTGTCTCAAACACGATCACAGTGTTATAACAGTATTCAATCTCTAGGAAGTAATCACACTGCTTTTCTGCAGCTTGACTGATCCACTCAGTGGCTTTGTCTGATACGTTTTGATGACTCCTGTCTTTTTCCGGCTTGTTTCTCTCCCGATTTCTATTGAGTGTTTATACTGCTCATTGAAACACAACCCTGTGTAAAGCCCTCCATGATTCTTATCTCGCTCCACAGCACACACATTGATTCCTGCAGTTTGTGTAACAGCTGTTCTATTGTTTAAGGATCGCCTGTTTTCTCTCTAAGGGGGAGCTGCGTGTGTCTTCAGTGGGCAGCCCCTGGACACAGCAAAGGTCAAGATGCAGACCTTCCCTACGCTGTATCGGGGATTCGTCCACTGCATCATGTCCACCTACAAACAAGTGGGTCTTCGTGGTTTCTACCAGGGCACCACGCCGGCACTGATGGCCAACATCGCAGAGAACTCCGTGCTCTTCATGAGCTACGGCTTCTGCCAGCAGGTCATCCGCTTCACGGCTGGACTGAACAGTGAAGCTGTGCTGAGGTAGAGCGACAGCAACCAGGCCGTCACTCTTGTTTGCACTTGTTGTTAAATATCACTGAATAAACGTCTTTCTCTTTAACTTTCCCTCTCGGTTAGTGATGTGCAGAAAGCCTGTGCTGGCTCAATAGCATCCATCTTCTCCTCGCTAGTACTCTGCCCCACCGAGCTGGTCAAGTGTCGGCTGCAAGCCATGTATGAAATGGAGGCGTCAGGAAAGATAGCTAAAAGCCAGAAGTAAGTGGTTTTTAAATAGTCATATATTTTGTAGGTTATTAAGTCTTACATGATTTGTTTTGGTTGCATATTGTCTTATTTAGTATCTGAAATTATGCTAAAAAAATAATACAGCTAATATGATATTATACCAATTTAAATTGAATGTAGTTCTGAGATTAAATGAAAGATATATATATATATATACTGTAATTTAATATTTAAGAGCTCAAATAAAAAAAATACTGACATTTAAAAAGTCATTCTAAAAGTAATATTTTGGACACGTACAGATTCAAAGATGTGAAATAAAAAATCTGTTTCACATTCACTGTTCATCTCACAACTTTGACCATGGTTGTTTGGTACATTTCTTATCGTATATAAAATGTATAAGAGCTTATGTATATAAAGTATATATTATATAGTGTGTTATTAATGTAATACTGTGTGTGATATTTTTCGGGAAAACATATTAATCTCCAAATAACTATATGTTGTTTGTGCATTGACCGGTCCCTACTTTCCTCTCCTCTGTTAAAGCTCAGTCTGGTCTGTGGTGAAATCCATCATAAGGAACGAGGGACCGCTCGGCTTCTTCCAGGGCCTGACCACCACCATAGCCAGAGAGATCCCTGGTTACTTCTGCTTCTTCGGCGCCTACGAGCTCAGCCGCACCACCTTCGCAGACTACATGAAATGTGACAAGGACGACATAGGTACGGAAAAAATATTCTGCATGCTCTGCAACGGGGCAGAAATCATCAACGTCAAACGTCAACTCAGAATCAAAGAGCAAGATATTTTGATGGCATGCTGATGATTGTTGGAAGATTTAGAAGACAGTCACCAGTGGAGTTAGAAGATGTAGTTTCAAGGAAAGTGGAGACATTAGATAAGTAATTAAAAAGCGTATAAAACAAATGTTTTCACAGATAAATGATTCAATGAGTATGTAGAATTCTTCTTTTTGAAATGGTTACTAATGCTACAGTTGAAACAGGGCTGAGTATTTATTACCCATCCAAAACCTGTTTTTTCCATTATATCTAATATTTGCTTTCCACCCTCCCACACATTCAACGTACTGTTGTCTCCTTGTTTGTTGAAGGTGTGGCTCCAATCATGTTCAGCGGTGGTTTCGGGGGGGCATGTCTGTGGCTGGTGGTCTATCCTATGGACTGTGTCAAATCTCGGATCCAGGTCATGTCCATGACGGGCAAACAGGCCGGGTTCTTCAAAACCTTCATGACCATCGCTCGTGGTGAAGGTAGGGGGGGTTTTGCTTTGTTCCTCTCATCTCAGTGAGATCTGGTGAAAGCATTCTTCAATGGAAAAGCTGCTGTTTCTGTAACATCTGCTGTTTCTCATGTTTAGGTGTGAGGGCGCTCTACTCTGGTCTCACCCCCACCATGGTCCGCACCTTCCCTGCCAACGGTGCACTTTTCCTGGGTTACGAGGTCAGCCGGAAGCTCATGATGAAGCAGTTTGACAGCTAAAAATACGAACTGGTATCAGAGCCAAAAACCCTCAACACAACTCCAGTTGAAGCTTGTAATGTGTAGGATGTGGTTTTTGCCGGTTCCTACTTTTTTTAAATGTACCTAAAAAAACTGACCCACTCCATCTCTTTCTAACTGAAAAAAATATCTTTGACATAGTGTTTACATCTTTTAAAACCTAATATATTTTTAGATCTAAATATTCTTTTTAACACTCCTAAAATTCTACAGTGTAATGAGAAAAACATGTTCAATGTACTGAAAAACATCAACCAGCCTCTTTACGAGGGAATGGCGACACTCCGGTTAATTGTTTTATGTCTACCTCAACAAAGTCGGATTCGCACAGAAGTATTTATCTTCCAGTCATTCAAAATCACTCTTTACTCGCTGAGTAAGAGAAGTACTACCATAGGTTTAAAGATATTCTTTAAAGGTCCAGTGTGCAGGACTAAGGATCTACTTGCAGAAATGGAATTATGAATTATGTGTTTATCAGTGTATAATCACCTGAAAACTAAGAATGGTTGTGCTTTCTTTACCTTTTGTTAATCCTAAAACCCTGTTTGAGCTCATTTACATCAAGATTTTATTTAAAAAGAAACTAGTGAAGTGTCATATACTAATACATTTAAGTTGCCAAAACTATGTTGTCATGACATGTTTGCAATCATGCAATTATTTACTGCTTCAGAGGCTCAGGTTCAAAGTTTTGTTTTCGTTGTGGTCACAAATATAAAAAATCTGCTGACATTTGCTTACTTTTCACACTTGGTAGCTTTGGCTTTTCAAATAGTGTTGACTGAAAATGTATCAGTTTCTTCTGCCTTGAAATAAACCACAATGACAGCCAGCAAGTGTTAATAGTTGAGCCTAACCATGTTCATGTCACTGGTCAAATGATTCGAAATCTTGTTGTTGTGTGACTGTTTTTATTTCACCATGTTATTATTCCACTCCTGTTGTCTCCACTCATCAGGAGACTCAGTGTTTTGCCTTTTAAATCACTAGATTTTGCCTTTCTTGTTGTATAACCTTTATTGTTGTGTACAGGTCAATGAGAGAGTCTCAGCTGCCTCGTGTAATGTGTCATTTGCACACTGCATTCAAAGTGCAGGATGATTTTATTTGTTTTTTCCTCCCGTGCTTTTAGTAGTTGCCAATTCAGAACTCTCATCCATATTCCTGCAATTTTAAATGAGAAATTTGGGTACTTTATGTAGAAAACGTAAACAATTTGAGATGAAATTTAGAGATTTGTATAGAGATCAATCCAACTGCTGTAATGTAACCGACATTAAATGCATTGCTAGAGATGAACTTTGTCCTGTATTTTATTTTTCTAGCATTTCTATCTCTTTAAAGCATTTTTTTGTGAAACAACACAAAACTTCAGAGATTGTTTTTTTTAACCAATTTATTAAAAATTGTCCATATAATCAGAATGGATTAGAAAATTTTAATTTTCACAAAATACCATAATACATTGATGTACATTTCGGATTTCTATATTGGTTAAATTAACAGTGGATGCACAAAATACACAAAAATATAAAAAGGTGTCATATAGAAATAACTACAATTTCTACGAGTATTTTAAGCAGATGCAGCCAGGGAGGACTATCCTCAGCCCTCCAGCAGGTGGCGCCACTTGACTGTCAGGAACTCACAGTGGCTGTAAGTATTGAAAACAACAGAAAAGCCAGAGTTAGAATTAAAATAACCTGATTAATAGAGAAATCTCTGAACTTGGATACGTTGACAGAGTTCTTGATTCTTCCTGTTCCTCATGAGACACCAGCTTCATCTTACCCCTTTGTCGATGCAGGTTCCACACAGGCAGCCTAAGAGCCCATTGATCATCTGGGCGGCACAGAGAATGAGCTGCAGAGCGCTGGTGGCCAGCAGAGTGGCGAACAATCCAATGTTGAACTCCACAATGTTGTTGGGCGCTGTGCATGTACCCCACCACGTGTGATCAGTCAGGTAACTCGGGTCACTATGACAAAAACAAATCCAACGTTTATGAAGGTTCACATCTATGTCACATTGTCAGCAGAACCTTACTCTGGTGGGTCACCTGTTTTTAAACGGTGTCGCCCAAACCAGCAGGACTTTGCAGAGGGGCCCGTTCTGCAGGCCGAGCACGGCCACAATGAAGCTGTACAGGGCACCGGCCACACCAACTGCAGCGAACGCGATAGATAAGAACATCTGTGGAGGTGAAATGATAAACAAAGGTCAGAAATATTTCTGTTGGAATTTAAAACATTCCCACCCTCCTCCTCTCCCTCCCAAGAGATTTGTGGGAGATTTGTGCTCCGAGGGAGGAATCTGCTTAGTCCTCTCCTCACTAAATGCTTTACAATCTTGTGTGTGTGTGCGTGTGTAGATGTAAATGTTCTGCAATGGTTTATTGATGCAACACCATGCAGTCATAAACTTAGTGTGACTGGCCTGAATTATACACTTAAATGTTGTTTCAATATATATTTAGAATGTGCATATTTGTGTGTGTATTATATCAGATTCATTCAGCAGTAGGAGTGTATGTTTTCTTACAATAAGGTGATACGTTCATATTGCTAATTCAAGCAACTCATTTTCACTCCTGACTGACTCACCCCACAGCGATTCGCACAGCAGCCCTGTGACCCCGTCAGGTGGATGTAAAGAGCTGGCAGCAGCACCTGTAACAGAACATAGGAGTTGACATGTTCAGTTCACTTTACTCTAAACCAGGGGTCTTCAACGTTTTTCAGGCCAAGGACCCCCAAACTGATGGAGAGATGGAGCAGGGACCCCCTACTATATATATTGTATAAAATAGTGTTTTATATTAAACTGGGCCTAGTGCTATGTATAAACATAGCTACCCTGTTATTGTGCAGTCAATACTAAGCTATTCAAATAATACACAGGTTCATATATTCATGTTTTTATTATTGTGTGTCGCTGAATGTGTGCATTGCTGACAGAAAGATAACGTCTTCTGCCTCCATTTATCCGTTCGCTACAATATGTTGGATTCATGTCAATGTGTATTTAAAGAAATTTAAATTTGTGGGGAAAAAATTGGTTGGAATTTTTTTTTTAATGACAAAAATATAAAAAATTGTCTAATCAACCAAAAATGTCACGACCCCCTGCAGTACCTCCGCGGACCCCCTAGGGGTCCCGGACCCCCTATTGAAGACCTCTGCTCTAAACAATTGAGCTTTCTCACTTACTCGTAAAGTCAAAATCTTATAGAATATGTGAATAAAATATGAATAAGAGGTGTTTAGAATGCTGCTAAATTCATTCGATCTGTCACACTTTGCTTCAGTCAGATTTAGATGCGTCCCATGTGAGTATAATGCAGCACAAAATAGATCTTGAAGGAGAAAACTCTGACTCTGAATTCCAGATGAAGCCAGCATGTATCGGTTTTGGGTTTGCATATGAGAATAACATTTCTCCGAGGCTGCACTGAACACTTCACAGAGGAATTCACAGCTGTTCAAATAACCCCAGGGTCAAACCCATCCGTAACAGACAGGAGAGAAGAAGAAGAAGAAGAACTCACCATCAAACCCCCTCCAACGAGTCCCCCCATGTACTTCACCTCCTCGGTGATATGTCCATCTTGGGCGTACTTGACATCCCCATCAGGAAAGAACAACACAATGTTACAGATGATGGATATGAGCGCCAACGGGTACAGAGTAACCGCAACGCAACGGGAACATTTCCCAGTGCACATGTTGTCCGACAGAAAAGCTGGTGTAAGAAAATGTTAAAAAAAAACTGGCTCAGTAACTTTTATATCAAATCCTTCGTAGGAACTCCTGCTTTGAAAGTGACCGGAGGAGGGACATGTGTTTGGGAAGGCAGCAGAAGACTGAGGGATCCCAGTGAGGGATGTTAGGGTGTGGGAGGTATTAATGACGGAGCGATAACATGGGCAAACAGAGGCTGGGATTGGCTGCAGCAGTAAATGTGACTCATTCCATGGTATCTCCTAGAGACACTGCTTGTTTTGTTTCCGCTATTAGAGGTTAATGTGTAGATGCACTTCTGTTTTTTAACAAGGTTAAAGATGAGGAAGCGTTCAGATCATGTGAGTCGGGCTGGTGGTCACATCAATAGTTGGTTCAGTGATCAAGTCTCTGAAACGCTCACTACACTTGAGTATGTTCAATTTCCTTCATGTTCTGTAGTTCATTCATTCAACGTGCTAATGAATTGTGATCGATCGAAGATTTAGTGTGAGAGACATGTTTTTACTCCACCTTCTGCATTAGCTATTGACTTAGTGAATCCAGTATTACCGCACAGTTGGACTTTAGACCTGTGGCGGCTTGCTCAGCGGGGCGAGGACAATGTGTCATTGACATTGACACATTGTTCTTAGTTAAACACTGACCGGGCGGGCTGCATTTTTTCGTTTCTCCAGGAAGCACTTAACTCCTGTGTTGTATCAGAAAATCGAAGGCTGTTTGAAATTACATTTTTTTTTAAATGGGAAAGGAGAAGAAAAGGAAGAAGAAGAGGCCTTCCCTCCCAAAACATGTGATGTTTCCTAGCAACGCATGGGCGAGGCCGCGTCAACTCTTCAGTGATTGCCGCGGTAAATATGGAAAGCATGCCAGTGACTCTGAGTTTCCTGGCGGCCATGAGGGAAAGTATTGTATTAGTCTGTTATTCATTACAAGAGACAGCCACCAGAATAAAGCCACAGAGAATGAGCCTTTATGTGACTCAAGCTGTAGCTCATCTTCTCATTCACTTCAAAAATGCTCATAGAAGATATTTAGAAGTTAAATTATTCTTGAAGAGTTTATTGACTATTTCTTTTATTTGCCTCATTACCTGAATTACACCAATATACAGTATGAAGCCTTTTTGTCCTTCTTAAGCAGCCTGACATTTGCAATTATACTGTAAATTCAAACAAATACTTGTGTGGGGATGAACTAAAGATGTAAATGATAATCATAATATTTTGATTCTGATTTCCTTGGCAGTGTTTTCCTGTGCAGATCCTCAGGAGCTGGAAAAAACATCTGGTTTTATTCTCATACAACAGAAGCTACTTTTGATGGTTATGATATCGTATTCCAACCAGTAAGCCGGATATTCAACAGCAAGTTTATATGACCCTCAATCATCTCTATCATTATCAGTGTTGAAACAGTACTGAATGAGGTGTGTTGCGATAATATAATCTGGAAAATCATGCGTCACTAAAGAAGAAGAACTTTGTCCTTTATATTAGTTTAGCAGCAATCACTCAAGGGCACCCAGACATTTATTGCTTTGTCTACGAGCCAAATATTGATATCGGCCTAAATGATAAGTCACAGCCCCAGTAATGTAGCTCAGCAGCGTTTATTTGAAACCAATTTGATCATACAATCAGCATGAATTATTTTTGAATACTTCTCACAGGAATGTGAAATATGCCACGGTTGAAGGTACAATTTCAAAGCACTTCAGTATCTTGTTCTGCGGCCCAGAGCGTCAGTCGACTCCTCAGATCACTGCCAAGGATCAGAGCCCTCCTGACCAGGAAATTACACTGGCTGTAAGTGAAAAGGCAAACAAGCAGAAAAGAAATAACAACAAAATGGAATTCAAAGCAATAAAGAGTGGAGCTGAACTTGATCCTCTCAGAACACACAACCTCTGAATCCTGACAACATGGAGGAGTGACGTGTGTGTGTGTGTGTATTTACCTCTTTAATGTCGCTGGGTCCGCAGATGCAGCCAATCAGTCCGTTGATGATCTGAATGGCACAGAGCATCACCTGCAGGGAGCTGACGGCCATCAGAGTCAGGAACAGTCCGATGTTGAACCTCACCACGTGGGGCGGCTCAGTGCACTCGGCCCAGGAGCTGGAGTTGGTCAGGTAGCTCGAGGTACTGTGTGTGAAAGAAGAGGCTGTATAACTGATCAGGTCAATACATGTCACGTCTGAAATGGTTTCTGTTGTCACCTGGTTTTAAAAGGGATCGTCCAGTCGTCCCCGACTTTGCAGAAGGGCCCGTCTCTCAGACCAATTGCTGCCACACTGAAGCTGTAGAGGGCGCCAAACACACCCACTGCAGCGAAGAAAATCGAGAGCAACATCTGCAGAAGTTTTAACGAGGAGTGAAGGTCAGAAACATTTACTGTGTAGTTCACCTTTAGACACACGCTTAACATTTGGTCTCCAACGTATCAAGTCACTGATGTATTATGATTTATTTTATTTTCCCACCACCAAGACTAAAGTGAAGGGTCATCTCCATATATTTTATATAATTAAACTAGAATGGCACAACAGTCCCCTTAAAAGTATATTTTTTTTCTGCATGTATTTATTTATTTATTTATACATACTTTAGTCATTTTTTTTGTCCTTCCTATATTTAGTGTCCCATAATTACATGAAAACCTTGTTAAAATAATTACCCATTCAGTTCAATTGTGACACAGTTAGTGTACACATTGAAATTAAACTGTTGTATTTCACTCTCTGTATTTGATTTGTTTTTAATTAGGCCTTGAGAATCTTCCATGTTTACAGACTAAACTCTATGGGACAGCTTTGCTTCATGACTAAAAATCGGAAATACTTCTTTTAGATATTTGGTCATTAAAAATATTCATTAGAAATAATATTTATATTTATGAGTATGAGAGTTTGAAACCAGTGTCAGTAATGGGTTCTAATGCGTGGGTGTTGGCCTTATAAATAAATGTGCTTCTGTGGAAAAAGGAGAAATGCACTGTGTTGTGGTTCTGCATTATCTTATCGATATTGACATAAACGCTGTGCAGTGGTGACGCAGCACTACGCAGGAAGTTTACTTTTTTGTTTCTTCATTTTCATTATTCTGAGTTCTCCGCTTGACTGGTGTCCAATACATACGTGACAGTTCATTCTTTACCTTAGAAATAATAGTTTGGCCAAATAATGTTAACTCCAGTTACTTATATGCCCTTTTCACCTTTTACTTAATACCTGTCTCCCTCTGACTGACTCACCACACAGCGACCGGTGCAGCACCTTTGGTCTCCAGCCACCTGGGTGTACACAGCTGAGATCAACACCTGGAATGACAGGAAATTAGATGCAGTGACATAAAATATGTTCAACATACTTTAATAAGTTTGTTTGTGAAGTCAGTCCTCAGTCAGGTTTTATGGACTTCCTGTTCCGCGCATCAGATATGGTACTAAGAATTAGAAACTTCTGTTGGAATGAAATGTGCCTCATTAGATTATCATGTATTAAAATGTGTGGTATGTGATAACTCTGCTTAGCTAGAATGACACTCAGTAGAGCTCGTACCAAGGCCTAACATGAATTACTCTCTTGGAATCAATCAATTATCACTGAAGCACAACATTAGGACTGAGAAAAGGTGACCACGGCAAACCAATAAAAAAACAATACACTTTAACATGAGGCTGCACATGAAATTTCAGAATAAAGTTCTACAGACAGGAGAGAAGACAACTCACCATTAAACCCCCTCCGAGGAGTCCCCCCAGGTACTTCACCTCCGGGGTGAGGTGTCCATCTCTGGCGTACTTGACGTCCCAGCCGGGAAAGAACAGCACAATGTTACAGATGATGGATATGAGCACTAACGGGTACAGAGTACCAGCGATGCAACGGGCACATTTTGCTACACCCCCGCTACACATGTTGTCTGAGAGAAAACAAACTAACTACTGCAGGTTAAGATGGTTTTGCACTCACATCCTTCCTGTTTTCAGAGAAGAGAGCATGACCAAAAGACAAGTGCATTTGAATGATTGTGCAACTAGGTGATTGATAATGTATTTTATCACATAAAAGAGGTCTTCAGTCACATTGCACTTAACTAAGTTGTCTTCAAAAACTTGGCCTGCAAACTCAGTATTTATACCAGAAAATGAATTTTTGACTACAGTCGTGGTAAAGTGATGGTAGTTGTTGTAAAGTTTCAGAGTATTATAATTACCTCTGTCAAGGAGGTTCTGTTGTCACCTCTGTGTGTTTGTTAGCAGGATTACACAAAAACTAAAGACCAGATTACCAGAAAACTTGGTGGAAGACTGGAAAATGGGCCACGTAGGAATCCATTGGAACACTAGGTATATTTAGAGAACCGATATCTATGAGCGTGTTCAATTCAATGTGGTTGTAAATTTATATTTAATCAAGCCTGCAATTATTTGATGTATCACACTGGAACTAAATCAATGACTTCCCTAACTAGGAATTAAAACACAAAAAAAGATATTCATGCATACAAAGTTTAAGAGTCAAGACTCAGATCCACTTGTGGGTATAGTTGCATTGTAAATTCCCTTGTATGGAAATGGTCGACTTCAAAGCCTCCTCCACTGCAGACTGTTTGTGTTTTGCTTGATGCTGCATCATGTGGAATTTGTTGCATTTGTCACTCGATGAATCATCATTTGTTCATCAGCTGAAAGAGGGCACGGTTCTGTGTGCTCACCTGAAACCTGTTTACCATGTGAATCCCCACATGCAGAATTTTTTAAGTCGTTATGATCCAGTGTGCAACCTGCAGCAAAGGATCAAGTTTAATGTGCAAACTGCCCATAGAGAGTGGACTACTTAGTGAAGCAGGAAACCTCCTGTAGTAATTCAATGTTTGCATACTTGCATACAGTGACTACAGAGTCCTCTGTGTCTTTCATTGAGAGGATGATGTAATCACCGCAGCCAAGGAGGTTATGTCTTCACCCGTCTGTTTGATTATAAGCATGATTACACAACAAACTACTAGATGAATTACAACGAAACTTGGTAGAAGAACCCATGAAATGCTGGCATGGATCCTGGAATTTTTTAGGAAATAATTCTTGGATCTTGATGAAACAATCAGACATGTTTAGGGGACTGATATTTGTGAGTGTGTGTGAAATTTGGTGCAGATCCAAATAGAAATCAAGATCTAGTGAATTTAAATGTGGTTTCATAAGGCGACTGTTAGGCCTTGATGCAGGTATGTGCTCTACTGTTTAGTTTACTTTTAGTCAAGTTCAGTTTAGTTTACTTTTTGTTAAGTTGAATATAGTTTAGTTTACTTTTGGTTTAGTTCAGTTTACTTTACTTTACTTTTAGTTAAGTTCAGTTTACTTTAAGTTTAGTTTAGTTTAGTTCAGTTTACTTTACTTTTAGTTAAGTTCAGTTTAGTTTACTTTAAGTTTAGTTTAGTTTAGTTCAGTTTACTTTACTTTTAGTTAAGTTTAGTTTACTTTAAGTTTAGTTTAGTTCAGTTTACTTTACTTTTAGTTAAGTTGAGTATAGTTTAGTTTACTTTTAGTTCAGTTTACTTTACTTTACTTTTAATTAAGTTCAGTTTAGTTTACTTTAAGTTTAGTTCAGTTTACTTTACTTTAATTTCAGTTAAATTCAGTTTAGTTTAGGTTACTTTTAGTTAAGTTCAGTTTAGTTTACTTTTAGTTTAGTTTAGGTTACTTTTAGTTAAGTTTAGTTTATTTTGTTCATTTCAGTGTAATCCAAAAGCAATTTTACAAAACAATACACCTACACCAGTCCATGAACAAAAAGTAACAGGAGGAAGAAAAATATATTAACGTGCCCCTTTCATATAAATAACATAAATACAGAAGACCATCCCCTTTTTTTATTTCCTTTTCACACACCTAATAGCAATACATTATACATTAACCAATATCTAGTACCATAACATATATTTTTCATTAACATAACATTTAAATAATTTTGACATGGTAAAGAAATGACAAATTCATGAATAAAAAGTGTGACTGGAGGAGATTTTCAAATTGTAATCTCGTCCCACATGTACCAGTGTAGTGTTTGAATGAATTCTCCAAACAAACACTGAGCAGTCTGACTTTTAAAACCTGTGGACTTGTGGAGCACAAACCCCTCAGAGACCCTCATAGATGGGACTGTCTCCATGTCCTCAGCCTGCGTGTCCTCTGGTCTGTAAACATTGGGCAACTGAAGAACCCCTCCCCCCCTCCTCTCCTCCACACAGCAACACTCCTCTGGCTGCAGCAGCTGATCCACGATGTCTCTCTTCAGAGAGTTCCTGCTGACTTTTGTAATGCCCCACAGATGCTACGAGGAGATTTTCGTCAACTTCCATTTGAGCGGTGAGGCAAACTTTGGGAGTGAGAGATGTGGAATGTGGCGAGAAATATTTTTCGCAGATATGCGCAACACGCAACACAGGCCTAGGGGGGCGTGTTTTCTTTTCCACCACTTCTTTAAACGCGTCTTTTCAAACTTGTGTTGCAACTTTAGACTTGAACAGACCGCGCGGCATGTTAGCCGCTGTTCGTGTTGATGTTTCCAAACCATCACGCTTCTTGCACACGCTACGGTTTTTTCCCTTGTATTCTGCAGCATCACGCAGTGTCCACGTGCGGTTTGACTGATTTGATCTTGTGTCCTGTCTGTCACAGTGTCGTGTTTTCGGCATGTGCTGAAAAAGGCTGCAGGATTCTGGATGTTACTGGACACGCTCCTGGGTAAGATCAGCTGATTCAAGCACGTGGCAGCAGCAGGACGTTATCAATCAATTTATCAATAATACCCCCCCCCCCACAACACACACATACACATACACACACACACACACACACACACACACTACTCCCTGTTATACATCCCCCAACTTAATCCCTCATATCATTTCAGTAGCGTCTCTGTACAATATAATGATTAGTTAAAACTTCATTGATTGGATCTTCATGACACAGTGATCAAATTAGGATCTCTTGTTTTGCTGAGTCCTGACTAGAGTTTAGCCCTTGAACTGAAATAATCCTTGTCTGTCGTCATGTCTCTGGTGTGTCTGTCCCCCTGTCAGTGTTTTATTTGTGTAATTGTCATTGCGGATGCCCTCCTCTATTGTTACTGCACAACAACATCTACCTACGGGTACTAATAAAGTCACTTGAACCTGAAACTCTAAGGAGTGGCCCAGAAGTGCAAAACACCCTGACAAATTAGGAAATGCACAAAAACACGACAACAAAAGGCCAAAAACCCAACACATTACGAAACCCAACCACAAGGCTCAACGCTGTCCAATCGGTTTTGCCGTCGCTCATGCCTTTATGATTTGCACTTCAGAACCACGGTAAAGCTTCTGGCAAAAGCTCTGCTCTGATGCTGTAGTGAAGATGAGCACCTCCTCCAAGGCCTCACAGTCCCCTTATGAAACGACACGTAAATCAACTAGATCCAGATTTTTATTTGGACCTGCACCAAATTGCACACACTCATGGATATCAGTCCCCTCAACATGACTCATTTATTTCATCAAGATCCATGAAATATTCCCAGAGAAATAAACAGAGACATTGAAAAATGACAATCTGCCTTAAGAGAGCGTTCTTTCAGTTTTAATATAAGTTCTCTAGTTTTTACGTAATCCTGCTGAAAACAGACAGCGATGAAACACAACCTCCTGATGATGTCATTGATATCTCCAGGTGTTCAATGCACATTTTAACTAAGACAAAGACATTAGTTTTCCACATTGTTTTTCTTATGGAGGAATAAGAAATTAGAGGCTAGTGTGGATGTGTCAGTCATTGTTTTTGCTGCGTGTGCAACCACCAAATCATCAGTGCTAGAGTCAATTCATTTGCACCTCCTTGTCTGTTCTCACCTCCTCGTCTCTCCTCCCCCCTCCTCACCTCCTCGTCTCTCCTCCCCACTCCTCACCTCCTTGTCTGTTGTCTCTCTGCAGCACCGTTGCCTCAGCTGCTGAAGATAGTGTGGAGAGGAAGTGCAGACGGCCTTAGTCTTCCCTCCGTCCTGCTGCAGCTTTATTCTCTGTCGTGTCCTGTTGTGTACGCCGTGGCCAACAACTACCCTCTCTTGTATGTATTTGATGGTAATTCAGTTCAATCAGCACGTCATGTATTGTTTTGTTACTGCAGGCTCACTTTGATCAAACCAGGTCAGCAGGTTAGGTTGTTGTCCTCTTCCAGCCACAGGTGTTAAGAGGAGATGATGGTTCTTATTCTATTCTGATCCACTGGATTCAGACACTGAATCATTAAGTGACATAAGTGTCACATAATGTCGTGTTGCAAACCTCCCAGTTCTCTTTATTAATCACATTTTATCTGTGTAACCCCCATATCACAATTTGTCTCATAGGCTGAATAAGGTGGGACATCCTCTGTCCTTCACTGTCATCAAGAGTAAGGAAAACCTACCAAGAAAAACCCTCTTAGCAGGGAAAAAGAATGAAGTAACCTCAGAGAGACATTTTTATGTGAATCTTACAAACAAACATACAAACCAACAAATGGACAGAGGTTAAAATAGAACCTCCTTGGTGGAGGTGATCAGGGGCCAGTTGTTCAAAAGATTTAATCCGGATTGGATCAAATCCTGAGAACTCGTTAATCCGGATCAAACCATCAATTTGCGATGTTAAAAACATTCAGTAATTGGGATGCATTTGATCCAAATGAGGTGGATTATTCTGCTCCCAGGAGAAGGTGGATTTTGGCAACAAAATATAATATTTTTATGACGAAGATTATTTTGTGTGTAAGAAAATGCAGATAAACAAATTGCAAACAAAAAATACAGAAATGATCAAATAATGTAGTGTGGATACATATTTATTTAAATTTTTCACGTGATTTCTTTTCCCCCAAATTACAATGATAAAGTATATGAAATAGACATCAGGCTCACTGTCAACCCTGTAAGTAAAGTAAAGGGAGCAAACAAAAAATATTTTTGTTCAAATAAAATAATTCCCCAAATAACTGTCAATATAAAATAAAGAATATTGAATTCATCACAGCTCTCTTCATAAATGAAGAATTGCGAAAGTTTCTTTTACTGTTTTCTCTTTTAACACGTTTAACAGTTTTTTTCCCCCTATTGTTTAAATTAGTCTTTTTAAATAAAAACACTCACAAAGGTGACCCCACACTGGTTATTCAACCTGTAGTTCGTCACATAGCTTGTAGCATATATTTAGCAGTAGTCCTGTTTAGAGTGTAGTTTATCCGGATTTGGTAATCTTAAAAAATAACCGGGATAAAAGTCAAATGGATTAATTAATCCTGGGTAGAAAAAAATGGGATTTCCAAATCCGGATCATCTACTTTATCATTGACTAAATCTTTTGAACAACCGGCCCCAGGAGTTATCAGCCTATGACGCATTATTGATGTTATCATGAGTCACTTCGCTGAGTTATTTACTACCTGACATTTATCCACAAGGGCTTTTATTCCTTAGCATAGGACTAATCCTACATTCTTCATCACAAGTCCAAACGCCATGGCTCCATTAACATGTTTACACTGCAGAGGTTTCAGTCTCAGTAGAGATGGTGTGTGTCTCTCCTCGCCTTATGTGCCCTGACATGAGTTTTACTGCTCCACAGTGCCTGGGCTGAGAGGATCTTCACGCTGGCCCAGCTCGCTGTGATTGCCTTCCTCATCCTGTGTTATCGTGGTGATACTCTAAAAGGTGAGCACACACGGCTGCAACGTTTACTAAGGCACTCTTCAAATATTAGTTTCAGGATACATCTGGTGTCATTCTGTGTGCAGCATATATTTCTATCATCAAGAAATCATATAGAAAAGACTAAAACCAACAACGCATTCGTCTCTAAACTTCCATGTGGCTCTCAGGCGAAGGCCTTTCTTTTAAATCCCTCTTAAAGACACATTTGATTAGTGTCCTTTCCCCTAGTTCTGATCTTACTGTGTATTTTAATCATTCTAAAACGTTTAACTTTATCTTGTTTTTACTCTTTTCTCATCTGTAGCATTTTGTATTTCCGTGTCTGTGCTTTAATGCTATGCGATCTTTAAATTGCTTTTATATTGTTTGCCTTCAACTTAAAATTTTCTGAAGAGGTAACAGCTAACAAACATAAGTTTAATTAAGTAGAAGTAATTTCCTAAAATCAACTTGGCTCTTCAGTTTTTAGCAAACATCACTCAAATATTATATTAACAGCAGCATGGTGTAAAAATGTTTCAATGCATTGAATGTGATACTCAAACAAATCAAGTTTCATTGTTATTTTATTGTTTTATCAGACTGTATTATCCATCTCATTTAATCAGTCTGGTTGACTCTTGTTTTAAATGTCTTCCATAAAAAGCTATAAAAATAAACCTGATTGTGGACGAGGGGGGGGGGGGGACTTCCCTTGATGTTTTTTATGTTGAGGCTGGATTCAGATAACACATTCAGATAACTTTCTACTTACAAGTGAGAACTGGTGTTTTTATCAAACTGCTTGTTCTGACAAATGTTTTCTCGGTCCATGTTGACATGCACCAGAGATCCTCTGGTGCATGTCAACATGTCACTACTGTAATTACGTTTGGGAAGCACGGATATAAATTATATCTAAAAAAAAAAAGCTGCCACATTTGTAAACAAAAAAAGGCTTACCAAAGCACAGATGAAGAACATGTTTTTGATAACATAAAATCAGATGGCTGCTTCTTCACAGATCTGTGAAACCTTATAAGGAATTAAGACATCTTAAACATTATAGATTGATACTCGAATATGAGTGTAATTAATGACCTGTAAGTAATCGAGTAAAGATCCAGAATATCCTGCATGGAACAGATTTCATCTGAGTAACTGGGAAAAAGAAAATCCTGGATGTGCGTGATAACATTCCTCTCCTTGTGTGTGGCTCCACTGTTATTTAGCTGAATGTGAAATGAGTTTCAGGTGACACTCTGTTTTTATGGAGCGCCACCTTGTGGTGTTTGTTACAATGCAACTAGAAACAGAGCTGTTTTAATTTAGATGGTGGTTTATAAATCTACCGTTGTTTTTTTAGAGTAATCATCCGTGTATACATTTTATTATTTAATTTTGGTCTTTGTCAAGGTTCGACCATCTTGTACATCTTATATCTGTTTTTTTATGTTACAGGAGTGCTGTTCCTCTTGGCGTACAATGGTCTGATGTTCCTCCTGGGCTCCTATGCTCCTATAGCACTCGTCTCAGGGATGCAGTCCTCCAGTTTGATATCTTTAATCGCAAGCAAGGTAAGATTTTGTCTGTCCAGCTCAATTTCTGAGCTGTTCTATGACTAACATACCTCGGCGAGGCCCAATATCTTTGATCTTTTAAATAAATTCAATGAAGCTGCACCAAATTACACACACATCAGTTCCCTAAACATTTCAGAATTTTTTTTTATCAAGAAACCTGTGAAAATGTGAAACGCTGTCTATCTAGCACTGTGTTAAAGAAAGAGAGAAAAAATTCCTGGATCCGCACCAAAATTGAATGGGTTCTTCCCTGACCCATATCTCTTAATCCGTCTTGTAGTTTCTGCGTACTCTTGTTTACAAGCAAGCAACAAGGAAACAGACAGGGGTGAAAACACAACCTCTGTAGCGGAGGTGAAAAGACCCATGAACTTGAACTGTAAACTAATTTATCAAAGTAGAGTGAATTCATTACCATTATTGATTATTATCGTTTATCGTTTACAGGTTCTCCAGGCTGGAACTAACTACTACAATGGCCACACAGGCCAACTGTCCACTCTGTCTGTGTTACTGACGTGGGCAGGGTCTCTGGGTGTTTTCTTTTTCTCGCTCCAGGTACGCATACAGGAATTACACACAAACACAGTCGCACAACTGCACATTTTGCATTATTCTGTTCAGTTGTTGCCTTTACTAACTGAAAAAAAACTACTTGTTTGCGCAGGAGACCGGATATACACTGGCTACTTTGTCCTACACACTGTCAGCATGTGCCAGCTGCGTCGTCCTGGCCCAAGTCCTCTGCCACAGGAGCAGCACCGCCGCTAAAAAAGAAGAGTGAGTAGAGGTGGAGGAGGGTGACGAATCAGCTCACCTGCAGAACCACTCTGTCGGTTTAAGAACTTTTTTGTTATTCTGTTCCAGATGTTGGCGCGGATGTAGCCGTTAACGTTTACATACTTACATACTTTATGTTCTGATATACATTAAAGGTCTGAATATAATGTGCTCTGCCACAAGATGTCGCTCTTAGACCAGGGCAAAACATCGCCCCACACCTCTCCTCTGAGCAGGGTGTTGTCTAAGCAATCTAAAGGTGTCCAGTGAAAGGTCCCTTTAATACATAACCCCAGACACAACTTAATAAGGTTTTACCCTGTTTAATGAGAGCTAATAACAAAAAAAATCCATCAGTTAACCCACAGGTTAGTGCTTCTCCTGTCAGTGTCTGAGGACGTGTGTTTTTAGGAGCAGTCTGCTCTCAGTGGGTCTTGCATGGTGGCCAGCAGGTAGTTGGCATGGTTAGTTTAAGATAGCCGTGCTGTGCTGTGTGTAGCCAATAGACTGTGTAGCCTATAAAATCAAGGTGAAGCCACAGTTATGACCCTGTGCTGGGCAGGTGACAGATGTGTTTACAGTGTTTTTGGCCTTTGATGGGTGTCATTTTCACATCACTGCAGATCAAAGCTGGAGCATTCTCACTTTATAAATGTGTGACGGACCAGTAGTTTCACAGGGAGCGATTCGCATGTTATAATGTGCATATTAATACACACACTCAGAGGGGGTGTGACTTCAATCTCTGCGGAAGACGCCATTACCACACTTAATCTGTTCATACAAAATCGTTTTTGTTCCTCCATATTAATGTTTGAATATTGAATGTGTGTCTGAGACCTCACATTGTCCTGCTTCTTAATAGCTTATTGCAAGCAAATCGTTTGCTGCCATCTAGTGATTTAAATCAGAATGACTTCACTCTCAGGGGAAACTAAATCCGATGGAAGCAAAGTGTGACTGTTAAAATAAAATTCATGTTAATTTTCCATGTGTTAGAGTTTGTTGATTTCTGTTCACGTCTTTGTTGACCACCGCTTTCAATCCATGACCAGCGTGGCTGACCATCCACATGCTGGCAAACATTCACCAGTCTGAGGCATTTCTAATGCACGTGCACATTTCGAAAGCGTAAGACAAAGCAATTTTATTTATAAAGCACCTTTTATACACGGGTAGATTTAAGGTGCTGACAGGTTTTGATGCCTCCAGGCTTTGAGGCTGGGATGACGTGCAAGTTGTTCCGTGGTCACGAGTAAACCCTTAGATCAGATAATGCCACAAACTAGTTTTCCTCTTCAACATCACAGTGGTGATTCCAGTTAGATAACAGGAATTCCTGTGGGGGCCTGTTGTTCTTCTATTTGGCATCAGATAAAATGATGCATTATTCTTTATTCCTCTGCATATAAATGTAGAAAACCCTGTTTTCCACCTAATTAACGCAGTCACCAGGTTGCTATGGTTAGTTAGTAAATCATGTCAAAGTAAATCGTGTCAAAGCTGACGATTAAAATAATGCAAGACAACTTAGGATTTGGAGGAGCGGTTTGATGTGTTGAGTTTTTTGAGTAAGAGCCTTTTTCAAGAGTCATGCCTCTGGACTGGCCTCCAGGCCTCGAGTTTTTCCAGCCACTGTGAACAAAACGTCCAGTGTTGCTCAGTAACACTTGAGATGTGTGCAGGAGCTCTGCCAACACCCACTCCAGTGACTTTGACTTCATAGGTAACTAGCACACGTTATCTTCGTTCTGGCACATCAGATACAACAAATACCTGCTGAACTGGGCTGTGGAATAAACGTGATGATACTGCAAATTAATGTCTGAACATTCAGGAATAAAATATCAGAAAAAACAGGTATTTGTAAATCAAAATGAACAGAACTGTTAGATTTTTACATTTGTATATACAGGCCTGGAAAAGGTGTTTTATCAGTGTGTGCTTTTCCCTCTACGTCTGTTTGCAGTGTCACACAGTCGACTTTCTGAATGACTCTGAGATACTCAAATAACTACTGATTGTTGTCACTGCCAGTTTTAGCACTGAGAGGTAAACAAATCTCAGACATTTGAACACATATTTTTACTCCTGCAAGTGGAATAATGAAGGGTGAACAGCTTCTTATGACAGATTTTTACTAAAAGTCAAAGTAAATCATGGATTGCACTTTGGATAATGCGCGGAGTTTGCATGTTCTCCTCTTGTCTGTGTGGGGTTTCTCCCACGGTCCAAAGACATTGGACCGTGGCAGATTGGGGGTTAGGTTCATTGTCCACTCAAAATTTATAGTGTGTGAATGGTGGTTTGTTGGCCCTGTGATACACTGTTGAGCTGCCCAGGGTGGACTCCTCCTCTTGGGCCCCTTAAAGCTTCATCGGATGTTTGGACTGATTCTAGGGATGCAGATCTATTGCCACCAGGCCCAGCTACACTTTGTGTTGACTGCTAATTAGCAAACAATTCCAACACAAAAAAATTGATACTTCTAATGCTGATGTCCAGACTTGCAGAGCTGCTTGTGTTCGATCAGTTCACTTGAGTCTTATTTCAAAATATTGACATATTTCACAACTGTTTTTGGTTTCTCTGTTTCCAAAATTATTGATTCCTTTCAAATTCCTTCTGCATGTAAAACACGATCTATCATTTAAAATGATGAATTTTAAGATCATGTGAACTCATGTGAAATCCACTTTCTGTTCTCTAATTCCAACTTTCGGGAAATTCATCAGTTGGTTCATTTTGAATGAAGTGGTGGGAGGATTGCTGATTATTGGAAACCTGATGAGGAAATAAGCCTTATTCACTCACTGCTCAGCTGTGTGAAGTCAACACCCTGATGTCTCTTTCAAATAGTGAGTAACATTCGCAAAACATTGGTCATTTTATTTGACCCGTATGTAATTCAGTGCAAACCAAACAAAGAAACAATCAAATCACTTTTTATTTGCTCTTCGTGTCCGTTCCGTAACAGGACGTCCATGTTATCATACATTAATGAAACATTTCCAAGCTGCCGCATGTAACAATCACGGACCCTGATCAACTCACACAACTGACAAGACCTTGTCTGATACAGCACAGGACACAAGTCATCAGAAACCTGACAACTGTAACAGAGTCCAGCAGTTTCCAAACAAGGATCAAAAACGTTTTTGCATCATTTTACATTTTCCTCAGTCCTTTAACTCACAAATCAAATTCCTCAGGATCCTAAATGATATAAACCAACCAGTAACCCTTCACTTTGAAGTCTGTAGTTGTAACCAGTGTTTCTAAGAGTTAGTGGACAGCACACCGTGTTAATCATTCAGAAAAATTAAATGCTTTTCACTCTTGATTAAAATCTCAACTCAAATAAAATGGTTAAGGCCCCATGAGCCATTTTTTAATGTGAACGAAATAAATGGCAAAAGTTTTGGCACAAAGTTTGTTCGACAGGGAATGTTTCTAGGCAGAACTGTTTGAGCTGTTTAAAAAGGACAACTGTCACTGTCTAGTGATTATTATTAAAGTCAAATTTACATTACCTGTCATCTAATTTAGAACAAGTTGCTTTAACTTGTTCCCCTGCTGTATAAATATCTTCATATAAGACCAAAGCTCCGACTTTATCATACAAAATAAACAGTAGTAACATGAGCCTCCTCTTCTGTTGTGGAAAGTCAGTTGGAGTGTGTGTGTTTATCTTGCGACAGTGCTGCCATGTTCAAAGACTCAGCCACTACTTAAATCACTAGTAATGAATAATGTAAAGAAAGATGGAGTGAAGATGCAACATTCAAAGATAAACATTGTTTACATTTTGACTTATCTTTTTATGCCTGTGGTGCTGTTAAAGCTGTTCCACTTAGTGCTCCCCCTAGAGGCTTGGAGGACTTGCAGAATCTTTACTTCTGCCAATGAGGTTACGTTTGTCAGACTAGTTTGCAGGATAACGCAAAAACTGCTGAACCCTTTTTTTTAATTTATTGAAACGTGGTGGAAGGGTGGGATGTGGGCCAAGGAAGAACCCATTCACTTTTAGAGCGGATTCGATTAATAGGCCCGATCCAGAAATATTTTTTGTGAATTTCTCAAGAAATAATGAGATGTTGACGGAAAAAAATAGGTGTATTTAGGAAACTGATACCCATGTGTGTAACTTGGTGCGGCTTGACTGGTTATAACCTGAGTGTTTTCTGTTTAATTTGTGTTTAGGGTTTATGTGTTTTGGGTTTTGCATAGTTTCTGAATTGACTGCGTGTTTACACATAATATTAGTTTCTGCTTCCTGTAGGACAGTTTTTCATTTCCAGCATGATTCAGTTGATCGATGTTTCTTTGAATTTGCCTTACTTGTGAATTTGTGGCACGTTTCTCCTTAGGAAAAGGTTTGGGCCTGTTGCAGCGCGTTTGCCCTCCTCGGCCACCGTACATTGACACAGAGTAAAGAATCCAAACACAAGACTTCATATCATACACATTTCCTCTAAATTCAGCCTCACGTGTTTGGTATCTCTTCAAACTTTAGGATCAATGATCAGCAGGAATTCTTGAGCACTTTTTACTGGGCTTGAAAGCAAAGTGGCTTCTACGCTGGTTTAGACTAATAACTATGTTAGTAAAGCATGAAGCAGCCTCCACCTGCACAATTGGACCAGCCGTGTCATTTAAGTTTCTTACTGTGCCACTTACACTGCCAGTCCATTCATGTTCTCACACTGTCGAGCCCACTGCACACTGAGATATCTATTGGAATTACATTTGAACTGTATATGAGGTCTGTTGGTCTCTGTGCGTGTTCTCATCACATTATACCCGTCAGACAGAACTGCTCACTGCTCTTCACTGCAGTTTGTCCTTCCTCTCTGGAGCTATTTGTCTGTGCCTGTTTCTTTTCTTAATGGAGTGTAAAATGTTACCTTTGCTCTGTTTTCTCGTTCCCGTCAAGGACACCGAGCATCTCTTGGTTTTTCTTTAACCTCATAATAGTAAAACTCATTAAACCTTTGCACTCTGAGCTTAATGAGTTACCGCTTCCCCCCAGTCTCCTCGTCCTCCTGGTGTTATCTGTCCTTCTGGTACATTTTGCGCAGTTCGTCCCAGAAGAACAAGGACAGAATAGTGTGTGGTCCGAGCCGGAAGTAAGAGGCTCCCAGGCCTTTGTAGAGTCCCGTCAAGCCCTCCTTCCTCAGCGTCTTGGAAAAGCAGTCGGCGAATCCCTCATAAATCAGCCCCTGAAACATGACAACATGACATTCAGCTGAGATCTGAACAGCTGGAGCAGTGTTTGTCTTCTGGTGCCCACATGACCCACAATGGGTTTTTTTCTTTATTTCAGAGTGTGGTTTTACAGTTTGAGAGCAGGACTTCCTGGTTTCACATTTTGTTTTCGTAATGCTCTCAATCAGAACCCTGCTTGTGCTCAGATTTCCTGAGCTCTAGCTTCAGCACTTCTCCTCACTGCTTCTGTGTGCCTGCGTAATCTACTCTCAGATTTTGTTCTTCTGCTCTTGGATTTTTTGTGCCAAAAGTCTGTCAAAATTCCTCCAACCAATAAAATAAGAGGTGTATGACAAGTGAAATTGTCCTGCCATCGTTTTACTTTTGCTGTTGATAGTCTCTTCACACCTGAGACCTGTACTTAGAGCTGTTCACTTGTGAACAGATCACCAGAGGCTGATGCTGATATCAGGTCTGAAATGGCATTTTTTGACAAACAAAAGTTTATATTGCTTAAAATACTTATAAGTTTATGATACATGTTTTGCTCAGTTAGATAATCTTTGCAGGAATGGCGAACCCTGCCAGTTACAATGGAACTTAAAGCAAATACAGAATCCAACTACATCGAATAGCTGGTGCGAAAAGATGTCAGCAATGTGCGTATATCTTAAGAATTATGGCTTCATCCATGCTACTTAGTTTTAATTTTAAAAATGTTTTTTCAAAGCTAAAGAAATCTTTGTCCAGGCAAGCTTTTTATCTCTGTATCATAATAATCCTTGTCTATACTGGCGCACCTAAAAATGTATATCACGAGATCTTTCACGTAAACTGGCAGCTTTTGTTGCACTTATGAAGAAGTTGAGCTGTTACTGCAAGTAACTGTTTACAACGTTTTGTAGTAGTGTGGACTGATCGGGTAAACGTAGCAACAGAAATACGTTTTAAAACCAAAACGTAGTACTGTGGATGTAACCTATAACCTCTGGTCGGTCTCCTCACCTTGCCTGCAGGGTCCACTGGCTGGTTGTAGAGCCGTGTGCTGACCACGTCAAACGGCGTCATAGCGATCACCACCACCACACTGCTGATCATACCGGCGCTCAGGGCCACCAACCAGCTGTCCTTTGGGAAAATCTTGGGAACAAAAACAAAACAAAAAAAGTCATGAGGCAACAAATTCCATAAGGAGGACGGAGAACGCATGCTGAGGTGGACACAAGTAAGAAATGAGGACGCGGCTCTCTCATCATCAGGGTACCACCATGTGTACAGCCACTTCTAATTTTAACTGCTCATGATGTCACACATTCAGAGAAACAGAGAAATGGTTCTATCTTTAGTCCCTATGTTGAACACATGCACAGGTTTGTAGATCTCTTTATTAGGACTTTGCATAGACGTCCATTCATAGTGGACGGCCTAACCAAAATCTTATTGCTGACTTTGACCCTGACCAATTCAACCCCTGAAACTCCAAAAGTGCTTCGTTGACCCACACACTTCACCCGCCCCTTCCATCAGCAGATATGTGAGTAGATAATGAGTGAATTTTCATTTTACTGTGAACTATCCCTTTAACCTAATCACCATTCACATCTTACGAATAACCTAAAAAATGTGGATTTGGTCCTCATGAGGTCTAAAGACATCACCGAAACAAGGACACACACAATTTGCAGCAGGCACACCAGGTTTTTTCTGTCAATCTGACGTTTTTATAAACATGTGACTCCTTAAGAAAACTTTGGTCCGAACAGCTGGAGATGTTGGAATGTGTGGCCAGACCCCCCCCCCACCTTCAGCCTCGCCCACCAACCCACCACTCAAAGTAGCTCAAAGGAAGTCTGAGAGATGAAGTATTTCAAGTTAATGATACACGCCGTTTGTTTGTTTTCTGAATATATTAGCTGACTTGATTCTGGCTTTTAGTATAAATCAACTTTTGTTTTTGTTTAAAGAAAATAGAGCTGGGTCAGAAGCCCCCTCGCTCCCACTGGTGCAGTCGTTGCACAAGCTGCGTGTTTTCCGGCAGGGGAGGCCAGTGAAAGGTGTCGAATTTCTATTCCAGACGAGTGCAACGCCGGACGCTT
Source organism: Hippoglossus hippoglossus (assembly GCF_009819705.1). Lineage (NCBI taxonomy): Eukaryota > Metazoa > Chordata > Actinopteri > Pleuronectiformes > Pleuronectidae > Hippoglossus > Hippoglossus hippoglossus. Next base: position 14,818,641 of record NC_047164.1, on the reverse strand, counting down.
TGTCACGATGACCGCTTTTGTAATCTGTTCATGGCCATTGACCACACTTCATCTATCACTATGCCTGCATCTCTGACCGTGGAGCTGTTTTTAATAATTAGTACATGATCAATGAATGAAGTGACATATCACAGTTTATAAGCTACAACCAGCTATTTTCTTAGGTATTTTTACTTTAAATATAATTATACTCATAACATCCCCCCCCCCCCCCCTTAAACAGTCATGTTTATTCTTGGACAGTGTAGTCATATGGAAGATGTGCACCCTTGGCGACCTCCTACAATCCTATATCCTACAACACCCCTGCAATCGCCCTGTTCCCAATGATGAAACCTCAGAGACAAGCGTGTGCTGACCTGAAGGTCAATGACCAGCTCCTTGGCGGAGGAGAAGGTGGAGAGCTGAGCGGACGACCCCACGCTGACCCTGGGTATGGCAGCACTGGAGCCTCGCCACAGACCCAGAATGCCATGCTCCCTGTGGATGGCTGCCAGAGCGTGGATCATCCCCTGGAAGGAAGAGGAGCAACACATGAGGGAAAGCCCAGGATACCTGACCCCCCCAGCCCCGTGTGTGACTGTGTTACCTGGTGTTTGTATTGATGACCCACAGCAATGGAGGATGTGGACTGACTCTGCAGATGAGTCTTGACCTGTGAAGGGAGACTTGTGTTTACTTCTGTCCACAGTGACAGCTCGACCTTGAACCTGTAACAACACACAGCAGGTGAGGCCTGCAGAGGAGACCGCTACTGACCAGGTACACGGGGCTGCCAATCACGGCTCCCACCACTCCAGCCGCGGCCCCTGCTAGCGTGGTCTTGACCGCGCTGACCCTCCCGTTGGTGTGGATGTAGCCGGAGGACTCGATGACGGCGTAGGAGCCGAGTCTGACTCCGTTCATGCAGAACTGGTAGACGAGCCCGGGCACCAGACCTTTCTGCAGGCCGGCCAGCCCGTCCACTTTCCCGATGGTGTAGAAGGCGTGGAACACGTTGCGGTAGTACACCTGGTAGGTGCCCCGGCTCCGGAGCTCGCCCTGCAGCTGCATCCGCGTCTTCACCACCTCTAGCGGGTTGGTGAACAGACACGCGCCGCACGCCGCCGTCCCGCTCAGCACGAAGTCCATCCCGGCTTCAGTCGGTCCCGTCGGCCCGGTGTCAGGACTCGGGATGTGGGGGATCGAACCTGAGTCAGTACGACCTGTTCTTCATCATACCAGCCGCTCCCTGCGTTCCTCCTCCCACACCTTGTACACACACACACACCTCCACCCACACGTGCACACACAGCTCAGCGAGGGCAACAGGATGCAGACATGAGAGCACTTCACGAGCCCCTCGGAAAATCCTAATCCCGACAATGACTAGGTTACATGTGATCTGTTCTAAAAATAACCCGAAACACACAAGCAAAAAAGAGACCACGCATGTAACCAGGGTGATAAAATAACCTTTTAAAGAAATGTTATTCATTGTCTACTTTTATATTAGGTTACTATATATGTATCAATATGTATAGTTTTGTTTATGTTTCATTTTGGTGATGTATTATTATGTTTATTGTCATTCAACTAAACAGTGATTTACTGTTTCATTACGTCTTTAGAGGTTCATTGTGTACAATGTAGTGACATCTAGTGGTGAAGTTGCATGTTGCAGCTGAATACCCCTCACCTCACCCTCCCCTTCCAAACTTGGAGGAGAACCTGTGGTAGCCTTCAGCTGTCATTCAAACTCAAAAGGTGTTTAGTTTGTTCGTACAATATAGATCATTACACACTAGCGAAAACATCACCAGAATTACTTTATATAAAAAATTCTGCCAATAGATCCCTTTCACCTAAATCTTACACACTGAACCTTTAAGTTTCAATTTCTTTTTTTTAATGATACTCAGTGTGGAATAAATTACTAATTACATGTATGTGTGATTTGTCTATGATTGTGTCTAGTTAAATGATAGGTTTAGATTCAGCTACTTCTTCTTATGAACATTTTTAATACAAAAGTATATATGTGTGTGTTTATTTTGTCATAATGCAACCCCCAAAAATGTGTATATATATATATATAATATATACTTCTTATTTTCCTATATTATTATTTTTTACATTTTTCTTTTTTTATTTCACTATATTTCTACCCAAAAAAGACATTATGGCAATTTTGTTCTTACGCTTTGATGAAAATATTAATTTTTTATGTGGTATCTGTCAGATTAATAGTTATTACCTTGTAGTATAATTTCTCCTTACATGATATCCGTCCCCTGAACGCCTCATGTAGGATGGGTACAACGCATAGTACCACGGTGTACGTATGACGCGCACACTCTCAGCCAATGAAAACGGCTCTTCATCTGTACATTTGTGAATGAAGCTCCAGGTGATTGGCTGGTTTATGGAGGGGCCCAGTCAAAGAGATAGTTTCCTTCTTTTTCCACTGGCTGAAGGCTGCTGCTTCCACATTCCACATCCCATTCCACATTCCGAACGAGTAACACTGTTACACACACACACACACACACACACACACACACACACACACACACACACACACGCACACACACACACACACACACAATGCATATTTATTAATATTCATCATGGTTAGTTTTGGCAATTAATATATTTATTATCAATCAACTGTACTATGTATTTTCTTTACCTTTTAAGTGCTTTGTTGTGATGTTGTAAAAAAAACAAGTCACACATTTAGCACAGTAGTAACTCCAGGCTCCACCCATTAAACTACCCATTAAGCTACTCAAGTGCCTTGAGTAGCGACTATAAAAGTGCTATATAAATACAGACCATATACCATTTCTCCCTATGAACACATTTTATTTTATATAAATTACATGGATTCTTTTAATATTTGAATTATAATATATATATGATTATTGTGTCTGTGCTGGTATTTTATGGGGTCATGTCTCATGGGTCATTAATAACTTAACATTAATTTAGTTTAATCTACATTAAAGGTTGTAAAAACATCTCCATTCTCTTATCCTGTTTGATTTCAAAAATATTTAAACTGAACTCAAAATGTATTTTCTCGATACCTGATGACTTTTAACCCTCTCCTGACGCACATTCCTCAGTAGTGATATTACAGTATTCTCAGGTGAGTTCAGGTAAAAACTGGGTCAGCAGGGCAGCACCATCACCCTCAATTAGAGATTATTGTCAAAGGGAGAACAGTGACGTCTTGGGCTGTTTTTAACCACATCTCAGTTTAATCATCTGAAGAGCAGTTACAGCTCAGTGACCTGAGGATCACCAGCAGCACGGCAGTTCCAATGTGTGTGCTAATGTAATGGGATTTTTGCTGTACACTGAATTAATTAAACAGGAAAAGATTATGCACTTGCCTTAAAACCATTGTAAACCACCAACTAGTCATTATTTAGTCGAGCCATTTGAGAACGATTGACTTGTTGCAGTGAGATTGAGGAATGAAGACTGAGCGCAAACGCAGATTTTGTTTGACGGTGATGGGTTCGCAGGTCCTAGTGGTGTAGTTTCTATTTCTGTGCTCTCACCTTTGACTTGTAGAGGAGAGGGCGGTGGTTAGATGTATGTGAGTATCAGTGTCTTTGAGCCAAAGTCTAATCTCCCTGTCTGGGTGGGTGGGTGGGTTTGTTGTTCGTCACTGAGCTGGATTAGACTACAAAATAAAATCGTCTTCACCTCTACCCTCTCGAAATGGGATTATTGTATACATTAATGGGATATGCTCAGGGTCTTTTGAACAGCAGCCTAAAGGCCCAGGACAGCAAATGGGTTTAAATAGGCCTAAAGAAGACGGCATTTCATGGTTTGGTTTAAAGGGCCACCTGTTGTACCCCCGTTCAATCTGCATTTCTTTCAAATGGCTGAATTTTGACTGCAAAACTCTAAATGCAAAGAACCAAACTAATTTCAAATTAAATTTTCACATTTAGGCACAAAATGCTGAACTCGCATTCAAAAGGAAAAACTCTAAAATCAGATGAGTCCTCAGAAAAAAGACATCTGAAAGTTATATTAGTTTAAGCGTTATTACTAAATCATTTAAAAGTTTCCAGGATTATCATAATATATACAGTTTTGCAACATAATTTCCAATAACATTACTAAATAACATTAAGAAATTAGAAAATGAAATTGTGTTTCTTGCCTATTGCCTAGTAACAGAATGTTGTCATGTATTGATTGTCTGTTGAAGTAATGCATGTTTTTGTTTAATGTTACCAGTTGTCACTTTGCTGTATTTTAGATGATAGGCTTTACAAGTGATTGACATAGAAAAAAAAGAAACTTTGTGGTCAATATTGAGCACACGAGCATATTACCTTACAGTAAACTGAAACTCTTGTAAAACAGAGCTTAAGAAAATGTAAAACACCACAAATTAGTTCCCATCACACTCCTATGTGTTGGTCTGACAATTTGACGGCATACAACTGCCTTCTTTCCCATTCATACTGATAATGCGTTTCCAGCACCTGATTGATTAAACTCGCTTTGTGTTTATGATCTTAAATTACTAATTATTTTGTGTTAAACAGGAGCTGCTTATAGCTCCTCTGCTGTTTGAATCTGTCCATCCTCTTTAGCTGCCTTATTTAAATCCTTCCTCCACACTAAATCCTATTCACCTCAAATGTACCCACACAATTAGTTTCTCCCTCGATCATGAATGCATTAAAACTATGGTACAGGTGTGGACTTGCATTCAGCTTCTACAGCTAATGTGAATTGAAACATTATTTTCTCATGTATTTAAGCTCATACAGACACACAATAGTTCAAAGATCATGTTAACCCATGTGCTGCAGTGTTGGGCTCTGGGACAAGAATGGGAGATAATCCATTTTCAACGTGTCAGCCTGATTTACTCATCTGACTGTGTGCCAAAACACAGTCAGAACTATACTGATTATACATCACTGTGTATCTCAGACTTCCTTATTTCTCTTTGGCATAATTCAATACATTGCAGCCTAATAAAAAATCAAGTGCAGTCATTGGCACCCGGCGAGAATTTATACATTTGATAAAATGATGCTCACTGAGTTGGAGCAGGATTCCTCATCAGTAATTACTGCTGCTGCTGAGTTACACTAATAGCTTCTGCCAAGTTGCTTGGTGTAATCCTCACCACCTAATGAACTACCAAGTAGGATTTCTGGCGCAGGGTAAACCTCAACTCGATGCCCCGACCTTTCCGACACATCCCTCCAGGACCCTGACACGGCGGAGATGATTTCTCTTTGTTCTGGTTGAAAATACATGTTGGATGACAGCAAGTGATTCGATTCGTTACAGTCAAGTTCTCATTTGAGTCCCTGCTACACCAAGAAAGTAGGGTAAGTAGTATTCATTAATAATACCATCTTTTTGTAAGTAGATTATAAACTGGAGAGAAATTAATTGATTAGCCTGCTGACATTATTGAATAGGTCTGGTGTAAAATCTTACATTAAATAGTCCCTCATTTAAAATCTGCTCTGGCTTTTCATCATGTATTGCAGAATCCATAATCAAAAACAAGATCCTGATAATTTGGGAAATATTAATTCCTCCCCATTTTCCACACGGGATGATGGAAAGGCTGCTTGAGTTTTGGGTGAATGTAATGTAAGGATTATAAGCTTTTTAGATCAAATAACAAACGTGTCTTGTCTTTCATATTGCAAAAACTGCAAACAAATCTGTAAGAACATATTTTATTACATTTTATATGTGATAAGATCCTCACCTATATTCGGGTAAAAACATTAAAAGGAAGTGTCAAAATTTAGGCTAATCTTTATGTAAATTTCTAGTGTCAGTGTTAATTGGATTATGCCGAGTCAGGAAAGCAGAGACAGATTGTATCACTTTCAGCTTTCAGTACATGTACCAGGTTAAGACAGAGCCGCTTATACACATGTAATACACACCCAGAGAGGCTTGGCACACTTTGCATTTCCTGTCCCATTTTAATGCAATGAATTAACATTCTTGTGCTTCCAAGATGGTTTGAGTACTTCAGGGCTAACGGGCACAAATTTCTTTCAAAAAGTTTTCAATGATTGAATTATAGGTGAATTTGTTGTATTTTGCCGTCGTCAGGAAGGCAACCTGAAGAAGTGTAAAAAGTCTGAGGAAGTGAAAAGACCTTGTGCAGCACAGTGTGAGTTAATGCTATCCCTGCTTCCTGGGCTTGCAGCTCCTCAAATCCCTTTACTTATAATGAGTGTGTGGGCATGCAAGTGCTGTCGAGCTTAATTACATGTCCTGATTATAGCATCAGAACATTTCAAAAGAGGTCTCCTCTGTTACTTTTTGTCTTTTGAACAGCAGGGTGCAGCACATCACAACATTACTCTCTCTGTCTCTCTCTCTCTCTCTCTCTCTCTCTCTCTCTCTCACCTTAAATGTTCTCTATCTAAAACTGGTACTTGCTCAACCAGTAAGTGCACAGAGACAGTCTCTGTACATGAGGCCCACTATACATGATATTTATGAGTACATGGTCAAACAAAATAACCTGTGGAATGCACTAAATGATGATTGATGACATTATAATGACTTTATATTTGTCACAAGGGGGAAAAAAAATCAACCTTTCAATATTTACTATTTTGTACAGATAGAATTAATGTTTAAATGATTATATTAAAATATATATGTGAGTAGCAACAATGAAGATGCAACATGAAAGCAGCTTTACTGTAATCAAAATGGAGCCCAAAAAATGTTATATTAAAGATTCAGTGTGTAGAATTTAGTGATATCTAGTGGTGAATTTGCGTGTTGCAGCTGAATACCACTCCCCTCACCCTCCCCTTCCAAACATGACAGAGAACCTGTGGTAGCCTACAGTTGTCATAAAAACTCAAAAGGTGTTTTCTCTGTCCACTTTGGGCTACTGTAAAAAAAACACGGTGGCCTCCATAGAGAGGACCTGATTTTTTATGTAAATATTAAGTATCTAAATATAAAGGGCCTGTTCTAGGGTAAAGAAAACAACAATTCGTACATGTACCTTTTTAGTGTGAACCTTTAAAAAAGACCTCTTCTGGTGAAGAGTCTTATTAAGTCCAGTAAGAATGATTAAGACTGCAGACTAATAGACTGTACAGAGTATGCTATAGGAGTTCCTATCCTGGTAATATGTATTTGCTGATTAGTAGCCTCTCTAGATATGGAAATTTTGGAGATATTGTTTTTGCACTCTTGTTGACTTTTCTCTGTTTTGTGTGCCTCACAGAAAAGGGTGGAACCATGGACATCGGTGGTTTGGAGACGGTGGTGGCGAACTCGGCCTATGTGTCCGCCCGAGGCAGCGTGGACGGATCTGCAGCAGCCTCCATGCGTGACAAGAAGATGCGTGCCAGGTTGAAACTGCCGCACATCAGAGATTGTGAACACATGAAGACGACTGTAGACACAGAATTTGACAGCATGTGCGTCACGCAGCCCGTCGGCAAGCGCCTGTTCCAAATGTATCTGGAAAGCGAAGCAACCCATAAAAACACTGGGGAGCTGTGGAAGGACTTTGAAGACTACAAAATATGCCAGGAGAAGGACAGAGTGCAAAAGGCCCAAAAAATTGTCAATAAGTATTACGAGTCAGCTTCAAAGAATTTCTGCAAGTTCCTGGAGGAGAAGGCTGTCACTCGGGTCAAAGAAGACTACAAGAATGTCCACGGTGAACTGTTTAAAGAGAGCGAGCAGCAGCTGCTCAAACACCTGGAGAAGAATGGTGTGGACGGCTTCAAGAACAGCATGTACTTCCTGCGTTATGTTCAGTTCAAATGGTTGGAGAGCCAGCCCGTGGATGAGGAGTGGTTCATGGACTTCAGGGTCCTGGGCAAAGGAGGTTTCGGGGAAGTGTTTGCTTGCCAGGCCAAGGCAACGGGCAAAATGTACGCCAACAAGAAACTGGAGAAAAAGAGGCTCAAGAAACGCAAAGGCTACGAGGTAAAGTGACATCTAATGTCCTATCCACAGCTTTTCATAGTGTCAAACAAAAGAGTAACAACACAAAGTTCATTGCACTGGCAACCTCATGATGACCCTTGATTAGCACACCTTCAAATAGAGAGGAAGTCTTATTGTAAAGAAAACCTACAGACTGAGGATCGCTTTAGCACACATAGTTTGCTGCTCCTCGAGTAAGTCATGATGGAACATCGCACATTTACACTAAAGCAAAACCTTATGAATAAAATTAGTTGCTGCTTTGCTTTTTCATCTTTCACATATCAACGGTCTAATGTGAAAAAAAAAGGTTAGATCAGGCCCATAGATCTCTCACACATGCCAGGCCCTCGCAGTCAGAGGAATAATCTGAGTAAATACCTGCGTGTGGTTGGAGAGTAGGTTTGTTTGAGTTTTTATTTTTGACATTGTAGATTCCTGTGTTTTGTTGGACTAATCATGTTCTGGTGATTCTTTCTGTTCAGGGAGCGATCGTGGAGAAGCGCATCCTCGCAAAGGTTCACAGTCGCTTCATCGTGACACTGGCTTACGCTTTCCAGACCAAGACAGACCTCTGCCTAGTTATGACTATCATGAACGGTGGTGATCTCAGGTGCTGTCTATAAACAGCTTTACACATGCATGCAGTAAAATCCATATAGACTGACTATATACTGTGTATGAACACAGTATGTACTGTGTTCTCTAGATTAACAACAAAGGAATAGTGTTCCCTCTTATCTTGACAGATTGGCATATTTGTAGTTTAACCCCTCCGCTAAACATACATACTAGTCAGCATAGCTTTCCATTTCTCCTTTGTTTTTATTGATTTCACAGAGGTTGCAGAAAGTTAAATAACATCTTCCCTCCTCTGACAGGTTTCATATGTATAATGTGGATGAAAAGAATCCTGGCTTTGATGACAAACGAGCACGTTTCTACACAGCTCAGATCATCTGTGGGCTGGAGCACCTTCACCAGCACAGGATCATCTACAGAGACCTCAAACCAGAGAACGTCCTGCTGGATGATGCAGGTGAGACATTTCCTCTGCAGCGTGTTATGTGTCTGCGTGGACACACTGACAGTCCAGGGTCACTGTCCCTGTCCCATATGGTCCTCATCCATGTGACTATGGCTTTCATGTCATTTATCACTTCAACAGTTGAAAACCTATTCAAAATGTATTGGTGTGTTAAAGCAACACTATGTCGCTTTTACTGAGCAACAGCGCCCTCTGCAGCCACATGTGTTGTTTGCCTCCATGGAATTAGTAAAAATAAAGTCGATAGGAGCTGTTGACAGGAGCTCTGACTGTGTCGTCGCAACATAACAATCACGTCTCATCAAATAAACCATATTATTATGTGAATATCTATATAACAGTCAATGGCCTAATTCACTGTAATGAAAACCTTGTCACCTAGGACACGTCCGCCTGTCAGATTTGGGTCTGGCTGTTGAGCTTCCACCAGGAAAAGACAAAACTGCTGGATATGCTGGAACTCCAGGTAAGTGAACACATCCAATATTTAAAGTAATTAAACAAAACTAGCTTAGAACAGAGGAAATGTGGTGATCCAGGTCATTGTTACTGTGAAAAAAATACCATGCGCACCAGGATTTTCTAAACTGTCCATAATGCGTAAAATCATATTATTGACGAATATAGGTTTCATGGCCCCGGAGCTGCTCCAGAAGAAGGAGTACGATTACACAGTGGACTATTTTACTCTGGGAGTCACCCTGTATGAGATGATTGCTGCCAAAGGGCCCTTTAGAGTTCGTGGAGAGAAGGTACTGAGTCAATATATGGGCAAAACAAATTCTCAATTCTCCTCTTTCTTGCTGTACATTTCCAAATCTCTGTGGTAAATTGTAATATATATATATATATATATATATATATATAATGCATGTATATTTTTTCAGGTTGAGAATGAAGAGGTAACTCGCAGAATCCTGAACGATCCAGTTTCATACACGCCGACCTTCAGCAAAGAGTGCAAGGCCCTGTGTGAAGGCCTGATGGAGAAGGACCCGGTGAAACGTCTCGGGATCAAAAATAATGATTGCTCGGAGCTCAAGAATCATCCCTATTTTAAAGAGGTTAACTGGGGCCGTCTGGATGCAGGTGGGTGAGGTCGACAAAACCAAGATTCACAAGCAACGTAGGTTATTAAATGCAGTAGACGCTTCGTATGATTTCATTGGGTCAAATCCCACTGGATGAGACCCAATGAAACGAAAGGAGACAAAATGCAAAAATAACATGCATTGGCTATAAAACAGACTCAAACTGTGTCGTCTGTGTTTCAGGCATGCTACCTCCGCCGTTTGTCCCCGATCCCAGGATGGTCTACGCCAAAGACATTGACGATGTGGGCGCCTTCAGCACAATCAAAGGCCTGGTCCTAGATAACAAGGACACAGAGTTCTACAATGACTTTTCTTCTGGTAACGTCCCGATCCCGTGGCAGGAGGAGATGATTGAGACGGGTGTGTTTGGAGAGCTGAACATCTGGGGCGAGGGCGGAAAGCTGCCCAATGACCTCGACCCGAACTTCGTGGAAGCCAAGGGTGGGGGGTGTGTGCTGCTGTGAGTTAGAGCAAGAGAACAAATTGAGTATGTGCTCATTTGGCGCCGCATACTGTTTATTTCCTTTGTACTATTTGTACCATAATCTGTAATAAGCTGTTATATATATATATATATATATGTATTAGTGGTGTAATGATAAGATATAGCTATATATAATATATAGATAGCTTTACCTTTACCACAGGCATGAAAACGAGTGGACCAACATAGCCACATATATATCATATATGTACATACAAACCTACCTAAATAGTCCTTTGTGTATATATATTGTATGTATACATATAAAGTATATATATTATTTGTACTATATTTCTAGTGGTACTGTAAAAATGACTCTACTGTAGTTTGAATATCATGTAACAATGTAAATATGGTTTTGACTGCTGTGATCTGACTGTATACGTCATTAATTTAGTCAATGCAGATAAATGTAATAAAAATAATTTAGAAACAACATGCATTATAATATGAATATTAAGTATTTATTATGTAAGCCAAAGAAAGGTGTATTGCCATTGTAATATTGTATAATTACTATTTTATCATTTCTTATATTGCAGATAATATTTGAACATTACATAGATGAGCTAGAAGCAATTAATAAAATCTTGCAAGGCACATGTATGTGTTTTTTCTGTGTTTTTATAAGAGACTGTTGACATTTTATTTTCTTTTACTTAAGAAAGCCAATATCTTACCCTTGCTCTTGTTCTCACATGTCACAGAATCTGATTCTTTTTTCTGATTCCTTAAAGTTTCCTCTGATCAATTTAATCCATGTAAGACAAACTTTCCATTAACTCCATTATGTAATATTATACAAGTAATTCTCTGCTTGGAATAAAAGTGGATTTTTTAGAAGAAAAACCTTTTACAACCTTTTAAAACTTTTTACATTGTACATTTTGAGCATAGATTTTAGTTGTATTTATATGACTATAGATGAATAAGGAGTTATGGGAGAACAGATTATGGTTTATTTTAAACGAGCACAGAAACATGTGCAACATTTGCTTTGCATATTAGCAGCTTCATCACTGATCGGGTACAGTATGAAATGACCTGGGTTTATTGTGTAGAGGAACATGTTTCCTATCTAGTTCTGATGTTGTTGTATTTACACGGAACACATTAGCTCCATTTGACTGAAATGGTCACAAACACACAGCGGACCTGCCATCAGCATGTATTCTTATGGGAGCACTGCTTGGGCCTCTGGGCTGCTATGTCTGCATGTTGTGTCTTATGGAAACTTGAAGGGACTGCAGATCAGAAAAGGCTTATTTTGAAAGATACTGACACATTTTGTCCCCATGCAGCCGGGGAGTCAAGCGGTTAAACATGTAAATAAAGTGAATCTACAGTTCATAAAAAAAGATGATAGCAATCAGTGGCAAACTTAATTCTTATCAGACCTGAACATGACAGCAGGGAACTTCTCTCTGTCATTGCATTTTTTGCAATTGTTTTATGGTTTCTCTTTATTAATATATGAGGTATAGAGTGTTGTGCAAATAATGTGGTATCACCACAGATACAGAGATATTTCATGTGCAATTCATTCACTATACATATTCTCACAATGCATCTATTGTCTTGTTTGTTCACTGTATATATTGGTAGGTAATTTTTCTATATTTTAACTTCAATTCTTCAGGAGATTATGTGTGGATTGGACATTTTTATTTGCTCTTTGGATGTATTTACTACACAGAGCAATTCCAGGTAACAATTTATCTGTGGCTTACTTCCTGCTTTGTAGGAGAGTTAAATAAGGAAATACCACCATGTGTTGTACAAGAGGATAAAGGGACAAATGGCCAGTATAATTATTTAAATTGATATAGATCCTCAATGCAAAAAAATACTGGACAGCTTGAGAGGAACATATCTAAAATTTAGATTGCAAACATATCTGATTGTTTGAACATCTACTGTCTATGTATCTAATATTACTAGTTAATTTCTATCTGTACGACCTCTTCATTATGGCATTGGATTACTTTTTTTAAATGTTTAAATTCAAATCAAACCGCAAACCACATTTTTAATAACATATATAAAACTGATAGGTCCTGTCTTTGAAGCTCTTCTGTATAACAAGACACATTTCTATCTTATTCAAAAATATAACAGTTACTTTTTAAACCACATCACCCTTTAGATCCACCTTTAAAAGTAAACTATAAAGTAACATGAAGAACAGCTAAGCAGTAAAAGTAAATGTGAGGTTATATTTATATAAGTGTCCCAAACAGATCCAGCTTCGAGTGTAAAGAATGACAACTGTAGTTAAACAGTTACTGAGCCACCTCAGAGTTTCTGCTAAAAGATGTTGACCTGTGTGATGTAAATGTGTGATGGAGGGAAGACGTTTCAGGACACCCACACGTCTCAGGCAGATGCATTTTTCTGACACATGGCCAAGGATAATTAAGATAAACCATACAACTTATCACTGTGTATTGCCACCCAATTCTGAAAGTTATCTTGCTCATAAAGAACTTACTACACGTACAAATACTAAACATTAACTGGCCGTGTGTCTCCTGAACCTGAGGGTCACCTGTACTATAACTGTTTATACTCTCAACCAGACGCCCGGGTTATTTTACAAGTGTTGGGTCTGTGCTACGACCTCAGGTGCTCCGGTGGTTGTGGACTGTGTCTTCACAGCAGGTGGCTGCTTTTAAAGGAAAATGTGTTAGTCTGGATGAAAGACATCAATCGTCACATTCACACAGACGGACGGGCAGACAGGCAGGCAGAGAGACAGAGAGACAGACAGGCAGGCCAAGATACAGACAGACAGATGGACAGACAGAGAGACAGAGAGACAGACAGAGAGACAGACAGAGAGACAGGCAGACAGAGAGACAGAGAGACAGACAGGCAGGCCAAGAGAAAGGCAGACAGAGAGACAGAGAGACAGACAGGCAGGCCAAGAGACAGGCAGACAGAGAGACAGACGGACGGACGGACGGGCAGACAGGCAGACAGGCAGAGAGACAGACCGTCAGGCAGACAGAGAGACAGGCAGACAGACAGACAGAGAGACAGACAGGCAGGCCAAGATACAGACAGACAGATGAACAGACAGAGAGACAGAGAGACAGAGAGACAGACAGGCAGGCCAAGAGACAGACAGACAGATAGACAGGCCGACAGGCAGACAGGCAGACCAAGAGACAGACAGACAGAGAGACAGAGAGATAGAGACACAGACAGACAGGCAGGCAGGCAGAAAGAGAGACAGGCAGGCAGAAAGAGAGACAGGCAGACGGACAGACAGACAGACAGACAGACAGACAGGCAGGCAGGCAGAAAGACGGGACAGATGGGCGGTCAGATGGATGGACAGATAGATAGACAGGCAGATAGACAGACAGACAGGCAGGCAGATAGACAGACAGACAGGCAGGTGAGAGACAGACAGACAGACAGGCCGGCAGGCAGAGAGACAGACAGACAGAGGGATAGATTGGTGGATAGATGGACAGACAGACCGACAGGCAGAGAGACAGGCAGACAGACTGGCAGTCTATGCTGTGTGTGTGTGTGTGTGTGTGTGTGTGTGTGTGTGTGTAATCGTGTTGATTGATAAGGCCGAGTATTGAAGCAGTGACTTCATCGAAACTCTGTCTCATTGGGTACACAAATAGTGACTGTTCAAATCTATACAAACGTCACATTATATAAACAGTTTTATCTGAACCCACACGTGAATCATACAATAATATATCATCTAAATTTAGCTTAGTGGAGAACAGGGTTTGTTCAAACAGATAATATTTCAAATGCTTAAAGTCATTTAAATGGACAACCAAAAAATTACTGCTTCAATTTACCATCATTATTATTATGTTGTACCTGACGGATGTCAAAGAATTGTGGACACTTCTTCAATAGTTCAAGTGAATAGATTTAGGGGCCGCAAGTAAGTAGTACTTAATACTTTAAAGAGTAATACTTATCTTTCCATGTGTGTATTCACTCTGTGCTCCTCACATACACATATAGTAACTGAAAATCTTTTTTAAATCAATGTGACATGTATTCATGGGGAGCTGATTGTTAAGCTAAAAACACAGACGCCTACATGAAACCACAGTGACAGGTTTTCTTATTAAGGGACATGATTAATCCTATTGATCACTCACCACACACTGCTTCCCATTTTCTTATTGCATGTGACATAATGTGAATTTAGAGGATCAGACCTCTCTCCACGTATTTACAACTATAGGGAACACAGCGCATGAAATTATCAAATGTTTAAATGTTAATGTTTTAACCAAATAATAATTAAGTTGTAAAGCACAAACACAACAAGCCAGCTTAAGCAGTCATGAATTTAAACATTTGAAATTGATTAACTGAAAGTCATTGTAGTCCCACAAAAAAGTCAAACATTCCCTGTGTCAGTAATCACCAGCAAGTGTCAGGGGTTGAAAACCAAAAGCCACTTAAGGTTTATCATGAACTCTCCCTTTAAGCAGGGAGGTCAATGCGGACACAGCTGAATACATATGCCAGCTGAGGGAAGGGCAGGGAAATAAAACATTAACAGACAAAAGATGGAGTTAAAGCCTGAGTGTCTGCTCAATATTGTAAGTATATGACAGTACTTTGAACTGTGCCTCTGATAACTGGTTGGAATATAGAATTCACATTTGATAAGATACCGACTGTAAATTGTGCGTTTGAAGTTTCTCCCTAACGGAGACTCAAACAAAGGATAAACATCTCTATCTGCTTTGACGACTCATCCCCACTGAGCGTTGGGGATGTTCACGCTCTTTTCAATCGTAAACACTGAATATCAAACAGGATTATAAAAAGGTCATTGCACTATTGCACACATCCATATGCTGCTTGATAGAGAGAGAGCGCATATTCAATATAAGGGAGTGTTAAAACGACGCAGACTTTGGCCAGTCTCTGTCACTTGAAAGTCCTGTAATATGCAAACACAATTATTTTAAACAGAACAGACATCATTTGCTTCAGTACAAAAAGTGTATTTGCAGAGTTTAAGAATTTCAACGCATCTTTTGTCCTGTCGCAGAGTCGTTAATGCTTAACCAGGGCTAAAATAAACACTTTGTGCCTTCAATAAATCACCCACTGACCACCCAGTGATTGATCTGCCCTCTATTCATTCAGTATTTGCTTATGAGAAATTGAAATCACCTAACTAAAATCACAAGCTACCAATTGCTCAAAAGGATGCGCAGACAGGAGGATGAGATGATAAGAGAAAAAAAGAAGAAAAAAAAGTACAATACAATATGAGCAATACTTTCAATTATTAACCACATCATTAAACTGTTCTCTGATTGATTAAAGATATATAGTTAGATATAGCACTTCTTTTTTTTTTAAATTATGAACAATTCATCCTGAGAGGCATCTTCCCACAGAACAAAACAATGATCATTTTATTGTCTTGTTCATTGTCTCCTGCAGATGCCTTTAAAGCATGTCAGCGCAGTCAGTGCCTAACGACTGCAGTCTTAAACTCTTTTTTTGGCTCGTGCATTTTAAAGCTGTGATAACTGTTTTACAAGAGATTAACTGCACTGCCAATCAAAAGAGAGGAAAAAAACTCCTTGTATACTTACATTTCTATGGTAACATGCCAGGCACGTGGAATGTCACCAATTTTGGGCGGGAATAGCCGACTTAAAATGTAGCTACAGCCAACAAATCAATGTTCAAATTAGTCCAGGTTTGAGTGCATGGGGGGGAAAAGCCCTGAGTCAGTTCTCACACTCACAAAATGTATATCAGACACAGAAGCTGCAAATAGAGCGCATGCCGGGGCATTATCTATTTAGCACTGCTAATTATTAATAGAAGACGACTTTCAACATGAAAGAGATCACAGAGGTTATAGCACTTTTCCTAGGTTTTGTAGGCTGGATATTAATTTTCATATCACTACAGGATCAGTACTGGAAAGAATCCACCACTGAGGGCAGCGTAATAACAACCTCCACCATATATGAAAACCTATGGATGTCTTGTGCAAGTGACTCGACGGGGATCTATAACTGTCGTGACTTTCCATCCCTTTTTGCTCTCCCAGGTGAGTAACAGTTGAAATTGTCTAATTTATGATCACAGTTTTTTCTTGACAGAATCCTAGAAAACTCACTTCAGCACGTCTCTGCTGATTTAACAGAAAAGGAAAATGTGAATGTAAATGTGAATTATCAAGAAATTGCTTGTCTTATATTGGCATTTTTTATGTTATTTATGTTTTAAAAAATTTTGATGATACAGCTGTATGTAATAGCTGAGTGTGCATTTTATAATCTGTAACGTCACTCTGAAAGGAATGCGGCTTATATTCTTTGACTTGATTGAGGCACGTATATATCTTTCTTCTTTGAGAGTCTAAATGAATAAACAGCCTAACAGATAGGTCTTTCTCATTTTCTAAATAAACACAAATGTGATATCTATATATGATTTTCAAAGTAGGTGCTATAATCTGTAGGGAATTGACACAGCAGCTGTGAAATCCAGCAATCCAGCACAGTAGTCTCTGTAAAGTTTATAACATTTAGTTTTATTGAGGAGGAGTTCAATATTTAAACATGAGTATCTTTTCTAAATACACATATTGTAGTGGATTACGTTATATTTGTAGGCATACACAGTCTCAATAAACAACCTCGTAAACCCTCTCAATAATAATAATAGTGGGTAGGTTTATGAGGGCTATAAGATTGTCAGTACATTGTACAGCGGCTTCCTTTTCCTTTGTGTCATTAAATGCATCCAGTGTATTTAATGCTGCACTTGTTGGACATAAGGTTAAAAGTTCAAATCAAGTGATTAAGCAAAACACACTAATAGGGTATTATTTTCTAGTTTGTTGCTTAGATTAAGGAAACACATTTTATTAATGAAGTTTTCTGTAACATTATGTGAACAATTGAGTTTCAAAATTCTTGTTTTCACTTTGCTGTCATATTAAAGGAATATTCACTCCATAAATCAGAAAATTCTATCAACAGCAATACAATAATCGATTTCCGCTTTGTTATAGGACTAAAATGTTATTATTATAATAGACATGAGGCAATGAATGATGTATGAACAAACCCCTCTGTAAAGATGTCTCTACTGAAGTGGAGATTCAGATTCAGGTGTGAAATATCTGCTGAAGTGGAGATTTCTGACTCAGAGGGAAAAACTAATTTTGTGACAACAGCATTTTATAGATATATATATTAAATAATGTTTACCATAAATCCAGCCATTGTTTGTATAATAAAGGTAATATATAAAGGTCCAGCTTAAAGCGGTCGAAACGGACATTTCTTTGAGGTCTAAACCATGTGGACGAGAGCTTTAATTCAAATGGGTTTTCTCTGCATGACCAAAAGGCTGCAGTGGTTCTTAATGAACAACTTTGTATTTGTTAACAAATGAAGACAAAAGTCTTCTGTTGTCAGATAAGCAGGGGTATCTGTGGGGCAACAAACCTGGTCAAGAGGTGATCAACCCCCCAATGGTGTCAACTTTCCCATCATCCCTCAGAAACAAGATGAAGTGAGGAGCCAAAGCAGGACCTGGATCCCATCAATTATGGTTTGATGGTGTTGACACAGGGCTTGAAGGCAAATGACTAAAGATGACAAATAGCTTGAAGTCTATGGAGATTTGTGAGAAGGTGCCAAGGTTGCATTTCACATCTCACTCTTGTCCTTTCGGTTAGGTAAACCTATGTAGCCTTTGAAAAGCTACAAAGGTGTGGAGGATAATAGCAGAAATCACAAGTGGGCTATTTGGAATTAATCATTGATCTGCAGTTTTCTTACCATCTTAGCTGGGGAGGGAGGGGGGGGGGGGTTTACTGGGAACCAGTGTGGCACACAGAGACCACGGGGCCGACGAAACCACAAGTCTGTGCAGCGAGATACCTCGGAGAGTCAACGTTTTTATTGAGTGTTTCTCTTTCTGGATACCTCTACACGGGTTACACAGAAGAAACAAGGGAATATGAATGCCACAGTGGAAGCGCTTGCCTTCTTCCTGGGCTTTCTGGGCTGGTTGATGGTCGGAGTCGCCCTCCCAAATCGATACTGGAAGGTCTCTTCGGTGGATGGTAATGTTATCACCACATCAACCATCTATGAAAACCTATGGATGTCCTGTGCAACTGACTCTACCGGAGTTCACAACTGCCGGGACTTTCCATCCTTGCTCGCTCTTAATGGTATGTGGGCAACGTAGCAACAGTTCTATTAGAATCGATGATTGATACTTCTCAGGCTTAAATACTAATTAGCCCATTCAGTTAATCTTTCGCTTTGGTTTTTTCCACATCCACTTGGTTTAAACCTGACCTCATAATACTTTCATTAAGGCTTATACTGCTCTGGTTATGATCACTGGTAAATGGGGGTAATAAACCATAAACATGACCAGAGAGTGAGGATAAGTAAACACAACCGAAAGACAAACAAACAAATGATGTGAAACTGATTTTTGAAGAACTAATAGTAATTATTCAAACATTTTTACTGGTTTTGTGAACTAGTTTTTGCAAAAACTACCTGTTTAGGTATTGGTTTAATTGGCTTGAATAAATAAAATATAGATTTACGATGAAGACTTTCCAAAATGACATAACAGACAAGTGTTGTATAGCACATGAAACGTTTTCTTGTTATCAACCTCAGTCAAGTGGCAGATTTTTCTATATAATGACTATACATCCAATGTATAGTACCAGCATTGGCTGCCCAGCTCTAGTCTTTTTTTTTCTTCCTCATCTCATCACAGACAGAAATGTATCCTTTGATCCCAACATACATTCATGCTTTTGTTTTGATAAAGCGAGAGATTGAAATTCATTAGTGAGGAATCGAACCTGTTCTCTTTAAACAAAGAGAGAATCCTTTCACTGACGCTACAGAGGTTCTTAAGAGAACAAGTTGTGTTATTATATATTGTTTTTATGTTTGCACACAGGCTACATCCAGGCCTCCCGGGCACTGATGATCGCTGCCATTGTGTTTGGGACATTTGGGCTCGCGGCGACTCTCACAGGAATGAAGTGCTCAAAAATCGGGGGAGAAAACTACATCCTGAAGGGGAGGATTGCTGCAATCGGAGGAGTGTTCTTTTTACTACAGGGTAAGGATATTAGGATTGATGGGATGGCAATGTCACAAAGAAGCATGAGAATATATTTTGTCAGAGGACACAGTCAAACCACTGCAGACTGGCTTTGGGGTTTTTTTGAAACAAAAAATGTCGATGGAAATCTTGAGTCCCCGAAAGCTGAGCCTTAAAAGATGAAAAGCATTTTGTCACATGAGAAATTGACGTAATCAAAGAGTGAAACCACACCCTTCACACAGAGCACCGGCCTGGAAGGGGTAAACATGTCTGCTAATCCAAACTCTGTGTGTAGAAGACTAGCTATCAGAAAATGGATCACCAGTTCAAAAGGTTATCCCAACTCCAACAAGGTTGCTGAAAGACAAAAGCCTGCCTTTACCAAAGATCTGTGGATTGTTAGAATGAGTCAAGTTGCGTAAATTACAGGTCATGCAGGGAGCGATGCATCCACATGAAACAAAACTCGATCAAAAACCGATATTACACCCTCAATCAATACAGTTATGTGTATAAATTCAATACATATATTGAATATATAATGTATAGACATGTATTTCTTAAAATAAAAATTCGGAAGATTCATCTCACTGTTTATTGTAAATTAATCCAAATAAAAAAAATATATATTTACGTAGTATAGTTTTGTTGTATAATAACTTTGAACTTTAAAGTTGTTATAATGGATTACTCACTCCTTACTCCGCAATAAACTGATTCATGCTGTCATTAGCAGGTACCTTTGCCTCATCTTACGTAATTGACCTATGTAAAGTCCCTTGAGATAATGTATGTTATGAATTGGCGCAAAAATTGAACCATAAAATATTTTTTTTATGGCTGTCTTTTCAACAGCCTCTCAGACTTCAGCTGATCCCAAGATTAACATATTCTGTTTTACTCCAAACTTGAAAAAGTATGAACATTTGACATTTTTGCTTGTAACTATGTGTGTTGCCTAAATTGAGAATGTCCAACTTGTCTACAGTAAACCATGTTGTTTTTTTTGCAGGGTTAAGCACCATGATTGCTATATCTTGGTACGCAGCCAATATCACACAAGAGTTCTTTGACCAGTTTTATCCAGGGACGAAGTAAGTCTATACAAAGCGCATCAATGTTTCATTGTTAGAAGCAGAACGACGACTGAATGACACAAAGTGATGCTGTTGTTTAACATGGACTAAATAACGCCACAGGTATGAGATCGGAGAGGGCCTGTATATCGGCTGGTCCTCCGCCACACTCGCCATCTGCGGAGGCTCATGTCTGTTGTGTGCTTGCAAATTCAAATCACCCGATGAAAAGATGTGAGTAAAACCTGCTGCTGGAAAGTTTTTACATGAATTCAATGTGAATATTCTCCCAGTTGAAACATGGCTTTTTTTGTGTTTCAGACCGTATCGATACCAACAGTCCTCCAGAGGACACGCGCTGTCCACTGTGCAAACGTCTCAGACTGTGCCAAGCAACTATGGAAGAAATGCATATGTCTGATTGTTATTGCACAGGAGGGAGAATCCAGCAGAGTCGGAAGAAAGTCACCAGACAGATTGTTTGAAGAGAGGACGAACAGTGTTTACTCTTCTCAATCCACAATGAGAGGGCAGCAGCAGCAGGGAATACACACTTCTAATCACAGTAGTACAGTAATATGGTGGTAGCAGTGAACTTGATTTGGTTTGGGGATTTATTGGCTTTATATAATCTAAACCTTTTAGGGGTATGCATATGTATAGCATATGTAATGTTTATATAGTGTTAAAACTGCTTCACTACTCCAGCATATATGTTGACTATATGTACAGTAGGGTCTCCTATATTACCCTGCTGTACGTTTTCCAATATCTAATCCTCAGATAACTTTTAACTGTTTGTGTTCAAGTCTATAAAGTTTGTGTTGTTATATAAAGTGCTGTAATTGTTTGTTATGTCCATGTATGAAAGTGAATTCAGGGTTGACACAAGCAGGAGCCTTTTTCAAAGGATTTTGGGGGCCCAGGGAAAAGGGACCTGGGGAGCCCCACCCTGAACAGGATGAGAAACATGCGATACCAAACCACATCATTCCAATCTTCAACCGATTCTTTTAGCGCCTAATTTATAAACATAGTGCAGACAGTTCAGACACATTAGTTATAGTAAAGTAGTGCATTTTCAGTGCAAACCCCAATCGCCCTCCCATGCGATCATACAGAAATTTGAACATTCTAGTCTTCAACCAAACCTCTAAAATTACGAAGCTTTGGCAGGAAGCTGGTGGCATTGGGCCTCATTATGGGGGGGTTCCACATCAAGGTGTCGTTGCAGTCTCCTGCACGTAGTGGACGTAGAATTTAAGGGGGTCTCACAAAATGTTCATTACTTTGTACTAACGTAATCAGCTGCTCTTGAAGGGGGCCCTTTCAGCTCAGGGCCCCTGGCAACTACCTGCACCCCTTCCACAAAACATGTTACTGTGCAACATATTCAGATGAATCCTGTCACCTTTAGAAGTGAAAAGCTCAAACAGAATCCTCTCCCTGGGACATTAGATGGTAAATCCAGATATCTCTTGATCAATTATCTGGCTGATCTTAAAGGAGATAAGTCTCTTTAGAAGAGGTTTCAATAATTACTAATCGATCCACAATAATGAGTCATTCTGTGACTTCTGACTGTGCCGTGGTCATGACGGAAATATTCATTTTTTTAACCGGGAAAACGAGCTCTCACCCAGTGTGATTTTATGATGATTTCAAACTTCAGTAACAGAGGTGCAACAAATGGAAACATACTCTTTGATAGTTCTGTGATTTTTAATTATAGTTTTTTTTGTTTGTAATCTTGTTTTATACACAAATAAATGTCATTGTCAGTGACAGTTTGAACTAAACCCTGAGAATGTCAAAAAGAGATTCTAACTTTCTATTAAAGATTGATGAACACAGCTGCCGAGCAATGTTCAAATAAAGGAGTTTTGGGTTACAGAGCTGGTTTGCACATCATCTTCCTTAACCAACAGAGAGCTGAATTTACTGCCCTGTTTAATTGTGTCTTTTCACGTATTGTCATAAGAGCCCAGAATGTAGATCATACCGAAATATCCAATGCAAAAAAGTAGGCTCAATGTGCCCCCTGCTGGACAGATATTGCTACACACCATTAAATCAAATTGTGCTCTGATCAAAGTCTTTAGATTAAAGTTTCTTTATACATTCATAAATGTTGACAAACAATATGCAAAACTTTTATGGGGAAATAATGACAAAGCATAGCCAAAAAAATCGTATTTATTGATATCAGAGTATTAACAATCATATTAGTAAATCATAAGTAGGGTGCCCAACTCTATTACAAGTATGATTGACTTTAGATTTATGTTAAACCAGGAGAAACCAGAACAGTGAAGCATATTTTGACATTGTCTTACACAGGAAATTTGTGTACAACAGAAAACACAGAACTACAGTAGAATGGCACTTAATACCGCGTATACAAGGCCCAACAGTGTGGAACAACGCAATATCGCTATGCTAAGGAAAGTGAAAATAAAATCCTGGATCCGCCCACTTAATCGATCTGCTCTAAAGGTTAATGAGCTCTTTCTTGGCCCTTCCACCAAGTTTAAAAAAAATTCAGTTGAGACTTTTTTGTGTAATCCTGCTAAAAGATTAAAATAACAAGAACGAAGAATAACCTCCTGGATCCACGGTAGATTTTCCTTGTAAAACAACTAATCTTTTGGTGCACTTTTTGCTAAATTGTCCAACTGCTGTCCTTCAAAACGAATAAAGTGCCAGCCATCGCTCTCAGTGATGTCCCGAGCTCCTTTAGCAGCATAGAACTCTCGAGCAGGAGTATTCCAGTCCAACACGGAAAACTGCAACCGCACACACTGATTCTTTTTCCCCATCTGTACAAACAAAACAGTCCTTTATATAACAATGCATCTCTACCTCTCCGCCACACAGGACAGCAGATGATTTTACTGGTCTTTACTTGAACACATTTTTTTGCATAAAAATACCTTTTATATGCGACTACACTACAACTAATATTCCTGCAAATTTAGGCCTAAAATACTAAACATTCTTACCTCTGCAACTTTGCTCATTAGACCCTTGCCAATACCCTTTCCTGCAAAAAAAAAAAAATAATGACAAAATAAAATATTCAGGTAGAGAGGTAAATAAAAAATCGCCATATATATGGTACTAAGAGTTATTCAGATATAACACATCAGTGCTTCCCACAGAATTCAATCCAATCTATGGCAGTAGCGGGGGTGTATGTGCAAGAAGGTCCTAAAAAACTAGGAGGTCTGACTGTACGCGTGGACAATAAAAATGTATGGGAAAGAAATCATGCTGCACCCAGTTATACAATGCAGCAACAGAGCAAAACACCAAGTTAATGATCTCTTATTTTATTATGAGAAATATAGAAACTTTTTTGGTTCAATACAAACTATCGTAAGACAAATTCAAATATGATGGGCTGCCACAGTGGAGATAATTGATGGGAAACACTGCATATAAGCAAACAAACAAGAAAACACATTTTCACCTCTGAATTCCTCCATCACATACAGGTCATCCATATACATCACCCGACCCTTCCATGTACTGTAGGTGTAAAAGTAAAGGGAGTAGCCGACAACTGTGAATCCTATAAGGTCAGAGAACACAAGCAGTGAAAAGACGAACAGGAAGGATAACAGCAAAATGAAAATCTTCAATACGTGTGTTGTGTGTGCAGAGTGGTGCTGCAAGCTGGGACCAGTAGTCAGGGAAACCTCTACTTATTAAGATTTAGGTTAAAGGGATCTATTGGCCAAAAATGTATATAAAATAATCCTAGTGATGACTAGTGTGTGATCATCTAAGTTGTTCGAACAGTTACGAGCCCTTAACATTTGCATTCGGGAGCGGGTCCTCTCTACAGAGGCGGCCATGTTTTTTACAGTAGCCCAGACTGGACAAACTAAACACCTTTCGAGTTTTTATGACAACTGAAGGCTACCTCAGGTTCTCTGTCATGTTTGGAAGGCGAGGGTGAGGTGAGGGGGTATTCAGCTGCAACATGCAACTTCACCACTAGATGTCACTAAATTCTACACACTGAACCTTTAAATTGTTTTTGTTATTTTTACTTAAGTGCATTTCCTTTGTGAGCAAGGATAACGTTTTTTTTTCTCAGGAGTCACTTACCTTCGGTGTCAGCTGTAAAAATCGAGAGGAGGAACTACATTGACACTGTTGATAAGTGACATGATTTGGATATATGGGCATTAGCTAAACGTCGAGAGCAAAGACATTTTATGATCTGCGTCAGATGCATATTCAGCTGATGAGGAAGACAACAATAAAAAAAAGTCCTTGATCCACACTTTACCCTCTTTGGATTTATGCTCCTCAGGAACTTCTGCCACAAGGCATTCAAAGAAGGGATTCTGGCAGAACCCGTCCCTCTCCAGTTCTACAGGAAAGACAAACCATTAAATACCAGATTCCAAAGGAATGTGGCAGATGTGGTGCAGAAATAAAGGCAGAGGTATGTGCTCCACTGAGCACCATTTTAATTACAAGATTAACTCTATATAAATACGTGTGTATGTATTTTGATTAGGGTTGCAAAATTCCGGGAATATTCAAAGTTGGAAACTTTCCATGGGAATATACGGGAATTAACGGGACATTTTGTGGGTAATTTATACTAACTGTATTTACCTTGTCATATACAGACATAAATATAAACATTTTGTTTTGTCATAAGCTGATTTGAGCCCTGAGGAAACTTTGGGCACTTGACTATATGCTTCTACATTGGCTGGGGTGAAATGTCTCCACACATGAGATAGTGCACGTGGCATTGTTCTGTAGAATAAGATGAGAAAAAAGCTTGTAAAAAACACTAATGCAATGCCAGGGATATAAATAGTTAGCTAAACAATTGGAATCGTCTTTAAAAATATTTTACAATTGATGGATAAATGAATAGAAATAGGCTAGATGAACAGATGAACAATCCTCAATCAGCATGCTTATATATTTCCCCCAGTAATATCATCAAAACTTACCTGACTAGTCCTTGGGCTAATGCAGTAGTGTGGCCTCAATAGCCCTGCTGTAGTGTGCAGGATGCTGGGAATTATCTGTGCATGTGATGGAAGAATGCACTGCACATCTTTAAAATAGAGTTTTGAATCATTTTTTTTATTGCTCGAGGTTTAATTTGCGCTAAAAAATTTTTTTCAAAATTCCCAAAATTCCCGCGCTTAACTTCCCATGGAAAGTTTCCGGAAATTGTCCGCCCCTTTGCAAACCTAATTTTGATCACATAACCCTTGCTTTGGTTCCTGTGAGGACGATTGTAAGGTGACAGTTAGATTGAACCATAGACTTTATCAAAGTATCTACAGTTTATATAGCGTTTATATACAGTTTATATAGTTATGCAGTGTTCAGACATATTTAAAACTCACCTTCATGGGACGTGTTCACCTCCTCCAGCTTATTTTCAAAAACAGCCAGCTCCTGCAGAAGGAGAACAACAGTCACATGTGATAATGGCCATCACAGGTTTTCACTGTGACGCAGTGAACGAACTCTTTCTCCTCCTGGTTTGTAACACACTCACCTTTATCATCCTCGAGATGTCTTTGCAGTCTTCTTTGGTCCCAGCGCGGATTTTGAAATCCATGTCCACAGCAGAGAAACGAGAGTGAGACACGAGCCCGTAAATCACTGTCCACTCACTCAAGTGGGACTGACCCGAATTATCGATACTAGCAAAACGATACAAAGTGGTCAGATTTAGCTTCTCTCTTCTGGACCCGCGCGTAGAAGGAAACAGCTGCCGAAACACAAGATCTGCACGAATCTGCACTGCGTGTGTGCATGTGCGTGTTTGCGTGCTCCTGCAGTGATGTGCGGACAACACACGATTGCTGCAAACTATTTTTTTTTTTGTGGGGAACCGACTGTACTTTGATCCACAAGTTGTACGTCACAATCCTGCGACAATGACGTAACGGCAAGCCATCGTGGCAAAATACGTCACTTGTCAGTCACGTCCTTATATATACAGTCTATGGTCACGTCACGTAAAAACAAAAAACGACAAACTGCACACACTTATAAATACCAGTCCGCTAAACTCACCATCTTTATCAACATCCATGCACTATTATCTGATAACTCATAGAAAATGATTCTCTGCATGCTGTTGGTCAACATGACACATCCATAGTTGTTGTTGTTGTTCTGACTTACTTCAGATATTTGTATTATTAACACTCAATAAACCAAAAAAGCTGGTGATGACAAACATTACTAATAAGAACAGATATTATAATATTCTGTATTGTAGGAAACATGTTTCTTAAAAATTCAAAGAGAAAGATAAAAAACAATCAGATGAAGCAGTTCATACAAAATCTGATTTATTTTAGAGTAAAAAAAGAACATGATACCAATTTGAATATAAGCTGAAACATTACAGATCTCACAGACTGACTTTAGTTTTCATTGGGCATTAACATATTTACAATGTCTGGTCACATTTTCTCTTTCTTCAGTCAAGAGTTCAGATTTTCCCCTTCATACCCCTCCAGAGTTTACCCCTTTTAAAGTTCAGCCCAAACCGACCTCCTTGTGTGTTCAGCTGCACCGACATGGTCAAAATCTCCAATACCTAAACAAGTCTCAGTGTGGCGACTGTGTGCTCGCTCCGGGAGACTCGGACCGCTCCATCTTCATCCCAGCGTCTAGCAGGGTTGAGGAAATTGAGGTTGGGAGCACGGAGCTCTTGGGCTCCAAAGAGGAAGAGGCAGATGAGGGCAGAGATACCACTATGTACTTCTGCAGAGGTCGTGAAGCTGTCAGTCCAGGGCCGCTGCCAGACTCCAGTTTTACTAAAGGCTGCAAGGCTGAGGAGGCACTGGGAACAGTGCTGGTTATTGATGAGGCTGACTGGGAAGAGCTGAGGGTGATGACCTAAATGGGACAACAAAGAGAGATGTAAATCCATACTTTGAATCTTAAAGAGAGGGGGTTCAGGAAATCCCGTCAAGTTTAAATTTGAGAACTGAGAGCTCACAGCGATTTCTGTTAATAAAAAATAAAACTATACATTTCAAATGTCTGCTTTCAATAAATACCTCAGTCAAGGCGGTTATGTTTTAGTTTGATTTTGTTTTATTTATCAGCATTCAACAAAAGCTACTGGACGCATTAGCACGAATCTTGGTGGTATGGGTCAGGGGAGAACACATTCAATTGGATCTTTAAAGTTGATCCAGGAATTATGATTTATTTGCTTTAAAATTCAGAGGAGTAGAAACACAACAGATTCCCTAGGGAATAAAAAAAAATCAGGCATGATTAGTGAACTGATATCCTTGTGTGTGATATTTGATGCAGTTTGAATGAATTTAAGGAGACTGTAGATCCTTGGCGGAGGTATGCACATTACTGCTTGCTATTCTAGTTTTAATTCATACTCCTGAAATATACTAAATACCTGCCATTATAAAACCATAGCTGTTCTATTGATGTAGCAATTGTCCTACATTTTCATCTTGTCATCTTATCAGTGTGGGCACCTGAATCAACCCTGTGGAGACTCCCTGCAGCATTGACATTTCCATTAGTGTAAAACTGAAAGGAAGTACCTGCTGAGTTGAGGCGGCGCCTGCACTGGTTGCCATGACGATATACTTTGTTGCCGGCGGTGATGGCTGCGATGGGGTCCCCGGCCGAGGGGACATCAGGGTGAGGGAGCTGGGAACCTTGATGATGCTGGGAGTGCGAGATCCAGTCGAGCCACCCATCCCGCTTTGTGAGACAGACAGAGTGGGTCGAGGCTGCACAGAAAAAACAAAAACATAATTAACTACTGAACAATTTGAACAACTAAATGATACGTTTTGAAATTACATGATTGGCTTATGATTTTAAAAGACAAATTGTTAACCCTTACATTAACAGAAGACTAAGCTGGATTGAAGGGTTTAGATAAGGAGTGGCATTTTTTACTGTGTTTTATTTGGCTACGACTCAAACGTGTGGCTTATATGTGGCATGAGTGAGTGTGACAGAATGCTATTGAGTTGGTTTTCCTCTAATCTCTGTATCTCCTTCAAGAATACTATAAATGTGCAGCTCCACTCTACATCAGGATCTTTTCATTACTCTTCAAACCAAACCAGTGTGTGCTCTCATTCTCTGTGTATGTTTGGTTGTTTAGCAGGAAATTCACAATTATTATCTTAAACATCTTCTACACCATTTCACCTGCATTCATGTTTGTTTAGAATTTCATAATGTATTGAAATGTACCTGTGTGATTGTTAATGTGGTTCTGTTGACTTGTTGAGCTTGAAGTGCTGCTTGAGTCCTAGCTTTCATCACATGGGAGCAAAGCATTGGTCCGAGGTAACCGTAGTCCACCCGATACTGCTCCACATTGTCGGGCTGAGGTCTGATCTTGGCAATAACACTTGCACAGTGTTTCTGTAAAAACAAAACAAAAATGTTTTACATTAAGTGAAATGTGACAGTTTTGGTTTCAAAGTGTATCCGTGAGATAGTGTCTAACTGCAGAGCTTCATTTATTACCAGTAAAAGGCTTTGAACATGGTCAGCTCCGATCTTATCAATGTTGGAGACCACTGGTCCTTCCATCACCGCTTTGATGCGAGCCCCCTCTATAGTAAGCCGAGGAAGAATCAACGTCTTTATCACCTACATGGGGACGAAATCAGGATGTTAGTGCCGATCAAAAAACAGAAAGAAAATGATCAAAGACTGAGGGGAAACACAAATCACACTCACATCAGCTCCCAGTTCTGCAAGTCCAGCGATGCAGCCATAACGTGTTGTCCACTGAGTTTTTTCATCCAACCAACTCTGGGGAAACACATCAGTATACTTTAGTGTGTGTGGTTTGTTTGTTTTTTTCAAACAAAGCTGTTTAGTGAAGGGTAACATTTAACAAAACAAACAGCATCTGCAGCAAAAGAAAACACTTCTAAAAACTATTTGTGAGTATTTGTTCATCACTGAATCAATCATTAACATTTAAAATATTATAGATGAAACCTTAATGCCTTGCTCTATTAATAATACTTTACTATAATATTTTGGTGACCCACCTTAGTAAAAGTCTTGGTGATGCGGGACTGGATGTTGTTGGTCGTAGTGCTGAAGGTTTTACAGCTTTGGGCCATGAGACGAGCGGCAAAGTCTCGTAAAGCCCAGTGGTTGTCAACATCTGGTCGCAAACACAGCTGCTTACTCACAATACAGGTCACCACAGCTGGGATGAGCTCGTGCAGCTGAAAATAAAGATAGAAAAAAATGTATTAGAATAAAAGTACATGTTGTGATGACACAAAAAAAAACGAATTTTGTTTTCTTCACTCACGTATTTCTCCAAATAAAGGGTGGGGTTGTCCATTAGAGCTTTGACCATCCGCATTAGATAAATCAGCAGAGCCAAGTTGTTTTGCACAACGTTTACACGAACCTTTAGGGAGAGAATAAAGTCAGTGCTTTTGGTAGAGACATGACTGGATCATTTGTGCATGGTGAGTAGTGTGTCAGAACATTAAAAAAAGTTGCAGAAGATGCTCACTCCTTCAGAAATGAATGTGCTGAATCTTGGAAGCATCTGATACAGTCCAGGATCTGTAGCAATACTCTGAAGAGCTTCCTGTATGAAACAAGAGGAAAATGAATCAAAAT
Organism: Hippoglossus hippoglossus; assembly: GCF_009819705.1. Lineage (NCBI taxonomy): Eukaryota > Metazoa > Chordata > Actinopteri > Pleuronectiformes > Pleuronectidae > Hippoglossus > Hippoglossus hippoglossus. The sequence goes on along the minus strand of NC_047164.1, from coordinate 14,788,200 downwards.
TGAGATGACAAATAAGGTTAGAAAAAATATTCACATTTGTCAAAATTCTGTAAATTCACCGACAACGTTTTAGCTGCACAGGGTTGCCATTACCAAAATAAGAAAAAGTATATTATCACCCAGCGTGTACAAAATAAACAACTTATAACAACACTCAGGCGGGACTTACCGCTCTTTTAGCTTCACAGGAGCCAACACATGCTTCTGTGATCTCCTTGTAGTAGAGCTGCTGCTCCACAGACAGTTCATGAGTGCTGCGTGGCTTCAACCTTATTAGACCCTTATCTTTTCCTGAAAGACACAAACACGGAATGAAGAAGGAAATAAAAACCATAAAGAAAAAGAAAGGGAAGTAGGAAGTAATGTGGGGAAACAGGAGTAGAAAACTGAATAAAAAGTTTAATTTGAATACAAAACTAAATACTGACCTTTGCCATCAACAGCCATTGCTCCCTGACCTTTGCCTTGAATCGAAGCATCATCCTCCTGGCCAGGTTTGACGACTTTGAGAGGTTCTGTCGATTCAGTCTTTTGTTGTTCTTTTGATGCTGGAATGTAGTAAATAAAAGCTGATGCTAAATTTGTCCTAGAGATAGTTTTTTCTGTGTTTTAAAAGAAGAACATTTTAAACAGTACTAACCTGGTGGTGGATTTTCTGGAATAGAAGGCTGCACCCCCTCAATACTTAACCAATGCGCTATAGATCAACAGAAAAGTGATGTGTGAGCATACAAAGCATACAGTATAACAGTGTAAAGACAATACAACAGATTGGCGAGAAATACTGATTATCTGGGTACCTTTGAGAGACACATCTAGTGGAACTCTGGGGAGTGGTGTGTTTATAATGTCACTGAGGTCGACTTCCTTTTCCTCATAGAAATGAAGCTCTCTTCCACCACCGCTTGCGAAGCGAAAAGGGATAAAATCTTGCGACTGGAACCCATACAGTGGCTATAACAGAGAGGGATTTATTTAGACTGCAGAAATTAAACAGAAAGCAGAACAGAAGAACCACTTCCTGTTTTTCCATCAAATAACCTCAAAGAAGTGAGCAATGCAAACGGTCTTCTGTGAGTTATATACACCAATTTTCTCTTACCTCTACATTTTTTAGTTTGAGAGCATTATCTATGTCACTGGTGGTTAATTTACGTCTCTTCCCATGATGCATGAATTTGAGAGCATCCTATGTAGAAGGCAGAAAAGAAGAAGACCACAAAGAATTCAAAAGTAAAACTCACATATCAGATAAAACACAAACCATGACATTCAAGAATGTGGTTTGTGAACAATTTACAGACCCATAAGCAAAATTACTTTTTCAATAATTCATGATTTACCTGTGCAATTTCTTTTATTCTGTAGCTGACCTCCTCACTTAATGCTACACAGCTCTCCTCTTGCAACTGTCCCACCCCAACAGACTCTGCTATGGCCTTCATAGACTCTGTGGGCACGACGACCGTACACTGCTTCTGCCGTCGTTCCTCTGCCATGACTAAAAAAAAGGCACACGTGTCAAACTCAACATACTGACAAATGTTCACAGACCTGATATCCTGAAGTGGGGATTTGCAAGAATGAACCAAGTAGTTTCAGCAAGTATTTAAGCAGAAATGTCAAATATTTGCATAGATGTGAGGATTCACTCTTCTTTGTCACATGTTTCAGTATCCTGAGTAACTTTGGATTTTGGACTTTCACTCTTAGCTGTCATTTTATACACAAAACAATTCATATATTAAAAGAAAACATATTGGCAGATTAAATGACGTGATAATAATCAACTCTTCAATACTCCTCATAGTAGATAATCAATAAAGTATTTTTCAAAAATATGATACAGGTATGTATCTGCCTAGAGCAGGACATGTCAGAAACTCAAGTTTTCATGCATGAAGGGCACTAGTGAGAGAAGGAGGAGGTCAATCACAAAACAGAAGGAGCTACAGCTCTCAACAGCTCAGGTTGTGGGACTTGGGACACAAAGTGAGCTATTGTGGAAACATTACAGGAGATCCACTCTCGTGTGCCAGATGACATGTAGGAAACTAAAATACACAGCGTGCAACTTGGTTTTATGGTTCGGTGAGACTATGAATGACTGATTTGAAAGTGTTGCATCTGAACTTCCTCTGGATAAATAGGCGGAGTGACAATCTGTAAGTTGTGCAGTCAGCTAGATAAACCCAGATCCCAGCCCCTCTGGTCCAGTGTTTTACAACAACAATAAAAGGAGCAGTTTTAACTGTATTTGTAGATACTTCACGTGTGTAAACAAACACAGTGAGCTGCAGAGAAAGCGCGTTAACCACTCTGACGGAATAACAACACAGAGCTACACGCAAATCACCAGCTCTGCAAAAGTATATGCACTCGAACGCAACAACTTCATGGCGGCAAGAATTTTGGGCGTTGATCGCTGGCCTTCTGGCGACCGCACATTTTTCTAAAATGAACTTACAGTGGAATACATTTGCTCTGCGTTAGCTTGCATGCTAACAACTTAGCTTCCGTTGACATTTTTTTTTTACCTGAGCGAAGTTGTCCTCTCCTTTCTGAGTTCGATCAGGAACCGATACGAGTAAAAACAGTCAATTGTGAGATTTGCAGCAGTGGATATTCCGTAAAGCTGATTCTTCTCTATGAATATCCATCTCTAAACAGAAAGAGGAAACTAATTCACGGTTTGAAGCTTGCGACCGTTCGTGAATTAGCGCTTGTATCGCGTCGCCATTTTGAATCACGTACCGGTTGTGGCATCGCGAGACTACAGATGCGGACTCGTAACCGCCTTAAGTTTATCAAACAGTTAACTCTGTAAAAATGAATTAACGGCACGTGTTTTTTATGACAAAAAAACTATGTGAAATTAAATTGTTTCACTCTATAAGTTATATTTCACTCCCCCCCCCCCCCGAGGAAAGTACCGAGCCTTTTGCAAGAGGGACCGCGGAACCATTGTTATCCTCGGGTTTGCGGAGGACAGTTAACGCTGTAGCAACAAAGACAAATGTCAGGAACGTGGAAGGACACCGCAGGAATCGAACATGTACAGATATTTATTTCGGACTGTGCACGCTGCTCGAAGCTCTTCAGTCCGTGTGTGCGAGCGGACTGTGTTTCCAGCTAAATGCGACAAGGCTGCGGTTTTCAGGTGAGTCTGACACGATCACACACACACACACACACATTATTATTAACTCGTGCTTATGACCGCTACCTACTCACCAGTGCCTGTTTTTAGAGAGAGACAACAGCTGACTGTGGAAAGGAAACTGTTGTGTTAATGCTGCAAAACAGGGGCTGGACATTTTCAATGACATTTCTCACTGGCAGGTCGTTTCCATGGTAACCCGGATGTGAAAAAACAGCTGTTGATATTCATGCAGCTTTACGTTTTACACATTGTACAAAAAAACCCAGCTGTTTAGACCTTTGACCTTGGCTTCACTCACCAATGAGTTGGTTCCAAAAACCTTTACTGTTGTAATGGGGGGGATGTTAACAGCAAATAGGCAGAGTACGATAATGAAATTTCCCCATGTCAATCAAACACGCGCAGGTCAATGATGTGTAGTTTATATGTTGCTTAAAATAATATGAAAGTATAAAGTGTTATTATTAATATTACATAAGGAAGAAATTCAGTTTGTGAAGAATCCCTTTCAGTAGTTTTTTTAAAAAGACAATATTGCCACCACCTCAATCATAATTGTCATGTTTTCATCTTGAATATTTGAATATGATCAATATTATTTCTGACACTTGTGATGATAAACTGTGTTTTGCTCTTGTCACAGGGTCGGAACTGGAGGTGGAGTCAAAACCCTCAGCACAAGTTCAGTCAGGCTCTGTGAAAAGAAAGACGATGTTGTCCTCTCTAATCAGGATGAGAAAGCAAATGCGGACCCAACAGAAACCCCAGCTTTGGCTCAGCAGAAAGCTGAAGAGGATGGAGAAGTCCTCAATATGGCCGAACAAAGGGATGAGCCAGCGGTGTTAAAGACAGGTGATGGAAGCACCATGCAGCAGCAGGTGGATGAGAAGATTAAAGAGGACGTGGCAAAGCCAGAGCAGAAAGCTGAAGAGGATGGAGAAGTCCTCAATATGGCCGAACAAAGGGATGAGCCAGCGGTGTTAAAGACAGATGATGGAAGCACCATGCAGCAGCAGGTGGATGAGAAGATTAAAGAGGACGTGGCAAAGCCAGAGCAAGTAATGACTGATGCAGCTAAGAGTGGGAAGGCGAGTCTCCTTGACCTTCTCGGTGCCATGAAGGTGGAAGTTACCAATAAGAGGAGGCTCAAAAGCTTGAAAGCGCAGAAAAATTATGAGTCCACCCCCAGATCAAATCCAGCCGCTATGGAAAGCACCATCAGTATGTTTCAGAAGGCTACAGAGGAGGCCTCATCACAGAGGTAAAAGACGGGCTTGACTTGTTTGTGTCTGAGTTATTTATTTTAGATTCTTCATCTTGGGATGAAATCAGAAGCTGTCGTCTCACTTCACCCACTGATTCCAGCCTCTCTGCTCTGTGTTTTTTCAGTGAGACCCTGGATCCTGAACTGCTTTCAGCTGCGTCTGCTGCAGCTCAGACTCTGCCTGACCGCAGCCAGGCCGAGTCTGAGCTGCTGAAGCAGCTGAGGCAGCATGAAGCTATCACCGAGGCTCAGAAGAAAGGGGACTTGAGCAACCTAGGGTATGTGCACTGGAGTCCAGTGTATACATTTCCACTATGGGACTGTTGATTGAATGAATATTTTAAATGAGAACAGGATTTCAACCTGGATAATGAAAAATAAAAGGCCTTATTCTCATGTAATAAACATTTATAATACTTTTTTTCCCAGAGTAATTATTGCTGACATGAAGGTCGGAAAGAATCCCAACCGCCAGAATGCTCGGCCGGCCAATCAGATCCAGTTTGATGAAGATGGGCGAGGATACACGCATGAAAGAGGAGTCACTGCTGAGCTGGACAGTGTTCGGAGAAGGTAAATATCATTATCACGTCATTCATCACATCTTCAGATTTTGTGATGGATTGTGTTTAATGCTTCTTTTTATTGTGTTAATGTTCTTCTGGAGGAGCCTGTTCAGAGGGAAAAGATTTAACATGTTCTCACCCACTACTGACAAATCTGGAGAGGAATCGGCAGTTGGTAATAATATATTTATTACTAACTATCTGCCTACAGTGGATGATTTATTGTGTTATTTGTCTAGATGTTTTTTCTAGTCCTTAAAAATATTTCTGTAGTGTGTTATCCCACATTCATTTATTTTGTTAAGCTGTTGTCATTTGTTCTATAGAATTTAGTCTCTTCTGCTCAAAAAGTATTCAATATGGAGACGCAACACAAAGAAGTACAGCATTTTGTTGAAGCTTATTGTCATGGGATGTTGTCATGAAGTTTGTCTTTTAAAAACATTTTATGTCACCTTGGCAAAATCTTTTTTCAGCACGGCCAACTTTGTGGGACATGGACTTTGCTCATGGCTTGTCTCTATCAGTCAACCATACGCCCCGAAATGGGCTCGACGAAATGATCCAGTGGACCAAAGAGGGGAAAATGTGGCAGTACCCAGTCAACAATGAGGCTGGTGAGTAATAGATGGTGTATTTATGTTTAATATGTAGAGACAGAAAAAATGAAGTTAGTCCGATGACCTCGCTGAAGGTGTGCTCTTGCTCTTATGTCAGGCCTGGAGGAGGAAGCTAGTGTCCCATTCCACGAGCATGTCTTCTTAGATGTGCACTTGAAGGAGGGCTTCCCCCGTCAGGGACCAGTGCGACACTTCATGGAGCTCGTGGTGGCCGGTCTCTCCAGAAACCCCTACCTGACCGTCCAACAGAAGAGGGAACACATCTCCTGGTTCAGAGACTACTTCCACCAAAAAGAGGATGTCCTCAAGGAGGCTGAAGTTTACCTCAACTAAACCGTTGGACTATTTAATATTTTTTTCAACATGAATGCAAGAACTATTTCCCCAGCAGGCTCTTTATCTCCCCCGACTATCTTCACTCGCACAGTTTAACAAATTCCAGTAGAAACCTGGTTTTGATTTCTTGACTCTTTCAAGAGGCTTGTTATAGTGGACTGGTATAACATCTGTGTCACAGTGTCAACCATTGTACAGTAACTGTTTCTCAAATGGTGATCAGACCATAGAACCACTCTTAAATAATTTCACTATTGACTTGACACATGATGGAGGAAAACTGTTTTGGAAGAAAGTGAAATGTTGCTGATGATGAAGTGCTTGTACAAAGTATGCAAACAATATAAAGCAGCCAAGATACAGCACATGGATTTTCTCTAATTTCATTTTCCCACATCTACCACTGATCATGTGTTCACACTGTGTTTACATAGGCCAATACTAATACACAGCAGTTAACAGATTATAATGTGTCACTCCTGCGGTGATATATAAAAACTTTCAGCATCTGGGACACCAAACTTGTTACATAAATAATTGTCAGCAGTCGGTCAATGCAGCACTTTTTGTATTCAAGTGAAAATGGGGTCATACTACTTTATTTTAAAAGTGATTATAAAAGCTTTAGTTTTGTAGAAAGTCCTGTTTACAGACAAGGTTGCATACAAAAACAATAGACTGCAAGTTCGATGGGTGGATAAGGATCTTCACATTCAAAGAAAATAGGATTCATGAAAAATATTTTTCTATTCTTTTAGTGTCAGAGGTAAGGCAAACAGCTGGGACCATGATTGATGGTGTTTTTACAGGCAGGCTGTGAAAAGAAGTTGTGTGTGTACAGCATCTAGGACGTCAGATCGGGGGTTAGAGTAAGACCATTATTAGATCTTGAACCGTGTGCCCTTTGCAGGGGAAGTGCTTTTAAAGTTAAAAACATGTTAACAATGTACCACGCGGATTCCTCCTGGTCTAAAAACACCCTCAGTGAACTATTGTCTGAGAATGCGTGGAAACGGAGCGCTCGCAATTTTAAAGTGCCTCATTTCCACATTTTGTTCACTTTTCCTTAAACACAGTCGGGATTGGCATGATAAGATGTTGGCAACACTTCCTTACTGGAATGCGTGCGGAGTGTGAACAGTACAAGAAATGTGTTTGTGTGGCGAGGCACCTGGCTATGCTCAGAAATGTCTGTTTTGCAGAAGATCCACTAGATGGCACTACTAACGGCTACGGTGCCATAAAAAGTGAGGATGTTTGATAAGTTTCTTTTTTTATATAAGTATGACTTTTAAATAAAATAAATAATATTTTAATTAAATTAAAATAGTTAAATAATAGTTAAGGGACTTTTAATAATTCTAAGGTATTTATAAAGTTACCTCCATTATGATTCAAAATATGACAAGTATATATTTTACAACAACATATGGCAGTTAAATCGTCTCATATATAGACTCTTCATAGAATGGAGCACACAATGTAGACGACCCTATAACTTAAATACAGACAAGAAGATATATGAAATGAGATTATCAATAAAATAAAATAAATGATAATAGTAAAGGGAAAAGGCATCAATAAAGTTCAACAGTTTTTTTTGGCTGACTTATGAAGACTGTAAATAGAGGCTATGTTTTCATACATTTACACGTATGGATGAAATTAAATAAGTAATAAAATATAAGTGAACTGTTCAACAGCAAATCACTTCATATTCTCCATTATGATTCCAAATGTGACACAACAAGTTAGTGTAGCAGAAACGTGTCAGAGGAATTGTTTATACCCTTTTCACGGAAGCCATTTTCAACATGAGTCAGGTAAACACCTTATTGGGCATGAATAGTAACACTTGTTTTTTTACCTGCTATTTCCTGTTAAAATGGCTGCTGTGAAAACACATTTTATAATCATTAGTCACTGTTTAAACATAGGCTATTAGATAAAACCTAAATTAAGTACATTTGATTGAAAGTTCTATAGAAACAAATTGCTTGTGTGACGCGTATAGTTATTAAATGAGGGTGAATTCATTAAAAGGTTCAGTGTGTATTACGTTTGAAAAATGTATCACCATTTACTTCAATGTATTGGATTTGGCTGCAACACTGGTTACCCCCTGAGTCTCCAAAAGAGTTTCGTGGACTCAAACACTTCACTCACCCCTCCATCGGCTCAGTGGTGAGAAGATAATGAGTGCATTTTCATTTTGGGGGGAACTATCCCTTTAAGGCATGGCTTGCGAAGCGCTTGAATGCGCCGTGAACTTGTGGAAGGCAGACGTCTGAGCCTGTGGGTGGGCCGTGAAGGCAGCACCACACTCAGAACTACATGTAAACTGTGGTCGGTCACAACCAGTCAATGTGGGATGGTGTGAACTTCAGAGAGGAGCCTGAACTCAACACTTCTCTGACTTTATAGTCCCACTGCTCTGACAGTCACTGCTGTCTGTGCTTCCTCCTCGTAAACTCATTTACAGTCATACTTATATATTTATGTGAGTGTATGGGTGACAGTGACATGGCTGAGATACCGCCACCTCCACCGCAGACGCAGCCGGTGGAAATAGACCCGGACTTCGAGCCTCTCTCTCGGCCGCGGTCGTGCACCTGGCCGCTGCCCCGGCCGGAGCTCCTGGACCCGGCCGGCTCCAACACGTCCTCCCCGGCACCGTCGGTGCAGCAGGAGTCCGGAGGAAACCCCGACTTCATCAGCAGCCTCGGCTTGTTGGAGGAGGACTATGAGGAGTACGAGGAGCAGAAACCGCCGGTGAAGCCCTGCACTGATTTTCACTGTCGGGACAGAAACTGTGTGCAACTGCATCACCAGCACCGCCATCACCTCCAGCAGCAGCAGCAGGTCCCGGGTCCGCAGCCGCCGCCGCCGCCGCCGCAACAGGTGCCTCCTCCCCCGGGAGTCTCACCTGTGGGCGGCTCCGCTCAGAGGAAGAGCGGCCTCAGCTCGTCCCGGAGAAACGCGTGGGGCAACATGTCGTACGCTGACCTGATCACCAAGGCCATAGACAACTCTCCGGAGAAGAGGCTGACCCTGTCCCAGATCTACGAGTGGATGGTGAAGAGCGTCCCGTACTTCAAGGATAAAGGAGACAGCAACAGCTCCGCCGGCTGGAAGGTGAGTGTCTGGCTCCATGAACCTGAGATGCTCCGGTGGTGGTTTCTCTTGTCATAGGTTCTAATGTTCACTTTTTAAAATTAAATTTAAAATCTAATAAAGCAGTGTAATGTGTCACAGAATCCAATATGCATTCTAATATATTTAATTAATGTTACTGTTAATTAAGCACTGTTTAAAAAAAAAGTAAATAAATATTACCTGGCATGTGTAGGCCTGCAGTGTCGATGTGGAACGTTTGGTAACTTCTGGGGAGAAACCTCCTTATAAGGGTGTGTCTCCCCAAAAGTGTAATTATAACAAAAAATTTTAATGAAATAAATTCAAATGCAGATTGGATTCTGTGATGCATAACACTGCCGGATAATCGGCATCGTTACATAAGCAAGTAAGAAAAAGACACAGCCGACAAGTGAACTTTAACAAACAAATATTCAAAATAGATAAATCATGTCTGAGAAAGGAGTGGGAACAAGTGACTACATATCAAGTCCTATCCCCTTGTTTCATATTTAGCGAGACCATTTGTGATTTTGGGTTTTCTTAACTCCCTTTAACTCTCAACACACCAGTCAACTTATAAATAAAGACACAACCCGAAAGTTGGGGCTCTTGTGCAAAAATGAGCTCATGTTAGATTTTGCAATAAATGACTCAGTTGCTGGATTGCCCCATCCCCGTCTCAAAAGACTGGTTTTCTCAATGTGCAGAAAGCAGAAAAAGTGCAGAAACCGAAAGGCAAACATGTCATTGGCTGATCTTCATCAGATTCACCTTCTACACTTTCTGCACATTATTGTGAGCAGACACAGCAAAGTTCTATGAAAGCTGCATGGGATTTTGTGCATCAAGTATCATGCAGATTTTATGTGTCAGTAGCCCTACTTCCAAAAAGAAAAAAATTCAACAATAGAATCAGCTCCATCCTACTCTTAGTGCCGAGTACTCCAATGGGAAATATGTGGATTAATAGGCCCTTTTTTATGTCATATCACAGGTGTTAATAAAAACATCAATGATGGCTGAAATCCAGTGGTTCTGTTATCAGTAACATCCATGTGTTTCCTTCTCCACGGTCAGTGAAGTGGTCCCATTTTACAGAGAGAGAGGGAGCAAGCATCAGCACTTTTAATGCATCTATATGTTAACCTGTTGTGGCAGTAAGGGCTGCCTGCTTAATAGCAATAGCAATTACTCCCAACTCTTTATGTGTATATGCAGCATGGATGAGTACTTGGTTTTGCACAGAGATTCATTAAAAAGGTGTCGTTCTATTCAAAATCAACCTTTCACCTCCACCAGAATAGGACTGATTAAACTTTTCTCCAATCATCAATCTGCAGATACCATTTTTCATACTGGTTTCTGCAGTTCTAACCTGCAAGTATATATTGAGCACACACTCATTAACGATTATGGTCAAACATAAAAATAACGATACTATTATTCCCGTTTACTCATCTCCGAGAGAGGGTATACTATTTTTTCTTGTGTATTAAGGTTAAAAAAAGAAAGAACCATGACAGAGTTTCAGTTCTTAAATCTGACTGCTGAACGTTGGCGTGTCTGTAACCTTTTGAAGTTTTGGAGCGGTTTCCTCTGTCAGTGGTAGCACACGCCTCTCTGCTGTGTCAGTGAGGAAACACTCTTCAGCTGTAAACCAGCTCAGCACCAGGCGGAGTGCATTGAATGTTAACATCCTGGACATATTTTTGAAGCACACTGCAAAAATAACGGTTGGCAAGATGTTTAGTGTAGAATACTGAGGGTTATAGGTCCAGTCTTTCCTTTTTATTTTACACCTGTCAAGTAGCTGATGAGATTCAAGGTTTGACTTGACTGTGCGGTGGTTCAAAGCCAGAGATGCAGATCAGCAAAGATTTCAGTTGCTTCTCCTAATCCTGCACAAACTCAAATGAGAAGAGTCTTTCCAGCAACACAACACACTGACTCATGGTTTATGCAGCATTTCCACAGTCATGGAAAACCTGGTGAAGTCCCGCGATTTGAAAGTTGGCCTGGAAATATTTAGCTTGGAAAAGTTGGAAAAGCCCGGATCCAGGCCGTGTTATTGTCTCATATGATGAGGTGAAAGTAGCTGTGAAGGACACAAATTAACTCAGGACAGAAGCAAAGTCACCGATGTCAAATAAAACCTACGCACAAAACAAAATGGGAGTGCGATTCGTACTTCAGCTTGCAGCCCTTCCTGTCACCCCTGCATCCTTGTGAAACGTCATTTTGAAGTTATGTCAGGAAATGCCTCTGTGAACCTCAGTCATATATAGTTTCCACTGTTTGATACCTCCGTCTAAAAGTTTGACTCATGCCCCGCTGCTAAACCTCCCTTTCCTCCTTTTCTTAGTCTTTCTGCAATTCACTTTCTTGAATGTAGGTGCGCTGGCTGGTGGGAATGCAGACAGATTGTTTTTTTTTTTAGTGTGCAGTAAACTGTTCTGTGATAACCTGACAATAACAGGAGGTGACACAAACAGCTCAATCAGTGTTGGGGAGTGTGTCGGAGGGGAAGGGGCTGGGAGAAGGGGACGCTGGGAACAACGTCAAACATCCTCCATTCCTGAGCCGTGCGCTCATATCTTTGTGTTCCTGTCTTCTAGAGTTTCCTCAGCGGATGCTCCGGCTCGGAGAAAGGGATCACTGCTCTTTATCCCATCACTTCCTCTTGTGCCCTCTCTCAGGCCTTAATGCTGAAGGTGTATATGTTTGTTCAAGTGAAACTCAGAGAGTCTGCAGAATTACAGGCCAGTAGCACCAACCTCTGTAAACCCTGGGGCGGATACTTGCAGCTCTTTGATTCACATGCATATCTGATGTTGCTTGAAAACTTTGGTTTGTTCAGTTGGAAGCCCTGAGCTTGACTTTCTCCTGCAGAGAACCTCTGAGGTGATGGTAGATCTTATACATAACTTCATAAATAAACAACTACATGTTAGCAATCATAATCATCTTACTTGCCAAATTTATAGAATACAACTTTGGAAAAAACAATATCACTCTTAATTTAGTCTGTGTTTTCGAATGGATGTTTGGTCCACTTTCTTTTCTCTGACACACCTCTCACTTTATAGATGTGTTATGGATCCTTTTGTCCTAATTTATTGTTAAAATAATCTAGAGACCATCTACACAAGTAGGTGTCGGAGGAAACGGGTATTCTGCAGATGTTCAGTGGCTTCAAAGTAACACAGGATGGTATGTTGAGCACATACCACAGGCCCACATCAGTGTGAACCCAGCTCATGTCACTACACTACACATTGAGTGTATGTCTGTGAGTGTATGAAATTTGATTGAATTTAAAGGGACAGTTGGGCCTTAGGTAACTTTCTAGTTTTATTCATGCAAACACCTTCTTCGTGAAAAACAGCCGCTGCAGCTTGTTTATCTTTTAATATTAAACCAACACATCTCTACTTCAACCTCTGCATTCCTAAATGTTGGCATGCTCGCCTCGCCTTGGAACCACCGGCTAATAGTTATTTTTACACTTTCCTGTTAAAAAAACACGACAGTCCCCCCACAATGAACTGTGATGCATTTCCTGGCGAGTGGATGGAAAACAGTGCCATGTGTTAACATCCCCCGCCCTGCAAAACATGAGGGTCAGGGCTGGAAAAAGAGAAGTTACAGACAGGAGGGACCATATACGGACCATTTTGTTTGTGCATTTAATCTACATAAGTCACTTTTATTCCATTTCAGCTTTCCCACCACTTGGTTAAATAAATCACCTCCCTGCTTTTTTATGTTTTATGTATGTATTGACCTTAGAATCCACATGCATGCGAGTGTGGAGCCCGATTGTAACAAGGGACAGAGATAAGCCCGAGACCTCATGCTGGGTGGAGGGCATTGAGTCTGAACCTCAGTGATTATACAGCTTCACTTAGAAAACTGAACGTGGGTGGAGGCCAGGACGGGGACGATGCTGGTGCCACTACAGCTTCCTGTCTTCCTCGTGTCATGGAGCTATTTGTTTTCCCTCCAAAAGCTGTGTCGTGGCTGAGTGATCACAATGCGTTGGCCGCAAGACAGGGCCCCCCGCCAACTGGGAGGACTGGTTCCCCTGGGATATTCATGTGTGCATGGGTGGCAGTTTGCAGCACATTAGCTACTTTAACGTGTTACTGGTAGTGACACTGTTTTTCTCAGTGAACTGTGACCTTATGTAATGGAACAGGAAGTGGCACCTCTCACATTAACTGGCAGTGAGGTTTTGAGGTAATTTTCCCCAAAGCAAGTGTTTAAGCAACCTCCTTGAACTTTTCAAAGGTTATGAAGTGAGTAAAAACAATTATTATAGTGCAACGCAACCCGAAGGCAGTTTGGGTATCTGGCATCCAGCATGGCTGTCATAGAATCCCCTACTATACAAATCAGTGGCCTGTTGATTGTCATATCTGGTGTCTGATGTTTGCACAAGTGGAAATGTGTGACAGACAACACTGACAGTATTTATTCAGGATGAGTTGAGCTGCATGCTCGGTGGAAAAGTTAAGTCTCCAACCTTTCGAACGACATCCCCTGGATCAAATTACAACTGATGAAAGTGGAACTGCAAAGTTGACAAAATGCAAATTGTCCTGCAGACCAGGTTGAGTGGAAGTTACATAAAATTCCACTGTAAGGTTAAACTACTGTTTGTAGATGATATCGTCCCGATCAAAAAAAATATGGCTCATTGAATTTGATCCAATTGTCAAAAGAGAGCATACATGGCCAATACTTACTTATGAGTAAATCTAGTATAAGTACTCTGCACATTAAAGTAAACATGACCTCTCGTTTAATACCACTGCCATATTAGTAACTAGAAGACTGACTCCCTTGGATTCCCTATTTTGCTAATTTTAAATCATTGAGGCTTGTATATTTCCAAAATGTTCCTAGACAACTTAGTTTGAAGTATTTAATGTCATCTCAATGTAGTCTGAATAAAAAGTCTGGTCGGCAATAGAAACACTGCTGCACATGTGCAATGGGCTGTAAGACATGGCTGCAATTCTTTCTTTGGGGCTTTGAGCATGTTGTCGAGGTTTTATAATACAAAGATGAGTGTCGACACTCACATCAGCCTCAATAGGCAGGAGAATGACTATGCATATAGCACATGTGCTTAGTAATTGTTCGTATTCCAATGTGGCAAACTTAGGTTATGAATGTGCTCAATATTATGCCAACTAAACAGCATGTTTACATACTGACATTGGCAGCCTGATGCTAGTATGGCTGTAGGCAATTCAAAATGTTCCATAAAATCTGAATAGAAAGGGAAATCTTAAAAATGTTGTATTTTATATTTTAGAATAAATGTTTGAACTGAATCACATTTCAGCAACTTTTTAATTATTTGTTTATGAATTCGGGCCTGAAAAGATACAACTGTTGCTGAGGGAGGCAAGAAGATAAAAAAATTAAAAAACAGAATAACTGCCAGCTATTTGTCTTGGGATCACAAGGTTAAAAAGGGAGGCCTGCCCTGAACTTAAGAGGCCCACTGAATGCTTCAAGTAACCCCATGAAGAAAGGGAGGCTTGGGGCAGGGGCTTTCAAAGTGGAGCGACCATGGCTGGAGGGAAGGAGGGGAGCAGTCAGCTGACTGACTGGCGGTGGGCTGAGGCCTGTGTATACAGTCTGCTGTCTACACATGTGTGAGTCTGTGGAATCTTTGGCATGTGGGCTTCTACATTGTCCTCCTGTGCAGGATAATAATCCCCCTCTATATTATGTTCACAAAGAGAAACCGGCCTCTGAGCCATTATTCAAAATATCAAGGACATGGGTGGCGAGGGAGGTGAAGAAATATGGTGTAAAGAAAGAGAGGAAAGGGTCAGAAGTGAGTGAGATTAGTGTCCAATCCGGTAAAAACAAGTTGGCCTTTCTACCCTGTAAAGTGTGCAAGTTGTGAAAGATTAAGTTTCTACTCACCCTGGTATTTCGGAAAACATTGTGTGTACTATTTTTTGTCATCAATAGTAAATCACGTGTGGATGTTTTTCTGCTGTCTGTCATTCTCATTTGCCCCCTCCATGTTTATCTAAAGCTGAGCTCCCCAACACAAAGCTCTCCTGTTCCTGTTACGGTCCCACTTTGAAGCCACTGCAGAAGTAGGTCACTTAGTTTGATGCTCAGTGTTAATGAAGGAGCCCGCATTGTCCCTGGAGCTATGAAGAGGGGGACATGGTGTCCACACTGAGCTGCAGGGCTCTTCTTCTCCCGGCTCGCCTTTTTCATTTTTTCTACCAAACCCTGTAACCCTGTCCGCTCGGGCTCATTGGGACAGAGGCGAGAAGGGTGGGGGTGGGCGGTGGGTGGTGCACAGGAAGACACAGTCAGGAAGTGGCTTGTGCTTTTATTGTAATCTCTGCAAATACTACGCTCTTTTATTCTCTTTATCACACCTCATATCTGACTGTTCTGTCACGGGGGTTTTTTTCATTTCATGACCTTTTACTTTTTCTAATTTAGCAGCTGGGAACTAAAGCAACTGGTATCGTGTTAATATCCTTTACATAACAAGTTTTTGTTTTACACGTGGAAAGAGTTTAGTCAATGCAATCCAGTGAAACACACATATCACGAATACGCACTATTACTGTGATACTAATTGCAGACGCATCATCCAACAGTAATAGGACAATGTGAGCTACAATCAGTCAGTTAACAGAAGTCGATTTATTTCCTCCGACGGTCAAGGATCCAGCCGACATGCAGACATAGTCTATAAACTAGTCAAGAAGACGTTGTGGTTACTGTCAAATTAGCATACTTCCTGTTAATGTTTTGATTTTGATTTGGCCTGCGTACAACTGTATCACGTTCTCCGTCGGTCTCTGCAACTTTGGTTTCTTCAAAGGTCTTGCCTCAAGAGTGGTTTAACCCATTGCTGAAGTTGATGAGATTAGAAGCAGCAGAATAAAAAGTGTTCTATGACACAATCGCTGCAGAATAAATGAAATAATAGAACACATAGCTTAAACAAAGACCATATAATAATTATAGCAACCATGAAAAAAAGACTCACAGAGATGCTGCACCCATGATACATGTAGTTTAAAATATTCAATATCTGTTGCACTGTTAAAATCAAATCAAATCAAAAAGTTTAAAGCACAGCAGAATTCTATTGATTGATCAAATTAATAAATATTATAACTTGCCAATTATAGGGAGGGATGAAGGCCAGTGAAATATTTTTTTCCATAGGCGTATTCCTGAATGTACTTAGGCTATTATTGTTGTTGCACAATTTTTTTAAATTGTGTTTTACTTTTAATTATAACAATCTGTATCTGAATTTTATAAGTATACATGTGGTTTCAATGTATTTCCCATGCATTAGCATCAGGCTAAGCTTTGATGTGCCATGCTGTGACCTTTGATGGATAAAAAACAAAAAAACAATAGTGCAGGTTCTGACCCCACCCCCAACCAACCTGTCAAGTTGATTCCAAATTGGATTAAAACTGCCTGAGTTTTCGCTGTGACAGTCAGACCAACGCCACCAATTACAACACACCCGCCTGCTAACGTGCAGAAAGAAAGAAAAGTTTAACTCATGAACACTATATCGCACCGTTATGGGGTTTTGTGGCCACAGCCGTATTTAGTCTGGTATTACCTGCTGGTAGTTTATGGTGGCTAATGTTAAGTAAATGAGTTTGCCGACTTCTTTGCTTGAGATACTGTTCCACGTGTTACAATGTCTTCTTCTCATTTTATTTTTGTGATAAAACCATTGAGATGTTAATATGCGACATGCTAAAACATTGCGTTGCAGTAGCACAAGTATATAAATGTTGTAACATGAGCAAACAGTAACACGAGAAGCATCTTAAGTTTGCACCTTGAGTGTACTGAAATGATCAAACCTGTGGTTGTAATGCTTAGAATTTTAGCTTTTTAAAATAATTATGTAAATTTCGCTCGAAAAGTGACAGTCTCGATTATTTCTATTATATTTGTATCTGCGTGTGGTAAATGCAAATTTGAGGTCAAGTATTTTTTCCTCCTGTCTTTCATCACTAACTAAACATTAGACCTGCCCATTGATATCAAACCAAGGTTCCTGATTTGAGAAGCAGCTGCTCTCCAGCAGTCGGCCTCCTGGGGGAT
The DNA here is from genome assembly GCF_009819705.1 of Hippoglossus hippoglossus. Lineage (NCBI taxonomy): Eukaryota > Metazoa > Chordata > Actinopteri > Pleuronectiformes > Pleuronectidae > Hippoglossus > Hippoglossus hippoglossus. The sequence continues at coordinate 14,770,980 of NC_047164.1, read as the reverse complement.
CCTGTGTCCTGTCTGTGGTTTTGTCTGATGCTGAGGGTGTAATTGTTTGGACCAAATGCGAATGAGGCCACTTTCACTGCAGCTGCACCTGTGCCCCGCAACTGGGCCTTGTTTGTTTACTTATGCTGCGACCGTTACTGCGAGCCTCATGCTTCACTACACAAGACACAGCAGCTGTGTCGATTGTTTTGAAGTCCGGTAGGAGGAGTCGCTTCATGCTGCAGCAGTTCTTCTTCATGATGATTATGGCCGCAGATGATTAATAGATCATTGGATACATGGGAGGATTCTCTAACTGAAGCATGTATGTGAGCTGGGTTGCAGCCGGTGGGCTCACAGGAGCACATGTCTGCATAGGGAGACGATATAGGGAGACGCATTTACAGCATGCTGCCCAACATATACTGTGGACTAACTGGAAATAGATTTAGTCACAAGCAAAAAAAACTTCCCCATGTCAGTTGTCCTTGCACCAGATGACCTACAGCAGGGACATTAAAACCCACAACCTTTGCGTTTGTGTCAGCTGCATTGACATTATGGGAAAAAAATATTTCCAATGGGGAAAGTAAGCAAAATATACACATGGAACATATATGCACATAGGATTTATTAAAGGCTATAGTTGCACAAATCTAAAACAATTCTTTGGATAGTGCAAAGCTGGGCAAACTTTAAGTGCACAAAAATCAGTTGTCTCCAACACTAAGCAAAATGTTCTGTCCTCAGGCCAAGAGCAGCAAAGAGCAAGAGCAAATCTGCATCACATTACAATACTTCGTCATGACATAAACAGTTTGTAATGCATCTTAACTCTTGTGCAAGCTTGTGTTGGATCCCTCGCCCCCTAACTACTCAATAGACCTTCTCTCTTAAACATGTATGTCGCAGACAGCCCTCCATAAGCTGAGCATGGGAACGACCCTGGTTGCCAAGAGAGGTCAATCCGTATGATCTTCTGTGGATTTCTTAATGGCCCACATTCAGATGAGCTGTCATGCAGCTACAGGTGCACATATTTTACTACTTCAAAGTCTGTTAAAAGTAAAGAGCCATAACAACACATCCTATAAAGAAGTTTAGCAACAATGAAACATATAGGGCACCTTGGGTCAGGCTTTCAGAGGAGTAATGTGTGAATGGGGCACCTCATGAATTAAGAGGCAGGGGATGTCTTTTGTTCTCTTTGGGTGAGGTGAGGTCTGTCTCAGACGAGGATTATCCCAGGCCAAGTAGAGAATGCCCCTTCCCAGTGCCCAGCCATCCAGTCCAGGATCTATTGTGGGCACTCATCAGAGCCTCTATACATTTGCATATCACCCGCGTGTGAGCAAGACTTGTCATATGGTCTGTAGGACAAAAGTTAGTCTACAGAGCCTGAGTCTGTGCAGCTCACTGCTCAGATATCAGCTCCTCCACTAATGACTCATTTCCTGTCTTCAGGTACAGATTGTGATCATAGTAAAAGAGAGAAAAGGTGGAGAAAAGGTTGCGAAGTAAATGAACACAAGTCAGAGGGAGCATTGCATTTTGTGGCCAGGCAGTGTGTGTGCATATGTGTGTAAATGTGTGTTAGCTCCACCTCGAGTTACTCCAGCAGCTTCTCCTCCTTCCTGTGTTCCTGCTCCATCCAACCTGTTTGCATGTCTCTGTCAGCGCGGGCTGAGGAGCTCGTGTTCAGCACACAGTGAACTCATTGACCCCAGCTCTGCCGGCAAAAACATCTCACTCTGCCACCCTCCCCATCCTCAGTTCGAACTCTGTAACCTCATTCGCGCACAGCTCTGTGCTTCAGGATCAGACTTCAGAAGACGAGAGTTGATGTTTAACTTTAGGATAATTGGTTTGTAATAAGGATGAACTTGATCCACTTCTTTTTGGACTGACATCCAAATATTTTACTTCTGGTCTTGCTTATGCAGTTAGCTAAAATGCTTTATTTTGAAATGTACTTTACAGAACCATTCTCAATATGACAGTTCTTTTACAAGTGGTTGTTTTTTCAATTAGAAAGTAATATTAATGTTCTTAAATGAAACAATTCAGCAATAAATTCGAATTAGCATGATAATTCAATTGAAAACGAGTCGAAATTCTGTGAATAAGTTGTGCTGAATGGATCTGTCGCCGAACCCCAACCCAAGAGCAGCATTTCAGAGAACCACTCAGACAATCTGTCTGTTGTTTTCAATGTGACTGTCTCTATCTCCATACTTTGTACATCCCTGTTGAATCCTGCGGTTGGGGACATCTGGCTTCACTAACTGCAGGGAGCTGCTTTTGGGTTCACATGGGTATTGAGGGGAAATTCCCTGCTAGTTCATCTTGTGCTGCGCTTAGTTTCTTTTTATATTGTACCCACCACGCAGCACAGCTCTGAGTAGCATATTAGGACGATTTTGTCCAGAGAGACCAAAGCAGTACAGTATACGTCTCTGTCCTGTGTCTTACTGTTTTTCTTCCTGTGAGAAGTACCGCAGGAGTTGCCTTTTTTCGGGTTCGTAACATAGCATTAGAGACAGCGGACTGAATGAGGCTTTAGGTGTATACTTGTTCACACAAGGACAAATGTGACCACATACAAAAAAAACTGAGGCAGTTGGGTAAAGCCAAAAAAATACAGTCTGAATTAGCTCTTTCAGTAGCGTAGTTGTAAAACTAGATGCCTGGGGTTTAAGACAAAACACAAGCAAGGTTGGATTTTCCAACAGCTGTGGTGATTCGGATCTATTTTCTCTGTAATGTGTCTTTTAAAATCACACTCTTGTTTTATCTGTGTTGGGGTTTTTTCAGTTCACTGGAGCAGTGGGAGGGTGGGACGTGGCTGTGCAGATAAAACTCGGAAATCACAGGAAACATATGAATACTGCATACTGAGAGGGGTGGGGAGGGATCACCAATAAAAACACAGCTAAAGTCAAACCACATAGACCTAAAACTTAAAATACTTCAATGAACGCTACAGCAGTACGATGGAGACGCGGTAATAAAAAAAACATGTGATGGAAAGAATTTTTTTACAGTCATATAGGACAAACAAACTAGATAAGCATTTTGGGTATTACACCTGACTGACAGTTGAGGATTGTTGTGCAAGAATATCGGTATTTATTTGAATGACATGAGTTTAAAACCTTTAATCAACGTTTAATGTTTTCATGTATTGACCAACTTGTGGACCAGTGCCATTAAAAGCTATGTTTGGAAAACAAAACTAGATTTTCTTAATGCCTCTAGCTGAATTGAAGCCTGGACAGAACTTTGATGTCAGACAACTTTCACTCTTTTCTCGTCCAGAACTCCATCAGACACAACCTGTCGCTGCACAGCCGGTTTATGCGCATACAGAACGAGGGGACAGGAAAAAGCTCCTGGTGGATGCTGAATCCAGAGGGAGGAAAAAGTGGAAAGTCACCTCGACGCAGAGCGGCCTCTATGGACAACAACAGTAAGCTGGCCAAGAGCAGAGGAAGGGCGACAAAGAAAAAGGTACAATTCATTTATAATGTGTCTATCATCACCGTTCTGCTGAAGTGTATAATACCCTTGTCATTGTGAGGTCTTTCATGTTTTTCTGTGTCCAGATGGCTCTACAAGAAGGGGTTGAAGGAGGAGCTGGTAGCCCTGGTTCCCAGTACTCAAACTGGCTTGGGAGCCCAAACTCCCACAGCAACGAGGACTTTGAACCCTGGAGCTCCTTTAGGACGCGCACCAGCTCTGATGCCAGCACTCTGAGCGGTCACCATTCGCCCTTTCCCCCTGAGCAGGATGACCTGGGGGAGTCTGACGGCCACATGATTTATTCTGGAGCAGTGGGGCCCAAGATGACCTCCACTCTGCCCAGCCTGTCTGAGGTGGCTGGAACTTTGGGCCAACATGACTCAGAGATCGTCATGGAGAGTCTGTTGGATAACCTACAACTGCTGTCTCCTAAAATCCCAACGCTGGGTTCTGACTCCCCACATTCCTCAAATGCTGCCATGCTTCAGAGTAGCCCTTACAGCTCATCTGGCTTGACCCAGCACTCACAACAGGACTACCGAAAGTGCATGTACGGCCCAGGGGGGATGAACTCCTTCTCCCCTACTCCCATGCAAACTCTACCAGAGACCAAGCCAGGCTTTGGGGCTTATGAGAACCAGTATATCTGCTCTGCTGGTCTCCTTAAAGATTTGCTGACATCAGATGCAGACGCCAGTAGGGACATGATGGCCTCTAGGGATACACTGGTGTCTCAGGTCGAGATGGGAGGCTGCCTAATGGCCACTTACAGCAGCCAGAGCCATGTGGGCCGTCACAGTGGAGTAAAAATGATGAATCTTCCGCAGAGGCACCCGGTTCCTCGTGTAAATCCACAAGCTATACATAACCAGGGACCTTCAAACTCACGAGACTTGAATAGCTGTAACATGATCCCACTGACTACCCTGACTAGTCCTTCAGGGGCCCCTCATCAAATGACCAACCTGAGGACATGCATGCAGCTGCCCCGGGGACACCCAGCACACGCCCACAATGTCTCAGTGAACTATAGCAGAAGCAACGGCTACAGGGAACTTAACTTGGTTCACCCGCACGGACATCATCAGGAGCGGCTTCCCAGTGACCTGGACAACATGTCCATCGAGAGATTGGAATGTGACATGGAGTCTGTCCTCCATGACACGCTCATGGACGGCGGTGCGTTGGACTTTAACTTTGACCCTGCAGCTGGGCATCATGGGTTTCCCCAAAGAGTAAAGACCACCACACACAGCTGGGTGTCAGGCTAGGATACATGATGGGTCACAAAAAGGGGAAACTGACAATGAGTCTGGCAGTAAGTACAACTAATTCAACTTTCAACAAATCCAATTTTATTTGAATGTCTCTTATCAATGAACATTTTCCATTTCCCATCACAGGTTATCTCAGCATCATGCTCACAACCATACAGGGACTGGAACATGTAAATCCAAAGAAGCTGCATCCATCTCTCCCCACAGAGCATCTGACACAGTTCTTTTACAAACGTTTGCAGTTGTAGCTCCATGTATAACAGTGGATGTTATTACTTTTCACTATAGATGATCATCATCATTCAGATTCAGATACAGAATTAAAACATAATTGTTGTTATTCATAACAGCACTGAACATCTCAAGAAAAAAACTGAATGACAGACAAGCCTTTATTTTGCAAACTAGTCTTGTTTACATGCCTGTGAATAACTGGAAATATGTAATATTTGTTTATTTTTGATTTGTGGTATATTGAAATGTGCCTGACAAAAAAACATAGAGCATGCATTTCTCAATATAAATGATTTTGGGCCAGTCTGGTACCATTTAATGAAAGGGGCCAGTACTGGATGCCAGCTTGAAATTCATTGTTTTGAAGATGTCACTGAAATCATATTATTAATGTTGAATTGAATTGAATATCCAAAAACCTGCCAAACCGGATGTTCTCCATGGTCTGATCAGTGTAAAGATTTTCAGATAAAGGTAGCATCCAGCCCTCAATGGCAAATGACTACTCAGATGTTTACCCTAGTGAGATCATTTGGCTTAAATGTTAGATAAACCAGTGTATCATCTGCATAGAGATTCATGTTAATATAGAAGGTGAATAAAATAATCCAGAAGAAATGTGACAGAAGGATATGTACAGGAAGGACATCCCATAGCAGATTAATATCAAATTGTCCTCAGGCTTAAATTATAGATAAACCAGGGTATCCTCTGCATAGTGATTCACATCAACATTATTTAAATCTTAATTTTATAATAAACTCAGAGGAAATGCACTGTGACAAAAGGATACATTCAAGAGGAGATATCTAAACAACACCTCACAGCAGATTAATATCACATGTCATGGTACAGTGCTGGCAAATTAAGGGCTATAGTCAAATAATCAGCTATATCTGCTCACCAGAGATCATGAGTCAAACTGCATCTCTGACTGAATTAAATTCATCAATCATATACTGAATGAAGATATTTATTTAAATGTTTTTTGTTGGATTTGTTGCAGCTCTTTACTTGTAAAAAGATGTGTGCCTGTGCTGTGTACAATGTATATACTTATTTGAGTTACATGATGTTTTTGTCCTGTATTTTTATTGTATATGAAACTAATACATATGAAGGAATTTACAGCTACACAGTTGCCTTCCAAAAACTCTGGACTGAAAATGCATATCAAACATCCAAAGCTCCTATAAAAGCTCCCTGTTCCAATATTTCCATGCTGTTATCAAGAGCTGTTTAAAGAATGTGAGTGTTGGGGAATATGATCAATGAGATTAACGAGCGTCTGCATGTTAAGTTTTGCTCTATTAGACTCCTTGATTATGAATGTTGCTGTCAGGGGAAAACCTCCCACTTCTCTACAATCACACAAACCTCCGTAGGAAATTCTATCCTGTTTGAATCTATAAAAACATTTCAAAACTGCTTTGGTTAATCTCAAATTACATGGCGATCAATTAAAGCGGTTTCCATCACTTTCTGATAAATGGACCTTCTGGGAATGTTGGGGATTTCCAACCGACTTCAGAGTTGCTCTTTACTCCACCAAACATATTTCAAGGAAAGTGTTCCAGTTCATTGTGCCTACATGGTCTCACAGACCTATAATGTTGTACATATTATTTTCTGTAGCACATTTTTGTATATGAAGATTTGAAATGATGTTTTACTCTTTTTGTATGGCTGTATTAAGAATGGTTGTTTACAAATCTCAGTCCAACCTATATCAACAAATATATGAACACTCATACCTCAAAATATTGTACCTCTGAAGTGTTGAAGGGATTTTTCCTACCATTTTTCTCAGTGATGTATTGGATTCATCTTCATATTTGTACATATTTTTTGTATTTGATTAAGGCTGAAACCAGTTATATTTGGACCTTTTCAACTGTCTTTGCCTTTCTAATGTTTGAGGATTATAGCCATTAGTCTATAGTAAATGTGATTGGACACCACAGTATAGAGAATTTAAATTAAACAAAATGTGTGAGACGTTATACATTTCAAAAGACTGTTTTTTTTGTATGTGTATCTATATGTTTAAGCCTGGTATCACAAAATATAAACGTGTGAATAATGTTCCAAGCTCTTAAGTGTGTTATTACCACTCTGCATGTCATTTCAAGCAACATCATTTATCTAGTGAATAAGTCAGAGCCCTAATTAAACCAGTGTTCAAATGACACAGTAAAGACTAAAATGTGTAGACGTCACGCCTGAAAGGTTGTCTGCGGTTTAGACGCCATGGTAACCCATTGAAAGGAAGTCAACAAACATAACTGAATTGTGTTGTGGCAAAAGAGCCAAATCATAATTATTATAATTACTGAAACCTATCAAAAATTAATATGGAAGCATTTTGATTAAGGATCAACATATTGTAGCGACCTCGCACAAATATGATTAAACTTAAAGAAATTGTTACATTTCATTATGAAAATGATATATGCATATATGAATTATATGTAATAGTTTACATAACACACCTACTTCTGTGCAAAAATCACAGTCTTATTTTGTATTTCATCCATATATTTTAGAAATCCAATACATTAATCACCATGTGATTTACAATTAAAGAAAATAAAACAGAATTAAATTGTTGTGTATTTATCATAGCAGCATTTTAAGGTAAAAATAATGCAGTGTAAAGTCAACTGATATAAATTCTTAGCTCAGTTTGAGTCTGATGGAAGATATTTACTTCCTTTTTAGTGGGTTTTTGGAAAACTGTCACTGTCACAAACAACCTCATTTAACATCGTTTGAAGTCACACACTGTGGAACTCCACCATCACAAAGTGTATTAAAACATTGAGGATGTTGTTGAGGAATGAGGCTGGTGCAGGATGAACCCCCCCCCCCCCTCATTCAGCACAGGCAGTGTGCAGCCCACCTGCTCTCATCCTTAGAGGTCATGCAGGTCACACAGTTCAGTTGCAATTCAAGGTCAATTTTACACATTAACATTACACTACAGTCTTCTGTTGTCTTTAGAAAATCTTTACACCAATGTGAGACAGTTACTGTTAAATACACTAAGTTTATCATATATCAGTGTGGGCGTCACTGAGGATGTTAAATGTCATGCTGAGAACATAAACTGTGACAAACTGACTACTTCCTTTCACCACAGGGACATTCTGGCAAAGAGAAGTTCTAGAGATTTGAGCAGGTTCTTGTTTCTTGAACTGGCAAACATCATTCACTTTCAGAGCTTGTATAAATATGTGTGTTCACAGTTCTTTCAGCAGTAAAACCAAACCATTGAGTCATGTGACTGTTATCTTAAATTAAATCTGAGTGTAAACTCGTTGGAAGGCCAATGAATGAATGAAGCGTGGTTCACATTAAATTAGCTACATTACAAAAACATGCTGTAACTCCAACACACTGACTTCAGTTACTTCCCAGGTTATCAGACCAGGGCAGGAACCAAATTAAAATGTCTTCATGACTTTTGATCACTATCAGGACTCATTTCCATCTCGTCTTATGGGGGCCTCACTCAGTCTCTGCAGGTTCTTGGCTAACTGGTGTTGAATGAGCTGTGACCTGGGTTCCTGCGGCTGGGGCCCCCACAGAGGGTGTGCACCAATACATCTAAACATTTCCTCATTAATATAAATGGAAACCATTAGAACACATTAAGGGTTTCTCAAGGACTCAGTATGTTTCAAACAAATTAGGTCACACAACATGTTGCTGTCACAGCCTCATTCTGAATCTTTGGGGTCTCTATGCAATTTTTTTTATGAAAGATGTATTCATACAGTATATAATTAGTTAATACTACATATCGTGGATAAATAGTGGGTTGCTGCTTTCGCAGCCACGGTTTGATTGCTGTGATTGATGTCCTCACACATTCCTCTCTGTCAGAGGTCTGCTGGCTAATCTGACCATTCATAGTATGAGCAGGCTACAACCCACAACTTCAGAATTACCTTTATGGCGGCAGATGTGTACAAATTGGTGGTTGATCATCTTTCGAGTTGTCAATTTGAGATTTTTGAGGATTGACTTTAAAATTGTATTGATTGCCTTAATAAAGGATAGACTTTCTGTCAAAAATGATGGATGGTAATCTCTGACCTTTGACACCCCCCCCCCCCCCCCCCCCCCCCTTGTTTTTTTGACTTTCTTTGTGGATGGACCTTGACCTAGTTTGAACTGTTTTTAGCTCTTTCGAAAAATCCCAAATGAAACCTTGAACTAGTGGGGGCCATCCTGTCTGTGGCGATAAAATGAACCTTGAGAGTCTAAGAATCAATATTTAAAATGCTGAAAAGAGCAGCTACCACCGCGATCATCCGCGAGACTCCGCTGAGAGTCATTCAAGAATCGTACTTGTGGAAGACTCATTGAGAAAGGAAGCATCGCTATTTCCGGTAGCATTGCTGCATAGCTGCAGTTACTGCTGCGTATCGCAATATTTGGATGACACCACAGGAGCAGTAAGGAGGCAGTTTTTCCATTGTTTTTTCTATTTGAAGAAGTGGTCACCAGTTACTTTAATTGTATTGTATTTGGCTGCAACACTGTTTACCTCTGAGAATCCAAAAGCGTAATTTTTCATTTTTGGCTGAACTTTCCCTTTAAATTACTTTTATTATTATTATTCATAATATTATATTATTAAAGTGCATCCTTCTGTGGTGTTTTAACCATTTATTTTCTTGTTGTGCTTTGTACTTTTTGTTGAGAAGTGCTCTATAAATTAAGTTTTATTATTATTATTGTTATCACTGTCATCAGAAGTCGATACTTGAAACATCCTTCTCGTGTTTGAACTCTATTTCCTGCTTTATTTTGACATATTACCAACATTTCCTGTAATTGCAGTTCCTGGCCTTCAGTCACTTGACAACTACTCACCTGTTACCTGAATACTTCCCGTCCCTGTGCTTCCCATAAAGAAACCCCTCATGTAGCCTGCTTTTAGCCTGATTGACATGTCTGTCCTCATGTCCTTCCTGAGTGAGGCCTTGTTGGTTTCTGGAGTTTTGCCTGCTCCTTACCTGTCACCCTGCGTATGATCATCTGGACTGTGACTGTAAGTACACAAGATGTTTGATTTATACCTAATCCCTTGTGTCCTGAGTGATCTGTGTTTGAGTCCCATCCCTACGTCAGTGTTTCAGTTGTTTACTGTATGTTCTGGCTCCTGCAAGTTTCAGAGCCTTATAATGTATTTAAAGAAAGTCACTAGAAATTTACGTTTATTTTTTCACTATGTTGACCTGTGATGTGAAACAAGCTCAGTTAGCAGGTCTTACTGAGTACAGGAAATATTCAAGTTGAGCACATACCTCAGGCCCCTTTATGAAACTGTAAAATTGTCCAGATTGGGATTTTTGTTTTGATCTGCGCCAGACTTCACACATTCATAAATGTCCTCTAAACATGCCAGGTTTTTTTTTTTTCAAGGTCAATGCATCATTCTCGGAGAAACTGAAAAATGTTGAAAAGGGGTGAAAATGAATCATTCTGGAGGTACCTCATCTGGATCAGCACAAAAATTGAATGAGCTCTTCCTTGACCCATACCACATCCTTCCGCTAAGTTTCATGGTAATCTGTTCTCTAGTTTTTGCATAATACTGTTAACAATCAGACAGAGAGATGAACACAGACCTCGTTGGGGGAAGTAGTAAGAGAGGAAGTAGATCATTACAGCATCTCAACCTTTTTATTGACACTTTGGTCTCAGTCAGACGTGAATGTAGTTCTTGACGCAGGTTAATTTTTCCTGTATGAAATATAGGCCACATCGCAGCCACAGGTGGAGTCTTGTTTGTACGGGAGCAATGTTCAGGGGAATCGGATAAAAAAGATCCAATTCATGTTGAAAATAAACTATCAATATTCACATGTTTTTACGACACACAGCAGTGCATCTCAAATCATTGCTGTGTGATATTATAAAGATGTGTGCGTTCACTCTTCTTCCATCACTGACTGTTTGACCATGATTTTTTTCTAAATTGTAACAGACCGAGCCGTCATCACGCACAATTAATCCCACCATGATGCCATTCAGTGACAATATCCTGCCAGAGTGGTGGTTGTTTTTTCCAGAGCCGTCGGGTCACCTCTCCTTCCTGACTGCTCAATATAGTGTATTAGCAGGAACTAGCTGGGGTGGCTGAGTGGGGAGGATCACTGACACTTATCTGTTTGACTCCTGCACATGTCCTCTGCTTCATTAGCCACAAAACATCACCTTTACACAGCCTGGACATAAAGTTTGAACTACTGCCTGTTCTGGGCCTTATTCCTTAAGGAAAAAAGGTGAAAGACTGAGGGAATATAACATGATCAGTGACATGCTAAGATGTCACACAAACACATATAGTTGGGGAGAACAGCTTACAGCCACTGACTGCATGGTTGGTATAGTAGCGGTATAATATTCCAACTTTATTCTCATATTATGACTTTATTCTAGAAATGTCTGTATTTTCCTCCCCTTAAGTATTACTCCATCGTAATCCTACTGTGTAACTCTAGAAAGAAAAATACATTATTAAACCACCTGAACCACATTTATTCAACAGCACTTCTCTAGTAAACTAAAATAATATGTTGTGTTGTGTTACATCTGCTGTTGCTGTGTGTTATTGTGGATTGCGTAAAGTGAAAGTGGTGACTTATTACTTAATTTCATATTTCTTTGAAAGTTTCTATGCCTAAAACTTTACAGTAAAAAGGAAAATGGTCTGTTAGTAACCCATGGCTGTAATTTATCACTAATCATTTATTCAAACATTAGTTTAAGTGAGTGAATGTTGAGGTTATTCTGCAGCACAATGAGTCCGATATGAGAGATTCGCTGTACCTCATGACACAGATTGGGTTTAAAGGTGTCCTGCTGTGCTCTTGATGCTCATAATTGACTCATAGAAAACACAGGAAAACCTCCATAACATCTGCATGGAGTGGAAGATGAATGTTTGGTAAAGGCACCACTGGCCTGAATTGGATTATTCCTGCCATGCTTGTATAAATAAGGTGGACCTTTGTTCACAAGTTTCGCCCACAGGGGGGGGCGGCGGCCTGAACAGGCGGCACCGCGAGCTGGGGTCCAGGCTAATTTATCCGTGAGGCCACGGCACAAAGCCAGGCAATTAGGTGGTTTGGGTCATTGGCGATAATGTAAGCCTTTCTAATGTAAAAGACAGCATGCACATGAGCCCCCAGCATCAGAGCAGCAATGCATCGCTGTATCTCTGAGGGAGGCCAAGATGGAGATGAATTCATGATGAGGTTAACCTGGCAGCAGCCTGCTCATCAGTGGAGTCGTATAATGTTCGAGCAGGAAACGGAGAAAATCAGGTCGGTTGTATGGGTGCAAACAACAACTGGTTACCTGGGACTCGGGGCTGGATCATGGCTCAGGGCGACTGAATCATGACAGAATCAAATCAAATGCTTTTTTTACGTGGGAAGCCAGGGAGAAGATGGTTGAAAATGGTAGATGACATTTTTGTTTGTTTGTTTTTCTCTTTAAGGGATAATCCATAATTTCAGTAAAAATCAGGTACATTTTGTAACTGATATCTAGGATTTTAGGACTGTTGGGCCTTTATGGACATATACTACTACTTAATGCTATTCTAGTTTCACACTGTTATTACTGTTGGATTATTTCCTCAAACTAAAATACAATATGGATGTGAATTGTTATAATATGCGCTAGCTCTTTTGGAACTGACAAGCCAGGCCTTTGAGGTTTTGAATGCCATATACACATTGTTTTGCAAACTTAAAAATATGATTCAATGAAGGTTTTATGGTAAAACATGAGTTTGTTATCTTGACTAAGACACGGTCAAGGAGGCCATGTTTTGGAATGGGTAAATAAGCCCACATTAATAAAAAAATAACACAACTCAGATCATTGGTACTGGGTAAAGTTAACCCAGTACCACGACTAGGGTCAAGGCAAATTCCAAGTGACTTCGATGTCAGTTTTTTCTTCTTCTTCACATCTTCAACAATAACGAGTGTCTCAGTTCTGCAGCACAGTATTTGAGAGCAGTACATGAGAGACGTCTCCTCTTGGCCCCGTTTCCCTGAACTTTTGCCCTTTTGTGTGAACAATCAATGTTTTAAAAACATAATGAAACCCACTGTTGACATTGGATCACCGTGAATGTAGTTCTTGAAATTTACATGAAATTCTTCCTTTTTTCTATGAATGTGTGTGTGTGTGTGTGTGAGAGCAAATGAAAGCCAGCGAGTGTGACTGTGTCCTTTTGGCAAACATCAAGTATGTGCTGCTCAGTATCATGTGCTGCTCGGAGGCTCCAACGCAGTTTTTCTTGCTTGATCTGGATTTCTGCTGAAAAAAAGTCTTGAGGGACTGAGACGTGCGTGATTATCATCATTACATTGCATTTCTGTAAGAGACTTTTCTCACAGCTCATAGTTAGATTTTTGTGCAGTGGTTAAAGAAGCATTTCCTGAAATAAAACGTAGCTATACAAACACTGTAACTCATGAAATTACACATACATGCATATATTAAGTACTGAATACATGGATTGATCAGTAGCGCTGCACCATGACCTATTTGCAATGTAACTTTATGTTGTGAAAAAAGTGACGTAAAAAGTATACATTGTTCCTTTGTTAAACTGTGGCAGATTTATAAGGATGCATAAAATGTAAATAGTAAAGTAAATACAGGAACCTTTATGAACTGTGTAACTTCCCATCACTGCCCAGCTGTGAACGTTGTGTTCAGTTTAAATGTTCCACTAATTCATGACAGGATGCAAAATACAAGCCTCCTGGAACTAAATAGTACTTAGTCATTATTTATATTATTGCATTGTCTGTTTTTCCATGTTAAGTCAAAATAACATGTTGGTCCTGATGCACAGTTGTATAACTTGAATTTAATCATTGTGCAAAGCAAGAGCGCCCCCTGCAGGACGAAGCCCGTAACCACCAGCACAAGGCCACAGCAGTTCGGCGTGATGCTGACATTCAGTTTAACATGGAGATGTGTTTGGTAAGAAGCTCAAGGTTTGAGAGATTTCTAAACTTCTAATTCTAAAAACTAATTAGACTCCTGCTTTAATAGTAAGTGGGACTGAATTCTATCCCATCATGCACTGGAGGTGGAAACACACTGGTCAAGTTTGACATTCAAGATATTCTTTCCATTCTTATTCCACTGTTGACAATGCTAAACATGAACATATTTATATATGTTTTACCTGCATAAAATTTAATTGCGATTTTGTTTTAACTATTTACGTGGATGTTTTTTTTTCTTGGGCATGCCCATATGTTTTGACATTCATCATTTGCCAAGGCTGCCATCTGGTGGCTGGCTGCAGTACAGGCCCAAACCCTGCCTCCTTGTTAAAAATGTCAAAATGAACTTTAAAAATAGATTTTTCTCAAAGATAGTTTCTTTCATTCAGAAAATTGGGTATGGACTTTACCCGCAGGTCCTGAAAATGGCTAATAGTTACCCCACAGACAGGAAATAAACTCTGAATGCATGCTGAGAATGAACATTGACCCAAACACAGTATTAAAGCATCTCGACTGAGAATCATTCTCTCGTGTGTGAACTAAAACTTCCTCACTGAGAAAAGCTTTCTCCATCGTCTCTGTGTCACCTTAAATGTACTTTATTATATTTTTTTAATGTATGATCTTTCACAGTTACAACAGAAAACACAGGATTCATTTTTTACTGTGCATAACCTTTATTCGTTACTATAGTTTTGCTACAGCATTTAATACTTATTTGGTAATGGAGTAAAATCAACAAAATGAGCTGACTTGTCTATTTGAAAAATATAAGAACATTTTTATTTCTAGCGCCACTATGTGGGAAAAAAACTAAAACTAAGCAGCCTCGCTTCAGAGGATGATGGCAACTTAAAGGACAATCCCAATGACGACACAATTCTAGTTCTAAATGTGACATAAAAATAGTATGAAGGCTGAATTAACTATTGAAGTAAAATAAAACATAACAAACGAAACATAAAAAGTTCAAATGGAAGCAGCTTTTAAAAAACCCCACAAGGCTACAATATTTTTTTTTATACTACACACTGTGATACTGTGAACATTAACACATGCGTACTTGTACAGGGGGAGAGTATTAGGGAGCCTAATTTGAACACACCAGTGAATATTTGCTGTGTGAAACATGAAACCTCCACCATCTCTTCTTATCATTTACTATCAATGCACTGTCCATCAGTTATTACTTGAAGTGAAACTGAGTGAGCTGTGATTTCTCTCTGAGTGTGAGGCTGCAGAGCTGAAACCTCTTCCACATCAAACAGGGAAAACAGACACATCTACATTTCTTTTTCTTCTATGGGGCAGAATAGCATTGTATTAGAAATTCTCCTCTCTAAGCTTTATGTAAATCCTTTCTTTCTTATTATTTATCTTAAACCTTAAATTGTCTTGTCATCTACCACAGTATTGTCTTTGCCATCATGAAATTACCACCACAGCATGAACGCACTGAATGAATGACCAACGATTATTGATTATTGCTGTCCAAAGGGGAAACTGGATTTATTTGAGCTGCTGTTTTATAACCAGATACCTTCTAAATACTCTTTAAAGGTACTGAGGTTGTTAGATATGCTAGCAGGAAAGGCAGTGTTTGAGCAGTTATCATTCAGAAGCCATGACATCCATCTGATTACCTGTCTGTTACGTACTGTATTGTAAGTATAGGTGAGCAAAGTGTTAACACGTACCATAAAACAATGCAAATGATATAATGTCACAAAAAGCTGCAATGTTTTCACTCTTAAGTGAATAATTTGATGGTAACAATACATCCAATCAAAGGGCCCTCCACTTTTTTCACATACGTTATATGTTACAGCAGCACCATATATATATGTTAAGGGAATATCTTCACATTATACGTCTTTATATCCAGTTTAATTAAACATATTTGTGTTCAGGACAGCAATAAGGTGCAATAAAAATCTATAAGAAGCATCATTTTCTTTTTTAAATCTAAAAGCGAAATGATTATTACAGATATAGGTCCCAATGGATCTTATTTATAAGGAAGACCTGATCGAGACAGCACTTCAAAAGACTGTAATCTGCTTTTTTAAATAGCCGTTACAACAGAAAATGAACAGTGTTCACTGCTGCATTTGTTGACTCTGCCTTTAATTTGACATCTCCATGATTTCTCCCCCTTTATAGCATTGTGAAACAATAGTGTTCAAGGTACTGTGGTGATAATGTCTATTACATAAAATCTTTCTCGCCACAAAGATACATTTCTAAACAATAGTCAAGGTTTGATTTTAATCAGTCGTATGTATTTAATAGCGCTTTCATGGCTTCTATTGTTCTGCCTAAAATTCAAATAACAGAAAACCCAAATAATAAAATCCTTCCACATGGTTTCAATCTCCGACTGTCAGAACAGTGAGAGTCAAACATGTAAAAATGTCCACTGAGTTGTTACCCTGTGAGAGTGAGAGTTCATGGACTCAGAAGACCCACAGCGACAGGAAGTGACATCACCAGGGACAAAAGCCACGGCGCAGTTTGGAACATAACACTGATGGCAGAGCAGATCGGCAGGATCCCTGCAAAAGAGCAGAACGTGAGTTTAGATGTTTGTGTCGGTGTTCAGAGGGAACAAATCGGGGGCGGATCCAGGGGTGGGGCCAGGGGGGGGATCGACGATTAGCCCCGAAGTACCTTCACTTACTGACAATACTAACCAATTAGACAATGAGTGTTTATTCTCTAAGGTTTTTTGAAGTACACAATGGCCTCATTCACTAACATGCGCAGAAATGTTCTTACTCTGCTAAGTGCGTGCCCAAAATCACCGCCGGATTCATGAAACGTGCGCAAGAGCCGATTTTGTTCTCACCACCATGCGTATGTTTGTGAATCAGAATCATTCTAAATCCACAGGTGCGTGTCCGCTCTCTGTAATTAGCATACGGCCACGCCTCTATTTCTCCATATAAGGACATCCGTTTGTCATGGAGAGAGGGGGTGTGCTGAACAGAGAAGATGGAAGTTATAAGAGAGAAAAAGAATTTCACATCAGAAATTGAAGTAATTGTGTCGGATGTGGAAGACACAAATTTCTGTAGCATGTCCTCCAGAGTGATGTTTAAAAAAATTTAACCTGGCATGCAATAACTGAGGTGGTGAATGCTGTGTCCTGCACAGAACTGATCACTAGAGCTGTGGACATTTCTCTTAGATGCATCGCGACGTAGACGTGGACTCTGCTGAATAATTAGAACACTGCTGCTTCAGGATCAGGACAGACACACTGTCCCTAGGTCAAGGCTGGCTCCTCAAGGTGACCGGGCTCTTTCGGTCAACTGCTCAAAACTTATTTTTACAGGAAAGCATTTCTAACATGCGACTTGTAATTATTTTCATTACAACACTCTTGTATAGTTCAAGTGTGATGTTCCTGATCTCCCACCCCCCACCACCATCTCTCTGTCTTTTCTACTCCCTCTATGCCACCCACCTCCACTCTTCCACATTCTCTCTGCTCACCCCAACCAGTCGAGGCAGATGGCCGCCCACACTGAGTCTGGTTCTGCCAGAGGTTTCTCCCCGTTAATTAGGGAGTTTTTTCTCTCCAAAGTGCTGCTCATTGTTGGAACTGTTGGGTTTTCTCTGCAAACCACAAAATTATGTTATGATTTGGCTCTTAAATTGGACTGAACAGAATATCTTTTATTACAATCGATTCTTCATTTGGCCACAGACGTTTGTGCGAAGCACTTAGTAACCTTGTTTAGAAAAGTGCTATACAAATAAAGTTATTATTATAATTAAACCTGCTACACAAGATGTGACGTGACGCACACAGTCACTAGTCAATGCAATAGTAAATTAAATTATTGTCTATTATAGACTTTAAATAGAGTTTGAAAATATTATTCATTTAAATATATTATTCATTTTGTTAAAAAGATGTGTTTACATTTTCCAGGACAGCCAGTCCTTCATCATTTGTGCGTACACATGGTCTGAGAAAGTTCTCAATTTGTTCGTACTCTGCGAACAAATTTAAGTAAGAGCATATTGATGAATCCCAGATTTGTGCATCAAACGTTCGTACGCATGGTTTAAGGACTGTTTGTGAATGAGGCCCAATGTGCTTGAACACAACAGCTATCAAATTATATTCAATGATGTGTGGCTTTGAATCAAAGCTATAGAACTAATGGAAAACAAGAAATGACTTAAATGAGCACCTTACTGAATCTGTATATCTATAGTAGAAATAATTGGCCCCTCTCTGTAGATGGCAGCCTTTATGGCCCCTGACAAATCCTAGATCCACCACTGGAATAAAGGGAAAAGTCATAACAGTGATTTCTACTGACTGTGATGCACAGCCATGCTGTTCTCTTTCCAGCCGCTGCCCTGGTAAACCCTGCAGGTGTAGGTGAAAGGCTTCTCATCAGCCATCGGGGCCCAGGTGAGGCGGCACAGATTGGGAGTGACCAGGCTGACGTTGCTCCTCCGGCGGTCATCGGCGGACACGTAGATGACATCGTTGGGGTAGGTGCTGCCCACCAGCCGACTGTCCTGCCGGTACTCACAGTAGGGGCCAGGGACCTGGTAGGTGGGTGGGAACTCGCAGTCCACCCTGACGTTTCTCTCCATGTAAGTTAGACATGGAAACATCTGGGGCCCACGTGGAGCGAAGAGAAACGTATACACTGAGTTCACTGAAAGAGATGTGAGCAGGACTTACAATCAGAATACACAAAACTATAGTCTTCTTTTCTTTGTGTTCATTGTGAGATGAATCGAGAAATGCAAAGAAATCCTGGATAAAGAATCATGTTTCCAAAAAGACAAAGATCTGAAACTAAAACCAAAGCTACAATGACTTCAGTCAGAATTTAGTAGAGACACTATGACAACAGATTGAATCTATTATGTGGACAGGTATATTATTAAAGGTAACAATAAAACTTCGGAAGAGTTCGGATTCTATAATAACTTAAGTTTTAAAATTTTCTAAAAAGTTTAGATTAAGATATTGTTTGTTTTAAAATTGTAAAAAGTCTGGCAGCAAAAGTTGCCAAACTCCTAAAAAACACTTCTATGCAGATACAAAAAACAGATACTAATACATATGACACAATATGATATATCTTTTTTTGTACTTTTTTCATAGAATTAAATGCAATTTATCAAATCCATTAAGCAATTGAATGATCCTGTAAAATAAAATCCATAATTTCCTGTTATTACTTTACAGATTACAACTTTTGTTTTCTGATAAATATTTTCAATAAAAGTACTTTTATTTTTTTTATTCATAAGTATATTTTAATGTATTTGTTTGACGTATACACTTTTCGATTAGGAAAAAAAAAACATAAAATAGTTAAGTAAATTTATTTATCTTTTTTACAGTGCACATGGGCCAACTACATTTCCTCTAGATTTCCATTAAGATGTATTAATATAACTTAATTTGGGCATTTAATCATGTTAAGTAGAAGCCTAGTGTTTTGTTTCTGGCCACAACAACCTCACGTGTATCTTCCCTACATGTAACATGTGACATATGCCATGCCTGATATTATAAATACAAAAATTACATGGAATGACACATACTGTGAGTCTGATGAGTTATCATGATCCTGGCAAGGAGGAGACAGGCGGTGGTGATCAGGTGCAGCTCCATGGTGATCGGCCCGATCAGATCAGTCACCTTCACACGCACCACGTTAGATCACCTGGCAGAGTTCAACATGGGACAACATGAGAAAGTTGCACACACACGCAGGCCCAGAGCACAGTGATCAAAGCATGAGGAGCACGGGATGCGCATCATAACCTGCAGACTCGGTGTAAACAGGCTGCTGCACCGTGTATCGCATCTGCGTGGAGCCTGGATGAGCTGCTCTCCCTGCAGCCTGGATGCAGACAGGTCTACGCCCATGCAGAGAGTCTGAGCACTGCAGCAAAGTACCGAGCTGCACTCTCCCTCTCTCTGTGTGTGTGTGTGTGTGTGTGTGAGTATGCGCACAGCCTGTCCTCACTGCAGGGGACAGGGCCGGACAGCCAGGCGGATAACTAGCCGCAGCACCGATCTGATAACATGACATTTTCTACACTGACATGTCTGCGCCTGGTTCTCAGCCCTTGTGGATGCGGAGTGCTCGGTCTCACCTGGTGTTCGGTCCCGGTGTGGAGCTGGAGCTGCAGCGCCGGTGTGCCTGTGCGCAGCATCAGCACTTTGACAGGATGCAGGGATGGAGCTGATCTCACTCAGACACGCACATGCACAGCGGCTGATGGATGTGAGACTAGAATAAAAGAAGAAAAAAAAAGAAACTTATAAACTTAATGCAATTTTATCCAGAAACAGGAGTTTGGAGGAAAAATTAAGTAGATTTTCTTCCATTTATCAAAAAACGAAGTTTAAGCTCTGGACTCAGATTTCGTTACTCCCTCGTGTGTGACTCAGGGTTATAGTGACAAGGCTTTAATATAAGTGCGTACATTGGGATTCTACTATAGGGAACTGGAACATTGGTATTTTTACTGTATTGAGATGTTCGTGTCTTTATTTATTTTTTTCAAACATATTGGAAAACAACCAATCAATTTTCAATTCATCCATAGATGTGCTATATGAGGAGTTAATGTTTTCTTGGTGCAAAGTAAGAGCTCCCTCTGCAGGACAAAAAAAACTGAAGGCACCACCACAAAAAGTGACAAAGCAACTGAGGTTTTAGTGGCATCTAGTGGAGAAGAAAGGTGTGACACACTCTCACACCCCCTGCAGTGTGTAATCTGATTTAAGCATCTGCAATCCAAATCACTCAGGCACTGATTTATTTTTTATTCAACTTTTATTAGCATCCATGGAATTATTTTCAATGGTGAATACATTCAATAGACCAACACAGACTTAAAAAGTGAGCAAATAAAACAGGAAGCTTTTATCGTCCAAATTATCTCTATAGCATCCAGTGTAGTTTTGGTTACAAACCAAAAAGTTGTTTTATGTAGAAGTAAAACGTGTAAAAATACAAATTTCTTTGCAAATAAAGCTGATCAGCTTGGCATCACAAAATGATATAAAAATAAAATAGAAATGAACTGTGGACACACTGCGTATGGCACATATAAACTACATAGTCCTATGTCCCTCAAACACACCCAGTTCCTATTGAAAAATAAATAAAGGTAATTGCTGCATTTTAATAACTTTACCTAAATTTATCTACAGTGAAAATTAAATATTGTCATTAAAGAGGATCAATAGGAACAATTGACTGAGAGAATGTGAACCTGTACAGAGACGACTGCAGGCTGTGACACACAGGTTGCGGCACCATGGATATTCGTATCTATCTGATCCGATCCGATCAATAACCTTTACACAACTTCTTTGCCTGGCAGAGTTCGACATGAGAAGGTTGAATATGCAGCCCCCAGAACACCATCAGGGATTGAAGCAGAAACACTCCAGAAGCTTTCTGTCTGCGTTCAGACACAAGGTGTAAACCGTCCTGTCACTGTATCCCACCAGTACACAAACAGCAGGCCTGGATGTGCTGCTCTGACTGCAGCGAAACACAAACTGCAGGTAAGACAACACACTCTGTAGTTGGGGTCACTGGGGCACAAAGATCTCAGCCTTACAGCATAGATCAAGCTTTGATGTCATATATATATATATATATATATATATATATATATATATTCTATTCCAGAAAAGATGGGTCACCCCTGCAGGATAAAAATCTGAAATGCACCAAAGACACATTTACATTCAAAATAAACTTTAGTAGATTTTTTTATATTGATCAGTTTAACAACGTTGGAAAATTGATTTGTAACATATCATTTAGACAGTAGTTTATAGATGGTATAGCTTTGCATCCAGGCTGTGATGTACAGCGGCAGGGAAGGATCCAGCTGTGTGTTTATGGAGGGAAAACATATATAATATGTACTAAATACTTTTAAAATTATGAAAGCAATGCAGAAGAAAAAAAGCATTCTTACAATACATATATCTGTCAACACTTATCACACTTATCTTTTAAATACAACAATGCAGTTTTTGTCAGATACTAAAACCTAATCATTATTTTTACTCTTTTTGAATTAGGAGTCTAAATATGACGATAAGAAATGTTGTGACAGAAGCATGTAGCCTGTACAGCTTCTAATGACAACCATTAATTCATACATCTCCCGTCTTTCTCTGAGAGGGAAAGTAAAGGAGAGTCAATGTGTCGCAAAACACACAATATCAGGCACAGTAATATAAAGAGCAACATTAATAAAGGATGAGACAGATTCTGGAAAACAAACACACAAATTTTGATTAACATTGTAACAAGAAGAATATGTAATGGCTTTGTGCCTCATCTGCAGTGTATCAGCAGCAGCAGCATCCAGCAGAGGGATCTCTAATGAATACCTCTGGCAGGGATCCCTACACCTGCTCTCTCTGCCTCTGACCGTCAGAGAGAAGAGACTGATGAGTAAAAAAATCAATATATGTTGGTAATATTTAGAATAAAATACAATGTAAGATGGTAATTTTCCCTCTGCTTTCATTGTTTGCTGTGTTTGTGCCTTTCAGAAAACTCAGCAACGCTTCACGCAGTGTCCTTGTTCAGCTACTGTCGAGGAAGGACCTTGACAAAATGGATGAGCTGAGGGAAGAGGAGGATACAGAGGACACGGTGAGCCGAGCTCAGTGGATATAACAAGGAGGAGAGTGTGTGTGTAAGTGTGTACTTGTACAGATATCTTTTGTGAGGACTATTTTGAGTAAGAAAACCTGCAGAGTGAGGACATTTTGTTCGGTCCACACTTTTCAAAGGGTTGTTCGAAAGTTACGATTTGCTTTTATGGTGAGTGGTAAAGAATTAGTAGGTAAGAACTAAGTTTAGGGTTAGGATAAGGATTGGGGTTTGAGGGATTTAGTTGTGAGGGTTAGGGTAAGTGAATGCAAGATATAAGTAAAAGAAAATACTCAAAAATACAAGGAAGGATTTTGATGTGGGAAAAATACTCGGGAGGGAACTTCTAGTTGGTTAATTATTTAGAGCTGACAGGTCTAATGTCAAGGTTAAGGTATAACAATAACATGGCCAGCATCCAATAGGACTATAGACATGACCTAAAGCTTCCACACATAAATCAAAAAGTGACGACATCATGGCTTTACTAGGACGTCACACACACGATCTGTGTCCTGGATTAACCAATCATTCCTCATCATAGGCTTTAAATTAAGTCATGATTAAGGTATACAAAAAGATGTAGATGTGGGTAATATTCAAGATTATTTTAAACATATCTCATAAAAAAAAAATCTGTTCAAATAAAAGTTGCTCACTAAACCTAACATGGATAGCAGCTCGATCATGCAGTTAGTACAAGTCATTTAGCCCCTGTGGAGATTTTTGTAAAACTCAGAGTAAAATGTCATCTCGGTGTTTGAAGTGAACAAATGACGCTTTTCAAATTTTGCTGGTATAGTGTGAAGGCTACTCTACATTGTTAAATGGTAGAATGGTAATGGGGCTGTATTTATATAGCGATTTTCTAGTGTGTTCTTGTCTTATCAATAACTCAAATCACATTACAGTCCGAGTCTCATTCACCCCTTCACACACCCATTCATACAGCACAGCTACACACAGCACGTTTTCTATCACACACCATTCAGACACTGTCGGAACAGCCAACAGGGGCCATTTGGAGTAGAGTATCTTGCCAGAGGACACTTTGAAATGCAAACTGGAGTTGCCAAGGTTCAAACCACCAACTGTTTTGTTTCGATATTACCCGCTCTACCTCCTGAGCCACACCCGCATCAGTTGCAGCCTCCACATAGATACTCAGTGGTCTAATGATACCACTCTTCTACTGTGTAATATGTGCGTGGTTATTTATTATAAGCCTATAACAGAATACTCACAAACACAAATTTGTATCATCCTTTGTATTTTTTCAGTTTTTTCAGTTTTCTTCACTTATGCAGATACAAGTTGTGTGTAATAGATCTTTAATACATGTATTTCATTAATCTGTATGTTTATATCAAAATATATATGTTATAATTTATGTTGCCATAGGTGAGAAACTTCTTTCCCACACACTGAAAAATGAGATGTAGAAAATCAGCGGAGGTGCCCCAGCTCATCAAACCCTCAATACAATATTTCCATCTTTTGATTATGGGGCCGGAGGTTTGAGTATTGACATGTGAGCCGGTGTCCTCCTGTAAAACAGTGAGTACGAATCAATAGAAATCCTCACATAATACAGAGAGACGTCCCTAAAGTCCCCTCGCCGGAGCAGCATTTTCTCCCACCTTCTCTCTCCCCCTCCCTTTCTCTCCCTCCCTCCCTCCGTCCCCCTCCCTCTCTCTCCTATGTTTCTTCTATAAGCCGACCTCTACTGTATCTACCCCCGGCATCACACTGCAGAGCACTGAGGGAAGCTCAAACTGCATCAGACAAGGTGAGAGTCCTTCATATACTATCACATATGTTGCATCTCGGCCACACGGGATCAAATATGGTCTTTAACTGTGTCATTCAGAATGATCTCCTTTCTTTCTGTTATTCTGAATGATATCTCCGGAGTCAGCACGAAAGCAAATGTATGAATGAAGGTGCGAGTGGGTTTGCATTGCTGAAGTGCTCCGTGCATTTTTCTTGGCATCTCCAGTGGGCAGATAATCAACCCACAGGAATGCGTCAATGTTGGCAATTCACCAGAGAAGTTTGCAGTTCATCCCCGCGGAGCGCAAACACCGAGGCTGTATTGCACTCAGTGATTCAGTAATATGGAACACTGACTTTTCTACAACCTCCTCCGTGGGTGAAGAAGAGCTGCAGATGTGGTGGTATTCCGTCTCTGAAACCCGACCCCCTACGCTTTACGGCACAGTCAGCTTTATTTGTTCAGAACTTCAATAATGTAAAGATATTCAAGCAAAATGAAAAGTCAGGCAGTAGCCTCTGCTGCTTTGAGTTTGCTCTAACTCTGACTATTCTCACTGTTTGTTCTCGTTTCTTCGTCTATTTTCAGGAGAGCTGCAAGAATGTTCCTCCTCACAACATTTTTCCTCTTTGGTAAGATGATTTAAGGTTTATATGATGTGGATGGAGAATATTTTTAAATTTGTCATTTTTTTCTTGAATATTTTACTCTGGTATTGATTATATATGTATTTAATAGATCTGGTGAATGTCTTGTCATCTTTGTGTTACACTGTACGTAGGCTTTGCATCAGCCCAGAGGATAATACAGTTGACCTACTGCTCTATAGACGAGCACCACCTCCGCATGGATTGCAAATATGCGCTCTCCGGTGAGTCACCAGAAGCCTTTTGCAAGTACACACAGGGCGCACGACTCTTCGACACCACCGACCCAGATGAGGAGCAGCACGCCCCCTTCAAAAACCGTGCCAGAGCTCGCATCTTCCCGGGCAACAACTGTCGCCTGCTGTTTAAAAACCTGCCCAACGGCAAGTCCAACTTCACCTGCAACATCAAGCAGGCCAACTTGGCCACAGCGTCCAAAACCTCTGTGGTGGACAAAAGTAAGCTCTAAATGTTTTCCACATCTGTGCACATCCTGTCAGGGACATTTAACATTTGAGGTGCCGCCAAACTAACACTCCTCCTTCTGAACTTGCATTATTCTGTCTTATTGCAGAGCTCCTCCTCCCCTGCTCAGCGAGGAGTGTCCTGTTACAAAGCTGCAGTGGCCTACTGCTGACCTTGATGACACTTCCCATGCTGCTGGAAATTCACTGGCTGTGAACGAGGCGCCAAACTGCAGCATACGTTAACACTGCACCCATAATCATCCGGTGACTGCATTTGGCCTTCGCACGAGTTGTGCATATGCACAAAGTGCAACGAGTGGAACTGAATATATGTACGATATATGCTGCGTTTATGTGACAAGCCTGCATACTCTGCATCATGCTCCCAATACTAAGCACAATACGTGCTACTGCTGCATACTCTGTATACTCTACAGCGCACTCACATATAATCAGTTGTGGAAATACACCGTATAAACCTGTATAAATCACAGACGTGGTTCACAGGATGACTATCAAAAAGCATGAATGTGACTTAGTTCTGAAATTGAAAATCTATATTCTGTATCATTAATATCGATGTTCAATAACTTTTTTGATTCTACTCTACATAATCAAAGATATTGAGCTTTAGCCTCTAGTCTTAATAGCAAGGTGGGAAACTTGTCAATGAAGGCTGCACAAACGAGGGACGACAAAGATTTCAAAACTGCTTTTGCTTAAGCATTTTAAATGTTCCCAGCTCGGTAATAATGCAACACTGCACCCCGCAACGTGACATTATTGCTGAGTTGCATCGCTCTTTAAAATAAGCAATCTATTTTGCCTGACTGAAATCTGTCCCCTGTGTCTCTTTCTTGGCTGCCAAACAGTGAGGGGAGAAGGAGGCGACCTTGTGCCACACAGGTCCTCTGGTGGAAGATTGTGTTGTATTTGGGCAGGGCAGCACCTTTTGGCTTTGGCAGCGATCAAACTGATGATGAGGAGAGAAGCGAAAAACTTTAAAGCTACAAACTTTCGGAATAAGTAATGAAGCATGCATGAGCAATAAAGTCTCCATTCTATTGTAAGGAGATGAGGTATATAAAACCGAAACACACACTCAGTGTTTAATTTGCCTTTCACTTGTGCCTAAGACACATGATCCATGTTCAGCCGAGGCTGCAAGTGCACAGACTGTCTCCGAGGGCTAAAGGTCAGATCCACATCGATGGTCCTATTTATATATTTACACTGAATATGCTTTTTATGGTGCAATGTATTCTCTCATTATGTAAAAGATTTTGTACTCGTATATAGTTGAGTAGGTGGCGTGTGGATAAAGCACAAGCATTTAAATGCACTGAAGAGCTCCGCTGTATGTATTGTATGATGACAGTAAACTGAACTGCTTGTCAAATGAGACTAACCAACCAAACTGAATCATTCAACTGAGTGTTGAGACTTTTTTTCTCAAAAACAAATATAATGTACATGTTAAATAAAAATGGATGTGCATGAAGTCTGTTGTGCTTGTCTAGTCTGTCCTGTCCTGTAGAGGGCAGCACTGGGTTAAATCAGAAAGTGCTAGAAAGTGTCAAAATAAGAGGGATATGATGGCAGCGTTTTACAGACGTGAAGAAATAATGATGTTAACGACTATATAAAGGAGCGTTTCCTGTTGAGCAGGTAGTTTTGGGAATACCATTTGGTGCCCCCTAAAGACAGAAAAGAGAAAGCATAAACATTACGGGAAATGTGCTGAAAATCCAGAAATGCTACAAAAATACACAAAAAACTGATAAAATATAATTTTTTTATAAAGAGTTATGTTAGGGTAGGTTAAATTAGGTTTCTTTAGATTGGGATGGGTTGGGATAGGTTAGGTTAGGTTAGGTTTGGATGGGTTGGATTAGGGTAGAATAGGTTAGGTTAGTATAGGACAGGATAGGTTAGGTTAGGTTATGACAGGTAATCTTAGGATATAGGGTAGGTTGGGTTAGATTAAGTTTGGATGGGTTACAATAAGTTAGGTTAGCAAAAGCATTCATATGATGGTGCTGTTTATCTAAAGCCTTTTTGTGTTTTTTCATTTTCGACCTAGTCACACAATATTAACAAAGGTATGCAGACAGCCAAGTAAAATAAGTGAACGCCCATACGTTACACCCACAATTCCAAAACCGTTGGCATTAACATGTTGCTACAACATACTCTGCTCCTCTGAGAATCCTGCAAGATTTTGTAACCTGGATGAAGGAATTTGTCTCCAGGGATTTAAGGGCGTTAGTTAAAATGTACACTGACATTTAGCTTTGATAAGTTATGACCAGCTAGTATGCCAGTTCCTCTAAGGTCAGGGATCTGTGATGCCCAGTCAAGCTCTGCAACAAACTGGGAAAACCCTTTTGTGGACATTATTATGTTAAAACAAAAAAAAAGAATTTTCCAGAAAAAGTTGGAAGTATATATATTATAATAATTCTGTGTTGCAGCACTTTGATTTATTTCACTGTAATTGAAAGTAAGAGGCCGAGGCCAAATCATGAAAAACTGCCCAATCACCCAAAAGTCTGTATACTTTTGACCATAAAGTGAATATTCTGTTGTCCTTAGGAGTCAGCAGAAAAATATGTGCACACTAAAGTTAAAGTAATAGCACCCAACATTCCCCTTGTGGCCAATTATACAAGCTGCGCAAGGTGACTCTCACACTTGAGTCTCCATGTTGCTCAATAAATCACATTCATAACATAACATTACACAAACATCTACCTGCATTCTAAGCGACAGGATTCAACTGTTTCACTTCCAAACTTGTTTGTCTTGAAACCTTTATTGAACACTGCAGGTGGTGTTTTACATTCCTTGTCTAGTTAATTTTGGTGAATAAATTCTATTTACATGCATAGACATAAATCACATTATAGCCGATGTGGATTTTGTAAATGCTGTATATCTACTGTAGCCTATGCTGACAGAAGATATGCAGTAGATATAAATCAAATTACAAATCAGTAATCTGTCAAACTGCATTATATCTACATTATGAAACATCTGCATTTCCCAGAGAGGAACTTGTCATTTATCTACAGAAACTGAGGAGAATGGAAAAGGAAACTGTTCCCTGAAACCGCAGGAGCTCACAGAAGGAGAAAGGGGAAGAGGAGACGACATAATAGGCTACAACTGATACTCCTGCACTCAGACTGTGGCAGTGTTTGTCCAGCAGACATTAACAGACTGAAAATCTGTTACAGTTTTTTTTATGTATCCACTGTAGCTGCTGTGTCAACTGTAAGTTTCAGAATTCCATTATTATTATTATTATTATTATTTGTTGTTGTTGTTGTCATCATTGTAGTAATAGTAGTCGTAGTAGTAGTACTAGTAGTAGTAGTAGTACAAGTAATTATTAGATATTGGTTTATTTGTTTTGGTTTTTAAGGTCATGACAATAAAAGTAAAACAATAATAATTGTAATAAAAAATTTTATAAACAGCAATGTAACATAAGTATATATAGTTTTCTTTAAACTTAAAAAGAAATGTGTGTGTGTGTGTGTGTGTGTTTACTTTCAATGTATTTCATATGCACTTGAAATAGGCCCCACTTTGGTCCTATGCTGTGAACTTTGACGGATTTGAAAAGAAACTTACGCAAAAAATGTCATTAAAAATTAATAATGTGACTTTTATCAAGATAAATATCGAAACATCACTAGAAATAATGAAGAATGTTTTCTAATGTTCCTCTGACCTCATCGTGGATCACATCTGTCCGCGGTTGGGGGGGGGGGGGGGGGGGTAAGGGTGGGGGGGGGGGGGGGGGGGGGGGGTGAAACAGATGAAATACATAAAAATAAAGAAAACAGTGTAAACAGCGGTTTCCACTTGCAGCTGAGAGAGAGAAGAGTCCTCACTCCGGTGTGTGAATCCATCGAGCTGTTTCCTCTTCTTCAGGTTACAGGTGCCGTGTTTCCAGTCGGACCTGTTCCTCTTCTTTCTCGACACCTGCGAGCAGCCGGAAGTCACCGGGCGTCCCCGCTGCTGCTTGTCGTTACCTGGGCGGACTCCTCAGGTGAGAGAGAGCTCGGTGATCACAGGCGGACTCCGTCGAAAACAGCGGATTTAAAAACCGAGGGGAACATCTCACACGAGGAATTCACTCGACGGGAGGAACGTGTGTTTGTTTCTTTGGTTTTCCCACAGGAGAGTTTTCTTTGCGTCGTGTGAACGGAGCAAACATGCTCGTCTCCGGGCTGCTCCCCCTCGCTTTGTTCCTCTGCGCAGCCACAGGTGAGAGGTTTCGACTCGTAAAACTGAACTCGGGTCCACTTAGAAACGTTTAAACATCCGTGTTCGTGTGTTTTTTCTAACTTTACAACATCTGTCAAGGGTTCGTTGCGGTAGTTTGCCGCTATTTGTCAATATGAACCTCGGGGCCTGCTCCTGAAAACAACATGTTGACCTGCTGTGCGTAATGTCTCCTTTCTGTGAGTTAAGGAGGCTGGTAACAAGGCGAACTTCGTATAAACGTAATCATTTAAAAACGGCTCTTGTTAATAAATTACAAGTTATTTTGGTGTTTTACAACTTAATCTCTGATGTTTTTAATCAAAGGTGCACTCGGGCCTCAAATATGTGGAAACGAGAGGGGGGAAGGTTTATTAGTTCCTCCTCAAAATAAATGCCATTGTGATGTGGTCACTGAAGTGGAGATCGTGCTTTACTGATGGAGGAAGCAGGAAGGTTCACTGCATTTTCACATTCCTTCTCCCACTGTGCTGATTACTGGTTTGAAGATAAGATAACATTTCCCTTTTATTAGTCCCACAACGGGGAAACTTAATAAAGCTCACTAACAAAATTAGACATAAGTAAAAAGTAGTAAACCATGACATATAAACACACGGTGATATAAACACTGTATAAACAGAATAGACGAACATTAATTGTATTATTCCGCTTCAACGTCCTGATACAATACAACATGGATTAAAATATAAATAATATTTCCAGTGTAAATGGAGAATGTACAGTGTGAGAAGTATATATTGCTTAGTAGCCATTGAATTGCTCCGATAGAAATGAGTACAACATCATGTTTTCAGTGAGGGTGGATGCTGAGCCCCCTGAACGTCCCGCTGGGTTTGATTCCTTCTTTTGCCAAGTTTTTCATTGATCTTGCACGTGAGCTGCATCCTGTGAAGAAAGTGAAAACTGGGAACACAACCCAGGTCCCCAGCTCTCACCATGTGATCCAGCTACTTGGATTTAATTTGTCCGGGGGAACAAATGCATTATTCAAAGCAGCTGCTAATGACGTCCTGCTTGTTGGTAACGTCACATGTATTCTAAAACGTGATGCACGGGGAGCTGCGACTGTTAAGAATTTCCAGGTTCTTACACATCAGTGCACCCTGCTTTCTAATCTGCTCACCTTGTAAGTTATTTATCTCCCCAGCGCCGAAACTCTCAAATTATGCAAACAAGGAAGTCATGGAGTTCTCAGGTTTCACTTTACACAGGAGCCCTGTCTCTCTCGGCCAAACCAAAACTGTGACGGTGCTGCCTTATCCCACCTGAGACCAGCCTTTAAAAATGTCTGCAGGGCCCTGTCCTTAAAGCACCTGTCCAATAAACATGTCACTTGTAAGTTTGAATCATCAACTCAAGTAAATTTAAGGCCCTTGCTTTAGTTTTTATTTAGCTGTGAGCTGGGTTATGTACACAATGAATGACTCGACACACAGTTGATAATTAACTGGCTCCTGTTCTCTGTCGTCGTTGAAGTCTCTCTCTGACTCGTCAAACAACAAGGTAGTTGAATCATCTCACTCCCGACACTTAACGCATTGGCAGCGGTGTAATGTAATGTAAAGTGTTGCAACAGATGCATAAATGGGGCGAGAGACCGGCAGCATTAATGATTTAGCCAGCCGTGTCTGGTGTCAGCTCTGTCGTGCCCGATAAGACCAAGTATCAGTGACACTTGCTCGTGGTTTCACCGGAAGTTTTCTGGCCGAGCAGACGAGAGCAAGCCACATTTTTGTCGTCCACACCCTGAAGGCTCATAAGCACACTGGCATTGTTTTACAAGGGGCGTGTTCTCTGATCAAGTGCTTTTAATGGGAACTTTAGCAGAATATAAATAACGTGAGCTGCTTCTGAGGGGATGATGAGCTGGGTTCATACCCTTTTCATTTATTGGTAACACATGTAGATATTTATAGTCTGGTAGTGATAAAAAGTCTTGTTTGTAAGGCAGCAGCTAAATATTATCTTCACAATGAGCAATAATTACATCTTCTTGGCAAATCGACCAAATCATTTAGTCTTTTACACGTCAAATAATTTCATACCGAGTGTCATTTTCTCGAAGGGCAAATTGACTTCATATTATCCTTTAGATATTTGATTTACTATCAAAGAAAATGAAGAAATCCTGTAAATATTTAAATTTCCTGAGAGGGAGCAAGTTTTTTTTCTCTCGACTGATATGGACTCTTTGGTGCTGCTACCAATATTAAGTATAGTACAACATTTTGGCTACCAATTAAATCCATAAATAAATAGAAACACAAATACAAACCAATATACAAAACATGTTATACATAAAATGCGAACATAAATGTTTCTCTTTTCAGCATTGTTTATTGTATACAAGGTAAATAAAAGGCTTTGGTCAAACATAAACACTGATACCTATGTGACCTTAAAGACTCATATTGGCCAAGTGATGTATTGGTCAGGCTCAATTTATTTTCTTTAAAATGACAGCATCAATTTCACACATTATTCCTTAAAAGAGAAACCAAGAATATCTGCTAATCTCAATATCTAGGGCTGCTTCTTGTGTTTTAGCCTCATGAATATTACAACAAAGAGGGGTTTTTTTTTTAAATCCAGCTCTGGCCTCATACGAGGAAGACTAGAAATACAGGCTTCCCTTCCAACTCTAGCTACAACATGACCGTTCTGTCTGCTTTGGATTGGTGCTGCTGAAGTCCTCAGAGAACACTCCATCACCGACCTAATAATCATTATAATCATATTCATCGAGATTGAAAGATGTAGCTCTACTTACAGAAAATGAGAATTAATGCACAGCATCCTGTGGTCTTAAGATACAATTTACTCAAATAAGGATACGTTATTCTAATCAGTGTTTTTTTTGTTTAGGTGTAAGAGGCTTCACAGTCACTACCAGTACTCCAAATGTGCGGGCGAAAGAGAATGACGGTGAGTCCTGGGAGTATAAATGAATTTAAATGTATTTAGTGATGAGGGTTTGTCGTCATCTTGACGTTTGCACGGACGTCGCTCTGTGAGATGTTTGTGAATGCAAAGAGAAACACAACTGAGCCTCTTTCAAGCTGTCGTTTTTTTCATTCCATAGTTATATTCAAATAAAAAAGTTGCGTGATTGTATTTTATTCTTTGATGTCTTGGAGTAAAATCATGTTTTATCTGTACTATTGTAGTTATTATTATTATTATTATTATTATTATTATTATTAGGGGTGTAACAATTATCCATCTTGAGCTGATAAAACTTTTGCCCCTGGTATGAGCTTGATGATTTTTTGCGGTCGCGAAACAAGATTGTGGTTTTCCACTTGTAGTAATAATGATAGTAGTTATAATAATCATAGTGATATGGTGGATGGGTATTGTGCATTCTCTTACTGTGAGCTCTGTTATTTCAGGAGCTGACCTAAAATGCACTTATTCGGCAGACTTTGGTTCAGATGCCAGAGTTGAGTGGAAATTTAAGGACTTAAAAGGCTCTCAGGCGTATGTGGTCTTTGATGGGAAACCAACAAGTAAGTAGATGGAAGTTTCTTTCTTTTGTGTCTCTGTCAATGTAAACATTGTCTCACTTATGTGTTTACCTCCTCTGAGGAAGTTCTGTTTTTGATCTTATAGTCTCTGTCCCTATTTTAGTTAGCGTAACATCTCAAAAAATTCTATAAATATTTAAAGGAAAATTGGTAGAAAGTTTGGTCAGCTCACTCTATCCATGCCTACATTTGACCCATTTCTCAAAACATTCATATCTCAACCTGTCTTAAATTAATTTATTAAAATGGTCCTTTTTTATTTCCATATAATTCTCTTACACACACTTTAAGTTGACATCTGCATACAGCCTGTGTTGTATGATGCAGATTGAAAGTTTCTAATGTTGATAAATAACACATTTAGAGAATCAGGAAGCTTTGCCTGAATCTTTTTTGTTCTCTAATGCAACGACTTTTCTGCAGCGCCATATTCTGGTCGCGTGACAATGTACGGCACCAATCTTAGATTCTCCAAATTGACCCGTGAAGACAACGGAGTGTACGACTGTGAGGTGTCTGGTGGTGGGCAGTTTGGGGAAGCCAGGGTGAAGTTGACAGTTGAGGGTAAGGATTCCCAAAACAAGCCTCACACCACAAAATCAATGATATTTGGACATAAATTTAGTCCTGTGTTGCAATGTGCATGAGTAGACCTGCTGAAAACTGAACATTATGTCCCGCAGTGCCTCCATCTCCGCCACTGTGCAGGATCCCCTCGTCAGTGACGACGGGCAAAACGGCCATGCTGTCCTGTCACGACAGTGTTGGCTCACCTCCTTCCAAATATAGGTGGTACAGAGATAGCACGCTCCTGCCCCCCGAACCTCAAAAGATCGCTGCCTTCAAAAACTACACCTACTTGCTCAACACAGACAATGGCAACCTGGTCAGCTACCTATTTACTATGACTGTGTTTTGTCTTTACTGCGAGCGTTGTGGCTTTTTAAACTAAAAACTTGTCATGCCTGTCTGCTCAGGAGTTTGGCAAGGCAGCCAAGAAGGACTCAGGAACCTACTTCTGTGAGGCGTTCAATGATGCTGGTCCTCCTCAGCGCTGCAAAGCAGTGAAAATGGAAATCCGTAAGTGCTCTTCACTTTCATTTCAACAGCTTCAATGATACAAATGTATTGTATTCATTCAACAACTTCCAGCCAGTGTCTGTGGTCTATATGCCCTTAAAGGACATTAAACTGCTTTATCAATAGAGAAAATAATCAAAATTTCATCATAAAGACACAATCTTCATTTGCAATTATGTTTTAATAATTTGGGTGCTGAGGCAGTTTGATTTTAACTTTCGGTTATTTATTTATTTTTATGAAAAGTTACTAGTTTACCACTCCACTGTAATTCAATGTATCCTTAAAATGTGATGTTTTCTTTAAGGTGACCTCAACACTGGAGGAATTGTTGCTGGAGTAATAATTTTTCTGCTGCTTCTGGCCCTGCTCGGATTTGGCATTTGGTATGCCTACAAGAAAGGATACCTGCCCAGTGAGTGTTCAACATTGTATTAAATCATAGAATTTGAAATGATCATCTAGATTCTCATACTCAATGTTGAGTTTCTGCTAACCTTGGACGAGGGTTGTCACGGCGTGGACCAATCCCACATTTTATGTAGCTCTGGCTAACGCTAAACCACTTCTTCACTGCTCTAAAAGCTCTAACAAAAAACTGTACAACTGTGGTTTTGTAGCAGTGGATCCTTGATTTCTGGGAAATGTAATTTGCAGCTTTATCTGGGGGAAACTTGTGTACTTAAAGATCAGATTGGTACAGAGATTCACATATTCGCGATACCCCAGCCAGCATTTATGGGAGTATCAGATGTGGTATCGTAACATCTACAAACAGTTACTGTTAATGGCCGATTTGACGTACCTCTAATTGTGCCTGTTGCCAAATTAACGTAAACCTAAAGGCAAAGAAGGCACAAGTTTGCCAACTGCAAATTCACTGACGCCATGGCAACGTAATGTTCTCTATTCACATCCCCCTAAAGACCCCAGATTATGGGGATTATGTGTTGTCGTAATTACTTTTTCTGGATTGAAGCCCACAGTGTTAGTCTGTGATAATATGTAGGTTACGCCGTATAAGTTTCTATTTCTATATCCTGAATTAATAGATTTTATTTTGATTTACACCACAAAAGAGAAGATTCAAACTCGTGTTCCAAAATGAATAAGTGTCTTTCTGGTGAAAATGGAGTTTGCTCTTTTAAACCTCAACTTGGTCCCATCATCATGAGGCATGCCCTTCATAACAGAGTCATAACTGTCAGCTGTATGTGTTTACATCTGTACCAAGTACTTCATCTTACTGATGATGTTTCCCTTTTCCCCTCCACAGAGAAGAGTGAAAGGTAAGAGGATTTACTTTTTTATTGTTTTTACTGAATTTTAGCATATAATCAACAAGCGGATCTTCCATCTCTGTCACCAACCTCAACATGTTTTTGTTTTTTCCTGCAGCAAACCAAAGCCAAACGTGGTCTACCAGCCTCCATCTTTGTATGGCGGTGAAGATGATGATGTAAGGATGAACCTGCCTGTTTTTGACCTGTGCCATGCATTGTTGTTATCTCAAATCTTAATATCACAAGTTTATTTGGATTCTTTTGTGATATTTATTTGATATGTTTGTTTGCAGAGGGATTTCAAACAGAAGTCGTCATTCGTGGTATAGTCCACAAGGAGATGTCACTGCAGGAGATCACCTCGGGTTTCAAAAGGCTCTCAGCTTTTTTTTTTTCTGACAATTTTCTATTCTGTTCAGTAATTTACAACAGATAGATAATGAGATTTTAATGGAATGTGCTGTGACCAATTTTGGCCTCAGATATTTCTCCAGCTATGTTTTGAAGTGTGTGCGTTTGTGTTTCTGATTTGTTTTGTTTAAATGATGCATCTTCATGTAAATACTAAATATAGTACAGATAATATCAGCACCATCAATTGGGTTTTTTAAAGCAGTTTTTTGTGGATGTTCGTTGCGAACACACACAAAACAAACTACTTATTGAAGTACAATAGACACAATTTTAGTAAAGTACAATAGACACAATTTTCTCAGATAATGCAGTGTCTTGATGGAACTTTTTAAACTCTAACAGATTTTTATTATGGCACCTTCATTTAAGTCTAATATCTCTGTCTGTCTGTCTTTTAACAATGCACAAGCTGTTGTAATGTAAACTATTCTTTCTGTAATGCTTGACTAAGGTTTTCTTCCTTGTAAATAACATTCTTTTTAAATTACATCGGTTGAAACTAGGAAGTGTTTTTACCGAGCTCCTTGACACCAACTACAAACTTACTTCACATCATCTCTGGCTGTTGTTTGCATGACTAACATGTTTCAGGGGCACATTTTCCTGAACATATCATTAAGTAGTTGAAATATATTTTGTGTACACGTGTTGTCTCAGAAATACATTTGCAAACCTATCAGCTACGTTGACATTTAAATCATGAAATTAGTTTCATCAGCAAGCAATTAATGGTAATGTGTTAAACATCATGCGTCACCTTTTCATAACCATTATCTACCCTGACATGATGGTTCTGTAGTCGACGTCCAGACACTGAAATGACACAGATGATTTTGTATCATGCACAAACTCAGTTAATGTGTTTGGGTAGTTTGCTTCACTGCACATTTTCTGTATTGCTGGGCCTTTTTATAGACGTTTTAGAGCTGTTGTGTCAGCTGACGATTGTAACGCTGCTTAATGTATCGGTTAATAAAAAGTTTGTTTTTACGGCTTTTTTTTCTCTTGTGTCGACAAATTAGTGTTCAGCTTTACTCAGGAAAGCCTCATTAGAAAAAGCTTGTCTTTACTACTTTTGTTTTTCTATTCATGTGTGCGTGTCTGAGAAATGGAAAGTAGAGGTCAATTGCTGCAGATTACAGATGAAGACACAGCTTGGTGTACTAAATAACAAATTATATTATTTAAGGATCCAAGAATACCGTACAATACAAAAGTATTTTTACTATGAAAATGTGACTGCAACCTCATTAGCCCTCTGTTCCAAGAGCTACACTCATCTATTTCATCAATATATTACTCAAAAGTGCAAAGTCATGCAGTAAAGGCATAACGTACTCCCAAAGCAATGGTTCAGTAAAGAGCATGAAGCATACAGTCACTCGTGCATCATCAGCAGTCTGGCTGTAAGTGAACTACTGTCTAGGTTTTCTATGTGCTCATCCTTGTGTCACCCCCTTGTCTCCACATGGTATAAAGATGACTATCACTCGTGACTTTTAAACCAGCAAGTAAAACAAAGAAAAGAGGAATGTGTCTCCACCTTGTTAAGCAGTCACAAAAAACGTTTTCTGTAACTTGTGAGGGAGAAATGTTGAAACCAGTGGACATTTTAAAATTTTGAATCACTACTGGTGCAGTGAAATTATTGTTTCCATTTCTAACAATCAAGATATAAATACACAGAATATAGTGGAAACGTTTTAGTCAGTTTAGATGTTTAGATTCTTATCCATCATGCAGCACTATGAAGGAGGCATGTGATCAGTCCCAGAAATATCAGAGAGGAGGAGTCTGAACATCATGGAGTCATTTCACATAATATGAAGAGACGGAGACCGCCACAATCCACAGGTGAACCAACTTTATTTTTGAGAGCATCAAAAACCTTTGTTCTGAACTGCATATACATGAACCATCCCAGTCTTTTACAGTTTACATGAGTCCAAATCTGAGCATGAACCGAATGCCCAGTCACTAGGACCCAGCCTTTTTGTAACAATATGAATAAGCTATGTTTTTTCTGTAAGTGCATCCTGCTCACACGAGAGGGGGATATTCCCTTTAATGTTCATGATACAGTCTGACAGTTTGTGCATGTCCATGTTGTCACCACAGTGGGGTTTCAAAATAAAATGCATGGACTTAAAGTGTAGAATCAAAAGGTCTACACAAGTCCTGATGTTGACCACGATGGACTGTTAATTGCTGGATAACCCTAACCCCTTAATCTTAACTATTAAGAAATATAAATTATGATATCTCATACACCAGATTTTTATTTTATTATGTGCATCAAAGATTCAAGACAGGTTTTTCTCTCACTGTGTAAACTGCGTTCTTTCTCTCCAATACGAGTGTACTGTCCCTGTAAGAAAAGTGTCCTGTCTCTTTAAGAAGACTGATCTGTCTCTTTAATGAGAAGAGTCTACTGTCTCTTTAATTAAACTCTACTGTCTCTACTGTATTGTATTTTTAAGGAAAGTGTACTGTCTCTTTAAGAAGAGTGTACTAGGAATCTGTACTGTCTCTCTAAGGAGACTGTACCGTCTCTTTAAGGTAAAGTGTACCGTCTCTTTAAGGAAAGTGTGCTGTCTCTTTTATGAAGACTGTAGTCTCTCTAAGGAGACTATACTGTCTCTTTAAGGAAAGTGTACGTCTCTTTAAGGAAAGTGTACGTCTCTTTTATGAAGACTGTACTGTCTCTCTGAGGAGACTGTACCGTCTCTTTAAGGAAAGTGTACCGTCTCTTCAATAAGACTGTACTGTCTCTCTGTCTCTCTAAGGAGACTGTACTGTCTCTTTAAGGAAACTGTACTGTCTCTCTGAGGAGACTGTACCGTCTCTTTAAGGAAAGTGTACCGTCTCTTCAATAAGACTGTACTGTCTCTCTGTCTCTCTAAGGAGACTGTACTGTCTCTTTAAGGAAACTGTACTGTCTCTCTGAGGAGACTGTACCGTCTCTTTAAGGAAAGTGTACTGTCTCTTTAAGGGAAGTGTACTGTCTCTTTAATTAAAGGGACCGCAGTACAGGGCTGGAGCTGTTCTCTCTCTCTCTCTCTGCTCTGTATTCATTCATAAATAAGACATCTTGTGCAGAGGAAGCTCATCTGTTAGCATCATATTCTTCATCCAGTGAACCGGATGTGAAGGTCGAGCAGGAGCCAGACCCGCTCACCTCCTCTGCGGGCGGACAGTGAGTCAGGGGCCCGATGGAGCAGAGCTGACTTCCCGGGGCTGACCCCTTCATGTGCGGGCCGACAGGAGGCAGCTCGGTCCAGCCCACAGCGTCCGTCGAGAACCGAGAACATGCTCGTTTCCTCGCAGGGTTTGGTGTTTTCTACGCGCTTCCGCTCAGCACAAGTCCTCCCGGATTAAAGAGCCCGCCGACTCCTTCCTGCTTCAACCCTCCGATCGCTTCTTGATTCTAAACAAATGTAAATACGCCAGAGGAGCCGAGGAGCGGACACACTGATGGAGCAGCAGTCAGATATGGCAGCGAAAGAGGACGTGTACGCCAAAGTGACCCCGCGGAGGCAGCGCCAGAGCCGGCCGAGCACCGTCAAACACGGGTCCGCTCTGGACGTGCTGCTGTCCATGGGGTTCCCCAAGACCAGGGCGTGAGTACACACAAACACAGACAGACAGACAGACAGACACACACACACACACACACACACACACACGGTTTCCAGTCTGCATCATCAACATCAGCAGCTGCAAGGAGACACTACATGTCTGCTTCTTACTCCGCCTGTTGTAAACACACGTCCCAGGCTGTGGTTTCCCCCTCTTAAACTGACATTTATACTCTTCAATACACACTAAGTTCATCAACAGGACCATTCTACAAGTTTAAATGTATGTTATTCAGATTTATGTGTTTTCCCATTTTAGTGGCGAATAACACAGACGAAATAAACCTACATTAAAGGGATAGTCCACCCCAAAATGACAATCTACTCTACCACTATGCCGATGGAGGAGTGGGTGAAGTGTTAGAGTCCACAAAAGTATTTTGGTATTTCAGGGGTAAACAGCGTTGCAGCCAAATCCAATACAATCGTTTTTTATGTTTGAAGACGTTGTCCCCAGTTACTTCAATTCTATTGGATTTGGCTGCAAAGTCATAGTGGTGAGTAGGTTATGATTTTGGGTGAACTATCCCTTTAACATCAGTTTGTATGTTGGACTGTAACATTGTTCTATGGATGTGGCTGTTTTTCTTATATAATAGTGGTGGCAGAAATATGTTTATTACATTCATGCAACAGTGTGTTACACTGAAAAGTAAAGGTCCTGATAACCAAAGTTAAAAAGAAAAGTAGTGAAAGTTTATACTACCAGAAAAGTTTCCATAAAAATATTAAAAGTACTAAATGCAAACAGAGCAACTCCTTCTAGTCTTATGTTGCTATATATTATGCAATAGCATTATTATTACTGATGCATGAAGTGGCCTTTTAATGTTGTTAATGGTGAAAGTAGAGCAAATTCATATGAATGATGAGTTTAATTAATTATATTACAACGCAACATATATGAATTGTTAACTGTAAACCTGATGGCTCCTGAACACTTTGAGAATTTGCCAGGAGACGAGCAGTATTGGCTTGTGATTGTAGCCTGCGGATTATGTAATGCCATTCAAAAATGACGAGCAGTCATGAGTGGTCATGTGTAGTCTGCTCGCTGCTTGTGTCAGTGGGGTCAGACATAGCATAACGGTGAATGATTTATTGATGATATGCTCGAGTATTTGGTTTAGAAGTAGAGGATTGATTAAGTCTCAGTGACTGAGACCATCAATCAACAGAGGCATCTTTCATATAAAACCGGAAACCAGAGAAATGATAAGAATGGTAAATATAGACGTGTTGCATTGTCAATGAATCAGAGAATAACCTGAACCAGCCTGAATCATTTTACCCCTGAATACATCCTGTGACAGGGCTTCTGTGGCCACAGACACTTAATCGCTTCACAATTTCAATTTCAGTTCTCACAGCTCAGTTTTTACATCTCAGCCTCCTCTTTCTGCACCGGCTCTACCTCATCAGATAACCTACAGTCATAATGTCCCCGTCTCATTGTTCCTCTTCTCTGTGACACGCCCGTTATATATTAAGCCTGATGATTTGAACAGCCTCGTCTCACACAAAAACCTTTCTGAACGCACAGCAGGGCCCCAAACTGCCTCCAATGTATCAAAAGAAATTTAAAAAAAAAAGTTCACAGTCGTCAGTGGCAGGAATCATCTGGGAGCTGATTAACTCCTGGATCTATTACAGTATCTGCTTTGTCGGATATAAAACCGTCTCCCAAAGTAAAACCAGGGACTAACATTTATCGTGGAGTGTTGACAGTTTCTATTAGCTTTGCTAAGTAAGACAGAAATGGTGAAGAGTCACTTTTCTTTTTTCACTTTTAACTACACTGATGCCGTATCTCAAAAATACAACCTTCTTATCTTCCACCAAACTGACTGGAAGGTCATTCAGGCTTTGATGGTGCCAGACGCCAGCTCTGCCTCCTCCTGCCTCCTGCCCCACTGCAGACAGAGTGAGCAATTGAATTTGGTTATATGTGCAAAACTGGCATCTATTATTGATGACAGAGAACACACTTTGATTTGATCGAGGCTTTAAAATTATAATGAAGCAGAATAATTCAGCGTCGGTAACTTCAAGCCTGTCTGGTCTGATATCTGTGAGGACACAAGAAAAGAACACAAATAGTTGGATAATACAAAAGACGAACGTGTGAACGGCCTGAAAACCCTGATCACCCTGGGTGCTGGAGTTTGTTGTATTAGTTTGATGTGACTTTATTCCAGTAGTAACATACAGATATAAGTGAGAGAGTATTGGTTGGGTATCATTAGAAATATTTTCTTATCCTTTTCTAATAGGACATCCCATGTTTTTTATTAGTGTTAAAAAAGATAACCGTGGCACCTTCCTACTCTATTGATCATTTTAGCTTCTTTCAGAGTTTTTTTGACTCACAACTTTTTTTTGCGGCGGCTCACTTTAGTGCCAGTCAACCACAAAGTGACCTTCACTCACCCACACAGAAAAACAAGTGGGTCCAGGGTACATCATCAACGTGTGTGTGTGTGTGTGTGTGTGTGTGTGTGTGTGTGTGTGTGGCATAAATAACTGGGCATACTGGAGTCACATACCTGTTAACCAGAACTAGGAAACTACAATAATAAGACTTAATTTTATACTAAATGAGTATTGAAAGGACTAGTTATTGAATTACTGTAGTGAGCTAACCAATAACTTTCTAGCTTGTCCGACCCAGTTAGCTTTATTCACTCCCTTTTATCCCAACAGTTGTGTTTACATTTCCTGGAAGCTGCTGTCAGCAAAAGGCTCTTATATATACGCACTGTACACTATCTGCCACGCAACAAGCAGCAGGCAGGCACATTGGATTGCTTCATATCGGATCCATGTGAAAACAGGCAACTGTTTTGATAACAACTTCTCAATGGAGGTTTTGTTTTGGGCAAACATGAGCAGCAGTTTAAGAGTTTTGGCTAGATATAATACAATCTGAAACTGGGAAAATGTTGATTTGAATGAGGACGTGTCCAAAATATCAAAAATAAATGTCAGTTTTGCTCAGGCCTTTCCATAGATGGTGGTGAGAGAGGGAATAATAGGAAAATCAGTTATCAGTCATCGCTTCAGGGAACAAGAGCTTCATTGTGTTTGAGCACTAGGGAGCATGAATCATCACAAGCACACACCAAACAGCCTCTGTGATTTTAATTGGGGGGGGGGGTCTGCTGAGTCATTCAGGAATTGACCAGTGTAATCGGATAGGAGCTGTGTGGACAGGGACCTCTCTCGCTGTGCTGATCGAGCCTGATGGTTGGAGGCGTGCAACTTTGGGAACGTATCCGACTGAGAGTGTGACAGACACACAAGAGGCTATTCTCAGGTTATATTCCTGTGACTCTGGTAGCTATAGCGTGCAGTGAGTGGACCAGAGTAGGGTTAGATCAGGTTTGGTTGGACTATAATGAAAATTTAATTGGGCGGAGTGCTGTTAAATGCTTATGACCGCAACTATTTTCTGATGAGTAAGATCTCACTCCAATTGTCATTTGTTATTCAAAATTTGGGCTGTGACAAATTGTAAATGAGGATTATCACAATTTCTTGGACAAAACAATTAAGTGATTGAGTGAGAAAATAATCGCTTGTTGCAGCCCAAATATGGAACATTTTCTTAAGAGCTCAACTGAATGAACTGTATATAACATATCTGCGTGAGTACTTGGCCTCTACTTTACCCC
Source organism: Hippoglossus hippoglossus (assembly GCF_009819705.1). Taxonomy (NCBI): domain Eukaryota; kingdom Metazoa; phylum Chordata; class Actinopteri; order Pleuronectiformes; family Pleuronectidae; genus Hippoglossus; species Hippoglossus hippoglossus. Next base: position 14,727,425 of record NC_047164.1, on the reverse strand, counting down.
AAATTCTCTAGTCCTAGAACTCTGGTGGCGAAATACTTATAGTCAACAAATAGTTTGTCTACAAATCATCATAAATGTGTTAAATCTTGTAAACTGTAGAATGTAAACTCTCCCCAAGGTTACTAAAACACACACAATTTCCTAAATAAAATACTGAGGAACACTGCTCTCATTCAGTGATGCACACATTCATGGAAAAACAGATGACTTAATTTCTCCTTCAGTGTGTGTGAATCATACGTTTGTGTTTCATTAATAGAACTTGTGTAACTAGCACTTTCTTGTATCACTGTGGTAAAAGTGGGTGAAGTATTAACTTCTTGTTTTGTTTCAATTTCCTTGGTATTCCAGTTATGTTCTATTGTGCTTGTGCGTAATAAAAATACTGGTTAGTCAACTGGTGACCGTTGAATACAGAACAGGCTGTAGGAAGTAAATTTAAATCGGCACATGTTTAGAGGAACCATTCTTTCAGTTCAAGTGAAGCCTGGTTAACACAGGAAGACAAATGATGAGTGTGTGTAGTTTTAAATGTTAAATGCTAGTGGCTAAAATACTGGAGCTGCATAGATGTTAAATGTAAACACTCATCACAAAGATGAGTCCCTCTGCTGCTCGGCTGGACACGGGAACCTACGGTAGTGGTCATAACGATACTTTAATTTAAACAAATGAATTGGTTTTGAGAAGCATTAGAAACTTCACAACAGCAAAGTGAGCAGAAAGCACGTCTGCGGCTCCGACATGTCAGCAATGCAACATGTCAGCAATGCGTACGAAGCACGAACCTGCCTCAAAGCAGCCGTGCAAAAAAAAAAACTCAACCGAAATAGAAACACATTTGACTATGATGCAGTTTTCAATCATCTACTGCAGCTTTGTTTAGTTTAGTTAGGGCAACAGCCTCAAAGCCTTTTTATTAATCTGGTACTAACATCATGGAGACGGTGGCATTGAACCAGAAGAAGAGGAGCAGTTTCCCGTAAAGGAGCACGACACTATCATGTGACATTTTACACCAATCACACACGTTCTTACAGTGACACTAGCCTGTGGAAAATTCTAAGACCACACTTTGGGGGAAAAAGCCTGTGCCCGGATATGGAGCCTGAAGCACATATGGTGCTTTATTATTTTCTTTCCAGCAAAAGTCATTTTTAAATAAGTAGTTATACGCAGATTTTAATCCTCCGTTGATTAAGTAATTGATTAGCATAGCATTAGCATAATCATTATTGCTCGACTAACCCCATGATAAGGGCCTGTAGGACTGACTTAGCCCGATGACATCTGACAACACAACCGTGCGTCATAACGGTTCGCTGAAATGTGAAAAGTAGCTTCTGCTTTAACATGTTCAACAGTGATACAGTTTTTTAAGGTTGCTCATTTGATGCACATGAAACTGTCTTAAGGCCCAGACGTGTTTATGGTGTGTTCCATCCTGCTTCCTTAGCAGAAAACTTAAAGGTCGCTGTGGTTACTGTGCTGCATCAGGCTATGTATGGTAAATTCACATTTTCTCTTCACCCAAGCTTTTGTGTGTTGAAGAGGAAGTCAGTGTGTGTGCCGACTACGTGAGACTGTGCTCTTTAACCATACACGTAAAAACCACATGTAAAACTTTTTTCTACCGTGGCAAAAAAATGCACTGTGACAACTTTGTCCCGTAAGAGCTCCAGATAAAGGTGATCATGACGCATTGTGTGTACAAACTGTACTTGGGAAACTTTCTGCGTGTGCAGCTCGCAAGCACACACAGCTTCTAGACGACCAAGAGGAAGTCGCCCATTTCCGGAAGTGGCTTGTGACCTTGACTGAGCGCTCTGTTGAGATGGTGGTTTGAGGGCGGCTGAAGCAGGGGGTTCACACGTCACTCGCAGTTGGATACACTGACTGAGTTACCACAGTTCTTACATATCTAAATCTTTTGACAGATTGACTAGTAGATCAGATTCCCAGATTTGATTATTGATTATAAATTAGATTATTATAGAGTTTGGATGTTTTAAAGTTTTTTTTCCTCTTTTTTTTTTTAAGACGCCTATTACGAATCATGGATGTAGCTCTCATACTTGTTTTGTATGACGCAGCCTGGGACTTAGAGGATTGCTGAACGATGCCTCACAGTTTTGGCATTGTGCCTCGGTTATTCTTAGCGAAATGTTTGCTTTGTGCACTTTGACTTGTTTCACTGGCGTCAGGCAGCGCTGAAAATAAAACAGCACTTTAGGTTTGACAGAAGCCTTGATTATCATTTGTTCAAACTGACAAGCTTGATGGACACCAAACTCCAATGAGGAATATTATTAACATCTTTTACACCAGACAGTTGGTTCCATGGTGTCAGTCTCTGTCTTCTGCCTGAACATGTGTACTCCTCATCTCTCTTCTCCAGAAATAATAAAGTGAGAGGAAGAGAAGCGGTTCCAGACACCGGCTGCACACAGCTGGCCTTGTTAGACATGTGGTACTGAAATGTTGCCTTGTCAGCTTCGGAGAAAAGCTTTATGAGCGCACATCACCAGGAGCTGGCCTTGTTAGTGGCTTTGCTGACCCTAAAATAAAGGTTGCGGGCCCCCAAAACACACTTAAATCTTATTTCTTATTCATTTTCTTGCAGAGAGAGGATACAGCTAGGTTGGCCCTGTCCAAAGGGAAGAAAATATAATAATAATAATGAAGCTGTACTTCCTATTTGTACAGCAGTACAAATAGGAAGAACAGCTACACTGCTGTACCAATAGGAAGTAAATAAAAAATAGAAAATATGTGTGCTTAACTTCTTTAATCAACAGACATCCATATTCTATCTGTACACAAACAGAAATGTATAAAGAAAAGTCCTCATATCTCTAATAATGTTTGGTTTCATGCTATGACTATAGTAAAGTCCAAAAAATAAACACAGCATCTTATTCCGGGATAAAGCTTCAACATGATAATTATTGAACTTCAGACTGCAGAATAGGTCATAAATCCTGCCTCCTCCATGTTCATAGACGGTTCATGGACCAAACAAAAAAAATTCTTTTAAAATTTTGAAGTACTTATTATTGGACCACGCTACAATGGATTCATCCCCATATCGCTGCTGCGCAGACTCTTCCTCCTGTGCTAGATGGCAGAGGTCCTATCTGTAACTTCATTTCTGGATAGCGAGAGGAAGTGGAGTGTTGTCCATCTTACAGTCTATGGACTCACATCAAATACTGAACAAATATTGAAAGCTGGATTCATATGGTCACATTTTCTTTCGTAATTCCCCCTGACTGAAGGTCAATGAAGAGGTCAAAACATCAGGTGTTTGGCTCGGTGTGGGCTGGTTGACCAGGCTGGACACAGAGAATCACATTTCCTCAGCTGACGGGGCTCTCCTTAGGGAGCAGTCTGGTGTCGGGCAGTGCTCTCAGTGCTCGTAGTGCGATAAGGGGTTTGTAATGTGTGTTCCCCATCGGCTTGTAAACAGGAAATGTTGAATCGCCCTAAGAGCTGAGTCAGGGAGGGGCCCTTGAGAGCATGTAGCTACAACTTCACACAAGTGTATTGCCAGGGAGGCATAGTTTTTCTCATTTCAATACACTTGTTACGTTATAATACGATCTCCTTGTTGTTTCTTGTTTCTTGGCAATATAGAGCCATGAAAAGCACGACATTATTTCATTGTCTCTGACATTTGCCATATGCGGGTGAAATTAAATGCTGTTTCCAAAATTCCCTGCAGCAGTGGTGCATGTGCAGAGGCCCTCATCTAATAATGCTCATTGTCATTTACTCACACAGTGCGGCTGATTTGAAACCATAGCTAATCTAGAGTGAGTTCTGTCCCTGGCTGTCTCTAATATTTTAATCTTTCTCTAGCTGTGAACAGGAAATGCAGTTTATAAATAACTTGCTTAGTTCTTTCTAAGAGCAAAGGGGAAGCCTTGGGGTTGGATGCAGTTATTGAGCACAGTTTGTCTGTCACCGTTTTATACATTTAAAAAAGGAACTTTCAATCGAGCAAAATCAAACTCTTGGTCACAAAAATATTGAGTTGATTAAAAAAAATGACAAAATGATCAAACAGCAGATGTTATGCAGAGAGCTGTGGTGCAGGATGTCCCAGCTTCCTGGACAAAACCTGCTGGCTCATAAGGGAGAGAAGTTGCCTGTGGAACGCCTCTGCTAACTCTGCCCGGCACAGCTCCATCTCCTGTCGTCGCTCGGCAGCTCCCTGCTACTCCTCTCCTTCTGTCTCTGGAGATGTCGGTGTCCCACATTTCTTTTGCCTCGGGAAATGGAAACCGAAAGAAAGAAAGTTAGTTTGACTTTCTTCTACTCTGGAAAACTAGGGTCACTAAACCACTGCTAACATCCAAGACATGTGTCAGGGAATGGACAATAGGGAAGGGACTAGAAAAAGGTAGAAGCAAGAGTGAGATCACTGACCGACACATCACAGCAGGTGAATTTAACATTGTAGAGTTGAATCCACTATTCACAATCTCATCTGCAGCTGAAGCAAAAACATTCCTGGACAAGAACTTAAAATCAGCTTATCAATGCTGGCAGATATCTGTGTGGACTTGTCCCTGTCACAAACCTCAATCCACGCCTGCTGTAAAACAACCATCAAGGGACCACCGATAAGAATAAAACATGTCTCAGCCTCTTAAAGCCCATTGCACAAACTTCTATAGTGAAGAAATAGCTTCGAGAGAATCCTCCTGATTACATCCAGATTGTTGTTACAGACACATTGTACCGTCTCCAGTTCTTGTGTAGACCAAACAAGGTCAAAAAGAGGATGCCATTAGTACAGCAGCACACACTGCCCTCCTACCTCCTACACCTAAAGAGCAGGGACAACTATATTTGTCTGCTCCACGGGTCCGTCCTGTAGTCTGCTGGCTCTACACCCATGACTGTGTGGCCTCCCAGAACATCACATCATCAAACTTGCACTGATGTCTGGGGTTAATGAGTCAGCAAGCAGGAGGCAGGTGGCCGGTCTGGAGAAGTGGTGTCAGGACAATAATCTCTCCCTAAACGTCAGCAGACGATAATTTATCCACGGACGAAGCGACACCCACCACTGCACATTGGATAGACTGAGGCGGAGAGCAAGCTCTTTTAAACTCCTTGGTGTTTACATCTTTGTGGGTCTCACCTTGACCTGCACCTGGTGAAGAAATACAAAGAACAAGTTGTCGAAAATTTGGCCAAGTATAACCCTCAGCAGCTTCTACACATGCACCGTGCACAGTCTAGTTTTGCAGCTGCACATATGGGTGTTGCGACGGGGTAAGCAAAGCATCCTAGAATGGCTGATTTTGTTAGTTCACAGAAACAACATGATTCGTATAGGGCCCCCCCCAGGTCTCTTTTGCCTGGGGCCCCCAATGGACGTTGGCAGGTACTCACTCAAAGTCACCCATGCATTAGAAAGGCCAGAAGGGGCATCAATACCCAGGGTCCCAACTGTGAAGGGCCCTGTGGGAAGCTTGGATTGAAAAGTTTGTCTATCTGCAATTTTTAGCATCATCAGTACATTATTGTTGTTGTCAGAAACAATAGTTTGAGAGATCATTTTCTGTGCCTATAACAATCATGTTGTTAAAAACAATTCTCAACACTAACGATAATTTGTGGTTGCAGCCCTGTGAGAAACAAAACGTGGATCAGCTGCAGATCTGTCACCAAACCACAATGTGAAAGCGTTAGGTGTTGAGAAAAACGACTTTGAATATGTTGCAGTTCCTGTTTGTGCAGACGGAAACTCAGACAAAATTAACGATGTTTGTATTAAATGTGTTTATGAGCAGTTGAGTTCTTATTGTGTGTGATATGTTAAAGTGTTGATTCAGTTTTATTTATAAGAAAGGTTATAATAAGCGAGGAAGATTTTCTTTCTACGAGCATGTTATCCATTCTACATAACTACATTCAGTGTTAAACCTTTGCTGTATGAATTCATCACATAGATAAACTGCATTTTCTTTTGAAGTGCCCTCTTTTGCTATTATAGGAAGAGGAGCTATTATTTATCTTGGTGGTCCACATCAGAAAAGAAAACCCACTCTATTTAACCTCATGATCTCTTTCCTCATCAAGCTGTCAATGGTGTCTGGACTTTGCCGTTCACATATGAAGAAGGCAGCAGGAGATAATCCGGGTCAGACATGTTCACAACAACAGGAAAGTCTCCGGAGCATTCAGGCGAGGGCTGGCGTCTGGGGAGAGCGTGTAGGAGACAGGACATGACGTATACATTCCGCTGTGGAAATCAAGTGTTTGTTTACAGCACACAGATACCGGCGCCGACCCTTATCACCAAACGCCCTCGTATCTTGTTGTCCTTCCAAGATGACATCATCTTTGCCGTCTTCTGCATGTGTGGTACCTCTTTATCATCCTCACGCCCACTTGCTCATGGTGAACTCTCCGGACATTTTCCTGCTGTATTCTCACATGGGCTGTCAGAGATTCTGTGGAGTTTTTAGTGCAGCGATTGTCCGAAGTTACTGACTCTTGACACTTGTGTTTTCACATTCAGTCCCTCTGAATAATTTCAGGAGATTATCCAGAGCATGTCTGTAAGCAGCTTACGTTTTGACTGTGCTTCTCTGTCTTTGTAGATTGTATTCAATCTTAGTTCAACCTGCATATTATTATATTTGCACATTATTATATTTGTGTGTGCATGCTATAGTAGATTTGTGTGAGCCATCTGTTTTGATGCGGTCGCATTGGAGCTCCCTGCGCTCTGCGCTCTGTCAGGGCACACTGCCCCAGGCTGTGGGGACTTTGCTCTATTTAGGACCCTCTCAGTGGGACACATTTAAAATGGCTCATTGGATTTGAGCGCTAGAGTGGCACAATGGGCACTGTTGACATTGACAACACAATATTGTGTTAACAGTGGATGTGTGATGGTACAAATCAACACGGCTTCTGCTCACTCACTTAACTGTAACCTCAGCTATAGATTGTTATTTTCTACTCATGAGAACAACCAGTCTGAACAGTGACAGGCAGTGCTGTCTTAATGGGCAGCAAATAAAGCACAGCAGCCGGATGGAGCTCTCGTGTTTGGATATCTGATGAAGTGAATGGGTGCTGGGTTGGTTCTCATTGACTTTGCATTTCGCTGTCGTTCACATAAAGAACTGGAGCTGAAAGGAGAAGTGCTCGCATGGCTTGTGGTAGAGTTTTAAAGGTTAAATTCTTCGGAGACGATGTGCGGGTAATTTTCTGTTGCTTCAGACTGAAAAAAGTTATTTATTTATTTATACGTCATGTCCTGCCTCTTGCATTCTCTACCCAGACGCCACCTCTCGCCTGAATGCTTTGGATGTTTTCCTGTTGTTGTTGTTGGGAACATGTCTGACCTGGACAATCTCCTGCTGCATTCTTCATATCTTAAAGGCAAAGTCCCGATTGGCCGGACATTTTCCGTTGTTCATGTCTGAAAACGGCTGTACTCTCAGCTCCCACCATTTTGTATCTTAAACATATACACACTCATTTAGGAATGTTGTGTGTAGTTTTTGCCAGATCGTTTTAGATCAGGCTGTATAAGAGTGTAGTGTGTTCAAACAGTGTGTCGCTGATGCGTTGATTGGCTGAGAGAAGGCCGGAGATGTATGTGAACCTCCAGAACTACACTCACATTTAGAAATTCTCCGTTCATCCTCTCTGAACAGAAGAGAAGAAGAAAGCTGCTCGACCCAGTGAATCCCTTCAGAGGCGGCCCACAATGCTAGAGGTTTTATAAAAAGACACTAATTAGATTATGAGCACTCAAGAGTCATCATGTTATCAGCTCTCTCTTGTTTCATCAACGTCTGGAGAAATTAGAGTCAACGAAATGACTCAGCTAAATCTCGTCTCCGGACACAGACACTGCATCTTTCTTATTATTGTTGATTATACTAAGACACAAGGGATTGATGATAACTTTTCTCAGCATCACTGTCACATTTTGAGATTTTAACATTGTGACCTTTTGCTGCTGCAGGAATTCATTGTCAAAACCAAGACTGAGAGCTGGTTTTCTCTAGAACCGACTCACCTGTAACAAAACCACATCCTGATTGAGCTTCATGCAGCGGTTGAACACACTAAACGGGTGCTGGAGCCGGAGATTTCAAACAATACAACTGTTTCAAATCCATATCCGAGCTGTTCCTCTGAACCTCCGGTATGATTTAAGAACCCCTGTTCCTTTTGTGAATTATAGTGCAGTTGTTGTCATTTCCCAGCTCTCTTGGGTTCTCGCTTTGCTGACATGTGGAAGCGCAGCAATCTCCTCCCAATAACCGCGTCCGGAAGAGAATCTATTGATTTTTCTGACTGTGTTCTGACCTCCTCTTTTCTCTTTGCAGCTTGAAAGCTCTGGTTTCAACAGGAGGCAAAAACGTGCAGGCAGCTTGTGACTGGTGAGAATTACACTTCTCCTTAAATGCTCTCTCACACTTATTAATGAAAATGAAAATGTTAACAAAGGTAAACCTGACATGCCCCTGACCCAGTTTAACGTTTGCATTGACGTGTCACTGTGCCGTGTCAACAGTAGTGCCCTCTGCTGGACGTTGGCCGTCCTCACCTTCAGTCTTATTGGTTGTGTGTGTGTGTGTGTGTGTGTGTGTCGCTCCAGGCTCTTCTCCCATGTGGACGACCCTTTCCTGGACGACCCTCTGCCCAGAGAATATGTGTTATATCTGCGACCCAGCGGGCCGCTGCTGCAGCAGCTCTCACTCTTCTGGCAGCAGTCCCGCCTCTCCTGTGGCAAGAATAAGGCGCACAACATCTTCCCCCATATCACCCTCTGCCAGTTCTTCATGGTCAGACTCTGTGTGTGTGTGTGTGTGTGTGTGTGTGTGTGTGTGTGTGTGTGTGTGTGTGTGTGTGTGTGTGTGTGTGTGTGTGTGTGTGTGTGTGTGTGTGTGTGTGTGTGTGTGTGTGTGTGTGTGTGTGGGGGGGGGGGGGTCTATGCACCATATATTTGTGACATCCTGTCTCATCTCACTAAAGCTCTTTATGAGCATACAGTCAACAACATGGAATTCATTAAATGTGGTTTTCCTCAAGTTTACTTTCATGTTTCTCTAAGAAACTAAACTAAATTTCATATTATCTTGTTAGTTTGCAGAATTCATTGACTCCCTGTCATTTCTTCATGATAAATCCCTGTTCTGACCCCACTTCCTCTGTTTACACATTTTATGTAAAAAAAAAATCTTCTTTCTCAATATATTTGGCTGTATGGATTTTTTTCATTTTATTTATAATATAGCTTAAACTGTAAAATATCATGCCTCAATTACATTTCTTTGTTATATATATAACATCTTAAAAATCAATGCTAATGTTTTGTCATATCCGCCAATGTATTGGTATCAGAAATATTTTACTCCCTAATATTGGTAACAGCATCAGCCCCCAGAAATCTGTATCTGTCGAGCTCTATTCATAATTTTTTTATGTGCTCCTTGTTACATGATAGATTATTTTGTAAAAGATACAGACCTTCATGGTTCCCAGAGGATAAATTCTACCAATTTTTAGTATCATACCACTTTATCTCTAACGCCAACAGCAAATATCCCAACATCTCCTGCATAGTTTGGTGCAAAAAGTGATTCATGGTTCCCAGATTATGAACTTTAATAACTGTGGTGGTCCCCTCACCAAATTCCACCATCTGCTCCAAAGTTTTATCTGCTAAATATTTGTTTTTTGACCAAACCTGCAAAAATAATATCAACCTCAGCTTTTTGTATTAAATACTCCTAGCATGGCTGTTGTTGGATCATGATTCCACCTCTTTGACGTTCATTTATGTCTCATGGGCACATGTGATGGATGTCTCATGTAATGACCGGGTGCTCCCTGTTTCACTGCTGACGCTGACTTTCCTGTTTTGTTGTCTCTGCTTTTTCTCAGTGTGCCGACGGGAAGGTGGAGGCTCTGTCCGAAGCTCTCCAGACCACAGTGGCCAAGTGGAAGGGTCGCATACCAATGCCCCTCCCCCTGGAGCCCTACACCTCCTCGAGCTTCATCGGCCTCTTCGTGGAGGAGCAGGTGGCGGAGGTGCTGAAGAGCTTCGCTGCTGATTTTGCCACAGAAGCAGAAGCTAAAGCAGGTTTGAGTCACATTATAAACTGCCAGATGTGGACTTATTGCATTTACTGTAATCATCTTTTGGGGATTATCGCAACTGTATCACCAGATGATATATATTCATTGTGTGTTAATGTCAGCAGAGAACCTTTATAATCCAAAGAATGTAAAAGGAACTTTACATCATTGTCATATATCTGGTGTTCAAATGTTCCTCTTTTATCCAGATGTTCATGTGGAGCCCCATAAGAAACAACTCCATGTCACTTTGGCGTACCACTTCCAAGCCAGTCACCTTCCAATTTTGGATAAGTTAGCCAAAGACGTGGATGTGACTTCGGGCTGTGACTGGCTCTCTGTGCTCTTCTCGCGGGACATTCGATTTGCAAACCACGAGGTAGATACAGGTTCCCTTACTTAGTTATTTGCATTAAGTGGAAGAAATGTTGAACTTCTTATCACCACTGTCTAATGGTTGTTCACTGTCTGCCCCCTGTAGACACTGCAAGTCATGTACCCATACTTGCCACAGAATGATGATGAGCTCGAGCTGGTGACGGGGGACTTCATCTTCACGTCTCCGGCGGAGCAGGGCAGTGCCAGCGAGGGCTGGGTGTACGGCTCGTCGCTGAGCACGGGGCTGTCCGGCCTGCTGCCCGAGAACTACGTCAACCGTGCCGATGAGTCAGACACCTGGGTTGTTCACGGGTACGGGAAGCCAAATGCGATACTCTGCACAGACACAAACAAAATCCATGGAGGTGTAGTGGAAGCACCTGAGATTGTGCACAGACCAGTGACAGATCATCACCAAAACCAAAACGTCCCTTTTTGACACCACTTCCCTTCTATCTCAAACTTGCAAATCTCTCCAGTGTGTTTTTTTTTACAGCACAAATAAGAAAATGTTGTCGTGGCAGCTGGAAAGGTTACAGCAAGAGAACAGAAATGAATCATTGTGTTAGCCTGCCTTCTTACTGGCCCTGTGACTGGGCTTCTTCGCCCCCACATTATTATTATACCCTTTGAACATGCTGTGTTTCACAGTCATAGGAATTTCTCAGCAGCTGACACTAAACTACAGAACTCACTTCCTCCTTCCATTCATTCCTCTCACTCTATTGATATTTTCACGACTTAACAAAAACAATTTTACTTACTATTGTTTTTTAATAATATAATAATAATACAACTTTCTGTAGCTAAACAAGGTTACAAAGTGCTTTACAAAATACAAGGGAATAAAACAACATATAACAAAACGAGACAAAACTAAAATAAGAAACGTAACAATAAACATCCATGAAAACAAGTTAAAAATAATTTAAAGTCTTTTGGATAAAAAATATGTTTTAAGAAGCAATGATTTAAAAACAGGTTAATCTCCTCAGGTAAGGATTTCAAAGCCTCGGGGCCTTGATGGCAAAAGTCTGGTCACCGTTTATTCCAGTTTTTGTGCAAGGTCATATCACTTCATACTGTTAAGTGCACAGTAGTTGGTTATTTAATTTAATTTCTTTTCTTACTGTGGATAAATGTATTACTCATATTTGAAACTTGAGTTGAGTTCTGTGCGTTTGTCCGATTCTCAGGTCACACTCCATCCTCAACTGTGCCTCTCCATCTAACTCTGGCAGCACTGTGGGCGGGTTGTTGTTTGATGGACAGATCAACGACAGTCTACTCGACAGTCTGGTGGATTCTCCCAGCCTCGCCGGCCTCTGTCCTCCCCTGCAGGTACAGTGGTTTTTGTATTGTGGGACTTCTCCTTTTAAAACTAAGTATCCTCAGGCTGTATGATGAAGTGAAAACAACATCATGAACCTTGCTGCTCTCTAGTGGCAATGTTGTGCCTTCCAATGAGTGCTGTGATTAGCTGTGTAGGCATCCAGCTTCAGATCAATGCTGTGTCAGCTTGTGTCCAATTCCTCACAATTTGAAATCTTCCTCTCAGGTGTCGAGGCCACCGAGTCAGTCCTCCCTGTCTAAGATGAGACTGTTTGTGTGTCGCCATGGGGAGAGGATGGACGTGGTGTTTGGGAAACACTGGGTCACTCAGTGCTTTGACTCCAAAGGTTAGCATGCAGGGGAGATGACACCTTTTCACCCTGCAGACGGACATCAGACACGTTTGACTTGAGTATTTCTGAATTCTCATAAGAGTCTCATTTGTGTCCGTGAAGGTCGATACGTTCGCTCTAATCTCAACATGCCGTCCAGCCTGCCGGCCAGAGCCGGGGGTCATCGGGACTATGATAAGGATTGTCCAATTACAGTGTTTGGCTCCACCCAGGCTCGTCTTGTGGGTAAGTGCATCTTTTTTTGTTGGATTTCTTTTCTTTTCCTGGTGTTGTTTAAATCAGTTTGTAAAGAACTAATGAATAGTTACCACAGATGACTAAATGATTGAAAGACGGATACTGCTAACACTACAAATGCTAGAATGGCTGTCAGTAGAGCACATACCTCCGCCAAGGCAGCTGTCCCCTCATGGAACCACATTTCATTTTACTCTATCCATATTTTTATTTTGATCTGCACCAAAATGCACACACTAATAGATATGAGTCCCCTAAACATGACTGACTTTTATCATCAAGATCCTTAATTATTCTGTAAGAAATCAAGGAAAATGTTGAAGAACATCCTATCTCACAGTGTAAAGAAAGTGATAAAAATTCCTGGAACCGCCCCCTCATCTGGATCTGTACCAACATTTTATGGATTCTTCTCTGACCCCTCCCGCATCCTTCCACCAAGTTTTGTGTTAGTCCGTCCAGTAGTGTTTGCATGATCCAGCTAAGTGACAAACAAAATCAAATCATAACCTCCTTGGCAGAGATAATTATGTTTCCTTAATTATATAACAATCAAGATGCCTGACATAAGACTCACAGTGTTTTTTGATCCATCGCAGGTGAAGCTCTGTTGGAAAGCCACACAGGGATAGACTTCGTTTACTGCTCTCCTTCTCTCCGCTGCGTCCAGACAGCTCAGCACATTGTGCAGGGTAGGAACTCGTCTTCATTTCCCTCGTCAATACTCCGACCACGGTCACAGACAACTGACACAGCATCTTTTTTCGGCTCCTCAGCTGGAATGGTTCACAGACAATGTTGGATCTTAAACCTTCAGTTTGGTTTAGATGTGTGGTTGTTTCATTATTTAAAGCATTAAATGTTAACAACAAACCTTCTCAGACTCAGACACTGGAGAAGAAAGAGATTCAACAGAAAGTCTAACTTCTTTTCATGTCTTTGCACCTAATGAATGTTTTTTCTTCTTTTTTAGAAATATTTCTTTGTCAAAACCTTGTTGCTGTTCACATTAAGATGTCTTTATAGATTTTATACACAAGTTCTAACAGAGCAGGTCAAACTGACATTGAGTAAATGCCAGTGTGACCAGAAGACACGACTTCCTCTCTGACATGCGTTCTCTATGCGGCAGGTCTCCAGCAGGAGGGAAAGACAAAACTCCGAGTGGAGCCTGGTTTGTTTGAATGGACCAAGTGGGTTTCGGGCACGTGTTTACCCAGCTGGATCCCCCCGGCTGAGCTGGCTGCTGCTAACCTGAGTGTGGACACAACATACAGGTACACAGCAAGTGCTATAGAATCTATGCACTTTTTTTTGGTAATCTGTGATGCTGCGGTTGACAATAACCCTCTCTGGTTACGGTTTTGCTCCTAGACCTCATATTCCCGTAAGTAAGCTGGTGGTTTCAGAGTCTTACGACACCTACATCAGCCGGAGCTTCCAAGTGACACGAGAGATCCTGGCCGAGTGCAAGAGCCTAGGTAAAGTGGAAATGTGCATCCCCGTGCTCGTCTGAAGGTCCCAATGCCAGAGTAGTGTTGTTCTAATGTGGGTGTGTTCATGTAACAGGTAGCAAAGATAAAAGGACAGGGGTGATAGGTGTTTAATAATAAAATATAATATATATAAAATGTCTGTATTGTCTAAAAAGTGGTGTGAGACACTTGTGAGAGATGGACATGCAGTTTGCAAGTGACAAAAGTTAAACATAAGACAAGTTCACATTAGAAGCTACTATTTAGAGCGAATTGTAGAATTATATTTATTGGTTTATAGATAACAAGACGCCTACAACTCAGCAACTCGTATGCCAAAATGTTTGCCGACTTTCAGAGTTGTTTTTCCAGCCGGGAACTCCTTTTTACGATTATTCTGACACCACGTGAATGCACAAGAACTGCCACGTATCCACGGTCTTTACGAAAACACAAAATGTCGGCAACATCCACTTGCTACTTTGGCTATTTTGTTTTTGAGATGATTATATTTCACAGCTTCCTGTTTTGATTAGTTTTTTCTTGTTGGAATTATAATCTATGGTGGCCAGTGCGCACCGAGTATGAAAGAAAAATGTAAACTGAACAATGAAACATGCTCCTGCTTCGCTGGCCCTATCCAAAGAAAATGTACCAGACTCTATATACACACATAATATAACCTTCAAAATTAATAGGGTAACATAATTGTAAAAGAAAATGCCTTGCCTTCAGAATCTAAATGTTTACTTTTGATCAGGGGGCCAAAAGCAAAAAATTTTCTGTTGATACTGTCCCAGCCTCTATGTCAAAGAGCCTGAACACTTCAAACTGCGTATAATGACTGGTGAGTGTTCATAAACATCACAGTGAGAGAGAGCTATCTGTGGAATGTGCGTCTCTACCTCTTTCTCACAGGAAACACAGTCCTGATCGTGGCCCATGCCTCTTCCCTGGAGGCCTGCACTCGCCAGATGCAAGGCCTGAGTCCCCAAAACTCGAAGGACTTTGTCCAGGTTGTCCGAAAGGTCAGTCCGCTCCCCTAGTGACGATGCGTCTTTAAATTCTATCCTCTCCGCATCTCTTTTTCTCTGATAACAATCTCATCTGTCTGCTTTTTCTGTGCAGATTCCTTACTTGGGTTTTTGTGCATGTGAAGAAATGGGTGAGACGGGGGTGTGGCAGTTGACTGACCCACCCATCATGCCTCTGACACACGGACCCAATCACAGTTTCAACTGGAGGGAGATGCTAACACAAGACTGAGGGATGCGCTGTTTGGCTCACTGTCTTTCAGCTGCCCTGAACTGCTGAAAAAGTATTTATTTTTTAACTCACACTGCTATAAATCCAGCCCAACGACCAAAAAAAGCAAACCTAACTATGGCTTCTGTCATCGTGCAAAAGAAAATATGCATAAAGCGAGGCAAACGTACGGCTCAGGAAAGAGAAAAATCCGGTTTGTTTGGAGATCACAGCCAAAACCGGAGCTACAGGTCGGTGGCATGGCCGTCAACATTCCTCTGCTTTGACCCAAAATGTAGAGGTGCAGCTAGAATATCGGGAGATTGCTTGAAGGTTCCTGATGAGCCTGGTTTTATGCCACGAGAAGCTGCGTCATGAAGCCCCCCGTCTGTGGCTCCAGCTCAGGAGGAAAGGGCCGATGAAGACTCTGCTCTGCTGCCTTCGCACACACACTGTGACAAGAGTTCAATGAGAGGACTTGTACCACAGAATTACTTTTTCCATGTGTTATTATTTAACCCGTAGCTGTGACCCTCCTGCAGAAGAAAAAGCACAAAAGAAATGTTGACAATCAGAAACGGAAGAACTGATCTTCATTACTTCTGGTGCTGTGGTGGGAAGATTATCACAAATGTTTTATCCCTGTAAATGTCATATCATTAAGCGATTCCTCTTAAGTTAACATGTGTGTGCCCACGTGAATCCTTTAAGCTTCCTGTGAGGTCGTGGTCTGCAGGCAGTATGTGGAGGCAATGCCGTTTCTGTTACAAACTTAGAAATCAATATAATGAAATGGGTTGTTACTTATGTCCAGATGCATTGACTAAACCTTGTTGCTTGTTAATCATGACCCTGACACACACTCTCTGTAAGCCTGATAACCACACTGCTTTTCAAACACGTTTCATTGCATTTCAGTATTTCTTTGATCATGTCAGATGATTAAAATGCTTTCTGCCTATACCACTTATTTGTTGTATGACACAGAAAATCTCTCACCAATGAATAAAGCAAAGTTGTGGAGGTATGTCGGCTTATATACATCAGCCTGCACCATGTGATCTGTAAAAACGTCTTCATGCCAGGAAGAGAAGTGAGGAAAACTATATTCACTATATTATTTGAATATTATTTATTCACTATATCTTTTTACCTTATCTGTATCAGAATTAGGGACATGGAACCTTTTATTTTACATTCTTTTGACTTGACAAGGCAGGAAAAGCTCAGGTGGAACAACATTGGCACTGAGAGTACATACAGTACCTGCGCCAAGGCCCCACACATGAAACTACATTTAAATTAACTTGATCCAGATTGTTATTAGGATCTGCACCAATTTGCGCACACTCATAAATATCAGTCCCCTAAACATGCTTGTATTTTTTTCATTAATATCAATAAATTATTCTCTGAGGAATTAATGAAAATTGAATGAATGTTATAGAAAGTGAAAAAAAATAAAGATACTGAATCCACCCTTTATATGGATCCACACCAAAATGTAATAGAAACCACAACCTTTCCACGTGGTAATCCATCCTGTAGTTTTTGTGCAATCTTACAAACCAACTAAACAAACATACGGGTGAAAACATAAGCTCCTTGGTGAAAATAACATAAAGGCTCAATTCCATTTAGTGTCCCAGACTGTTCTAGAGACCTGCCAAGCACAACACCAGGACCTCCACCAAGGGGGATGCAGCCGTTATTAATGTTATTCCATAAAGCTGATGTGCTTTTCCTGTTGTGACATGTGAAAATGTCTGCTGTGCCAAGTAATGAGATCCTGTAAAGTCAAGTATTTAGGACAGAAAACGTACATCTTTTATATATTGATATGTATTTATGTATATTCATGTCCCTAATCCTTGCCCTTCAACCGAATGAAATTGAAAGAAGAAGCACTCACTGTTACTTTATAGGTTTTAAGTGTTTCGCTTGGGTAGAGGAGTTTATCAAGCACTGACTTTTGCCATAAAGAGTCTGCATCAATAATCCAGGTCCCTTATCACCTCCCAACAAATAAAATATCTAGTTGTCTTCCCTGAATATTAATGTTGATGATTATTCTGTTATTTTTATCATCATTATAATTAATAATAGCTTTTTGTGTGTTTTGAGATTAGATTTTTGATTGTTATTCTGCGTTACATTTTAGTAAAAGAATGTAATTAAAGGCCAAACAACAGAATCGATTTAACTAGACAGTTGGAGTATCTTTATCTTTAGAGTTTGTGGATAAAATAATACTTGGAATTGATATCCAAACTTTGATCGGGCAACTGTACTGATCAGACAAACAGCAGCCAATCAGAAACGATCTCATTAATGTCCCAACGGCAGACAGAAGCAGCCAATTAGAAACAAGTGTGAGGAAACATTAGGCTCCTGGAACAAACAAGGATTTATCAGAACTTTTTAAAAGAAACAAGGTTCGGAGCCCTGTGCTTGGTGTTTTTATGTGGTTTCGCACCAATAGTCTCATCTGTGTCGTGTCCGGCTGTGAAGCTCCATTTTGGGCTTCACCATCCTAAGGTGGGCGGTGAAAACGAGGAGGGGGACATGGGTAAGAGATGTTCCTCTGTGTTACATTCACAAAGCGTATCAATTAAATCTGTGCGCTGATTAACGACGTTTAAGAAGATTAGACGAAGACATTTTATTAAGCAGCTTTTTAAAAGTTGTAAACTCACCTGTCTTAGCTGGACTCCACCACCTGATGGCGCTGCTGTGGTGGTGCAGGTGTCTGCGTTAAGAAAATAGTTATAGAAAATAAAAAACTATGAAAGTATAATCTCTGTTTAACATGATTTGATAATACAATGAGAGTCATTGTAACTTTAAGTGAAAAGTGAGATACACCGATTTATTGTTTATGCCCATCATCTGGATCAAGCAAGATGCTGCCTTCACGGGAACTCCGACAGAAGACAACTCCTTGTGTATATTTAAATTCAAGGCAATAACAGCGGCGTCATCGGAAAGAAACAGTTCACGCCATGTTGGTGCAATTTAAAAGTTGACACCCTGACGGTCGGAGTAAGAACAGAAAGCTGACAGAAATACTGAAGTAAAGCAAAGGGTCGTCTCAGTTCTCCTCATGAATCTGTGGTGTGATAAAGGAGCAGGACGAGTTAGCTCCTGGTAGCTAACACTTACAGCCGGTTATCCTCTGTTGCTAGCGCAGGTGAGACATTCTGTGTTTAATTCTTAGATATAATATGAACAGCAGATGTGTAGAGTTGTGTTAATGTCCGCGGAGAAGAGCAGCAGCTTAGTGAGCTTGAAACATCAGTTTCACATTTAACAAATTCAAGTTTCTATACATTTGAACACACATGACCACTTCTTTACGTGTACAGTTTATCATCCTTATCTCCTGTACGTTCACGTTCAGCTGCTGACCTCTGACCCCTCTGACAGCCCTTAAAGTGCTGTCATGAGAATACAAACCTTTAAACACACTGTTTGTTGGTAACACTCAGGTATTGTGATACAAAATGTATCTTAAATCATATTCGTTATATTTTAAAATAAATTAAAACACATTGCTTTAATGTGACTCTAATGTTCCCATTTTGAATTCACAAGTAGCTTTATCAGCATATCAACACAATTCTTTTTTTATCTAAAAGAAGTGAGTGATGAATTTCAAAATAAGGCCCAGTTATACTGGTTATAGTGTTTTTCACATGTGGAGAAATGTAATCAAATGTTAACGGTGTATAATGTATGACTTAAAAGACCTGGAGTCCATTTATATTTCCTTGATTGAAAAAAACAAATTGATATTCTGAAATATGATAGTCTATATAAAAATGCATGGGGCTCTACTATTACCAGTATTTTAAAATTGTTATAAAGGAATCTTCTGTGCACGCAACAGTAAAGTCAATATTAGCATGGTCCTGCACACCACTAGAAAATTGTATGATCTTGTAATGTAATGTTCTCTAAACTGTTATATCTGGTTATTTGGTCAATACCATAGACTGTAAACAAAGATGGATGACACATCTCCACTTCCTTCCAGATAATCTACTTTTGGGTAGCAGCAATGTTGTGCATTTTTATATACAGTCTATGGTTTATACATACTATGAAAGTCAACTTAAGATATACTATATCTTCGGCTAAATTAGTCACTATATTTGAACATGTCTTTCAAAATACTGTAAAAGGAAGTAAAAGAGAGTCAAGGACCTTCTTCCAATATTTACACCTATATAAGGTCATTTAATTTTGAGATTAAGCTCCTCATTTTCCATGATGTCTTAACGCAGCACATTCTCACAGACAGACAAGGTTTGTCACAAACACTAGATGGTGCTGTATGATGACCAATAGAAGTAGGAGCCCTTCTGTGAACTACATCCAAACACTTGGACTATCAGCACATTTCTGTATTTCGATTTTCTCTGCACCAAATTCAATAATTTTATTTTATTTTAATAGCTCATACCAAAACAAATCTCTTTAAACGTCAACATGCAATCTTCATGAAACAGCACTTATATAAAATAGGTTTGCTTGGTGCTCAGTGGTTATACTTAATCCATGCATATCCCTGCAGGGCTCGGAGGGCAGGGGCAGTGAAGGCCGGTGTCCCTGCAGGTAGCAGATAGGCGTTCAGTGACTCACTCCTCTGGATGGATGAACACCTATGAGGTTAGTTCTTGTCTCTGTTTCCACTCTTCTTGAAGTTAAGAATTATGAAGAAAATCAGTAGCAGAGCTGGTGCTCTTTTTTCACACATTTATAGTAATATATTTACTGTTAGTTAATGGGCATTTGTGAAAGTAATTTCAAATTTAATTTAGATTAATAATCGAGTTTCAATATTCAAGCTTGAACCAAAATACATCAGAATTACACATTAACTCCTTTTAATGTAATAATACATTTCCCCCTTCAAAAGAGTATCCTTTTACTGATGTCTCTTCTATAGTACTACATCTGAGTTGCTATTTGCAATATATCTATATCTCTCTTCATTTATTTTTTAGCTAGCCACGCACTGTGTTTAATATTAAACAATCAATCCTCAGACAAGTAATGCAGGCAGACCATCACTTTCATTGTCATAAGTTAGGACAAATATATCCTTCTTGTCTTACCTCATGCTCTTACTTCCTATCATCGAAGAAAGGGGAATTGGGCGTGGTGTACAAGATCTACCAGGAGCTTAATTTAGCATCTTTACCAGTACTTTACATAAAACTGTAAAACATTTTCCAAATAGATATTTAATATGAATAAATATTTGTTTTTCCTTTTGGTTGCAAAAGTATACCATACAAATGCTGTGTTGTCGGATCTACACATAATAACTAATGTCTCCCCAATTAGATTATATGTATCTTTAATTAAACCCAAACTATTCACCTTTTGGCCACTTGGGGGCAGTGTAACAAGCTGTAAACTTAGCACTGATATGGTATCTTCACATTCTTAATGTTAAAGGTCACATCTCGCCAACACTAAGCCACATTCAAAGTCATGTATGTAGCGGCCAGATGAGGTTCACCGACTGGACTATATCTGGTTCTTTATTTGTTAGATGTTCCGCCATGTTCAACAGCAGAGAACTTACTTTGTCTTTTGTTTGGGCAGGTAGCAGATGCCTCCTGTGACCAGAAACAAGGTTTATGAGAGCAGCGACGACGATGATGATGACGATGCTAAAACCCTTTTGTGGAGCTCCAGGGGAACAACTGAGTCAGGTGATACTTCTGTCTGAGTTCAGCATTACGTAGTATTAATTGGATTGAAACATGTAATTATTCTGTGCATGGTCATCTTCACAAATCAGCTAATTCGTTGTTTACTTACAAATGATTGATTTAATTCAGCAGTGATTTGCTACTCCAAACTTACGGAGCTGCAGCTTGCGGCCATTTCGTCCACAATGAAAATATTTCGGACTTTTGAAGTCTCTGTAACTTCTGACAACAGCAAATGGCTGTCAACCCCCTTCTTTGAGCAGTTGAGGCTCTTCAGACACAGCAGAGCAGTCGTGAAGGTATGAAAGGGAGAAGTATCTTAAGTGGCTGTCACGCAAGGCTGCTGGGCTTCCTGTTCTCAATGACATCAGCTGAGACACTGGGGGAACTGAAATCTTGGTTTCCTTTAAGATGGTGTAGAAAAGGTCAAGAGGTGTGACCTTTCCCTGTTAAATGTTAAGGCCAGTTGATGGCAAAACCCAAACAACACAAGTGGAACATAATGGTGCGTGGAACAGGTTTTGAATAGTGTGCGACGGGTTTCGGAACCAGGAAGCTGCTGGGCGACATGAACTTTTGCTTCATTAGATTCAGGCACGTGGCAGATATGTGCACTTGTTCCTAAATTTGTGTCTGTGTTGCACTGGATGCGGGAAAGTAATGTTAGCTATTGGGTCATCTTGATTTTATAAATTTTATAGGTTCCTACATTTCTTTTTTTGTTGCGTAGTATTTCAGTATATACTCTACAGCTGTAGGATACAAAAAGTTATTTGTCATTCAACCCTTTTTCTGAAGAAACTAAAACTTGTGGCAGATCTTTGTAGTGATAAGGAGATGGTAAACCTCCTCTAATTAATACATACAACAAATGTTTACGTAGAAAAATCACATTTCAAACACCATTCAAGGTTTTCCCCCCCCCTCTTCCTGCCATCCCATAATAGCACCCAACAGCGCCACCAGGTTCTCACGTCAACTCCCAATATTTGTAAATGTAGTGAATGGAAATGTGGTGGAAGCGCATATTAATCAACATTTTCTTCAGCTAACTTTAGAAGAAAATGAAGACGTCTTGAGTGATTTTACCGGGGTGAAGGAGTTTGTGTGATTTAGAGATTTCGTCTTTTAGCCTTTGAACAACAGATCTAGTCATCCTGCCCACTAACAGGGTTTGACACAGCTGTCACGAGTTATTGAGGCCTCTTAGATGGACCAAACCGGCTTCTGAAAGCAAGAAGTGCAATTCTACTGCACTGGAGCAGATGCTCTCTATAGTAAAGTGCTCCTAAAATACTGTCCAAGATAATTGATTTGAATTAAAAATTATTCAACTGTAGCAGTGACACCAAATAAGCTTTTTTAATTTTTTTTTTTTTAATAAGTATTATAAAACATTTCAGTTTAGCGTTGTCCTCTGTAAACACAACTTTGTTTTTCAGAAAATTTTGAAAGTGAGAGCTTGCATGTTCTGTTTGAGGGCAACTTTAGCCCGAGGGAGGCATTGAGTGATGTTTCCAAAAGTCTCCATGAGCCCCCCCCCCCCTCTCCTTTCTTCTTTTATAAAAACTGAAAGTTCAACACTGTCGTTGGAGGCATTCTTGCCTGCCTCGCTAGGCTGACACAGACTAGCCACTAATGCACACTTATGCACAGTTCTATATAATGAAATTCTTCCAGAGGGTCAGTTAAAGTTAATGTGTTCTTTATATTCTCATGTGAAAGATGCCATGCTCAGCGACCTTTGTGTGCACAGAACTACAGTACGTTTGTGAGTTTCTGTGCAACTCTGTTGTGCACTGAAAGCAGTATCGGATGAATTATATCATACTGCACAATGTGAAGATAAAGATGTAAAAAATCTGCACTTTCATCTCTCGTCTGCTCTCTGTGCCGCTGGCCTCTACAAAGATATTTGTAAGAAATAGGTGTATAGGTCAAGTTGATTATCTCTTGTGCTGCTTAAAATATTAACTCTACTAATACTTCTGTCGTTTGGAAATAAGCTCAACGTGTGAAGAAAGAAGAGAAGGGCTGTTACTGCGCCTCATCTTTCTTGTACATAAGCTGTTTTGTGAGTTATTCAGGCCAAAAGTAAAGCTTCTGCATTACACTCACAGCTGTTCACAAGAAGAGGCTCAAGAAAACGGCCGCTTCTGAGTCGTCCTTTCTTTTCTGCTCTGTCTTGGAGCTGTTTGGGAGAGAGGGAGGGGAGGTGCAGGGAGGAGGAGGAGTAAGGTTGGAGTCCCACACAAGGGGGAACCACTGGCCAAAGCCGTTTCATACTGTGTTCCTCTGAGCTGTTTGTATTCGCTGGGAGTGAGCGTGCACCTGTATCTTTCAGGACGCACTGGTCTCTCTCATTCCAACTGCTTGTTTGTGAGTGCTGTCATGCCAGCGGCTCGTGCAGCAGACCAGCAGGAGGGAGGCAGAACTGGACCGGGCAGTCTCAAAAATAACAAATACTCAGAGCAAAGGAATTGTGTTTGGAGAGTTTCTGCCTCCATTTTGAGACAAAAGAGATCTGAGCAGCAAACTTGCCTTGCCGGGGATGAAGGACTGACAACAAGCAACCTCTTGTGTGGAAGAGGGTAAGTCACTCACAAACAGCTGAAGTTATTCTGGCTTGTTTGGCTTCGACCAGGATCTGTATATAAAGTGTTTACCTTCTTGTGCAACTCCTTGTAAACCCTTCAGCAGACCGAACAATACTTTCACCGTGTGTGAGTGTGTGCATGTGGGGGCGTGTGTTGTGTTTGTTGAATTTCACGATGCCTTGGTTGCTCTGTGGTTCATCTCTGGATTAGACTCAGCTGCTCTGGTTCTCTCAGGGTTTGTTTTGTTCTCCCCTCGTTCATCTGTTCAGACATGAGCACACACACACCTCCACACACAGGAAGCAACTGGACATTGTGATGTTTTCCCTCTATAGGCCAGACATTTACCCCTGCTTGTTCAAATAACAAACGTTTAGTTGTAAACCATTAACCTGTAGTACTTCAGTAATAATAAGATAAAACAGCTCAGTCAGTCTGCAGTGTTGTTGGTAGATTCTCTCTGATTCTAGAGAGTTTAGTTTTGTTTCTTTTATAAAAATTGTGTTTAACAAAAATACCACATTTGATCATTCTGGGAAGTTGTCATTTAATTACCTGCCTTATGTGTTTTTTTTATTGTTTGTGGTCGGAGTTATTCTTCTGGTGCAAAGTTTAAATATGATATAATATAATTAAATATAATTATGATCAGGAACCCAAAGGACATACTGTATGCGTAGAGTTTTGTGCTAACTTATAGCTTTTCTTCGCACTGTTAAAATAGCATCAGAATGGATCAGTCTGGCAGTAGTTAATGCAGAAGGTGGCGCTAATTTAAAGTCGAATAAGTGTTGATTTTTCATGAATTCCAGGTTTGAATGTTCATCAGAGGTGAACAAAAAAGTTTCTGGTCACCACTGACACCCAGCAGTGTCCAGACATGACAAGATTTTTGAACCAGTCGAAAATGGAACCAATCAAAGTGGAAAACCAATCAAAACCGCATGTGCATGATCAATTAAACATGATTGTGAGTAACAAACACCAGATAATCAGAGCCGGTAGTTGTAAATCATTTGGACCCAGCCCGACATTGGTCCTGAGTCAGGTTGTGATGGATCTAAAGAGGCTTTCAAACCTATCATGCTTGGTCCGGAACTTCTGACTTTTCCGTTTACTCCAAACTAAAGTAACAGGTGTGAAAGGTGCCTCAGACCAAAGTTGGGACCAAGAGACCAAAATTTGGTTCATCCAAAAGAGGCGGTTTTGGTCTGGATCAAACAAAACCAGGATTTGGATCTTTTGCAGTGTGAAAGCACTTTCTTTAATAATGGAGACAGTCTCAAACAATAGAAGAAGAAAAAGAGGATTGCACACAGTCTTCGCCTCAGACAATATGTTTGAACAATGTTAATTTTGCTGGTAGTAATACCACAATGATATTACAGTGGCAATGAAAGTAACAAAGTGAACCGGTTCATTCATTTTCTCCATTCTCCATTCAACCACTACTTTCTTCTTTGCATTTTATATAGATATACAATAACCGAACTGACAACACGCGTAAGTCAAAGCCACGCAGGTGATGATGACAGGACGTACATTTGTCACACAAAAGTTTTTAGTGTGCTCCCTAAATTACGATATGAAACAAAAACTAACCAGATCAAATGAAAACAATGTAACAAAGACCATTGTCTGGACTTTCAGGTGTGAAAGCATCCTAAGCCAACCTGTAACGATCTCCACTTATCTCATTACAATAGGAAATTAAAATTTCCTTTACTCTGAATTAGTGAAGTCAAATCATTTTACCGTATAGGTTATAAACCCCGCCTCCTCCATGTTAGTTGATGTGACTTGGACCAAAGTAAAAAGTCAAAGTACATTGACATTTTTCAAGTTAGGTTCGTTTTATTTGGTTATTTAATGATAGAAAAACAGGGTGAGACATCATGATTGACAGCTGAGAATGACTCGCTATTGGTCGAGTGTGTGGTCAAGACCTCGACTGCTGCTCCGCTCCACGATCACTACTGTATAGACTCAGGCTCCAGAAGCACAAGATGGTGGAGCCCATGTCCAGGATGTTTTAGCATCAATTTTTGTACAGTGGTAAGAAGTGGAGACTTGTTGTCCATCTTTATGTGCAGACTATGATCCATACCTAAAGTTACCTGCTGAAAAAGTTATCGTTCAGAGCAGAGATAATGAAAGCCCGAGTGATGAATTCCTCGTCTCATGTCTATGAGGTTAAGCACTCGTAAAATGGCTGACCACTCTTCGGTAGCCCCAGTTAGGCAGTTTGAAAATCTACACGCTATCCTGCAGGGAAAAAGATTAAAATAGCTCTGCTGTTTTTCACAGGTCTCTCTGATGATTACCGCTTGGAAATACTGACCAGAGTCATTACCAAACTATATTTAGTGATCTTGCTCACAATGCTGCAAACATAGGAAAGTTGTGGGACAGGACCGACAGAAGAAAAAGACGTTGACATATAGGAAGATGGAGTTACCTTAGAGTACGCTTCATGTAAATCAAATTCAAAATAAAACGGAGGTACTGTACCGGGGTAGCAGCAAAAAATATTGACAAAAAAGACGTGGAGGTTGTTGGGAAGAGAAAGGCATGATTCAGCCTCTGCATGCTTAACATTCTTAGCTGCTGACCTCTATGGAAAATAACAACAGCCGGGCTTGAAGGTCGCAGTGCGGTGGCCAGTGGCTGAAGTTGACTGGGTACAGACCCATTATGTTAGAAAGAGATATTTTAACAGAATGATTAAAAAAATGATAAAAACGTAATGTAACCTTACCAGTAATGATTTTCCTTATTACTCAGAAAAAGACCAGAAGTGTTGAAGATGCTTGTTACCTCTTCGCTGTCCATCTTTAATGTATGTTAATAGGTCAGATTATTCTGTTTTACATTAGGACCACAGCTGTCAGTGGTGTTTTTGGACTCAGACTCCTGTCTGTACGATGTGTGGTCTATTCAGAAGAGACAGACATATATATATCTGAAAATAAAGTAAAGTTATAAATAAAGACATATTTACGTTTGATTGTGAGGTGTCATAGGTTCAGGGTGGATTATTGCAGTCAGGAAATAAGTCTAAATTTATCTTGCTTGGAAAATGGAAAGGACGGATCACGTAATTGGCATGAGGCTTAGGGTTGAAAAGACAGCATCATTACAGTGATCACAAACCATTTCACAAACGGTTCAGACTAATCCCTGAACAAACATGTCAATGCCAATGTCATGATGAGGCACCCGTGTCAACCCAAACAGGAAGTGTCTAAGGTGTTTTCTGCACATGGATTTAGTGTTAGCAGGGAGCAGATATTTTTGAAGTAAAGCATTAAGGCTTAAATCAATATTTTTCAATCAATATTTGCAACTTTTGTGGACGTTTTATTACTTGATGTCCCTTCATCCACTTCCGTCACTTTCCCTGCTCCTGTAGTATTTCCTATCAAAGCTTAAGACTTCTCATCTGACGTCAATTTATGTTTTTGGCTCAGATGACATTGGATGGTGGTAGCTTAGCATTGCTTCATATTTAGTGCAGTGCCTGCTCTAAACTTGTCTGTTTGGAGCAGGCTGTTTGTTTGGCCTGTGGCGAAGCTGCTTTCAGCTTTTCTTTCTGAAAGCGTACAAGTGCAATTATTGAGCTGCGGCAAGTAAAGACCGACTGCAGCTCTCGACCCCTGCAGAGAGCTGTCACCTGTTTATTCAAAGTTCAGTAAAGCTCGACTCAGTACACAGAATCCTGAATTGGAGAATCAGTTCTCTTGGCTGTTCTTGTAAACGTGCTGTTGTCTTGATCGATAACATCTCTTAAGTTGATGAGTCCCAGACGCCACTGCTACAGACCGATGGAAGTCTAGTAACATTGAACGTATCACGTGTCCAAATCGCACCAAATTCGACACTGCACTTCTTTGGGCCCTTAACAATACACATGCCAATTGTGAAGCAGATAAGATAAATGTTTCTCAAGATATGCCCGCCAAAGACAGAAGAGAGCATCCATTAGTAAATGGATGATGTCTTCAAAATATTCTATCCCTGGCCACAATCATAGGGTTTGTTGTTGGAAGCTTTGTCAAAACACAGACATTTCACTCTCTATTGTAGGATAGCATGTTCATTAGTTTGGATGAGTGGAACCAGTTTATTTTATCCACATTATACAGCTTTATCATCAGTTTGTGTGAATCCCAATGGCTCTGCGTCCATTCCAAGGACTGTATATGGTAAATGGACTGCATGTGTATAGGACTTCTCTGGTTTAACGACCACTCAAAGTGCTTTAGAGTACAAGTCCATCCACGTACACATCGATCACACACTGTTGCTACAGCCATCAGGGCATTTAGTGTCTTGCTCAAGGACACTTTGGCAGGTGGATCGAACCATGTTATACCTCCCGAGCTGCAGCTGCATACAGTAAGCTGACTGTAGGTTACCAGCCTAGAGAGGCATTATAAGTTGAAGCAAGTCCTCTTAAACCTTTTTATTTGAGCTGTGAACTGTTGGATGTGGATCTGTGGATACATATGGTTTGCTTATATGAGGAGAGAGTCAGTAGAGTCTGCTATGGAGCCACATCCTTGTGTTAAAGAGTGCGTAGAGATGACTGGTTTCAACCTGCTCAACTTTTTTTTTCAGTAAGGACACCTCCTCGTAAATGAAACGACTCTAATAAAGTAACTCCTGCTGCGCCTGCCAGACCACACGCTCGCTGTCGGCTGTAAAATATGACCGTGCTGCTTCCCTTTTTCTCTCCTCCGTCTTTGCACTTTCGACCCCTTCTCATTTCTGTTCTCTCTCTCCCACTTGATTTTTTTTTCTTCCTTTCTGTGGGTTCCTGTTTTGCCTCTGTCTTCTTTTGTCAACAATGTACCTCCCTTTTACTATAGTCAGTTGTTTCCCTTTGTCTGGTTTCAGCATGTTGTGTTATTGTTAATCGACAAACTGCACTTTCAGTCCTGGAATATTTTAAAAGCTGCCATACCATAGCCCACTACAGTACGCCCACATTTAAATCCCTAAAGAGTTTTAACTAAAATGGAGTGAGGTCATAAATCCAAACCTGACATTAATCATTTTGTATATTTTTACAAATTGAAAAAGTGTCCTTTTCTCTAATAACGTGTTCAACAACATTTAATAAGAAATCTGTTATTTTCGCTCGACCTTGGTGGCAGTGATGTTTACAATAGAAGTCAGTTTTTTTAACAGTCAGGAGACAGTTTTGTAGCACACATGAAGAATAATGAAATTAGTTTCTCTGTTGACCTTTGGTGATCTCTATCCATGCTGCTGTCATTTGTGAAAGTGTAGAGATTAAACAGTAAAAATGTCATATCATAGGTGTCCTGAATTATCAGGAATGTTTTATTGTGGTATTGTTTAAAATGTGCCGAAAATGTTTAAAAATTACTAAGGCTGTAATGATTCTCAAACCCTAACCTTCGGTTTCGGTTTGAGAATCGTGTGGGTAGACCGACTTTGTGAATATACGGACTGAACTCTTGGCGTTGAGACTGTGGGAGACATCTCACCAAGTTTTATATTTAAACATTATATTTATTATTAATAAAAATGATAATATAGCCACCACCATATCGCATGTGCAACATAAATATTAAAGGTAGAAGGCTTTAGCTGTAGAAGCTTTTTGTCAAAGCTCATTTTCCTGAAATGCAGGTTTCAATTCAACTTAAATGTAAAAAAGTTGTGCGAATTGTTTTCCAGAAGTCTTATTTCAGCTAATATCAGAATGTCATAATAATAATGAAGACAACAAACTAATAAGCTTTGTTTCCTAATGTTCAGATCCCCCTGACGGCAAAGTAGGCTAATTGTATCTGGGAAACTGGCTTACTTTGGTTAATGCTGGACAGTGTCAACCAAATCACCGCAGTTATCTGCCACGGTACCAACGATACCAGTAGCTGTTGGGAATTTTACCGTAGTTTACCATGTAGTCATTAACCATTTCATCCCTAGTGTGGGGATTTTATTTCCGTGACTGTCATGTCCACACTGTGATCACAGTAGAGACAGATACATTGTGGTGTAAGAACAGCTTTTGCTGGAATGCAAACAAAACAGTCGCTCACAGAAGAAAAGTCCAGCTCATGCTTGAGAATATAACAGACATAAATTGTCCTGACAAAAAGGTCTGTTGGCTGGTTCTTATCTTTTTAATGGGAAGGATGGCTCTGCTCACTGTACATATACTTCCATACCAGCCAGATCTTTTTCTGCTCTGCAGGGCCTCACTGTGTCAATCCCAGTAACCTGGTGGTTGCTTCTAAGAAGTCTGGCTATTGACCAGAGAACAGGACCAAAATAAACAACATACTGTGAGGGGATTAAGAGTGTTGGAGAGCTTCTAAAATTACAGCCCTCAGAACATATCCAGATGTTGCCTTTCTGATCCTCCTCAGGTAGCACACGTGACAGGGCTGTAGTGTGCAGAGGAGCAGAGAGGAGCGAGAGTGGCTCATGTACAGCAACCCTCTGGGTTAACCTCTTAACATTCTTCTGCCGCCCTGGACTCCAGCTGGTGTGATCAACCTGCTGGAGGCAGAGGGTCTCCCAGTGTGGAGCCGGCTCTGTGTCTGCAGCTGATCCCGTACTGAGCCGCTGAGAAAAATACACAGTGTGAGGCTCGCTGGAAAGAAAGGCTATTAACTCTAAGTCACTCACTTGTTCCTCTTCAGGCAATATTTAACCTTTCAAAGTCATTGAGTTTTACTCTCACTTACCAGAGAGAATAATTTAAACAAACAAAGCAAAGAAGAAGCAAATTTAAATTTTAAACACTGATTTTCAACGTTGACCCTGTGTTCACTTGAATATGACAATTAAAACGTCACCTTGAAATGCATAAATCTGAAGCTGTAGGAAGTAAAAACAAAGTTTAAACTAAATCTGAAACCAAAATATCATATGATTACCTCAATATCACTTGCATGCATATACATTTTAATTTCAACATGGTTCCCAAGAGCCCTTGAAAGTGTTTGTCACAAGTCATTAAAACATTAATTCAATTGGTGCAACAAAAAAAGAGAAAAATAAGTTCTTTTTGTAACGTAATGTTAGGAAAAGGCCACGTGTTGCTGTCTGCGTGTCTCCTGCCATCTCCCACCTCTTCTACTCTTCTAAATAAATCTGCATCTATCTGCTGAAATGAATGGTTTTGCTACCCTGCATTTTGTCCTCACAGAAACAAAATTATCATCACACTGTCCCCACAATTGTGTTATTATATTGAGCAGCCTAACTGACAAAACAAGTGATAAAAAAAAAAAGAAATCACACGTTATTTTACCACCCTGTGAGTTGGTTCAGTCCAACCTGTCGCTGATTGTTTTCCACAGCGTGCTCTAGCTGTCAATCACAGAATGGTGAGAAAAGTGCTGCTTAGCTTACCTGCGATTGTTCCCTGAAAACTGAAGACAGAAAAAAATTGGCCCACTGACTACTATCAAACGTCAAATTGGCTAAAAGTCACATTGTACTGTAGCAGAAATGTTGGAAAGAAACTGTGAGGCAACATTGGTTTAATTTGCCAGCTTGTACACTTAGCGTTGGCTAAGTGTCAGATAGGATTTTGCTGCAGAGACAACAGCAGCACCGTGCAGCAGCAAGTTATTCAGACCATCAGCGGAAAGTGAGAAATGCTCACCAATCTGTTAAATTGTTATTTCCTTTCCATTATGCTGCTCAGAGTCATCAGCATCCTCTTTGTCTCCTCTTGTGCCGGAGACATTATTAGAGATGGTCATCATGCATTTATCTCCTTTTTATCAGTATTGATTCATGGCTTAATTTATCTTGGTGTCAGAAATTGTATTACCTTTGTCCAATCAGTAAAAAGTTAAAGTTATCTTTTTCAATAAAAACATATGACAAATCCAAGTTTAAAATTGAGTCGTGCATTAAATAGTCCTTGATTTGATGTAAAGTAGGATAAAATAAACTGCTTTTCTTATGATTATTCATTCCTGTATCACACTACAATTACACGTAGTGGTGGAATTAGATAGTTGATGTAAGGCCCATTTCATTCATCTAAAAGGTGTTTTTTTGCAGTTTGTCGACCTCTAAGATGCCTTGTGACTTGAGAAATGCAGGCCTCATGCTTACTATTATTGAATCATATTTTTAATGATCAAAATCATCTTGTAATGTGTTGTAAAGGTATTTTTTATTCATATAAATGTTTGTCCTTGTTTGACCTCAATGATGGCTTCAGCCTGTAACCTCAAACTATTTTAGGCCACATAAGGGTTTTATCAACATAATTTCAAATATGAAACATCCATTCTTCTTATAATCATTTCCTGTCCTTATCCGCGCTGTTACATGCTGGTCTTGATGTGTTATTGGTTTTTATAGCCTCCTCAATCTAACTTAAATGGATCAGTGCATGCTGGCTGGAGCTTGATCGACTCAATCCAAGTGGTTAGGTTTAAATGCAGACAATCTGTTTTAGATCATTTATTTTTTTGTTTTCGGAGGGAGGACCCACAGATCCCTGCCAATTATGTATCTTTCCAAGTTTGCTTCCCCACTATATAATATTAACAATTAAAAATGATCAAATATTGCACCATTATTTGGTTTATCACAAATAGACAAATTAAAGATACATGTTTAAAATATATGTGTTATTGATGAAGCCGTATGATATGGGTGTAATTTAAGAGAAATTGTCCATTATTCAGCCTCTTATTGTAACAGGCAGTAGGAGACAGAGGCTTGAGAAACAGCTGCATTCCCACAACACTCTCCAGCACCCTGCTGTGTACTCCTTCCAGAAAAGCTCCACCAATCAGCTGGTTGTGTTTAGGTTATAGATTCCTAATGTCAGTTTTATGAGTTATGGTCTGAGTTGGGTATGCTAATCATGGTGAAGGATTTATGGACTTTTAGAAATCCTGTCTCCGCAGTGAAGTGGCTGCCTCATGGCAATAAAATCCCTTGGTCAGCAAAAAGGTTTGGTTATAGAAATATTTCCTGTGGTTTTTCCTACACTCAGAAGTCTGCCACATGGCTCAAAGATAGAGGATTTAAGATTAAACTCTGGATTAAACACAGAAACCAGCAATAGTTTAAAGCTGCAATTTTAAAAAGGAACTGTGCTGATATTACTGCTTTACTGCCATCAAAGTCTGCTGACAGGTCTTGGGGTCTATTGCCACATATGGGAAAAGATTCTAGTTGTCTTTGGTTTCAGAGAGAGTGAAAAGTATCTCTCTCTCTCTGTGTGTGTGTGTGTGCGTGTGCGTGTGTGCGCACACACAAAAGTAAAATGGGAATCTCTTTCTAGTCTCTTGAGCTTGGTAGACTTATCTCTCTTAACCAGGTACATGTCTATTTTGTATTTTCTGTAATTGCAGGTGAGATGGGAGTTGCTGCCTTCGGATTATCAAAGACAAAATAATAAGAATAGAGTTTCAGATTCGACTCTTGATCGACAATAGGATTCCTATGAAGAGACTTGAGTGTAGAATTAAAGCAATATTTTTAAACATTCTCCAAACCCAATATAAATCTATAAATTCATCTTTAATTAGCTTGTATTCTGGGTGTTTATACTGAATTCCCCAATTCTGGATTTTGAAGACAGTGAGCAAAAATGACCAAGACCAAGATATGATTGATATAACAGATTATATTAAACATATCTTTGGTATTTCTTGCTGCAGTTTCTTGTTCCACTTTGGCTGACATACACCCTCATTTTTTCTTTCAATAAACTGTGTGTGTGTGTGTGTGTGTGTGTGTGTGTGTGTGTGTGTGTGTGTGTGTGTGTGTGTGTGTGTGTGTGTGTGTGTGTGTGTGTGTGTGTGTGTGTGTGTGTGTGTGTGTGTGTGTGTGTGTGAATAACTCAACAACGTTTTAACAGATGCTCGCTAAAATTGGTGAGAATATTACTTTGGAGGTTATCTCTAGATGATTAACTTTTGGGGTTGATAAGTCAAAGCTCAAGCTAAAGGCGTGGTCCAGAAACACTCCAAGACATCTTGGATAATAAAAGCTAGAGAGACGATCTAAAGCTTTTATTGATTAGAATCAGAGTAAAGTTAGAAAACAATGTTATGCATAGTTTGAAAAAAAAGATTCTATATGGGACAATGGACGCAACCTAAAGCTTATGTAGATTGAAAATTATAAATGGTCATATGGTAGGACTGATGTCGTGATGTCACTCTGAACTACGAAGATTACATCATTCGTATAGTAATGCATTAACTTTTGCAACCGATACATTTATTTAGATTTACCAATTATCCGTCATCATATGGTGTAAGTGACATCATGGTGATGTCATTATGAAATGGCATTATTACAGAATGAAAAAGTAATCATTGCCTGATTGGGTTAGATGCAACATTTATGCAGGGTATGCTTTGCTCCTCCCAAGCTTTTTTAGTCTACTCTGCAAGTCATGTGGCTGCAGATAAAGAATATAGAAAAAGTTGTATCAGTGCTTGAGGGATGACCATCTGTGAGTGTGAAAATAAACACTTGGTTTTGGGTAGCTCTGCATTTCCTCTTTCTCACCACCCTCCATTAAAGATGGCTCCATTCACTTATCTCCTCAATCACAACATTCACGCTTTACTTCTTTGTGCTTATCACTTGTGCTAGTGGTAAGAGTGAAGAATCAAACTAACAGACAAAAGAGGATTATAATGAGTCCTATTAGTAAACTGATCTCGGACTGTTCAGTTAGTCTTCTGACAGATGACTGGTTCCTTTCACTGGACTGTTTCCACGCCAACAGTCACATCATTCCTCTTCTGAATATCCTCTCTGGTACCTCTCATCCTAATCCCACTTCTGGTCCAGACTCAATGGCCTCATGTATCCATAGTAACAACATACAAACAACTGGCCTCACAGACTTTCTGCACATCTTGGGAAATTCCTCTTACTGAGCGTCCTAAAATTTTGACAACCATTACATGGCTCCAGACTAACTTCAGTTGCACCAGCACGTAATTTAGATACACCCAAAATCTTTCACTGCGACTTTTGGATACCTATTATACATTTTCTTCACAGTTCCCATATATATTTGTAATTTCTGAAGGGCTTGGTATCGCCACTGATTTCCCAAATCGATTCACAACGTTTCGATTCGATTTCAGATTCCATTCAGTTTAAGGATATTTCATTCTATTATACCAATTTTACCTGGATATGAAAGTTCTCAGAGAACTAAAGCTGTAAACTGTGCAAGAAAACCTCTAAGTTGGTGCATTATTACAAAAGTATTTTTAGGTAGGCTCTTCGCTATAACAAATTTTGTTGGACAATATTTCTTCCCAGAATGATATTATTGTCATGATAATATAATAGCATTATCATGCAAGTACACCCTTTCATAGAGCAATGACCTTAATTCTTAAGAATATTCTGTCTGACATTTGAATTAGAATTCAAAATAATAAAATATCCTGAATAAATGAGACATAAACCAAACACAACCAAAACAATAAATAATATTTACTCTCTGGCTCTGTTAACATAAATTGCTCTCGAATAAATATTAAACATTTGGTACAGGATGTATGTTACCAGCTCGGTAAACAGGATGGGATGGTTATGATTTACATGAGCTTTGAGGTTTGTATTGTATTAAGTTAATATCCCAGTGTTTCCTCGAGGATTGCGTGTGTGTGCGCGCCAGTCCCATTTTCTTTGTGTTTAAACATGTGTCTCATAAACTCTGGAGCGAATCAAACAAACACAAAGTAAACTTCAGTACTGTTCAGGTCCTGATAACTTGTGATTAGTGTTGGTGTTTATTGTTCAAAGTATAAAGTGAGCGCAGGTCAGCAGGAGTTTGGAGGGAGGACACTGACACAGAACAAACCAACTGCTGCCTCTGCTCTGATCCTGAAGCAGCAGCGCTGATCATTTAGCGTGAGCGCTCCATATCGAAAACCCTGTATTCACACTTTTTGTCGCCACTGTTCAACAGTTTTTGCCTCATTCATCGCATCTAATTTCTGCTTCACTGTCCGTGTGTCAGTGTGTGAGTGAGTGGGGTGGGGCCTGTGTGTGTGATTGTAAACTGTGAAGAGGAGATGAGGAAGCAACACAACTCGCTAAAATACAGAGACACAACCAGTGTGACCAAGGACATTTTTTTGTCTCACTGCACAGATTTTGGGTCGCACTCTGGAGCTGTGTATTATTTTCTATTGTATAATCTCCGTAATGCATCACTGTCCTTGGGAGTTGATCTTCTTGCCCTGAACTTCAGATTTCAGTGCTCCAAGTAATGAAATTAGTTTTTTTCCTCTGGTCTTTTCTCTTTTACTGCCCAACATTCTTCTTTCTATCCGGCTATTCATCTCTCAACCTAAGCCTCTGCATCGTGGGCTGAATCAGCATCATGAGTGGAAATGCAGACCCTTGGGTCAGAGAAAAGGCATGAGTGTGCAAAAAAGGCTGAAGTGCACATTTCCTAAGTATCTTCTATCCTCGGATAGCTCCCATGGCTGTTGCCCGATTCGCCTTCCAATTTTTCATTCCTATTTGCGTATATAGTCGATGCTCGTATGAGGAAGAATTTGAGTAAAATGGACGAAGGGAACAGTTGTGTGTCAGCCTGAACATGATATCTGAACATCACAGGAACACACGTGTGATGCATGTTTACTGGAAAAGTTTTCAACCTGCATTAGGCCTCATCAAATTAATTCATGGTTGGCTGCGTCAGCGGAGACTTCAGTCTGAAGTCACTGCTAAAACCAAAAAATCAGTAGCACAATGATCAAGAAGTTCAATGCGGTTTTGCATGGAATTCAAACCGCGACGTTGCAGTTATATTATATGCAACTTATCCTCTCTGCCATCAGGACACCCCAGCCCTGCAGATATTATTCTAACCCCTCTTCACTCGTGCACATGAAAGCTGGAAATGTCAGACCTGCATGAAACCCAGGTCGACTTCAGGCTCACAAGTTGCTCTAAAAGGGCTATTTGTGAAACAGCAAGGGTCTTTCTTGAAGTGGACCTTGTCATTGCTCTTTGTTTGTTATGTTTCCAAGAGGCATTTAGTTCAGCGGCCAACACCCTACCTTCATCATAAGGATGTAGAAGTCACTTTAGGGCTGTATAGAAATGCAGTACAGTGTTATTTTAATCTATGTTCGTCTTTGAGCAGGATTACTCAAAATCTACTGAACTGACTGTGAAGGTGTTGGGTATGGCCAAAGAGGGGTCTCTTCTTTCTTTAATATGGCGAGATAGGGCGGTAGCCTGGGTGGAGGAATGCGGTCAACTAGCTGCCTTCTATTTTATTTAGTTGTCATAATACCTTTGCAATTACAGAATTGTGGAAAATTCAGATATTGTATTACTGTTGGTAATATTATTAAACCTGGACAAGGATTTCAAAAATAAATTACAAGAAAGGAGAAAAAAGAGTCGCACACAGTTGGAATGGAGACTATGGATCAAAATGGAATTAGGTGTTGATTTTATATAATCTGTTCAAAATGGAGATTCTAAATAATGTAATTCACACATTGAAAGTTGTAAAAAAACATTTTGGTGGAGTTAAAGTCCCAGAGACAGCCCCAATGGATTCTACAGTTTCTGCCTCAGGGCGAGGTTCCACAACTATCAACTGGAAAATGTATATTTTATGTTCTATACCTCAAAGACGATATTTCAGATTACTCTTCTAAGTTGTCCTGCTGTACCCTGTGACATGTAGACTCCAAACTCAGTGCTGCTAAATTGCTAAATACTGTTCTTCAATGTCTACCTGAAATGATCTCAGTCAAAAATCATGTCAAAGTTTGATTTGAATCTATTATTAATAGGTTTTCAGAAAAGCACTTAAGGGGAATATCAGACATGCTCCTGTTCCTCTATGCTGACGTCCTCTCCCACTCACATGCTGGCAGAGGCATGGAGGAACTAAGTAAACAAACTTGCGCTTGGGATTATAACAAGCCAATGACGTGGTTTTTCGTTTTAGAAATTCTTAGCAGTTGTATTGAAAGGCAAAGCCTACTGACTTAAGCTAATGGAAGAAACTTCTGCATGTGGGTTTTCAACAGTTCTAGTAATATTGTGATACCAATGTGGTCGTCCAGACTCTCAACATCTAACGGATGGATTAGCATGACATTTTGTACCAACAGTCAAGATCCCCAGAGGATGAATACCAATGACTTCTGTGACTTTTCCTCTAGTGCCACCATGACAATGGGATTTGTTTGTTTTTTTGTGAAATATCTTGACAAATATTTAAATGAACATGAACATGTGTGCCCCCTACAGGATAACTTCTAATACCATAGGTTATCTTCTTACCTTTCACTTAGTTCCATCATCAGCTCAAAATGTCACCATGTCCATTACTGCATTCCTGCAAAATCTCTAACATTCCCATCAGCTTCTGTTGTATCATGCTAAAGTTAAAAATGAGCTAAACATTTGCGAGTATTCGTGACCACAACCCCTTCAAAGTGAAAAACACCTTATAACACTGACACATATCACCAGTACATTTCTTTAGCTTTCAGATGATGTACGTTAAGAATTCATAGAACTGAGTGTTCATTATTATTAAGCTGTCATTTTAATAACTTTCCTGGGACCCAACATCTTGGGTTTCATTCACATAACGTAAAGTCTCCACCTTCCCTGGTATATTCAGGGTTCAGAGCATGTCATCCTGCAAGTTTAGCCTTGCAGGATGACACAGAGGCTGTGGAGAATGATTTATAAGCCGTTTTCAGACATGACCTTCGGGTAAAATTTGAAGAATTGGCTACGGAGTTCATCCGCAGTTTGCTTTTCACACATGCACAACACAGCAGGAGGTATTTTGCACAGACGCGTTCACAACAGCAACAAATCCTTCACATTATTCAGGCGACAAGTGGAGCAGCTGGGTGCAGCAGGCAGAGGCAGGAAGCGACGTATTAGCTCCTCTGCAGAGATCACATGATTTTCTTGACAACAAACAGACACCGGTGTCGGTTCTTATTGTCACAAACTCTCTTGACATCTTCGTCTGTTTGTTCTACGTGTGTGTGTCACCACTTTTTCAACCGGAGAAATTTGTTGTCTTTTAATTTTTTTCATTTTTGCATCTTGCGCGTGTTAGAAGCGTCATCACCTCCCCCCCATCGCTCGCGGTGAATCCAGCAGTGGATCCCCTGCTGTGTTCACACATCGACTTCTCCTGGATTTCTAAGGACATTAAGTCAGGCAGGGAAAGTCCGCAGATTCACACATTCACCTCCTCTGGAGAAAATATGGAGGAACTGTGGAGTTCAGTGCATATCTGAAAGCAGCTTAAGAAAGAACACAGTAACATTGTTCAACACTGTAAAACTACACACTTACAATTAGTGAAAGCATTATTTCTACAACGGTAGTATTTCTATTACTGTTACTCTCGCTTGCTTGCTTGAAACCTTTCCACGCACCAGTCTGTCCACACCTCTGCTTTATTTTTTAGAAGCTGACTGATTTATCAGTTGGTTGATATGAGCATTTCACATATGTATAGGTATCACCAATTGCTGATATTTATTTTATTTTACAGAATGCAGAAAAAGATGTGCATTTATTTTTATTTTCTTAAGCCAAGTACGATATAGTTGGTTGTATTTGCTTTCTTTTAATTTTTTGATAACGACATCTGAGGAATCAATGACATTTTTGCAATATATACATCAGCGGATATATTGGTATTAGTAATTTCTTACTTACTGATAACGGCATCA
The DNA here is from genome assembly GCF_009819705.1 of Hippoglossus hippoglossus. NCBI lineage: Eukaryota > Metazoa > Chordata > Actinopteri > Pleuronectiformes > Pleuronectidae > Hippoglossus > Hippoglossus hippoglossus. The sequence continues at coordinate 14,688,217 of NC_047164.1, read as the reverse complement.
GCTCCAAAAATCGGTTGTGCTCTAGTAATTTAAACATGGCAGTGGAGGTTGATAGCGACATAGCCTTTTATTTTTGAGGCGCAGTTTCCCGGTAAGTCGTACATATTTTTACATATTTTTGGAGAAGAACAAAAACAAAGAATAGAATTACTGGAATTAAATGAAAGATGGGAATCTGATTTCTGCTGGATAATTGTAACCATCACACTTCTCAAACATCAGGATAATCACTGTAGCACAGTTTAGCCCAGTTATCTCCTCTGGCTTCTCCCTCTGGATCCCTCGATCGTCTTTCCTCTAATGAAGCTCCTTGTCTGTTTATAAATATGCCTGGCCATGAAATTGAAGTCACTTACTATCGTCCAACATGGTTAATTTGGTTATAAGATGTTTAGTCAGAGCCATGTTTGCCAAATCTCTATAATGGTGGTGCATGACCCACAGTCAGAATGGCCACAATTACGAGAACTAAGACACAGGTTGAAAAATAACAGGACATCCCTGTAACAGTGCTGCTTTGTACCTGATCATTTACCTCGGACTATTTCCATTTAATTGGCTGCAGCTGTTTCACCCTCCACTGAAGATACGTGCCGCTCTGTATGAATCTGTGTGCACGTTCATTGTGCGCTGTTTGCATTGAGCTGGATCAAATATCTCAGGTTTAAGGGTACATCGTACATATTCGTTTAAAATGAAGTTGTCTGTGTTTCTGCATTTTGGCTCCCCCCCCTACACACACACACACACACACACACACACACACACACACACACACACACACACACACACACGTAAACAAACAGTCGAGCACACACACACACACACGCGCACACACACGCACACACGCATGCTTGCGCGCCCTTTACCTAAATAGCAGTAAATTGGACAGAGAAGGGCCACCTGGTTCCTGTGTGTTTCAGAGAGCTTTACTTTTAGGGCGAGCCTCGCTACTTAGTTAAACAAAAGGGCCTCCGTGTTGGTCCTCTAGATAAACACACTTTCCTGAGAAAACACGGACACGGTTACACTTTAACTTACCCAGGGAGGCCACAGCGACATCCTCCCGGACAGTTTAGGTCGGATTGGGCTAGAGTTCAGACCCGCAGCGAGAATCATGCGCTGCACGTGAAACCATGCTGGCCTGTCAAACAATGGAGCCTTTGACAGCCCTGCCCTCCCTCCCCGGTCCACAGTACAGTCGGAGCACTGTCTCTCTAGGGCTTGGGTGTCACTCCCCATCTCTGTTGTGCTCCCCTGGAGCTGACCAGCTGGCTTCTAGGCTCTGGGATGTGAAAGCAGCCGCACAGAGGAGGTACAGTCAAAGTTCAGCCCAGATTAGCCCAGCAGAGAGGCCAGCAGCATCTCAGCCAAGTCCAAACTATTCCTACATAAATAACCTGATAAGACTGGACAGTTTAGAGGAGGCTGAACTGCTCCTTTTTTAGTCCGAACCATCTCAGATCCTCTCAGCTCTACTCTAAAACAATTTTTTATGATGTGGTATTTTTTCAAAGCATCTCTACACATATAAAACACTAGAATTTCTTTAAAGGGATAGTTAGATTTGATTTTTTTGCAATAACATTGTTGTCTTCCAGTGACACATTGACAAGGTTGTAGTGGAGGCATACTAACTGTTTAGAGTGGATTACAGGTGCTCTCTGCTATGCTCCAAGTTCATACAGTCATATCACAAGTATCTCTGTGCATGTAAAACACAAAGGAAAACGGAGGTAAGCTTACAGTATATCACTCCGCCTGAATCACTGGGATAAAAGAATGTGTTGAGTGGTCTTATGCAGAGACAAGAATGCGGTTTCTTTGGTATAAGGTCAACCCTGAAGCCATTGAGCCAGGATTTACAGTACGTACAGTCAGGTAACAGTTTTCAGTATTTCAAACAATGAATAAAGGCTCCTTATCTCCGTGGTGGATGATGAACATAAATGCAAGCAATAAGTGTTATCTGATGATGTTGTTATGTGAAGCTGCCACCTCCCCCCCGGCCCAACAGCAGTCGTGTAAACAGACAGCACTCTGGAGGAATGCTGTACTCTGTGACCTCCCGCCCAGAGTGCTGTTACAGTGCACTGAGTTCAGCTGAAACAGCCTGCCCCATGCTGCGCCTCCCCAAAGCTCCGCCTCGCCCTACCCCAGCCTGAGGCCCCTCAGGGTGGAAAAAAACACACCTCTTTCACCCAACACCACCGCCTCCTCACATACATACGCAAACATGAACAGACACACACACCCACACACACACACACACACACACACACAGACACAGACAGACAAGTGCTCAAGTGCTCCCTTTCTTTATCACCCCAGCTGTCAAAGCAGCAAGGTTAGTTTCGACAGTTTCAATCTATCTTCGTTTGAAAGATCTAACGAGTCAATTTATTATACTTAGCCCTGCCTCATACAGTTCATTTTTTGAGTAAAGAATGATGCATATTGTTGTTGGAAATATACTTTCAATAAAAGAACAGATTTTCATTATTAAACTTGTGTCCGGTACTCGGAAGCCCCTTTTAGTCATTACTTTATCTCGTCAGTCAGTATTCCACTATTCTATTTGCAAACCTCCTGACAAGCAGATGTACTGAGCTCGATTGTGCGATGGAAAATAAAAGTGCATGTTTTAAAACCAAAAGGCCACGTTTGTGTTTTCTGTGAAATTAAACCCCTAATTTCTCAGAAAATGTGGTTGAGGAGAGGCCGAGTGTTGTGTCAAGCAGACACTGCCCTCTGCTGGAGTGCAAACAGAGGAGAGAGGGCAGGTCAGGGAGGGAAGAGGCCACGAGATGTGAGTTTTGTGACACACCGATTCACTCATAAAGAGAAACAGAGAAGAGGTGAGGCACAGTCACTGAAACAGAGGAGAGACATATTTATATTCAGTCTGCCTCTCAAATAGTTGCAGCTGTCGGCCCATTCAAATGGAATGAATAAATCAGGTGAGACATCCGGTGGAAGTCGTATTTAACGCATCCCATGAAGTTGAGTTGTAGCTGCTTATACCTGTCATGGGTAATGACTGTGAAGTGAATTGTATCACTGATTGCAGTAAAAGGCTCACTGATTATCACTTCGCTGCACCTCATCACATTCAACACCAGGAAATTTACACATATTTGTGTTGCCATGCACAGAATGAAGACACATGCATGCCTGCGTGTGCGGAGGCATGCATGCACACACAATCGCAGTTAGCCGATGTCTGAGGAAACGAGGAGATGTCTGGTGCCATAGCAACCAATGCGGATATCCCACCCCTCCAGAGCGAGAGGGGGAAAAAAGAGAAGTGGCAGTGACAGATTGACAAGACCCTAATGAGATATTTGATACAGAGATGAACTCTATCCATCTATCCATCTATCTATCTATCTGTCTGTCTATCTGTCTATCCGTCTGTCTGTCTAATGTCCCTGTCTTTTTGCCTCTCTCTGTCTCTCTTTTTAGTGTTTCTGTGTGTCTGTCTTTCTGTCTTGTCTCTCTCTGTCTGTCGCTCTGTCTATATAATGTATCTGTGTCTGTGTGTGTGTCTTTCTGTCGCTCTGTCTCTGTCTGTCTTTCTGTCTATATAATGTGTCTGTGTCTGTCTCTGTGTGTGTGTGTGTGTGTGTGTGTGTGTGTCTGTCGCTCTGTCTCTGTCTCTCTGTCGCTCTGTCTATATAATGTATCCGTCTCTGTGTGTCTGTCTTTCTGTCTGTCGCTCTGTCTCTGTCTCCCTCTCCCTGTCTGTCTTTCTCTTTCTCTCTCTCTCTCTGTGTCTGTCTGGTTGTCTGGCACTTTGTCACAGTGACACTAAACGGGGAAGTCGAAGCCTTAAAATGTGGGGACAAACAACATTGGGGCGTATTTGAAAAAAGGAAAATGGAAGCAGCGGAGTGAGGGCAAGAGAAGGGGAGAACACACACTGATGAGGGAAGGGGAGAAATGAAACGAGGCAAGAAGAAAAAGACTCCGACAACTCTCTGGGGCACGTCTGTCTGTTGTGAGCACGGAGCCACAGCCTGAAAACACAGACACTGCCGCAGTCTGCATCAGCCTCCCTTTCACCGCCCTGACTCCCATTTGAACTGCAATCTCATATGTAATGCTATTATTCTGGCCCATATACCCAGTTACGTAACACTCCGAGCCAAATCCTGTCCTCATTCTACGTAGCAGCTACTCTCGCTCTGATCAAAATGTTGGGCTCTGTGTCAGTACGAATATTTGATGGTTTGAACAGCTATTTGCTCTTGTTACGATCTGATCATCTTTGTTTTTCTCTTCCTTAGCTTCCTGTGGGAACTTCTGTAGAGGATGGAATCGGCGACCATGTTTGCCAACGGTAAGTTGAGCCTCACTTCCTGGGCTGGCCTGCAGGTGGAAGTCACACCCACTGCTCTGTGCTCTATACACACACAGTGCAATACAAGCAACAACACCACAGTTAGGGGAAAGAAAATAAACTCCACTCCCATTTCACTGTGCCCGTGTCTGCCAAGTCTGGTGTGATGTGACAAGGCGACAGAACGTCGATGGCCACTTCACCTTCGTGCGACGCCGTGGCGAGTGGGAGGCCGTGTTTTTGTTTTGTCCGTTCGCTGTTGCTGATGCTTATGTCAATGGTTTATGGCAGAAGACCACATGAAGTGACTCACAGCACAGGCGTGACCTAATTTTTTATATTTTTTTTAGGCCAGTGTCACTGTGAGGTCTACGTGCGGCGGCAGCCAGCTTGACTAATATTGTTCCGCTTCGATGTGCTGCCCTGAAGTGAGTCGGTGCTGCCAGGGAGGGTTGAATGAGACTGTAATTATCTGAAAAAAAGTGCACGATAGATTTTAGATACAAATTTTGACCTCTCTTAAGTGGTGCGACCTCTAGTAGGTGATCATCATAAATAAACAGCTTTTAGCTTTTAACAGCGTTAGGGTTTTACCTAAAAAATACTTAACCTCATATGACCTAATCTTACTGTGTTGTTGAGACTTGCTGGAACAAGTTTACGTGATGATAATTCAACTTTTTCACTCAGCCCTGCAAAATCTTAGAACAGTTTTAGTTCTCCAGTGCATCCCTGTCCTCACCTCTCTGCGAATGAAACGACTATAAAGTGCAGGGAAAAGCATCCTGTTGCTCGCCTGCTGATGCTCTGTTACCTGGGGTAGCACAGAGTGGCTTGTCCGCCTCCCCCCCCCTCCTCCCTGGGAGTGCAGCCCCACCTGATGCACACATCTGCTTGCCCACTCGTCTACGCCACGGCTTGGGGGAAGCGGGTGGTCGTGGGGGGTGGGGGGGTGGGGGGTGGGGCAGTGGAGCAGGGTTGGAGCGCCAGCCAATGACGCTCCTCATCCAGACAGCGTTGAAGTGACTTGACACCAGTATTCAGCCAATCGCAGAGCACTGCAGCAAAGACAGCAGCAGTAGTAGAAAAAAGAAAGAAAGAAAAGAGTAAATACAGTCAGAATTTTTTACAAAGGGGGAATCTTTGCTGTGCTGTGTCATAGTGTTCAGTATGACAATATTTCAATTGTTCGATCATAATTATTCAATCGCTCCTGGATATTGGATCCAACTATTGATAGTTAATATCGTCTTTTGAATCTGGCACAGTTAAAGTTCTACATTCTGTGTTTTGTACGATATCTATGAAAATGATTTGGATACAATTGAGATACAATTGGTTTTATAATCAGCAACATCTCATCCACTCCTGTTATTCACAAGAACAATACCTAATGGGATGGCTGCCCCTGAAGTTCCATATCACTCTGTTCAATGTTAAAAGACAAAGGAATATGACAGGCGATGATCGGTCTCTGTCTGAGCACCATCTCTGGATTGCCCCTCAACTCACCTTCATCTGAAGCCAGATCACATAGTCTTCACACAAGGTCATTGTGACAGAAATCTGTGTCTTTTAATAACGAAAAGGAAGAGTAGAGTTTTGTCTCTCCCTTTTTATTGTCATTCAGTCCTAAACCCCCGTATGTCCCAAACTCACTACCTCAAATATGTGGAGCATTTTGTTGCTACTGCACTGTTCTCAAAACTCAGCCCTGTCACTTCTTAAAGAATTAACCCAGAATGTGGGTTGTCAGTTTCAGGACCTGTCGAGTCCGTCACAGCAGAAAAATCTGACTCATTACCTCGAGTGACACTGTGTGGCTGTACAGACTTAGCGGCTGCAGATATGTGTCAGACAGCACTGGCCAACCGGCAGAAGAAGCTGTGTGTCGGTGTGCACGTTACTGTGCATGTCACTGTTCCCTCAGTGCTGTTATTTCTGTGAGGGAATTAGAGGAGGACGTAGACGACCAGTGCACTGTTTCAATTGCAGTGTCTGTTGTTTTGTTTTTTTATTGGGGTGTTGACGTAATAAAATCACATCGGCACAAGAAAATGTTTCACCAACATGATGCAAGATGGAAACAGTCTTTCCGACCATCTGTGGGTCGACGCAGTCTTAAATTTATTTACCCGTCAGCTAATACTTACACAGTGAATACTTCTGAAGCTCTTGGAGCGGCCTGAGAATCATGCACATTAAACACAAACAAGAATAGTTTCTATAGCTGCTCATTGTTTTACATCAGAGTGACCTCATATTGCTACCACAGTTTAGTTAATACATTCTCAGCATGACCTCGTCCCCACCCCTGAAAGGGAGAATATTGTTTGTTCTTATTTGTGTTGAGCAAGATTGTTTCCGAAGCTTTCTTAAACTAACTTAAATTACTTTTGTTTGTTTTAAATGTAAGATATGGGTAAAAAAACAAGTAAATCGTTTTTGGTATGGGACTGCATCAGAGAGAACCCATTCAATTTTGGTGCAGATCTTTAACATTGCAAGATCTGGTGTTTTTTAAGTATTTTCTCCATTTTCCCACGGAGTAATTCATGTGTCCTGATGAAAGATATTTAGGGAACTGATATCTACCAGTGTATGAAATTCTGTGCGACTGTATTGTATTGAAGGGGGCTGATTGGGCCTTGACGGAAGTATGCGCTCTGCCAAGTGCCACTCTAGTTTTATCTTTTGGGAGAGAAATGTTCCCTCTAAGAGCTTTGTAACGTTTACTATTGATAAATGATGATGTTAAGCTGCAGAAGTACTTTTTAATTAATAAAAATATATTTTAAAGACTAGATTCTCAACTTTTCAACAACCTGTTTAGTGAGTTTGCTTTAAATCCATTTTCTCTGTGGAAGGTTCCACTGTAGTGGATTTATGGTAATATTTGTAATATAACATGAAAAATAACCCACTTATTTTAGTTTGACGAATTTAAAATGAAGTGTTTTTGAAAAGTCAGTGCCACTGAAATGACTCCCCCCTCAGACAAAGTTGAATATAACGTCTGCAGTCCTCTTAGTCTGTTACTCAAATTATGGCAAAAACACAGACGGGTCGATTCACATTATGGATCCGAGTCCAAATCTCACGGTAAATATCGTCCTTTCTGTCTCTGACAATGCTACATAAATTCATCATTCTTCTACGTATGCTCTGTCTTAGCACAAAGAATAGATTTTTGATAAAACAAAATTTGACTTAACTACTTCATAATTATTTTATATTCTCAACTTCCTTTACTTGCAGTCAAATAACATTTAAGGACACACAATGTATTCATTTAGGAGCAATAACAGCCATATGCCCACTCTTTAACAACACAGAAATACCATCCTGTCTGTAAAGGTATAATAACTGTCAGCATGCTGTACCTTCCATCTGTGTTTGAGTCAATAATATTCCGTTATTGATCTCCATTGTTCAAACAACTGGGATTCCTGCCACATAACTTAGATACTTTTCAAATGGGCATGACAGGAATGTCTTAACACCTTAACTCACAAACACCCGCGAGAGAAGAGACAGAAGAAGAAAACCAACCACTTTTATCTCAACAAAGTTAAAGTCAGTGAAACAGGAGAAAAGTCTGCCTGATAATCCCAATGAACTGGTTTAACCTTTCACTTCACTATTTAAATCACTGACTTGGGATTTGAGCTGCATTATAGATGTGTGGAACAAGGGGACCTGAAAATAGGAGATTCAACAAAAATAAAATCAGTATTAAGATATCAAAATAGACAAAAATCTTAAATTAAAATTAAATTGTTCCGTGTTATTTTGAGTTGAGCTAAGTTATGATGTAGCTTTCAAATGAGACGTCATTTTGTTTGAGTTTTCGGAACTATTGGGCTCCATGCGTAATGAGCGCGTTATAGGAATGTGATTGTCAGGCGCGACTTCTGTTGGAGCTACACTGAGGAGAGAGACTGCTGTGCCCACTGTGTGTATCTGTCCCCCTGCCCACCCTCCATCCCAGCTTCACAGCTATAGTTCATGACTCGCCATGTCGTCTGTGCATGTGTGTGTGTGTGTGTGTGGTTACACTCTATGGGGAGTCGTCTACCTTGTGTGGACCAAAAGCAAAGCAAATCCCCAGAATGTAAATCATCAAATTTTAAGGTGAAGACGTGTTTAGAGGTTGAGGTTAGGGTAATGAATAAATGAATAAAGGCAAACAAATATAAGTCAATGTAACGTGTGTGTGTGTGTATAGGTGTAGTTGTGTGTCAGCGCGGACTGGAAAGGTTAAGGAGGCACATTGCAGACTTGGGTGGATCTCTGCACATGGCCTCGACCACTGGACAAGACTTTGTGAAAGAAGAATATTCTTGATTGTTCCAGATTGTGGGTGTGGGTCGGTGTGTGTGTTCGCGTGGTCAAGGATATGACTCAGGCTGAGTTTCTTTGGCGGAATGACTGTTGGTTTCATGTGATCACTCCAAGTGAAAGTGCAACTGAGTCATCAGACAGACACAAGGGTGCAGGAAACCACAGTGATGTCTACACACACACACACACACACACACACACACACACACGCACACACACTTTTTAGGAATTTTTTTTTCTTGCTCATAAAGGCTTTTCATTGAATCATGTCCCCATTGGTATTTTAAAGACACACCCAACACAATAGTTTGATTTATTGGATTTGAAACAAAAGCATTTGTTCAATAGTGACAGACGGACACTGGTGAGACACTCATCTGAACTACTGACCCACAGACGATTACAGTAACTAGAACTGTGCTGTTTTGATAGTGTTTCCAGGATTGAACACGTGTATGCAAAGGAAATTAAAGCTTTATATACATGAGAGAGAGCGAGAGAGACAGAGAAAATTATGCTATAACAGTATTTCTGATATTTTCCAATCTTCCAATCTTTTCTGTTTAATACAAACTCAAAAATGTATCATTAAAACGTTAAAGCTTGAACAGAGATTTTCAGAGGCTTTAATTTGAGGGAGGAAGAAGACGATATAACACTGTAGAATATTTAATAAGGGAGCATGTGTTGTAGTTAACTTGTCATATTTGTTTGAGTTTCTTGGTAATTGTTTTTTTTCTGTGACTTATTGTGGTTATCATTTGTTTAACATTTAGTTTTAAACATCATTTTTATAATTTCAGTGTTGGAGGGGCAGGATTTTTCAAAGGCCATAAACAATGTGTCTAGTCCTCATTATAAGAGAATTAAAACACAGACATTTTGCACTGAACAGTAGGGGATAACCACTAAACCCTTTCTGTCAATGTTTCATTTTTGAGACCCTGGCCCCTCTTCTGCCCTGTCTACAGGTGACAGACCCATAGGTCCCAAACAACCACAGGAACAGATTGAAGCAGAAATATCGTTTATTTATAATAAGAAGGGAAAAAGTTTGCCTAAGTTGGCTTCAGGGTGGTCAGGCCAACGCAACAAACAAAAACAATCAAACGGAGACAGTAACAAACCTTCATTAACAAAACTATCGGCCAACTCATTCTTATTCAAACTCCATTAGGACATGAGCATGGAAGATATAGGCCGATATCTTGCATATCACAAGTGAAACAAGTGTTAGAGGAAGATGAGTTATGCTCTGCACATCCCTGATCCTGTTTAGACTTTTTATAAAGTTTAACTTCTCCTGGGAGGAGAAGTCGACTGTAGGAGCCGTCATTCTGTTGACCAATAGACAGTTTTTTTTTATCTGTTAATTCGCATACATGGTCACACACACGTCACATATCATATGTTCATTTACAATGACGGACATATCGAATCTAATTTGGAACACGCAACAAAATGACCAGAGTTGTATCAATCTAAGAAATACTGTTAGCCGCATCCAGTCTAAATTATGTCAAAGCTCGATAAAAACAAGTATAAAGTACAAGTATAAAATTAATAGAAAATTACTTTTACTGCACCTCAGAAAGAGTCAGTCAGTCAGACTTGTGTATACTTTAAGAATAAATAACTAAGAATAAATCAAGATTGCTAATTAGGGATAATTTAGAGTGGGCTCCTCCTGGCAGTTTGACACGGTGCAGGTAGAGTAGCTGAAGTCACGTCTTTGTTCGAGCTTGGAGTGAACTTTTGTTGCCTGAGAAAAGCTTGTTACAAACCTAAATTGCGAACTTGTTTGCTGTCCGACTCTGACTAACTCTTCCAGACTAATTACTGGCCTCTCATAGATCCAGATGATTGGCTGTCCTCCTCCTCCACAGCAGACATGTGTAACAGTCTGGTAATGTCTGTGTGATGTTTGGCATTTTCCAAACCAGAGCACGCCGCTAGCTGTTTATTAGCACAACTACAAGAGAGTGATGTCCCAAATGAAAAAGAGTAACTTGTTAGAGGTGAAGGGTGTGACCACAGACGGTCTGAGTGACATCAGCCGCAGGTTTCTGAAGGGCGGTTTTCACAACGTAATTTTGGGTTTGCCGACCCGAATTTGGACAGATGGGGAGGCGGTCGGCTGTGAAAGATGTAATTCAAGAGTTGCTGTGAGAGGCAGAGAGGCCTGTCAATCAAACAGAGACCACAGATTGTCAGAATGATGTAGCGAAGAGAACGTATGAAAGTTTAAAAATTGAATAAAATAGGCAATAAAAAAAAAGATTAAATAAAATAGAAATACACAGAATATATAAATAACAGCTCTACATCAACAAAAGTCAACCTGTATCACACATTATTGATTAGATGATTTCCTCTGATATTGTATATTAAATGGTGTCTGATTGTGTAGTTACTAACCATTTTTCCGTTCCCAATACCTGGACTTTACTTATCTGTCGATACCGATCACCGATCCAATACCTGCACATTTAAAAAAAGAACTTGTTAAATGTGTTTTTGACAGTTGTACGCCACTAACCCTACATTGAAGTGATGATTGCTGTCATTGTTCTGTGGTCCATTGCTAGTGTTGTAATTGGCAACACCCCTCGAAACTGAAGCCTTGCAATTGGTACACTTCCCTGTTTTGCTTGTGGGTCTCTCCAGCGAAACACCACCTTTGGCACCTTTGGTTGATACGCGGTCTTGCTGTGGCTAACTCATAGCCTAGATCTTCCAAATAGGTACGCGCCGCCCAATAGCTAGCATTCCACATGGCAAGTTGGCCAGATGTGGGATGTAGGCCAAATCTGGGCCAAAACAATTTTGCTGTGCGTCTATGTGTTGAAAATATTGAACTGTTGACTGAATTTTGCTGTAAGTCCAAAGAAACTCTGCGTTATCTTGAGCCAGCGTTGGGAGTTTTGCTGCTATCTTGGGCTCACCATTTATAACATTGATCGTGATTTTCTGTCCCATGTGTTCATTTTAGCATTTTTACTTTAACAGTATTATTTGATGGAATTAAATATCAGGTTTGTAACATTATAACAAGGACTACAGATAATCAGGGTGTTGTTGAATGTAGTTATTTTGTCTGTTTCTCTTCATTATCATTACATTCGGAAGTTGCCCACATTGCCATTAATTGTTTGCTTCTCAGTTGCACAAGCTTTCTGCATTATTCACCGAGACAAATCAAGTTGTGGCAAAATATCTCCCTTTAAATAGAACTCGAACCGACCAATTTAAATTCAATTACAGTTGACACATACTTTGCACACAGATGGAATGGCCTCCCCCTTGCACGCTTGGCTTGTTGGCGTCTTTGTCTGCTGAGGTACTGCAGCAATAATCACAGCCAAATAGAGCAAACAGCACCGTTTTTTAAATGACCTGCAACCTTTTATAAAATAAAAATCTTTCTTATGCTTCAATAACTGACAGAGCTGACAGTGCACAAATCATCGTGCAACTGGATATCACATATTACCTGCAGAGTCCTTCACAGACTTCCTTTCCTTTAATTGAATACAGGCCCAGGCACTGGAAGTGTCACTATATTAATGTTACAGTCAATTCCTATGAATTCAATTGACAAAATTAGATTTATTCGATCAGAAAAATTAAGCTGTTTTCCTGGATAAGATTTGATCATTCGACGCTGTAATCTTGTTAATTTAAAAATGTATATGCCTTTTGAGGTGCTTTTGTGAGCGATCCCTCATCATCTGAAGTCTATCTATTAGGCCAGCCTCTCCGCAAAACTGACGAGTCTTGTGGCCAAGCACACCATTAACTGGGGAATTAGAAACCCTGAGAAGTTGTTAACCACCGCAGTCATTCACATTCCACATAGACTCTACTCCGCGCAGGACCTCTATGAGCTGGGGAAGGGGCATGGTCTGGGGGAAGCTGGGCCAATGCTATTGGACCCAGTGGTCTTTAATTAGAGGGAGAGTTTGGCAGGGACTGATGGAGGAGAAAGGCTCTCAGGATGTGAGTCCAGGGTGAGAGGGTTCACACACACAAAACACTGGCTTTTCATCACTGCATGACTCACTCAGCTTGTGTGTAAAGTGCGGTGTATGTGTGTAAATGAGTGCACGCGCACAAGGCAGATAAAGTGAGAAAATGTGTGCACTCGTACTGTATGCATGTGTGCGTGCACGTGCGCGCGTGAGTGAGTGCACATGACAGCGCGCGCATGTGTTTCTTACCTCACTGCTCAGGCATTCCAGTAGAGAAAGTGGTGTGAAGTGAAAGAGCGGCTCTCACAGTGTGGGTATTCATGGATCTGGCCCCTGTGGGCCGGTCCGGGCTCCAGTGTTCGCAGACAAAGCCTCTCCAGCAGAACCCAGACACACTCACACACACACAGAAAAGGGGAGCAACAGAAGGAGAGGAACGCTGGTGAGGAGGAGGGGTGGTGGTGGGGGGCAGGTAACAAGGGGAGAGAAAATGGAGAAGGGGGTGGGGGGGCAATGGGAGATGGTCTGTGCGGCTGCTCCCATTTCTCCAAGAATGCAGGTGTGATGGGTTTTCATGTAAAACCGGATCAAACCAAAGCTGCTCAGCTTTGATCACAAATCTGAAGTGAGTTAAGAAACATTGTTCATTAAACCAAAGACCTTGTCTCACTGAATATTTAGTTCTACATGTTAGACTTTGGAGTTATAACAGTCCTCCTTTTTATTTGTTCCTCATCTTAAATGTAACTTTACAATAAGAAAATGTCATATTTGAATGCATTTACACACGCCCCATCCCCTCCACCACCTTTACACCCCCCCCCTACTGGCAAAGGACATGAATATGCTCTCTTCCTGGGGAACAGGCTCCTCCCTCTTTTTAACAACAGCCAATCCCCGTCCCGCTCTCCCAGTGCTCTCTACTCCCTCCAGCACTGAGCAGCTCGAGCTCTTAGGATTCCATGAGAGTTTCTTCCACTTGGCTGTCCTGTCACTGTTCCCCCTGCCTGGCCCCTTCCCTAGATCGGGTAGCCTGGTTCACTGTGTCCTTAAACAACCCATGTGCATGTACAGGAAAGGGGCCCCAAAGTGGGGAGGCCCATCTCTTACCCTTAGTTTTCGAAGAGACAGACTTGCGCTGGAAAAATCTCTTCGCTGAATTGTCTTTATTGATGAACTCCAGGGTGTGATAATTACCACAGTTGGCATCATCACAGCAATATTTGTGTTCTCTATAGACGCACACATTGTATGTGTATTTTCAGCATTTGTCCAACAATGGACAGGAAGCATTTAAAACAGTAATAGACATTTTGTCCTTGTGCCTTCTGCATTTTTGCAGGGTAGTTTTTGAACAGTTGCAGAAAATGGACTGAGATGCATAATCTCAAATCTGTCTAATTGAAAACCACTAATGATTATTTGTGAGAATCTTGAGGTTGACCATTAAAAATATTTGAAGTACTGTTATAAGACAATGCTGCTTCAGTATGAAGGTGGATAAAGATAGGCTGGATTTTATATTGACTTCTTCACTTTTTCAAAAGATTGGTGGATTACAAAATTTCAAATTTTAAGGGGGAAAAAAACTAAAAAATGTCATTGTGGACAAATTTTAAGTGTATATTAATCATTATTCTAAATACAGTTACGAGTCAAATCTTTTTTCTCATATACAATTGTATATAACTTAAGTTATGGAGAGCTTGGGCCTCTCATTCCTCTCCCTATAGCATGAACATGGGGCACCTGTCTGTCTCCAGATGGATGGGTGGCACCAGCTCGGATAAAATTGATGGCCTTGTCCTGAAGGTGCAGAGTCAATAGGCGTGCAGGCGTGTGCAGCAGCCAAGAAATGGACAGAAGACGGATGAAGTCCCTTTTGAAGTTAAACTAATGACTTAGGTTATAGTATACATAACTGTATTTCACTGGAGGGAATTCAATTCACTGACAAACCACAGATGCAACTGACACTATTAACTCCAATATGTTAAATGTTTGATGATTTTCCTGTATTGTCCTAAATTAATAAATCGGATAAATTAGTATTAAGAATGCCATGGTTGAGAATACTCTGTTCATGTGACTGGAGAATCGTCAGTCTTTATCTGTGCCAGCTCTAAAACTATGAAAGCAGAGCACAATGTGGCTGCTTGTAGTGAGACCTGGTCTCAATAAGTGGAGGCACAAGCTTCGCATGTTACACTGAAATGCACTGAAGTGCACCCGATTTGTCAGATTTCCTCTCTAGTGGAGTTTCTCTATCCATTTCCACTCAAGTTATGTCTCCGTGAGCCATGAAATTACCAAACTGTTGCCGGTAGGGGAAGAAAAAAAACCGATTTCACCAAGGTCACACCACTGGCACAAAATTAAGATTTACAGTCATGTTCAAGTGCATATAGCAGCTCTCCTCCATGCTCACTTGGTCCACCAATGCAACTGCATGTTTACATCCTAGAAGTGAGATTTAGTGGTAGACCACGGTACAATAGAGGTTTTTGGAAAGGACATAAATATATATAATAATGTATATATGTTTGATTTGGCAAATTATGTCGACAGGACACAGCAGAATCAAGAGAAACAGAACAGTTTACAGTAGAACGTGATAATGTGGCAGCAGCTGATTTATTTAGTCGTTGCCTGTCTGGTTTCTTTGTAGAATAAATTTTCTAAGATACATATTATGTTGATTCTGTACAAGGTAAATGTGGCCGACATGCATTTTATTATCGGTGCATATGTACAGTATCTGCTTTGCTCCCTTGTTGGAAAACCTTCATGAATATTCTCTGAAGGCTGAATCTTAAATAGAGTGCATCAAGCGACTCAAATGAAGGAAAAAGCACCTTGATTGAGTTTGATTTGCAGATGTTTCACTCCAGGGCTTGCGCAGAATGCATTTAACCTACTGCTTGGTTAATAATGGATGTGTAAATGAAGCTGGATTTTGTCTGCAGTGTATTGAAATGGTGCATGTTTTGTAAAAATGATATTCCTCTTCCTATATATAGTTGAATACCTATACCACAACATGGTTCAGACTACTTAAAAGATTTTCTGAGCATAGTTTTGCTTCACTGACTCGAAACATCTGTAAATGATGACCATATGTGTAACGCTCTCTCCCTCTCTCTTCATTCTTACCATATCTCGGTCAGCCAGCTCACGTGGGATGGATTATTGGATTTAATACACAACGTTAAAACCACTGACAGGTGAAGTGAAAAACACTGAGTGTTTCTTTACAATGGCACCTGTCCAGGATGGAGTGGGATATGCACTCATACAGGCTCAATGTTACAACCAGAAACTGGCGTGGTGCTGGTGTGAATAAGATAATGAGATGTGTTGGATATTTGTTGCATCAAGGTATTCTCTTATTGAACTGGCTATTTGTGATGCTCCATATTTCTTTTTTTTAAAGATATATTGTATTCATTTAATCATGAATATAAATCAGTCGTCTGTCGGTTTGTCGACTGCAAATAAACTTTTCTTTCTTTGGAATATTCTCTTTACGAAAACTACTATGATCTGCTTTTTTTCACACTTTTAACTGGAACATGAATGAATGGCTCTGTGAGGATATTGAAAGCACTACACACACACACACACACACACACACACACACACACACACACACACACACACACACACACACACACACACACACACACACACACACACACACACACACACACACGTACGTCATATGGCTTTATGATCCCTCTGACTCCTGATCCCCTCAAATCCCCGCTGACCCAGAGGCCAGGACCCCGGCATCTGCCACCAGTGGCAGAAGGACAGAACAGCCACAACTGTCTGAGTCACACCTACACAGATGCTCTGGAACATGACGTTTTTTTCAGTGAAAGCCTTTTATTCTGCCACTGACTGAAAGTAAGTCATTAGACATTAATCCTGAATTATTTGGCTATGAGCTACCTGATGTGGAGCGGTGCAGATATTAGGAATGACTTGTAAGGATTTGTGTGGATCTGTGTGAAACGCCTCATCACCACATTGTTTGCTCAATATTCCCTAATAAGGAATGCCATTTAAAATGCAGTGATCTTTTTGTGGTGCTGTTGTATCAGGACTCACTCCAGTGTCAAAGTTCTGTCACTGTGTCAAACCAAGTGCCTGCAACTCCCTCAAGGTAACAATGCACCATTGTGCTTGTGATTCCAGATGGGATTTTGTGGAAGGTTTCGGTGCCAACTTTTAACTGTGATGCACTGTAATTGATACACAGATTGAAGTTTTAGGCTGAATAGGCGTAATGTAATAATGACCTGACGTTTCACCCTGCAGAGTCCTAAACAATGCAATGTTGCAGTAGTAAAAGCAGGCTTCAAAGCCGTATTGATATCTGAGGGACTATCTCCATGTTTTAAACAGTTCATAAGTTCATATTTTTAGATTGGATCTGGCTTCATGAAGCTTTGGGAAAAAAGTGCATTCAATCCCAATCATAAACTGCCAATAAATGTCCAATTAAAACTGAAATTGAACGACCACCAGTTACTGATCCTCAGGGAAAATGAAAAATGCCAAACTCAGGATAAATCAGATGCCCGGTGGCACCCATTTAAGAATATGTTTAATTAATTTATACTAATACAACTTTTGAATAATGTATTTTTAAATAATTTCTAAAACATTAACACGTGAATGAATGAAAAATGCATGGTGCAAAACCTAAACGTTCTCACAAATTCTCAAGCATACATTAACAACTTAATGTGTTATAAAAGATTCTTGACATCCCGTCATAATTAGTGTTGACTCTTTTGACACTCATTGCAGTATAGTTTGATTTCTAATTACACATTTCTCACCTTTGTTTCTTTGAAAAACACGTTTTCAACCCCATCCATTGCAGAATTTTGGCAATTTTTAATTTCTTTTTTTTAAAGAAAATCCATTAATAGTAGATACAATAGAATAACACTATCGATATTTTGTCTCCGGATATTTGGATTTGATAAGTCATTGATGTTGAGGGTGGAAATTATGATTGGAATAGTTTGCATATTTTGATCTGCCAAACATTTTAATGTTGTTGCAGCTACACTGACATGTATACGTGTAGGTGCATGTTCGATTTCTAAGAGTGGTTCATTTTTTTTTTTTACTTTCCATGTGCTAGTTACGTGAGTGAGTACTGGATTTATTTGTCCGTGCTCTCACTGTGTGCAGAGGTGCGTAAATTCGAGCGAAGTATATGTAAGTGAAGCTGTTTGCCTCATTCCTCCCTGTGTGTTCTGAAATCTCCTCTGCTGCAGACGGTCTGGGGTACAGAGAAGGTGGGGGAGCGGTGGTGGGGGGTAGGCAGCGGACATGGCGGAAGGCCAGAATCAATTGGCAGTGTAATGAGATGGCCTGGTGCCAGGTAACCATGGAGCTACCCTCTTTGCCTGTCTACCAGTGCAGAGTTCAAAATTAAACTGAATGAATGAGAGAGCCCGGGAGGGAGGGAGGGAGGGAGGGGAACGAGGGGAACGAGGGGAACGAGGGCAGGGAAATAAGGGTCTTAAATTGCAGGAGTGGAGGGTGAGAGAAAGAAAGAAATGGCAAAGAGAGGAGGGTCGCTGATGAGGCACGGTGGGCTATTTCTAAGCACCTCTGCGAAATCTAACTTGAGCCCTTATTTCAGAGAAGGGAGACGGCAGGAGTGAACTCAAGATTCACCCGAGGCTTTCTACTCTGTATATATTGTGTCCGTCCATCCACATTTTTCTGCCGCATAAAAGTTAACATTTAAGGTTAAAAAAAAAAGAAAGTGCAAAATGCTGCACATCAATCATTGCTTTAATTTCCCTGTAGCCCTCTGCAGTTCTTCATCCCCTCTCTCCCATACCCCGCGCTCTCTTCCTCCTGTCACGGAAGATGTGTTAATATCGCGTATTTGGCTGCATTCTTAAAGTGATTAGTACAAGCCAGTGAATCCTGCAGATGAATAGAAATTAAGTAATTAATACAGTAATTAGATCTTTTCCTCCTTCCTACAGCCTTACCCCTGCTATGTCATTGTGCTCACTCCTTCCCTCAGCCCCTTCCGCGAAGCATCTTTAAGAGGCTGTTGTACTCTGAACTTTGTCTCTGTTCGATGAATGCTGTTCGCGGGGATGTTGTCAAACACTGCAGTGTAGTCTAACCATGATCAGCTGTACTTAAGCGATGATAATGTTGAAAGACAAAGATGTAACATTTTCATTTCATATCATTAGTTGTAGTGTAAGAGGAAACCAAAGTGCCCCTTGGTTCAGGTGAGATTAAATCCACCCTTTTTTTGGTGCATTATCTGTAGTGGTGAAAGTAAATGTTAAACATGGCTGAACATACAGGTTGCATACTGTGTACCTAAGGGCTGGAGGGCTACTTCTCCTGAGATGACCTTTACTTTGACCAGCAGGTTGTCTTTTTCTCTTCTTTAATCAGTTGTATGTAGGGGGAGGGCGAGTGTGATATACCACCAGTCTGTCTGTACAGTAACAAGAATGTTCGGCGTCGGGCCTCATGGCCTGTGAAAAATGCTCAGGCACTCGACGCTGAAACGGCCCAGACTTCGAGAGTTTTGAGTGCACATTAAGAGAGAGACGAGACAGTGGGCCAAGATGTCTGTGGTGTGGATTAATGGGGAGGACTGGAGAAAGGGTGCCGCAGTTGTGCGTGAGCAGAATATTTGATGGTGGTGGGGGAGAGCGGCGAGAGGAGGGAACAGTGAGGGACAGGCAACTGCAAGAGATGGCTGAGATGAAAGAGAGGGGGGAAAGAGATAAAAACCGAGCGAAACATCAAGAAGCAAAGATGTATGTTAGCTCGAATGAAAATGTACAGTAATAAATACTGCTGCCGTCTGGTGTCTCCCACTGGTGCTTTATCCTGCTCTCTTGTCTGATTACACTCTTCAGCAGAGGCTTTTTTTTTCACACTCCCATTTTGTTGCACCAGGCTGAATATCTACATGAAGGCCTTGTTCAAAGACAGCCGGAGTATACACCTCAAACACGTTCAATTATGGATATCTCTGAAGACAACACATGTAGGGAACAGAACCAAGGAGAGACCAAACAAAGCAAGTCATAACCACACTGAGGTTGGTTACGTTTGCTTTATCCAGTGTGTGCACGGCCTGTGTTTGAATTCACAATTAATTTGACTTACTTCCATGAAACTTAGAATCCCTGTGAGACACAATGTGTGCACAACTGTTCCTATAATACAATTATAGTTCATGAACTACATGTTTCTTCTGGCAAATGGCTGGCAGACAGGTGGAAACATCTAATGTCCTTATGTCTGCTTTTGTTTTTAAATTCTGCAAATGTAGTCCAACAGATGTGGGGTTTTTGGGAGTAGATACCAATATTAGGAAGTAAACAAATTCCGATAGCAATATATCGGCCGATATGTATATTGCAAAAAAATGTTGACGATTCCTAAGATGTTGTTATATAAACCCTTATGATGAATGTAATCGAGGCAGTTTAAGCATAAAATTATCACAAATTACTGAATTAAAAGAAGACACAAATACAAGCAAATATATTGCACCTGAGTTTAGAAAAAACACAAGATGAGTACTTATCTTCTCTGCATTGTTTATTCTGTCAAATAACAGTTTTCATATTAGCAACCATAAGCACTGATACATTCTATACCTATATATATTCAACCTATATATATTGATCGGGCCCTAGACACAAATAGTTTGCCAGACAAAATAATCCTGTTGCTTCAAATACTGTAAACACCAATGACTTTGATTTGTATGGATGTTTATAATTTGGAGTTGTAGATAGGCAAACTGGCCAATGATTGCGTCATTACTGTTTGAATTATTCAAACACAACTTAAGTCTGTGCAGCGAATTCACATTACAAAAGCAACCTATGTTTTTGCACCTTCTATCTCCATCCAGCCGTGCTGTGTGTGAACCCTGCAGTGTGCTGCAGGTTGTCATCACATGTGCGTTAGTTTTGCCAGCTCCTCAGATAATACAGCCAACAGACTGGATTGTGGGCGCCTATCTCATGTTTTGACTGCGCTATCCAAACAATTAAAATCAGCCATTTGCAGTACCTACCCCCTGGGATGGTAAATTTCATTCTCGTATGTACTCTGAGTAGGGATTGTGATTTTCATTAAAAAGCCAATAGATAGGAATCATAAGAGGATCATCCCTGGACACCCAGGTTACCAGTGGCTATAACCTGGCACATGTGTGGGTATTTGTAGTAAATTAATCCAGGAAAGACACATAACACAAATATAGAATTACCAAAGAAGTAAAATGCTGACTGTTATGAGAGGGGGTTAAATTATGAATGCTTGCCGAAGCCTTTCCTGGAATCTTCTTTTGATCAATATTAGAATAATATACCGTGTATAATTCCCCCTTTGTGAATTTAATTTCCTTAAACATATTACCATGCATAATATACTTTATTGTACTAAATAGATTAATAGTCATATGTAAATGAGGACATCCATGGGTTTTAAGCCATTGACATAATGAAGGTTTAAAAGAAGTAGAAGTGATGATTAAATGTGATTTTAAATTCAGTTTGTGAACAACACAATATGAAGGCATTTTAAGTTACTTGTGTAGTGTGGGCGACAGTTTGGTGAAAAGTTTGAACTCAGTCCTATAAGGGCATGGAGTGGAAACAGGAAACAGGGACCAGAATGTGTCTCTAACAAAGAGTCATTGATACGACCAAGATACGACAACTCTACCTGTATCGCTGCGTAATAAATAACTAACACTAAGTAAATTATTACTTTATGTCCACACAAATTTACACAGAAATGTTGTAATAGAGAGGAACAAATATTAAAATAATCAATTTTTAAAGTTGGGTAGATGTATAACACTCTTACAGGCCACCTCTAGGCCTAAGATCAACAGTGATGAAGAGAGCTACTGCAAGATTGATATAAGTCAATGGAAAAAATTTAAAAAATCGGACAAATCCAAAGACAATCAATGTTTTTTCAGGCGTGAATTCTTCGGCTCACCTGTCACTGCCTTTTCTGCCCCTGACCTTATGTCACTGTAAGATAAAAAATGTGGTGATGTTTTTTGCCCATTGTTGGCTGCCCACTTTTTTCCTTCCCCACTTTCCCAGGCTCTGAGAGTGCTTTCAAGGGGTTACCTTGTTAGAGGTTTGGGGTTATGCCCATGTCGGTCACTCTTGTTTTCTTCAGCCCTCTTTTTTCCCGAGAGGCCCTCCTCTTGTGTCGGCGCTGTGACAGGGTTCTGGGCAATATCCTGAAAGTCAAATCTGTTCATTTAGATTCAAGTGGTGACCATGGAGCAGACAGCGGCCCATTGGCATGCTGTGGCAAAACTAGTTACTAGGGCACTTAATATCCTGAACCCAACATTTGTCCTCTATCATAACAATAACAAGCTGATATGTGTGAAGTTACTTCTTGTGACTTTAAAATATGGCTCATACTGTTTCTTCTTGTTATAATTTGCTTATCAATTATGCACAAATTAGCTGATTGTTCTAGTAGAGATCTGGATTTTCATGTCTTGCTTGTGGCATATCAGTAGAGCAACTGCTTACATATGTGAGTACAGGAGTGTTTGAACAGATACTTCATAAGGCCTCCAATGTTAATGCAGGTTACCTCACTGGTGGGTTGATTTCTCATATGTAGGATGGAAATATTTTGTAATTGTTTTGTGTGTGGAAACCCACATCTGAACATTCTACCGGGAACAAGTGCTGCACTGTATAAAACAGAAAGCTTATTGCTGTAAAGGAGGAACAACAAGATCAAGTGTATGGAAGTGGATTTCCCCCGCCCCTGGGTTTCTTGCAACGGGGAAAAATCCAGGATGTGCTCACATAAAATAATCTCACCCGGTTGCATCATTCTTTTTTTATTAAATGGGGAGTTACAAAATAAAAATTCATTGCCTGTGTGAATGTTGCCGGTTGTCTTTTAGCCTAATGTTGCTTCTTGTTGTTGGATTCATATGGTGGTGTTAAAGCTGAAGCACCTTTCTCCCCGCAGTCCTAATAATTGTCAACTTCGAAATCGTGTCCTAAGTTCTGCTAACCTTTCTTATTTTTCAATTTTCTGCATTTTAAATGTTCTTTAAAAAACAAACAATGGAGCAATATCGATGAACAGAATTGGTCCATGGACAGAGCCTTGAGCTACTCCTCAGGATGAGGATGTCGTACTTGTGACTGCAGCAGCCTGGCTTTGAACAATGTGCTGTACTGTTGTGATATTAGAAGTGGTGCTGAGGTTAAGTACAGCGAGAAAGACTCTTGGCTGGAGGAGTGCATTCAAGTAACCCAGCGTTCATGATAAACAGAAGTACACACCTCCAGAATACTCACACACACACACATACACACACAAATATATGGGAAGGACAACAAAATGGATATATGATATTTATTTCTGTAAAATAAATTAGAGCCCAAGTGATATGGACTTATGAGGACTCATGCCAATACGTATATTAGGGAGTATAAAAAATGTCCGATTCCGATATTTCGTACAATACATATATTGAACAAAAGTGGCAATGAATCCCTAAGATGTCGTTATCAATCCCTTATGACAAAGAAATGTAATTGAGATTGGTATTTTACAGTTTAAACATAAACTTTATTTCAAATAACTATAACTAAAAAGTAATGTATAATATAATATAGAGAAGTTTTCATATCAGTGCAGAGCAGCAAAGGTAAACACTGATACATTTGTGAAGGGCTCACAATAGCTGATATTATCGGCAAATCAATATATTGGTCAGGTAAAAGATAAATAAAAAATATTCTGTGATCAGACACAAGTCATTTGTCCTGTAGTGCTTTACAGACACATCAGAATCATAGAGGAGGACGACACATGCACACAGACGACAGTGCAGAGCATCAGGATGTGGGCATGTGGGAGACGCACAATCAGCCATATCAGCCGCACTCGTTTACAGTTCTAGTTCTTCTCTTGCATGGTGGGCCAAGCAGAGTTTCTTACGGACTGACAACACAGCTGCTTGCCATTCGTCCGATCTGAAAGACGGCTAATGGGACAAAGGGCATGAGTGAGGAGAGGGGAAACGAGGGAGAGATGTTCGTTGAATTGCCCAGCCCTCCCCTGAGCAGGATGGGGAGCACCACTCTTCCTCTCTGCTCACAGCCGCTTTACCCCGGCCCTCAGCCATTTTGGAGAGAGGGAAAAGTGGCTGCTTTCTCTCTCCCTCTCCCACTACGTGGCATAGCTTTTGAAAGGCTTCGGTTGCTGTGTTGTAGCAGCAGTGAAGACACTTTGCAGCTCGCACTTTTGGAGATAATATGTTTGCAGGGGGAAAAAATTCTGACGCGAAACAACCTTCTTACGTCTCGACTTTTTTTTTACATTTTTTTTTTTAATGAATTTTTTTGTGTCCCTTGCTCTGAGCTGCTAAGCCTCTCTCTTCTTTGCTGTGCACTTTCACTCATGCTGTGACCTTTTCTTCAATAACTTGCGCTTTAGTTTTTGGTGGCTGCTTCCTTTTCCCCCTTGCATCTTTTGACATATCTTTTCTCATGTCTCAATTTGATTTTATGCAACAAAGTTTAAGACAAAGGGATATGTCTAAATTCTGGCAGTGCTACGAAGAGACAGAGCTGCAGCCAAGGATCCTGCTGAGATCCAAAAAAGCCAAGCAGAATGAAGCACCAAAAAAATGAAAAAAAGAAAACACCACCCTTTCCTTTGCTTGTCACAAATTCCACTTTCTCTGTAGCCAGCCCTGCGCTGCGACTCCTCCTCATCCACATCGTACCGCATTGAACCTTTTGCCATTTCTCTCTTGCCGTACCTACCTTTTTTTTTTTTTAAAGGCGATTTGAGGTTTTTGTACCCCGGAAAAATGGGGACTGGACAACGGGTTAGGAGGGCGTAACAGGGAGAGTACGAGGGGTTGTTATCTTCTCACTTTTTCATGTTTTTTATCGCTTTTTTTTTACTGTTATTGTTATTTCACCGTTGCTGTGGTTGTAGTTTTTTGTCTTTTGTTTGTTTTAAGAGTGTGCTTGGATTACCACGTTTTGTGAGTGTGCGGTGTTTGGAATGTGTGTACGGGTGTCTCATCTGTGCACGTGAGGCTTTCTGCTCTGTTCAGTCAGTTTGTGATTATTTGTGTGTCTGTTTTTATAGGTTTCTTAATTTATGCGAAAGCGCTGGCCTACACTACCGCTCAAGCCTGACTCCATC
Organism: Hippoglossus hippoglossus; assembly: GCF_009819705.1. Classification (NCBI taxonomy): domain Eukaryota; kingdom Metazoa; phylum Chordata; class Actinopteri; order Pleuronectiformes; family Pleuronectidae; genus Hippoglossus; species Hippoglossus hippoglossus. The sequence goes on along the minus strand of NC_047164.1, from coordinate 14,663,311 downwards.
TGATTCCAGAGGACGTCTGACCATCAGATTCAGCCTGTGCCCCACTGGTATGTTGGCAGTTTATAATACTCACAGTTCTCTCTGCTAGCTTGGCTCAGTGTAGTTTCTTATCAGCACTATACGATCTGTACCTGATAATTTTTTCCACAGTGCATGTTTTTGACGGTGTTTGCTGATCACACTAAATATTTTCTTACGTCTATGGCAGGTAGTAGGGACAGGAGTAACAGTGTTCATTATGAAAACGCATTTATCTGACAATAGAAAGAATTCAAAAAAACTATCACTTTTGTTTTCAGAATTAAAACCGGGGTCATATTTTATTTTGTTTGCACGATTTAATATGATTTCACAGTCTCAATCTTATTTTTTACGCGAAGATTGCGGATTTCCTGTAAAATGCTTTTGCATCCTTGTTGTGTGACTTTCGCTTGTATCAGTCTCAGGCCATTTTATTCTTATTGTGGTAATTAATAAAAAAAGCCATACTGCGGCACAAATATATTTTCTAAATTAAAATCATTCATAAGAAGGTGGCATTTTGCATTTTTTTATGTCCAGATGAGAAACACTGTACAGAACGTTAACGTGTGACATTTTAAAAATAAATGTTGACCTCCAAAGAATGTGACCAGTAGGTCCATCTCACACTGTTCTGTTCTCTGGCCTGTTCACTGTACCGTGGTCTCATTTCAAGGCTCTCCTCGGGAAGACGAACACAAACAGGAAACTTGCTTTGAAGCCACATGGAAAAGGTCGAATCAGATGTAAATCATGAGCAACACATTAAAGGGTCAGTATTTTATTTGACTGTCTCTGTTTATCAGGCAAAGATTTATTCCTTGAATATTATGGAGAAAGTTAAAGTGGACTGAACTCTTGAGATAATTCGACGTACATCGACACTATGATCTGGTGCCAGTGTTTGTTCATTGTGACTTTTGCTTGAATGAGATGAGTTAATGTGCTCAGACGTTAGCATGAGTTGCTGTTCTGTGGGTCTCTGCCTCCTCATGTGCTCTAGAAGGGGTGACGCCAGCTGCCACAAACCCGTAGATCCGAACTTGTGGTGACTGGCTGCACAAGCTCGTATCTATAGGTATGTGTCTTCCTGGCAAACACAACACCTGCCCTATGCCTGTAAGAGAAAAAAAAACGACTAGCTCATTGTAATTACCTTCAAAGCACACAGTGCTGGAAAGCCATAAAGACGGGAACTTGCAGACTTTTTTACAGTCTTGTCTATAAAGTAAAAGTCATTTATAGCCCAATCAGAGCTCCTCATGATTTAACAGAACAAACCCTGAATCCTGGGATACAACATATTCTGTAGCAGAGTTATCCCACATGCTTACACAGTGTCCCCACCCAAACTACCAGAAATTAGGCCACTGGGTCAAACTAAGGAACAGGATCACTTCGAAGGAATTCTGCATTTACAGGATGTTTGCATAAAAGTATAACTAATCATCAAGGACCTCGTGTGTTTATTTTAGTTTTCGACTTTTACTTACATTTTCTAACAAACGGCGCAGTCCGTATCATGTTAACGTTCGTTATCAGCGTACACAGCAAAATGGCATCTGCTGTGGAAGATTTGCACCACACCTACTCAGCTGCAGCCATCCTGCAGTTTCCTCCAGTGCTCCGCAGGTTGAGGTAGTAGGTTGTATAGTTCAGAGTGACACCACAGGAGATAACTGTACAGCCTCCTAGCTTTCCCTGAGGAAACACTACACACTCTGGACACTGATGCACCAAGCACCAAAGTTTTCTGCTTCATTAGAGAGATCAAGGGTTTATCAGTTGGTATTAAATACACTGTCATTATATCAGGTGTTTTTTATATCTGGCCTTTCAAAAAAATTGATTTTTGTGAGAAAAGAACTGTCTTTGTGTGTGTGACATTATTCATCACATGAATTAAAAGAGAGTCTGGGAAAAAAGAAATGTGTTGAGATTTGTGGGAGAGAAGCACCAACGTGCTGCTGCAGTGAGGTCTGTGGGCCGCTCTAATGAAAGAGATGCCACTGAAGGGAAACACCATACAGCCGCGGGGGGAAGAACGCAACCTTGGCAGCCAATTATGTACAAAGTTCAGCTTCACTTAACCAAAACGATATATTTCCTCTGCACTGCTCTGTGGTTGAGACACTGCTGTGATCAAAACAGCCAGCAACAACTTTCACTGCTTCAAATCAAGGAAACAGAACCCTGAAGTCATCTCGGCCCCTGACAGCGGCGTAAAAGACGCTGATTTATTGCTTCATTTCAGGCATATTCAAATAAATGTTTTGGTGACTTTTAGCTGTTGTTCACAGACGTGTTTTAACTGTGTAGCCTTTATCTCTGTCGAAGACAATATTTTGTCAACGCCCAGTAGAAGGTGTTGGAATTTCAGTCATGGACTCCCATCAACACCTCCATAAAGGCAATCATTGTTAAGTCAAAATGTGTATTTGTTTCCGATTGCATTACTTGTACAGGGAATCGAACGATGTGGAACATTATGAGTAATTTACAGTAAATATTACAACAGTTGTAGGATTTACTGATTTCCCTGTTGAATCTTTATTTGAAGTTCAATGTAAATATGTCCCCCACCCAGTTTGTTGTCTGAGCTTATCTTATAAATAAAATGGGTCAGTAGATGCAGTCCTGTTGGGGATAAATGGTATCCCTGTAGTGCGGTGTGCTGCTGTGTGCAGATGTGTGGAGCAGGGAGTGGTATGATGATGAAAGACTGTTTCCACTTAAACTCTTCGCTCTCTGTCCCAAGGCCACCGGGTTCGACGGAGGTGGAGTAAGGAGATCTGTGGGCCAGAATGAATTAGGGGCCCTTGGTACAGGGCAGCTTCATCAGTATGAGAGACTGAAAGACTCATTTACAGTAGATCCAACATGCATTTACTGTGTGTGTGTGTGTGTGTTTGTTTCTCGGAGCATAATTACCTTGCTTAGTCAGATTTTTCCCTGCTCAAGAAGAAATATATTTGATTTACCATCGTGTCTGTGTTAAATGTTATTTTCCTTTTTTTCACGTGGCCATGGGGTAGTGTGTTACAGTATACAGCAGGAGGCATACAGGAGCTCTCACTTCCCCCCCAGCACACACACACACACACACACATATACACACACACACACTGCCCTCCTTGTGGAATATAAGTGTAGGTTTTTGTCTTCATTGAAAATGTCTATAAATAGTCCTGTTTAGCTGTTCTAATATGAGGTGCGCGTGTGTGCGTGTCAGCGTTACTGGAGGGAAAGTGGAAGTAGAGACATGTGTAAAAGTGAGACTCAACCGAACAGACACTTCCCTGCTCTGAAGTGCATGTGATGTGTTAAGACGACACAGCATGTGACTTCTGTGACCCAGAGAAATATATATATATTTCTAAAATGGTACTGGAATGGAGTCAGACAACAAATTAAAAATAAAGACAAATCAAGTGAGAGCCTTTGTTTATATATTTTTTATTAACTTAGGAATTAAAGAGGCCGCACTCTTAGGGAAAATCCATTTAAACCAGTGGAAGGAAAGCGGCCGATCATGTGGGACCACACAGGCCATTTTTTCTGCTGTCATTGATCTCAGCCCATTATGTGTTGTCCGTCAGAAGAACCCTGCTCTGGCAATCCACTCTTCTCCCCGCTCGTCTCCCTCTCCTACCATCTTGTCTCCCGTCCTTATTTTTTTCCACCGCGCTTTTTCTGCTGCTTTACAGCGGCTAATTCTGATAAAATATAAGACCACCACATCACCAGGCTTCCAGTTACATTTCCTTTACTGCTCCCTGAACTCACGTGTTTTCTCTCCCTTGCTCCCTCCTTTTCTCTTTCAATCCCACCCTCCTTTTCTCCATGAAACGCACACCGTAATGCCCAGTCACTCTCACAGACACAGAGGGAGAGAGAGACAGGAACAGAATACCGGACTTGCCGACTGAGGAAGGATTTTTCTTTTTTTTTCTTTTCTTAAATGAAAAGGAGCTTGAAAAGAGACATTGTAAGATAAAACTGTGGTTACCTATTTTTTCTTTCTCTCCTCTGTGTGCTCTTGCTTTCTTTTTCCACTCTTTTTCCTCCCTCTCTACCTTTCCTTATCTCTCCTTTTCTGCATACAGCCGGCCTTTTAGAATCTAAGTGATTTCAGCTGTGGGAGGAAATGAATGGATGTTATTTATTTCTCTGTCCCCGCTCTGCTATTGCTATTTCGATGCTGCATGTAACAGGCAGAGAGGCTCTACGGTTTCTCTGCCCTGGGGACTTGAGCCTGCGATCCATGAAGCATGCGAGGCAGAGGAGGGAAAGAAAATACAGAGGCACAGACGCAGACAGAAGAGGTGTGATATAGCGAGACTAAAGCGTCGAGCGAGAGCAGGAAGAGAATGTGAGACAGATGGAGCAGGGAGACCGACAGACCGACAGACAGACAGACAGGAGAGGAAAGAGATGGGTAGTAGTAGTGTCACATGGAGAAAGAGAGGGGTGAGTAGCAGAGGGACGACAGCAACAGGCGTTACACATTTTCTCCTATTATTCTCTCTTGTGGCTGGTTTGGCGCTCTATGCCTGCGCCTGTTTTCAGAGCTTTTAATCCCATCCGCTCATATCTGATGATAACAAGAATTTCCACGTGTTTGTTGCTTTTCTAAGGTCTGATGATGTAAAGCTGTGATTTATACGGGAACGATAGAGATTGTGGGCACATACCTGCTTTATTAGATTACATGTGGCATGTATGTGCAGTGATTTTGAATTAGCTTTTAATTTATTTAAGTAATCAGTAATGTATTTTACCTTATCTGACCTTAATAATGCTTTTCTTCTTGTCTGTCTGTCTGTTTTTTTTTCTTCTTTTTTCTCTGTCTCTCTATCATTTGCCCTTGCTCTCCTGTTCTAAGTAAGCATTCATGTTGCAGTGCAGGCCCATTGATCTGCTTTTTCTTGTGCATGCAATTTCACCTCTGGTTTCTGCTGCAGTGCATGTAGTTGCATGCATCAACCATTTTTTATTACGTATAGTTTCTGTTGCTTCTTTACATTTTAATGTATTAGTATCTTTACTCCTATAGTTTTCCAAATTTTCCAGTTTTTCTATTTACACCCATCTTTGCTATTTTACTCGTTTACCTACTTTACCCTTTAACCTTGCACCTGTCGTCCCTCAGGCGATCTCTCTCTCTCTTTCTCTCTCTTCCTCTCTCTTCCTCTCCCTCTCCCTCTTTCTCTCTCTCTTGCTGCACATGGTATAGTCTTGCATGTCTGAGCAGCAGACGGCTAGACAGCAGCCTCATGTGCTAGTATAGTCCGAGAGATCCATTTAACAAAGCGTGAGCTCGCAGCACTAAAATCTCTTCTTCTTCTGCTTCTCTCTACAGCTTGTGTTTCTGTCTGTTTTTTTCTTCTTCTCACAGATCACTCTCTTTCCATTTTGTCTGGCCACATCCTCTCCCCCTCTGTGCTATAGGCTGACCGGGACGGACAGACACACAGAGCAGACTGCAGCAGCCACCGCGGTCAGCCGGGTGAGTTTTTCCTCCTCTCCTTCTCCCCTTTTTCCTCGCATCTCGTCTCATCATCACTTGCCCCAGCCTCCTCCATTCCTCTTCCTCTTTTCATCACGCGGGCAGTCACATCTCATTCGGTCCACCTGACGAATTAGCTTTCCCTCCATAATGTCAGAGCCGCATGATTGACAGGTGTGGTCCCAGAGGACTGACGAGCCTGGCGTGCCTGGCGATGGGATATCTGGTGGGGGAGATTGCAAGCGGTAAGGAGCTTTGGCTTTTTTCAGCGATGGGGAGGGATTTTTTTCATCCGAGCGAGACAGCCCATTTTCAGTCTTTGCTGCTGTCCTTGTCGTCTGACTGGTGCTGCTGTGCATGTGCACAGTGCAGGATTGTGGCATGTTAGATGAAAAATATACAGCGTTTTACCATTAATTACCACACCATTGTTCGCCCGAGCCAAGCTGTGGCAGCGACGGACAGGCCAAAATATGCAGAAGCAGAACCATCCTTAAGAACATCATGTGACAGTGCTGTCTGTCTGGGTGTGTATGGCCATTCAGTGGTGACTACAGTGCAATGTGTACAGTAAGTGTGTGTTCTCTTGCAATAAGCCGATATGTGGTCAGTTTTTGTGTGTGTGATGTGATTGACTGCACGTATCTCTATTTGACTCATGCGCAGAACATCATGCTTGTATCATATCAGAATAAAAGTGTTAAAATGGATGAACTAATGCATGTGCAGTGCAGCCGTGCAGACCTTACCGGCACCAGACCGGACTCAGTAGCAGAACTGAGACTCAGGGTAGAGCACAGCACAAAGCCAGGAACAGCGGAAGCTGCTATTGTCTGTCTCTAGTCTCAGCCATGGCGCTCGAGCAGCTGATGATCTACTGTATGTCGCATAGGAAAAGGCCAGACAAAAAAAAAAGCAATCTGTACCTCTCTCAATCCCTGAGACCCTAACTTGTGACGTTTTGCTGTGATGTGCACGGGTTGGGTTCTTGGGAGCTGCGAGGGGCACTCACACATCTCTGTAACCTAAAACCTAAAAAAAAAGAGAGAAAAAGGGAAAAACATGGCGGAAAGACGGTCAGCGCAGCAAAGAAGGGACGTCTTTGCTTTTTTAGTTAGGCGTGGTGACAGAGAACGTTCACTCGATCCACCCACACAGGGAAAACGGAGATAGACGGAAAAAAAGGGGAGATCATTGGGTTTCTTTTGGGGTTATAGAGTGGGTTTGGATCCAGAGGCAGGCGCAGCACGAGGGGCGTACGAGGGGGAGATGGATGGAGGAATGTTGGGTATGAATGTGGGCATGTGACTGGGATGGAGGGATGTCCAGACAAGGTGGGGTGATACGGAAAAAACACTGTCACATTTACAGTATTCTTGTTTCTTTGGGGAGGGGGGGTAGGTACAATGAATGGAGAAGGAATTTGTGACTGTGGTTACACCCACAGTGACTAATGCTACACATGCTAACACAGACGAGCTGCACTCGGATCTCACAACACAGCTGGAGACACTTGTCTGTGTGACAGTGACAACGTATATATTCGCCAAACACATAATATCATCAGGAGTATATTGGCATTCAGTGCTTTACTATATAGCCTTTTCCTCTATAAGTCGGCCACTCAAACTGTCCGCGGGCTCTTCACGCACTAACTTGAGAGCAGCACAAAGTACTGGTGAGAGCGTGACACTGAAAGCTCAGTACACTTGTGTTTGACCTCATGCAAATTCTCATCGTTCTCTTTCTCCACCGCGTGTACCTGCCTAGGTTTGCACCTTTGCTACGTGTGAATAGCAGATACTGAACAGAGGAACCCGGCTCACAGTCGAATCAGAGACTCACACATGTGCCAGAGGGTCCAAACCCCCCCATCATCAGCTCATTGATACCAAGTCATTTCACTGGGGATGACAGCAGGTTGTTATGATCTGTAGTGAGTGAAGACTAGCTGATTCAATATGTCACGTGAGGCCAGTTTACGCACTCGGCTGCTGACGACCAGCGTTCGCAGTTCTCCTTAAACCAGCGTGTTGAAATGTGTCTGGTCTGTTTCTATAATTGGTCGGTGATCTGTGATCACAGTAGCCTCTTCACTTCCAGCTTTCCCCTCCCTTTATCCATACCTACCGTTTGTAATCCTTCACATGTCTTCTTCTCCTCCTCCTCCTCCTCCTCCTCCTCCTTCTTCTTCTTCAGCCACTCTGAAGTCGCTGCAGCAGCGTCTGAACAGCGGCGCCGTTTGATGTTTTGTCCCCATTCTTTCATTAGCTGGGATTAAAGGTGATGCCATGATTTTGTAGTTGAAGGACGGGCAGCTTTGTAGCTGTGAGCTCTTGTTCTATTTTCAGCTTTGATTTGAAGGCATTTTTAGCCACATCAGGTGAGCAGTTGAAGGAACAGCTGCAGTTCCTTTGGTACAGTCTCCCCATGCTGGAGGAATTTGAGAGATTCATTAAAAAGGAAATTTACTATGTGGTCAGTCGCTCCTAATGAGCAATGACTTCTGTAAATCTGCAACTCATTGGCATTGTCACGCACTTTGATATCTTACTGGGAGTTTTTGCTCTCCAGCCTGGTTTCAGTGTACTGTGTGAGGATGCTGCTGTATGAGAGGTTGCCTCAGACTAATGCAGGTTTTCTAAAAGAAAACATTAGCATATCATATCTTAAATCATGTCTACATGTCCTGATCCTACAACAGAAATTAAAAATAGAGTGCTGTGTAGAGCAGAACCTGTTGTCTGAGATGTCTGATCTGTGTCCCAACTTGAATAGGCCTTAATCTGTCATTGTCAAACTACTGAGCTCTCCATATGTATTTTAAGATGTTTTATGTGTCTGATGTTTACATCTATGTTATTGGAATGCCATCTTTCAGTCTGAGATCTGCATCTTGAACATGATCAGAGAGAGGAAGCATTTATTGTCAGCAGAAGTGAACTTCTCTCATTTGAGTGAATTCTTAGTTTTTTTTAACATTCAGATAGTTGGTGGGGAAATATCAATGCAGTCATGTCATGTTCAGTGGGGTTTCCTACTGGGAGCAGCAGGTCTGCGGCAGTAGGTCAAGGTGTCAGTGTTTGTAACCTTGTTCGACATAAAGCGTCCAGACAGACACTGAGGAAGAAGAGAGGAAGAAGATGTGCAGATCTGATTTCTGTTTGCTTTTGAAATGTCGTCCTTTTGTACTCACAAAAGAAAAATTGTAAAATAGAACTTCCACACGTGCAGTTTAACAATTCACAGTGTACAGTGCATGTGTTTCTGTGTATGTGTGTGTCTGTGCAACAATAAGACCTCCCACCGCAGCCATATCCCCCCCCCCCTCCCTCCGGCCTCTGCTGGATGTTTTTCCAACTTGTGAAATGGCCGACCATTTAGAGGACTATAGATCTCTCAGTGTCTCTCACTGACACTGACAGCTTGCTCGGTGTGTGTACAGTGTTACACTGGACAGTCTGTACAGCAGCTGGACTTGTGGTGGTGGAAATTATTTGAAGGAAGGAAGGAAACAAAGCAAATATTATTACGAACATCAGGCTGATTTTTAAGCATCCCATTTTTAAGCTTCCCGTTTTCAGCGTTGAAGTAAAAAATACTTGTTCTTGTTATTTCTGTCTCATTTAGATAAACTCACCTCAGTGTATGTACAGTGGTTTGTTGCCGTCAGCCTGCCAGCAGTGAGGTAATGTAAGGATCCAGCCACCTGTGTGCATCATTGTCATTTAATTAAAAACTGATTAAATGAGGTTTCAGAGGAGGTTTTGTAAATCGTTTCTAAATTTGATCAGATACTTTAACACTGCAGCAGCATATTACAAACCCTGGAGTTCAATATACATTTGAATACACTAAAGAATCAATGATGCTCTGTTAAAAACACAAACTACATGTTTTATTTAAGATGTCTAAATGCATGAATGAGCGTGTGTGTGTGTGTGTGTGATTTGTGTGTGTGTGTATGTGTGCGCACGCGCGCAGCATATGCCAATGTGTGTCTCTTTGTCTGGTCCGCTGTGCTGTGACTCATGCTCCCAGAGTCCTGAGATGCCCTCTGATCGCTGGATGAGAGGCCGGAGTGGAGGCGCGTGAATCCTGCTCGCTCTGTTGCGGTCTCTGCTGCTCCAGCTGCAGAGGCAGGTGTGTCTGTACCTCCTGTGCCACCCCATCCAGTGCCCCCCCACCCTTCCTGTTCCCCTTATCACTGCAGTACGGCAGCTCTGTCTGGGAGGCAGCCATTCCATTGTTCTTGCGGCCCCCCCCTCCCACCCTTCCCACCCTCCCCACCATTACCTATCAGTGCTTGTGTGGGTGCTGGCGCCGCTCTGCCCGCCCCACCCTTCGAAGGGACTGGCTCCAAAAAAGCGCTGTGATACTTGGCACCTAGGTGCCCTTAGCAGGTTACAGCTCACGGCTTTCCTTCTCCTCTTTCTCTCTCTGGACAGAGCTTGCTACACTCTCTGCTGCAGACCGCCGCCATCTTGTTACTGCCTGCGCTGCCGGTCTGCCCGCCTCTGCTGCACTCAAACCAAATCATCTAACTTTGCCTCAAGTGTTTGCCAGCGTCTCTCTCTCCCTCTCTCTTTCCTGACACACTTGGTTTGCTCCATGCATGCCAACACTGCCTCAGCTTTGCTTTATCGCAACACTTCAGCAGCTAATGGACACGTTTTTATCGTGGGACAGAGGCAGACACACCTGGAACACTTTTAGGTGTGTGTTACTTTTAAATGGTTTACATAGAGTTGAGTTTGCAGACTGTCGTCAGGATGTTTCCTTATTTGTACTAAAAGGATGCAGATGAGGATGTAGACTGTGTGGTTTTAACCAGGATTGGAGTTAAAACCAAGAACAAAACCTCTGTCACCAAAATAACTTCCTCTAATCTTGACCTGAATAACTTTCCCTGCAACATCCCATGCAATACAATATAAACAAGTAAAGATAAGTAACACGTAAGTAATAGTTGTTCACTTACAAATTATATTATTATTTTAAGCAGGACATGATGCATTTTAAGCAGGATATGATACATTTAGCTTTTGGAAACAGTAAATATGAGCCACAATCTGTATACATGAGATAAGAGTGTATATATATATATTTGCTACCAAACTGTGTGTGTGTGTTTGTGTTTAAAGAGAGAGAGAGAGAGAGGGCAAGATGGAAACCCTGAGTAGGGGTAAGACAATCGTTCTGTTTGACAGAAATGATGCAGTTTGACCACATGTGCTCAGAGCAGACTTCCATCATTAAATGACAGCTTCACAAATGCTCACGTCCGCTATAAACACAGTTATTTTCACTGAACACACGTCTGAACATGATTAGTCTGTGGAGATAAATCATTTTCCAAACGGTGCCATAAATTATAGCTACACTTAATATTTTTGAAGATGCAGTCATGTTTCGTAAAAATTGGAAGCAAAGTAGCTATTTTGCAATGAGAGAAAGATGGTGAGAGAGCCAAGGCTACTAATTCAGAAAGCATATTTTCACAGAAGACATTTTGACATGTCACGGATATAAATATTGAAATATATTCCTGGGACTGTTGAATTTGTCAGTGGCGTAAAACTCACCTGGTAGAGGTCCCGTCCCATGAGGCTATGCTTCTCTGCTGCAGTCTGGGTTCGATTCCAGCCTGCGGCCCTTTGCTGTATGTCGCCCCCACTATCACCCCACTAGGCTCTCTCTGTCCGATCAAGTAAAGGCCATAAAAGCCCATAAATATATATTTAAAAAGAAAAATTGTGTAGGAGATCTAGCAGTGAAGTTACATGTTGCTACCCCTCGCCGCACCCTTCCTTTCCAAACATGTAGCAGAACTTACAGGGGCCTTCAGATAAGATAAAAACATGAAAGGCTGTTACTAGACTCGGTTTGTCCATTCTGGGCTACTGTAGAAACATGGTGGTGCAACATGGGGGGGACTCTGTGGAAAGGGACCCGCTCCAGAAAGGGCTCATTCTAAGATCACAAAAATATAACAGTCTTTGGTTACAGATGATTGTACTCTGATCAAAACAGAATTATGAATGTTGTAATCCACTCGTGGCATTCGATCTCTACACACTGGACCTTTAATGTCATCAGGAACATCTTTCTTACTGTGACAAGTCAAAACGTCTGCTGTGAAAAGCAACTGGAGGTAAACAGAGGTAAATTCAGAAGGTCTTCATTCCTAGAAGGCTGAGAAGATACAATGCTAATGAAATGTTAAAGAATATGAAGAAAACAGACCGTCCAGAGTATATCTGCACACCTGAGGTTTTGTTTATTAAAGTTTTTTGTTCATGTACCTTTGAGGTGATCCTGCAGATGTAATGTCATCGGCTGCCTTGCTCCAGGGTTAAATGTTGTCAGCTTTTGTCTGATGTTCCCCTTTTCAGGTCAGTGGAGATGGCCCTCTGTCGCACCAGCTGTGAGTCGGTCACAGAGCTATTCAATCATAGCCGCCAGAATTATACTAATCACAATCACACCGAGTCTGGATGTGATGTGGGTCAAGAGAAAGTAGAATTTAATCCAGTTTTGTTTAAGCGGTCCGTCCTTAAATGACTGTTAATGCTCAAGCTATCAACGACTCAGTGTCGATGGAATCTCATTCATATGGTTCTTATATTAGAAAAGCACCTTTTCTTCAGGTTAAACCTTTATTCTGTGCTGCCATCAACAAGTGTTTTTCATTCTTTACAGATGATATACACTTATATTTCACTGATCGCTGAAATAACCATTGAGGCAGTACTAAAAACAATGAAGCAAATTACGGTAATATTGTTAAACGATAGAAGAATTACAAAATAACAGGAGGGCCTTATTGTATCAAGTGGTCAAATAGAGCAATACAATAAATGTTGCCTTTAAGAACCAAATACATTTTTAAACTACAATCGGAAAAAAACACTATAACCCTCACAACTGAATTTTGATTACATTGTGATGCATTTTGAATTGTCGTCATGATGAGCTGAGGTGACGGGAACAGGAACAAACACCATTATTCTCACGTCATCAGTTTTAGGGATGGAAATGTTGGTCACTTAGTCAGTTCGCCACTTTGATTACTATTAACTATTCATGGTCCCCAGAGGATGAATCACCATGAGTTCGATGATCCCCTTTATTTTTCAACTTGTGTCACCAAAATCTATGACATTAACCTGTCACAAAATTGGCTTCAGATGTTGGCAGACGATGTATGTTACAGGTGATCGCCTGACCTTTCCTCTAGCGCCACCATGCGGTTAACCTTTGTGTTTTTACGGTAAATATCTCAACAACAACTGAATGAATTGCTATGAAATTTGATGCAAGCATTAACATCCATCCAGAAACATTAACTTTGCCTGTAACACCATCCATAAGTCAATATTTAAATTTTGTTGTTTTACAACTAAGATGGGAAACATATCTTTTAAACATTTGCGTTGCCAGTGTGAGCCTGTTAGCATTTAGCTCAAAATACCACTAACTCTGCTAATGTACAGTGTCACAGCTGCTAGCATGACTGTAGGGACTATTTTCTTTTGCAGATATGAAACTGAACTGTTGCACTTTCAGCAGCTGCAACTACAACAGTTACATGCATATTTAGCCGACAGTTCCTAAAGATAAATTTATATTTTAATTCTCTATTGTTTTTCATGTATATTGTCACATTTATGTGAAAGATGGTGTAGTTCCTTTGTATGATTTTCCACCATGCAGGTATTTATTATGTGTAAACTACTGACCAAATACTACTGTAACAGTTTTTTTGTTGTTTTATTGCATATTTGTTTGAGTAAAATAAATCAATTAAATAAGTAAATTATCACATGAACAAACAACTTATTAAATATCAAATTGATTCGTATTTTCTTCTCGTGCCTTTTCTGTAACTGTACTGTCTCACTGTATATTCAGGAATAAGAGAACCAGCGTGTTGTGAATCATCTTCACGGCAGCAGAGGGGACATAGATGGATTGCATGACATGGTGCAGTTTGCACATGGAATGTAGAAAGATTTCAGGCGCTCGGTGATGAAGGCCAGATGTTTGAGTTATGCATAGGAAGTCAATTGTCTGCAGTCGCTACCGGGTATGACAGTGATGCAGCCAGGCACCAGCCCTGGTATCTGCTGTATAATCAAATTTAAGAAGACCCTCTCACGTACTGGGGCTCGTGTATGACCAGTGCATGTGCTTGGTTTGCAAAGAAAAGATCCCATAAACAGAAATACATGAGGACAAATAGAAACTGTATATATGAGAGGTTAAAGTTTGAATAGCAAATAATCCTGTTTGTTTTACTGTAGAGCAACACACGAGTGTTGATCACTGTGATTGGTCAAAAATGCAAATAAAAGCAAATAAAATCACAATCCTTCCTCCTGACTCAGATTTAGATTTCTTAGCTTTTGCTTTTGTATTCAGTGATTATATATCTTTGTGGGATTGAGTCAACAGTCAGTTGGTTCTTCAAAAATAACTGATTCGAAACGTTAAAGTTTGAAAAGACGGTTGGAAATATTTGTGTGCTTTGCTTGAAAAAAAAAAAAAAAAAAAGCTTTGTATGGATAAAGTTTTCATCCATAAAACATTGACAGGAAATCAATCCACTGCTGAATTCTTGAAAAAGAGTTGAGGGCTTCTGCTGGACGTGGGGGTCACAGAATGTGAGGAGGAATGCAAATCTATACAGCAGGCAGCGTTTATGCACACAGTAGAAACTCATCTCCTACTTCTTCTACTTTCCTTTTCCCTTGTTCCCTCTCCCTGCTTTTTCCTCCTCGTCTTACACACACACACACACACTCACACTACCAGCCTGTCTCTGCGTCTCTCTCACACACACACACACACACACACACACACACACACACACACACACACACACACACACACACACACTGTCTTTTGTTTGGAGTCAGACAGCATTGAAGGCAGATCCTGTGGCCCTTCTGAGGAGAATGTTAATATGCCCGCTCTGGTCTCTCTGGGGACGCAGAGAATGGACTCTGGCTGCTAATGCACTGTCACACTAACCCGCTCACTCTTTTTTTTTCTCACACAGTTAGCAACTGCAGCATTACTGCCAACACTGTGAACTCAGCTCACAACTTACTGGATCATTAAGAGTTGCTCCAACTAAACTCCAGGTATTATGGACATGTTACTGTGCACGTCAGTTTCATGGATTATACATTTTGTGTTTTCACCAAACATATCTACAAAAATCATTTGTGTTCCGTGCTATCCAAAAATGGGAAATGACCTTGCTCAAGCTCATGGCTTTTATAATATAGAAGAAAATTTAAAAAAAAAATAAAACTTTTATGTCACACCGATGCTCTTTGTATCCGATTCAACAAAAGATGAGTCATTCAGGGTCAAAACCTTTGCACATCAACAGTGAGACGAATAAATGGGACGAAATAGCAAATAATTCAAATAGTTTTTTGAAAGACTCTTCAAACAAATAAATGAATAGTGTCCCAATAATTAATCGCACCTCTGGAAAAGAAGGATTGAGTCAACATCAAGCGGTGATCATCTGGTCCTTTTACTTAATAAAAGTATAAAATGACAAAATACCTGCAGGTACAATATTGATAAAGAGACTAGAACTTTGTCAGTTTCACTGCTTGGTTCAGGAGCTTAAACTTTACCACAGCTACTTCAGGACGTATTTCTTGGGTTTCTTGAGTTTTACATTTAACTAAAGTTCCATTTTTTGTAAACTTTCCCAGTTGTGTGCATTTGGTTCAATTCTTCGTCGGGGATTCAGTCGCTTGTTGCTTAAATCTACTTCATGTAGTCTACATATCCTTGTAAAGACCAATAACAGCAATGGCTACAAAATAAATCAACAAATAAAGTTTATATCAGACTGAGGAAGATGTTCTTCTACTGCTTGAGGCTTAGGGATTGGTTAGATGTGTTCATGTCGGAGGCAAAACCTTGGAAAAAACGACCCAAAGCTGCAATTACACTCACTAACACTTACACCAAATTTCGTCACTGATGTAAAAGCTCGCAATGAGTGGATACAGGTTTGAAAATTCACCAGAAAAATCGACCTAATGTGTAAATGCCTTTAATCCCATTATAATAAGACATGCAATAATAGACTAATGGTCTTAATGGAAATGGAAAAACAAACTTTTTCCTCTGGTCCACACTCAAACAGCATTTTTTTAAATCACTAAAACTGATAATTTTCCAAAGTGCAGATTTAGAAAATCTCCAGTTTTTGTGTATCCGTGTGTACGTGTAAAACAGAGCATGTTCGCGTACCCACTGTTGTTTTGTGTACTGAGCAAGCACCAGAAACAACAACAACAACAATGGCGGCTATATAAAGCATAAAGCAGGCTCACAATGTTCTTCTCTGGTATTAGATATATCATTGATGAAGATATGGACGGATATATTTTGTAAAACGAAGGTCGAGTGGACCGAAATCTTTTTTTTTTTAAACAGAGGGGGAAATATCCACAGTAGTGTTGAAAAGGCTTTGAAGATTTAGAACTTCTTTGATGGTTTGAGGACACCTAATATTTTTTCATCATTATTTCAGTTTTTCCACATTGAACTCATTTAACAAAAATATTTACAGGACAAACTCAAGCTTGTAATATCACCTCACAAACAAACAAAAAGTGAATTGCCTTCGCACATTTACTGTATATTGTACTGTACACGTATAGACATCTAATAGAACAGTTATTTACATCAACAGATGTTATTTCAGAGATAACATCTGGGCATAGCAGTAGAAAACTGTTTCACGAAACATTTGCGGGTCGAGGTTTACTCACTCGCTTGTTCTGGAGCTTTCATCTGTATCGCTCAGTCTTCATCAGCAGACAATGGGTCAGGATATGCCACTGTCCAGTGTCAACCTGCATCAACATGCGTCAGTGCTTTACAAAGGCATCTGCTCATCTCTTACAGTACGTTGACCTTTTCTGCCGTTTGTGTGTGTGCTGCGTCCCATGTTTGTTACACTTAGTGTGATACATAACCAGGAGTTTAAAAACACAGGAATGTGGAATTAAGGGGATCTTATTGATGGAAAGGTGGATATTTTTCCATGGTTTCACCCATATTTGAGTGTTTGCGTGTTCCTGCTAAATAAAGCACCGTTTCCTATTTGGACACAATACAGGCCTTTTTGTGAATTACTGGCGTAGAATCTAACACCTGAGGAAAAATAGTGTGGTTTTACTAGGCAGCTATGGTCAAAAAGTCAAGAGGAAATGAGGCTAACAATCGACTTTCCTGATCAAACAGAAGAAAACCAACACGATTTTCATCCTGCTCACTCTTGCCCTGTCCGAGAATCATTATTATTGTTGAGCACACATGAAATAAAAGCAGCAGCCACATGAAACCCTGCACATGCTATTAACACTGTAGGTTTAAGCTGCTGCGGCGGCTTATTTTTAAAATACCAATTAACAGCTCTAACCTTTTTCGATATCACCCAGCCGCCCAAATATATACGAATTAGCTTCGTATAATTGTCATGAATGATCCATTTGATTATCACTTGACTCGTGTTTAAATCCCTCGCTTCAGTAAACTGTGAAGTCAGTGAACTTTTCCTGCGCCACACATCCGTACAGCAGAGTTTCTTCTTTCACTCATTCATTTCTTTCCCTCTGTTTCCCCAGCTGTGAGCAGGGGAAATGCGCTGCAGCGCACTGAAGTCCTTTCATAATGAATGGCAAGGTACAATAATGGCCTTCAGGTTGCCATAGAAATGAGACAAGGGCCCTGTATGTGATTTCTTTTCCTTTTTTTCGCCAAGCGTAAATGACAGTGGACTCGGAGGCAAACACTTTCTTCCCTCCACCATCGCAGGCAGCTCTGCACTTTGCTTCCATCTTCTCCTCCTCTCACGTCTTTTATTAAACCGGCAATTCTGTTGCTACATCGTCTGATTTGATGCGTTAATAAAAGAATCACAACTAGTCAAAGTTATTTATCTGCCATAAATTAATTAAAACAGAAAACTGATGCATTTTAAGAATTATTGAAACCCCCCCCCGATGTGTCTATTCACTTTCTATCACCACGAATAATCCCGAGAGTTTTTCAACGTGGAGCACTGAGGTCGATGGCGGTGCACGATTAGATCACAAACACCCAAGCAGCTTTTCAGAATTAGTGTTGATGCAGAGGAACGAATTAGGACTCGAGGTAGCAGATGGAGCGTTTTCACCACACGAGGCGTCCGCCCAACGCATGTCTCCTCCCGGCTCCGAGCATCTCCGTGCAGCTGCTGGTGTGGCTGTTGAAACTGAGCTCTTGTGATCTCAGTTCCCTCCCAACAGCTGCTCCCGAGCTAAACAAAGTATTGATCCAGTCCATCATTTTCACACTCGTGTGTCTGGAGGTTGGTGATGTGTTTATGTCATGTTTGTGCTGTCAAGAAATGGCCTGGTGGAAAAGTTTGACTTGTAGCTGCTGGTGTGCGTGTGTGTGTGTAGCTCAATTACACAGCGGCTGTAAGTTTCATTAATCATCAACAGGCAGCCAATGAATTTAAACAACTGTAGATTTGAACACATTTATCAAATATCTGCAAAACATTTCATCAACATAGAAAAGCACATCACTCCACCAAGGCTAACGCCCTATCGCCATGTTTAAGAAAGTAGGGATGGGCCCGTTTATTTGAATCCCAAGTTTTAATGGGTTCTTCCTGGGGTCATGTCCCAACCCTCCACAAGACTTTATGAGAATTTGTTCAGAATTTATTTTGAAGCAAACGAACAATCAAACGCTAAAGAACATTTTGTTCAAATTTAGAAATCAACATAGTTTGATGCCAAAACTGTGTAAATGCCCATGTGGTGAAGCTTTAATAATCGATTGTTAACTTACAAGCAATTGAGCAGAAATGAATCACCAACAAGTTCGATAATTGTTTGGCAAGAACAAACGAGCAAGCAGAGTGATTCATTCAGCTAATGTAGGAAGGTGCTGAGAATTGTCCTTTATTTTTTCCTCCGTCCAAGTTGAAATGTCTTGGAAACCACAAATGAATTTGTTTAGAAAAAGTCTGTTTCATTGGCGCCTGGTGTCTTTTGTCCACCATTTCCTGTTGAACTCTGTGGGATTTTGAAGGAAACTGTCCCCAGAGACGCACAAAGACTTTAAATCCCCCTCTCTCTATATAATCCTGCTAATGAGTTTATGATTAACATCAATACATTTTTTACTCATACATACTTATCGTACCATTCTTTGTCTAAATTTCGTGATTTAGTTTAATGTGATAGAGTGAATGCTGTGATTGGCTGACGGCTCGGATCGCGTGGAACTCACCACCCCTGCTTCCTGTCTAGGGATTTGTTGGCCAACAGCAGTAACCATTGAAATGAGTTGCAACTTATTTTCCAAATGGGAAAAAAAAATGCAGCTGTAAATCTTATTTCCTCAACAATATATCTCATGCATATAATCTTTATTTCTGTCTTTGCAGTTTTTTTCTGTATTTGACAGCCTTTAAAAAGAGACAGGAAATGTGGGGGAGAGATGTATGAAATGTAATAAACGTGGGGACCTTAACTCAATGTCATGCGGGGAACTGAACTGTGGATGTTGCACTTATGTGACTTCATCTCGATAAACTGGTCAGATTCTGCATGTGAATATAAAGAATCTGTAGGCGGGGGACGAGGTTCTTCTGGTTATGTTTCTAGTTTGACTAATCACATTTGAGCAGGCTTTGGTTGTCTGCAGGTCAACACTTAGTGTGGAGGGTAAAGGAGGTGGAACATGTGACCGCAATGCATCAGCTATATCTTTTTTAAATTATTTTTATGTATCTGCGTTAATATGCAGATAGCTGTTAATAGAGATTAGCCAAAATGTTGTCTGGTCCTTTAATGGTTAGTTTAAATCCGTTAGTTATGAACACATCCAGTCGTAGATGTCGTCTCTCAACTCCAACTTCAGTCTTGCATCTAATGTTGCTAGTTGGACTAAACACTGAACTGCGATTGGGGATTCCTCGAGACGCTTCAGCTGCCAATGTTTTCTCAGATTTTGTGTGACATGATGATGATTAGAAGACTTTTTTTAAAGGAGTTTTGATAATATCTATTTTTATCTTACTGTAAGTCAAAGTGACATAATGTGAGTAAACATGTGGAAAACCGTATACAATCTGACGGAGCAGGTTTATGAGGCTCCAGCTGTTAACATCCAGATAACAACCACACTTTGACAACACATTGGATTTTCTGTTTGAAAATGCACATTTGCTGTAAAGCTGAGGTTTGCCACAACACTTTGTCTCTGGGTGTGTACTGATTGTAATACTGTTGTTGTAGCTGCTGTACTACATAAATCTTTTACTGTAGCCTGACCAGGCACATATGTTCAGTGTATTCATACTCAAGGCTGAAATGTTTTCCATGTCAAGGACCTGGTTTGTCACCTCTTTTTTAAACTATGTTGCCTGCTATGTATTCGCATGAAAAACTGGAGAATTTAAGTAAACGTAGTACGACTTCAAAGTGAATAAAAAAATATATATTCTGATTAACATCCAGTTTCCCTCGCTGCGTGTTTTTATTCACCGAACATGTTAATTTCCGTTTGACCCAAACAAAGAGACAGAATGTTTTAACACACGAGCAACTGAAGCCTTGAAAAGCAAAGACAAAAACCTTGTCTGCTTTAACACTGATGAAACTTGGTGAGTGATCTGGTCAGTTTGTCACACTGTATGAACATATACGTTATTAAATCTAATGTCAACATGAGATGAGGTTATAGGCATAAAGAAGTAATATATCCTGTTTGTGTGTGTGTGTGTGCGTGTGCGTGTGCGTGCGCGTGTGTGTGTTGATTAAGAACGAAAGCTGCTTAAATTTCAAATGAGCTTATACTGTTGTGACTGCTCGCATTGAAGCTGTGTGTTTTCAGGATTAGATCACACTTCAGGTGTTTACTTCATTTTTATCTGACCGACGATCACTCACAAAAAACACGTTTTTTTTTTAAGTATATATTGGACTTTTCTCAATGACCTTTTGTGTGTGTCCTTAAATGGCATCAGTGTCAGTTTTTCTACAATATTATTTATAGTGTAATAAATCCTGTAAGTCAGTTTAATATCAGCATTCTTGACCCGTAGAGAAACTGGTTAGTTTACCCATTGAGTGCGATGCCAGAATCAGAAAAAATAAAATAAAAGATATCCAAACTAATCCTCCTTTAATCATGTTCATCTGTGGTCTCTTGACCTGAAATGTAAAATCAAACTGTTGAAATCATCTCAATAAAGGACTTCAAGTACACTGATTATCTAAAGATAGCAAGTTTATTTAAGATTCTCCATTTTTTTACGACATTCGTTTGAAATAAGAAAATATTCGAAAACTACTCCCAATACATATTTTACTGAAGAGGAGACATGAAAACCTTGACCATCATCATCTTCTGTATAAAAAGTTATATGAATTATTACTTAAAACCCTTAGAACTTGAAAGATATTGAAGGACAGAATGATTGATCTACGGTTTATTAAAAGCAACTGTCGAACTTTTAATGTGAATTAATGGCTTCATGAAACGGGTGAATCAGGTACAAAACAACCTTTTGAATCTGTTTGTTTGCAGTTTAGCTGTATTAGCTCATTGAACTCACATCAATCATTCAACATGCCGCTTTTATTCCAGAGGGGGAAACGGACAGACAGTTTATTTCCTCCTTTGGAAATAAACATCTGTCCTTTGACCTTATCATCTACCATCTGCAACTGCTCACATGTCTGTAACTCACCGGCAAGCGAATTTTAAGACGGACGCGCCGAGGGGCGTCCGTCTTTCTGTCACAGACCTGTTTTTCGCAGGTCTCTGCGGCCAGTGTAACCAAAGACCCTTTTGGCCAAAGTCCACGTGGCACAAAAAGGCCGCAGCATTCCTGATGTCTGTGGCTAATCTGTGGTGTCAGCTTGTGTTAACGCCGCACCGCCAAATTTGAGGGCACCCGGTGCCGGGGAATATTAAAAACTCCCATCAGCAGCATTCCTCCCGAGAAGGGGGCGGGTCTGACGAGAGCAAGGGTCACCTAAGGTTGAACGGTGGTTGAGTGTTAGAGCCGCTCGTACTGTAACGGTCTGATCCGCTGGACAGGAGGTGGGGCCGGTGCGGGACGGAGGGAACACACTTCAAAGAGAGAGCGCTCTCTCCTTGTCTATCCTCATTGAAAGTGGGCTAAATGAGCTTTGTGGGGGCTTTTGTTCCCGCTGTTAGACAATTCTGAGACTGGACGGAAGATGCCGAAAAGGACAGGAGGTCATGTTGGTAGTTAATTATCTGCTTCTCAACCTGCCAGACGCTTTCTGCATGCCACCCCAATTGACCTATAATGACCATGAGATATTGTTCTGCTAAATTTGAGAAGTCTAGCAAGTGTAAGGTCAGACTGTTCCTACAAGTGCCACATGTCAAATTTCACACAGACCTGAGACGGACTCTGTACTTGAGTGCAGGCATTTCTCTTCAGATATCCAACCCTGCAGCATCTGACTCTACACAGAACAGACGGACACTTTGCTCTGCAGCTCACAAATTGATTCGTGACTGATAAAGAACCTTTTTCATTTTGGGTGCAACTCAGCAATCTGTGACCTCCCCGTACCTGAGCTCACTAATAGCAACATGATAGGCGCAAAATTCGACATACTTCTGGTGGTCTGAGGCTGCTGTGCAGACATGTAACATGTGCTCTGCTCTCCCGACTCCCAGAGGGGCAAGGACAGGAATGCATGCAGGGTCAGGGGTTGGACAGTCCTGTGCACGTGCACCGCTGTAGCCTGGCAACAGGTGCTGTGCAGGGGCCACAGCCAAAGTTTTATCTTTTTCATCTAACAGAACATTTGCACACTACCTGATTAAATCAGTAGTTTTACCTGTCTGTTTTAGAAAGATACTGCATGTTATAATATTCCCTCTACGTTTTTATTATAGTTTTGGTTGAAAATGTTCGATGTTGGACAATCCGAGCTGCGAGTGGAACATCTGCAGAGAGAGAGAGAGAGAGAGGCTCATAGCTGAGAGGTTGGTAGTGTCTCGGGGAAATGATAGCTCTGTGCCAAGGTATTCCTTCTCCCTCCTGAGAGAGGCCCCGCCATTCAGCGCGGTGAGGTCAACAAGTACAGACCATTACCCACAATGCCCCTGAACGGGAGGGGAAAAAAAGGAAAGACTTAAATAGGGCTGTTCCTTTAAGATGGTAAGACAGGAGCTGCCTGAATGCACTCGGAGACAGAGCTGCAGCCAAGATGGGGAGGAGGAGGAGGGAGGGTGAGGAAACAGAAAACAGAGATGTCGGAGAGGATCAACTTGTGTTTCCCCACGTCTCTGCTGAAAAGCTGTTAGGTTGCAATTATTCATATCCTTAGAAATTATGGGTGTCAGTTTGCTGATTGCAGCGCTCGGAGAAAAAGGAGTCTTGTTGCTAGGAGAGGAGAGATTCAGCCTTCTCTTATTGGCCACTAGGATGCGTAAGGTGGCCCAATGAGAGCCCTCCCCCTAACAGCGGTGCAATAGTAGAGCTGCCCCCACATGCAGACCTGATTAATATGTCAGACATGTTTTATGGGTTAACGTGAATCAGGCTCGATGTATTGAAAAGGCTGCAGCAGGGAGTTAGTCGGGGGAGACTGTGTAAGTGTATGTAAGTCTATACAGTGTGCGTGCCGGGGAGCAGACACACACACACACACACACACTCACTCACACTCACAGTACTCTGAGGTCAAATGATGCTCTCGACTCTGAAAAATGCTCATACACACACACACACACACACACACACACACACACACACACACACACAGAAGAATAAGCAGCTCTCTGCCTGTAGTAATGGACTAACTGAAAACAGACTAGTAAAGACTGGAAATAGGAAATAGGATTCCTCACATGTGCATGATTATAATGGGAATGCAGCACACAAAAGAAAAACGGAAGCTGAACATTTGACTGTGGTGTGATGCAGTACATTTAAGACGTGCTACAGTCGAACACGTTGTCAGGAGTCACCTCCGATTGTCTGGAAAGGTTGTTGCCGTTGAAGCCTGCCCATCTCTCTCTGTGTCGGTGTCATCTCAAAGCAGAGGGGGAGGTTTAAAGGAAAATCAGTGATTTGACACATGAGCTTGTTTTCTGTCTCACCTGCTGTCGGATGAGAAGATTGACATCAGTTTCATCACCTGCACAGATAATCAAGTCCAGCGCTTGTTTTGCCGAGCGTACTTCAAAGACTGCAGGCAGAGGGGGAAGCGCTCACATGTCAGGAGTGGCTGTAGCTGTAGTCTTTACAGGCTGCTCAACAGTACAGTCAAGACTCACCTTCACATATCAGTGCGTGATGGTCACTGTGTAATCGTGTGACTAGTGTGGAATCACACAAGATGGCAGCACTTAGAAATGTGATCAAAAAATGAACGCTTGAACAAACAACAAGCATGTGATAACAAAAACCTAAGATGTCACCAACCATCTTCGAGTTGAATGTATTTTTTTGTGCATTTTGACTTTTTAGTTTGGTCCATGTCCCATCCACTAACATGGAGGAGGCTGGGTTTACGACCTATACAGCAGCCAGCCACCAGGGGGAGACGCCCAACTTTATATACATGCTGCAATCCCAGACCAACCTATCTAACTTAGACCATAGCTGCTAAACTGTAGCTTGACTCAGACAGTGTGACCGCATGAACAATACAAGAGCCTGAAAGTGAAGCAGCTAAATGGAACCCAGCCATCGTCACTATTTTATTTACGCCGATGTTTCTCCTTTTGTCATTCTCCAATATGTCTTTCATGGGAAAAGCCTTTTGGAAATGATATCTCAGGTTGTGTCTGAAATCAAACACTCGGATTCAGCCCTAAACTGACTAGAAGTTGTGCAAAGTAATTGCAGGCATCAGACAACGTGATTTTCAAAACCGGATTTTTTTAATTTCAATTGAGAGAAGATTTTTCTCTTAAAATTTGACATTTACCCCGACTGACAAATTATAGGGCACTGTGATGTTTGTACAAGAAAACCGCTGTTGTTTTAAAATGATGTAATGTAATAGTGTTTTCACATCTGACTGAGAAGAACTATCTGTGGACTTGCTGCAGTCTCCAGGGTAAAAATGGTGCCGATTTAGGATCATTATCTCCAGTTATGTTTAGACAGAAAACCGTGGACTCCAGGTGTTTTCACTCTCATGACTGTGTGGGCGTGTTCACACTGATTCACTCATTCCCCCGTTTGTTTCTTTTCACCTGTAAATGTCTTTACTTGTGAAGTTAATGAATCTTTGTGCCACTTGCCAACGTCACAGCTGTTGTCTGTCAGATTTATTTGTGCTGTCATTTTTTTTTTTATAATACATATAATTCATCAGCTCATAGGGATGGTAAATGATTTCTGAATCCTGGCAAAGATTATATTCATTGTAAAACGTATTAAAATCTTTCTTCTTTCATGTCTTTGTTTTCTGGTTTCATATAAACTCTGTGATCGTGGTAATTGTGACCTGCTGCACTGGATAACACCCATGAGTGTAATAGTTAAGGCTGCTCTGATCAATATTTGAATTAACATTTTAATTGCATCCACTGACTCTGTGTAATGTGAAAGATGTTGCTGGTCACTAACCCTGCAGTGGCCCTCAGCTCTGCAGAGCGTTCCAGAGTCTTCCGGCTGTTTGTTTTGATTTCACGTTCACAGTTTTCAGCTCCAAACTCTCTGTACTCTGTCCACTCAGCACCAAACCAGAGTAAACAGAGAGTGAAGGTTTTTTGACTGACATTTGTCTGGTGCACACAAAGTGTAAATAATGTTGCTTCTCGCCTGCACCATGTAAAGGGAAGCCTTTGCGAACACTTTTCCTATATCAACTTTAAAATGATGAAGGTAGGTCAGTGTTGTGCCCCCAGGTGGCCGAGTTAGTTATTTCAGGTTAAGATCGAAAGCTCAATGACGAACTTTAATCATACTTGCAGGGCCCTAAGAAAAGTGTTTTAATCTCCTGCCTGCTGTTATCCCTCCTGCAATAACTTCTGTAAACAGGCTTATACCAATAACAAAAGTATTATTCAGTTTCACAATAACACGATACAGTATATGTTTTAACAGTGTACTGCTGCCTGTGACGGGGCAGATGTTCTTCCTGTTATCTGACTTCAAACGTCTCCCAGATTTGCACAGAGGGCAGCAGAGCTATTCATATCACCAGCACCAAACAAACTAAAAATAAATGTTGAGCTTCTTATTCCACAGCTCATCACAAACTATCATCCTGCCAGAAAAATCACGAATCCTGACCCGGGACACGTCTGACTGCTTCAATAGATGTAACAAAAGTGCCTGTTACAGAGCCTGCATGCTCTCTGTAGCACAGAACAACAGAATCCAACCAATGGTCAGGCAAGCAAAAACACAAAGGATAAAAAAAAAAGGGTTTTATGTAATGTTTGCTGAAAATAAAACTAGAAATCTATATATAAATCTATCAGAACTTCTATGCTCTATGAAGATCTGAAGTGGAACAATGTCAAACTAGAGCTGCATACCGTTGCTATTACCACATAAATTTACATTTATATTCACTGGATCCAGATTTTTATTTAGATCTGCACTAAATGTCACACACTCATAAATGTTTGTTAATTATTCTCTGGGAAATCGTTGAAAATGTTGAAAATGCCCTCATTTAATAAACATCCTTCCACCAAGTTTCATGGAAATATGTCGAGTAGTTTTTTGCGTAACCATGTTTACAAACCAACAAACAAATCAACAAAACAAATTAATGGGTGAAAACATAACCCCCTTGATGGAGGTGATCACTTCAGCTTCCCTGTAAGCAGAACGCAGTGATGAGTACTCGAAAGTACACAGTGACACATTCTTCTGGAAATGTTCTTTTTGATTTTTAAGAATTGTTCTAATATAATGTACCATCTGCAGCTCCACCTCATAATATCCATCATCAATGCAAGTTGTGTACTGTAAGAGCATCCCTAACACTTTACAACTGTCCGGGGAGAAGAACGTTTTCGATTCAGAGGTTTCATTTTAAGAGTTCGGTTCCTGTTGCTTTAACCGTCTGTCAGGAACACACAGAGAGGTTTTTTCTTTTTCTTCTTTTCCCTTTTGTTCACTCCTCTATGGAAATGTGCATCTGTTCTGCGGCCACACACGCAGCCCAATAAGTGAAATGGCAAGCTGCAGTTAGTCTTCTGCTTTAATCCACTGTCGATTTTGATCTATTCCAATTCTTTTTATGTTTTGTTTTCTCTCTGAACTAAGGTGTTCCTTTACTTGTTCTTTTTTCTTCTTGTCCTTTCAGTTTTTTCCCAGTGGAGGCACTTTGTCTCAAGTGTCCTATAAAGGCGGTTGTTAGGGTCACAGACTTGGAAATAACCCGTCTGGGGTTCAATGCCAGGCCTCTGCAGTGTTTGCCGTAAGTTTTTGACGAGGCAGGGTGGGCTGGCGGTTACAGACTGTCCCATTGTCAGAGGGTCACAAGTTTGATCCCTCTTATAGCCGCTGTGCCCATGTTTAGCCCGCCTTCCTCAGAAACGTTACTCCTGCCTCTCTCCTTTGTTGAACCCGAAAGTGGATCCGTTAAGATTCGTAGAATCATTCAGCTGAAAGCAGAGAGCGGCTGTTCATGAGGGTCACAATAAAACGACTGAGTGCAACACAGTCATGTTGTATCGTTGTCTCTCTCAAAACCAAGATCATACTGTCTCCGAGTTTCACACAAACAACCCAACATGCAACACTTTTCTTGCCGTCTCTTTATTTCTTTCTCCTGGTCAGGTAGTGAATTCAGGTCCTGAATGCAGAATCGCTCCATGACTGGAGGGACTGAGAGTAAATGGTATCATGTGCTGCCTTCTAGTGGACAATGTGTGGAGTTCTTACTAAATAACCTGCATTCACAGTCATTTAGCATGTTTGTGTGCAGTGCTGGTCGGAGTAGACTAAAATCATTTTTTTAAATCCCAGAATTTGATGTAAATGAATGTAAACAAATGCATTGAGTAAGTAAGTACCTGTGCACTTTTAAATGTGTGCATCACACTGCACATAGTGGTTACTAAGTTCTAAAAGTCAATAATACTTGCACTGATTTATCTGCTGCAGAGCCCATGTTTAGACTTACTTTGTAAAAATCCATGTTTTGAAACTGTGAAACTGTTCATAATGAACGTCCGCTGTGTTTGTAAAATGTTTTGAAAAATTGTGAGAAATTGTACTTTGTGAGAGAAACTTTCATGTCATGAAAGAAAAGGAAAATGTATCATCTTCGTTCTACACAGAATTTAAGTAAAGAAAAGAAAAAACACACAAAACAAACTGACAAGAATTGTGTGAAACTGCAAAATGACTGAACAATGAACTACTGAAGGACAATGAAAACAATAATAAAAAAATACATGGAAGATATAAAATCCTACGATGAAAAGAGAAAGTGGGAAGGACAGATGCTCTGAGAATTTCCTGGTAAAAAAAGAAACAACAACATGGCCTTGGTTTCAGATACATTTAATGATTTCTTTGTCAGTGAAGTCTGTGTTTGACTGAAATTTTGTGGGAAGCAAAGTTGTATTAAAGAATCTATATTAAAAAAGGAAAACGGATGGAAAGGAAATAGTTTTAAAGATCAAGAGTAATAAACCCACGGTCTGGAATCATATTCAAATGTTTAGTTAAAAATGTAAATGAATGTACTGTTAAACCTGTGACTCATATCTGTAACCAGTCTCTAAAATGGAAAATTAACAGCTTATCATGATACATAATAATATATAAAGCTGAATATAAACTGCAGACCTTTTTCCCTAGCTTCCACAGTTACTGGATACTAATGCATATTCCATACAAAACCTGATCACTTCATTAGAAATCATAATACATTTCATATGAGCAGCAACATAGATTCTGAGCTGGTAAGACAACTTTGTTTGTATAAAAGGAAGATAGAAAAAAATAGAAAAAGCAATAGAAAATAAAGAATATGTAGTAGTGGTCATTCTGGGGGGAAAAAAACTAAAATTTGACATATTAGAGCAAGATTTACTATTTAAAAAAATACAAAGATCTGGATTTGGAGGGAGAGGACTCGCCGCGTTAAAGTCTTTACTGAACATTACCTGTGGAGTTCCCCAGGGTTTAATGATGACTATTGATATTTATTTTAGAATGTTTTGGTAAATGCTTTATTTTGTTTGCAATTTGTTCACATGTTCAAAATAAATTGGTTAAATCAAACAAATTACAAACTTTAGTGTAGAAAATAACAGGGGAAAAATGTTTTGAGGGGAAAACTCCCATCTACAAAAGTAACACAATCCATAATATGACGATTTTCATTTTCCAGCTGTTTTTACATGTGATCATATTTGTGAACAAACACCTTGGCAGAGATTTTGTGTTTTAATGCACAACTGTGTAACAGCACCTGAAAATTCACAACGGTAAATATTGGATATAAAAGTAAATCAGCCTTTAAAAAAATATAGTCTGAGACTAAAAAGAGTACAAAAGAAAATGTCCATTAGACACTTGGGTGATATAATAGTCGGACCATCCTTTAAGCTCAATATAGATTGATGCCTACATTATAGTAATAACTTGTGTATGATACAGCATTTTGTATTCTTTGTATCAGAAGAGTAACATAGTTCGATCTATGCAGATGCATTAAAGGTTCCATGGAAGCCATAAGGGATGTTAACAGGCACATTGGCTCTTCCCAACTCCTCAAACGTCTTGGCATCCAAAACCAGGAGGAATGTCCCTTTATCCTGTAGAGAAAAGTTTGGTAGGGATCACAATCAGAAACCACACAGAGCACCTAATCCGAATGATGTCAGTCATAGTGTCACTACAGCAGAATATTCCTCTGTGCACACAAACAGCTCAAACTAACATATATGATGTGATTCAGAGATATTTGATGTGATTCAGAGATATTTAATGTGTTTCAGAGATATTTGATGTACTTCAGAGATATATAATGTGATTCAGAGATATTTGATGTGTTTCAGAGATATTTGATGTACTTCAGAGATATATGATGTGTTTCAGAGATATTTGATGTGTTTCAGAGATCAAGTGTTTCTTACAGGTGCTAAGGGAAATAAAAGAAGCATGAAAAATACATAAACAATAACATCCATTTAGGAGATTTTGTTTGGTATACTACGGTACTTTAAATTAGTATTGTATCCTCTGAAAGTCTTCCATCAGTTCTCCTGCTGGTCACTATACAGTTGAATTTTAGCTTTAATTCTCCACCAGCGTTTTAACAGCGACAGCCAGGGAACACAATGACAGCTCAACATGGTTCAAACCCTTCAAAATAGAAATAGTAGGGTTTATCTCAAATTTCAATTAGAGCTGTGTAATGTGTAGAATTAACTGATTTGCTAAATTGAGTAAATCTGCAAAAATCCTGTGTGGAATAATTTGCAAACATTGTAGGTTTGTTTTTACATGAGGCACAAAAACGCTTTTGTTCCTGCTCCAGCATCCAACAACGATTTCATGAAGAGAAATATTTGTAAATTAAAATTTGGTAATTACGTAATTTTCTCTCTCTCTCTCAAACCATTGAACAAATATTTTTAAAATGTCCGTGTCACATGGGCTCTCTCTCATCAACTCCTGTATTAACTTGAGACTTACTTGTGAGGGGGTGAGAACCACAGAGAGGACGACACCATCATCCTCCTCCACGGCTTCAGGTGACGGCACAAACACAGGCTCTGAGGGGTAGAGACCCTTCTGGTACCAGACCTGTGGTATATCAAATTCAAAAGTGTTTCAGCATTCTACCTTTTACGATAGGGAAACGGAAAAGCTGTATTAAGGCATAAAGAGGATGTTGATCAAAGCGACCATTAAAAAAAAAATGTTTTAGGATAATTATGTCTGCGCTATAAGTCAAAAGTATTAGAACATCTGAATTTTACTAAAATATACATACGTCTGTGATTAAAGAATAAAACAAGTAAATAGTAAAGATAAAATAGGAATTTGTCGAATTGTAAATACTTTGTTTTCACCTTATTCCAGTTAATCCCAAACCAGCTCTGTAAACTGGAAAGACGTTTGTGCAGCACTTTGCATTTACTTCCATTCATTGTGGACAGCCTAACCAAAACCATATCTATAACCTGAACCATTAGCAATTCATACCAAACCCTAACCTAACCACAATTCACATAATACCACTAAACTTAGCCAGGACCTAAGCAATGATTTTACACACACACACACACACACACACACACACACACACACACACACACACACACACACACACACACACACACACACACACACACACACACACACACACACACACACACACACACACACACACACACACACACACACACACACACACACCTTAAACGTCTTGTCGTTCATGTCCATCTTGAGCAGAGAGTCTCCCACCAGGTGTCTGAAGCCACAGCCGTAGAAATATCGGTATGGTCGTGTGTTACATCTGCCATAGTTGATCTGAGGGAACTCCAGGCCTCCGTAGTCATCGAGGTCATCACCATGGAGATTCTCATGCTGGCAGAAGACCTGTCGACAAAGTGTCTAATGTTATGATGTTTCTGCCTTCCTGACATCCGTTCACTGAACATTTGCTTCAGTTTGAGACGCTCATTTGAAATGGAAGAATTTTCTCAATGAGGCTGGGAGCAAAATTAAAAAATGTCATTTCCAGGATCTTTAAATTGTTGAGCACTGTCTTGAATGGGTGATTTTTTTAAGACTAGAGTTATGTATTGTTGTATACATCCGCCAACCAGTGCAGTTTCTGTGTACAAATTTCCACATACTTTTTTCACTGTAAGATTTACCTTTGACAACTGAGACACAATAACATGAGGCCATTGTTACCTTGACCTTTGACCCTGGGCTACTTAGATGAAATCCAAGCTCAAGTGAATGTTTTTGCCAAATGTGAAAGAATTCCCTCAAGTCGTTTTGGAGATAGTACATTCACAAGGCAAACAATGTGCTTTGTGAAGTCACTGTGACCTCCAAAATATAATCAGTTGAATACAAGTGAATATGTTTCAGGGAATTCTTGAGACATCGCTTTCACGGACAGAGGCGTAAACACCTTGCAGTAGACAGCAACCATGTAAACATTCTCAAAACATTTCCATCTCAGATTTGTTTAAGATTGTAAATGCACCACTAATGCTACACATATTATTTACTCAATCTCAAACTGGAGTTTGTCCTTATGTGTTGAATCCAGTTTTTATAATTCTTCAATTTAGTATGTGGGGTGATCTGTTTGTATTTGTGGAAAGTAACCCACTACAATTACCAAAGTACTTGGATCTATAAAAGTACTTTGAGTCACTTTAAGAGACTTGTATTTTACTTTATCTCAGAGGGAATTATTGCACCTTTTACTTCACTACATGAAGAACTTAATTCATCATGACCAACTAAAAAACCCAAACACACTTAAAGGATTTGTAATGCTACTTCAGTAATATAATATTCAATAATACACCTGCCACAGGGCATTTTTTGTACCTTATGGTATTGTTGCTTCTATTAAATAGTAAAGGGTTCTTCCACCACTATTTGATTAATATAGATTGATTTGTTCGATTGAAATGATACAGCAGAGTTTATAATGTACGATTCATTTTCCAGCTCACCTTATCCGTGCTGACTTTGACACACGTTGCGTCACTGGAGGGCCGTGTGTTCAGGTTCTGGCCTGTTGGTGTTTCACTCGTCACATTCAGGGGCAAAACAAAACGCCGGGGGTAATTCTTGGCCAAGGTGTTGTACACCTGGGAGGGACACACCACAGGAACAAAACAATCGTGAAGTATTTTGGTGTCTTTGGTGCAAAGAAACAGTAAGACGGCAAAAATCGAATATTCAATATAAACACTTATTCTCCTAAATGTATTTCATAATTATTTAGCAGAAAATAAAATGATGATTAAGCAGGTACACACCTCAAGATGAGGAAAAAACAGATGTATTGAAAATCTGCTCTGATCCTTTCTGACTGTGTTAGAGGATGTGAGGATGGATTTAGTTGAGATTATTTGTTTATCTCTCAGGGACAGTGCACATTGACAACCATTACTGGGAATATGATAGACTTAACAAAAAGGGCTAGTTGTCATGTGTAGTCCCTGGTCAGGTGTTGTCTGGATTTGTTAAATTCACTTTAATAACTACCCAGAGTGTTAATTTATGTGTGCACGAGTAATTAAATTCTGACCTCATCGAGTGCATCTCCTGACTTGCGTAAGTTCTGGATGAGGTAGTTGTTGATGGCTTGGCCGTCGTCTGCGCAGCACATGTCAAGCATCAAGAGTCCATCCTCCTCGAAGGCGTTGATCTGATGGAAGGTGGCAAGGGCTTTGGCGTGGTACTTCACTGAGCTGACCTGCGGCACAGAACACATGGTTAGACCACCCAGGACCTAAAGCAAGCTTCCTCACTTCCTCACCTCTAACCATCCCACCTATCTCACCTTGCCTGTGTGCTTGTCAACAACATGGAAGACAGTTTCCAGATTGGGATCCCAGTAGATGCCTTCGCTCAGAGCCTTCCCCCTCATCTTACATGTCACGATCTTCAGCAGGTCCATCTTGATTGGCTGCTCGATGAACACCACACAGTTCTCTGACATGGCTGGAAGCAAGAGGATCATTGTGCTTTGTGGCTTAGGACAACAGGTGAAAGATACCGACACCACTAATGCTGAGTGATATCAAGGAGCCCTGACTTACCAAAGCTGTGATAGTAGGAGGGATGGGACTTGTTTGAAGGCACGATAGAGCAGAGCACTTTGGCGCCTTGCAGCGTGTCTTTGGCATCGGTCTTCTCAGGCGGCACTTTGATGATGTTGTACTGGGCTCCTGAAAAACTTTATCTTTAGGCATCTTTAACACACAATATTACCTCCGCCAAGGAGGTTATGTTATCATCTCTGTTTGTTTGTTGCCTGTCTGTTAGAATGATTACACAAAAAACACCGGAAGGATTATTACAAAACTTGGTGGAAGGGGCGAGGGAGCACATATGTGCATGGTTTGCTTTCTCGTGCAGCAAATTCTGAGTGAAAAACAAGTTCTTTTGTGTGAGAGAGAACTGCAATACATTCCACCTGCAGGTACACGCACATCTGCAGCTGAAAGTACGAGGGACATCTAACTGCTAGGACGATAAAAACATTATGGCTGAAAGCACTGCAAATAGCACTACACATCTCCTATGTTATTATAAGAAGTGGTTCATTATGAAACTGCCTAGCCAAATTAATGGGAAACACTGCTTTGACATAGCGAGATGGGGCATTAGCCTTGGGGAAGGTATGCACTTTTATTATTTGATGATCAGTGAGTGAGAAACAAATAATTAAGGTGTCAATTTTAATTTTGTGGACAATGGGACTAACCTTTGCTTCCATACGAGTTGCCCATATTGTAGGTGGTACCGTCAGGGTCATAGTGTGGGTGGGCAGTGGCTCCATTAACAGCAATAAACTTGCTCCAGTCCACCTATGAAACAAAGCAGTGACTATGAAGAATCAGTGTGTGTGTTAATAACTGGACTCTATTATGCATATATATGTATTTATGCTGCATGTAATTCATAAAACTTAGATTAATATTAATATCTTACTGCATGACGCTCATGTTAGTACCTTTTCCAGCGTTTCTAGATTCTCTGGGTTCACTTTGTGCATGAAGTTTGTCTCTGTGCTGACATAGTAGTCACCTTTGTACTTCACAAAGCTCACACTCGCATTATCCGTGGGCTCTGCAACAAAGAAAGACATGTTACTGGATTGCTGGGGGGGGAGGGGCTTTTAAATGAACGACAGCATTTTTCCTTTCAAAATAATCAGCTTCCTAAAGGACACTGCTTTGTTATTGCAGCTTGTAGTTGCACAAGTCTAGTTGGGGGTTGTAGAATATTTTGGGAAGGCCTCTCCCCCCTCTCTGATTCCCCACTGTGGGGCATGTAATTATATAACCTGAGAGTAAACAGGATTCTTGGCCTCAACACATTTTTTAAAAAGAAAAGAGCTTGTTCCTTGTATCCTGGCTGTTGTGGCTATCTTTCTCAAATGACCAAACTGCTCTCATGACTGTTGCCATTTTTGGATTCGAGTAAATTATGGATCTTGATGAAAAAAAAAAAATCAGGCATATTTAGGAAACTGATATCTATGAGGTTACGCAACATGGTGCAGCTAGTTTGAATTTAAGGGGACCACTGAGTGACATCCTATAGTTGTTATTTCATTTATACCTCGGAGCGAGACATAAATAGAACGAGGCAGCTTCCATGTACTGGAAGTCAACTAACCAACCGCATCTAATTCCCACAACCCCTCCTCTTTGAAAGACAACACCCCTTAACACTAGTTTTTTCCAGTCCCATCTTATTACATCTACTCACCAATCATCTCAAAGCGAGACAGGAAGCGTTGAAAGAAGTTTTTACAGGGGTCGGGCATGGCGAGTGTCCCGAATTCTGACATCATGATGCGGTCCCTCTCACTGTTCTTCTTGTAGGCATCGCTGCTCAGGAACCGGCTCCTGTACGTCACCTGGCCTTGGTCGATCTTGAACTGGTGTAGCATTGCCATCCCGTCGAACCAGTGGTTATAGCTGCGGTGGAGTACACAAGTCCAGGTTCAATCACATCACATGTATTTAGTTTCAGTTGTGCTGTGCAGCAGTACATCGAGGTGTTTCCAACTCACTGTGTGTTTCCAAACTCAAACTTCCCCGGGCCGTTGCGGAGGAATTTGCCATTGATCCAGGGGGGAATGCTGCCTTGCACTGTGGTAGCGATCGGCTCAGGGGTCTCCTGCGCAGACTGGACCAAAGGAGAAATTGTCTCCAGTCCCTTCAGTGGCGTGTTGATGGATTCCTTGTCCTTGCCATTCTCAACAGGCTTGTCATTATCTGTAGGAAATAAACACGTACACGGTATCTTACCAAAATTGCGGGGAAATGGCCATCTTTGATTATGGTGCATTCAATTCAAACTGGATGATTTTATTGGCAGATCTAGGGTGAACTTTGGAAAACACTACAGTTATGTTTCTTTGTCTGATAAGATCCGCTGTCAACAATAACCTACAAAGAAAACTCAATTGAACTGCTCTCAGCGCATTGCTTTTAGCCAAAAGATTTGCGATACATTTCTAGAATATGTCTTAAAGCCGACCAGGACATCTTAGTGTTTAGTCTGAGGCCTTGCAACCATGGAGAAGAAAGAAAAGAGTTGCTTAGAAACATTCAAGCTACGAGAAGCATCAACCATTTCATGTAGTGATGATATAAAAAGGCTGGATATATGAATGTAGTTAAGTATTTTCACAAAGATTACATCCTTACAGTCGCATTTCAAATGTTAATGCGGAATGCAACATTCATCCTTTATACTTTTCTTTACATTTATTTAGGTGTTCAAATTCTGTTGTAACAAGCCAATCTTCTCGAAACCGGACAAAAAATTTGAAACTCGACCTAACTCTTAAATTATATGGTAATTAAATGGTGCAGTTTTGTTTTATAGAGTAAATGTCACGCGGCTTGTTTCAACACTATATTTGGGCAAAAGTCAGTTTAGATCCTCAGCGGGAATAAACACAGGCGGCTTGGTCATTCTGCTCTGGCGTCAGTGCAGAGTTTTATTGACTCAGCCTCCCCGTAGAACTCCGCTGAGAGACGACTTCTCCAGTGTTTATGAAGACATCTGACTTAAATTATTGTCAACAGTCAGCTCCACTGTTACCAGGCAACGGAAGCCCTTATTGGATTTGCCCCGTGTTCAATTATACAACCAGGGAGTGACTTTTATATAATCTTTGAGTGTAAACATAAAAAGGAACATATGTACAGTAAAGAGGTATGTTGATATTTTAATGAATCGTTTTAATGAATAACCACATGTGAAGGATTCATATGGAAACCTGAATGGACCTGGGTCCTTCCTTACAACTAAGCGGTGCCAACTGGGCCACGCAAGCTTTTTATTGCTTGTTTCACACTTTTCAATTTCCCATCCGGCACAATGTTGCTCAAACAGCAGTGCACGTGTGTCCATATAGGCTCCCAATGGTGTGTTGGTCTTAAAATGAGGCTTGATCAGGTTAAGTGAGGCAGTGGAAAAGCGATTGCACTTTTGAACCCTGTTAAAAAACCTGGTCGGAAGTCAGTGGCACAGTGTTTATTGATATTTTAAGGTCACATCATGAAGATTGTAATATTTGCTCACAGAGGTGAGTGCACACAGATTGTTTACACATGCACAGATGGTCTGCTCACAGTTAAACTGACACCAGGCCTTCTGCAGAGAGGTGTCCTCTCTTATCCCCTGCATGGTACATCTACCATTACACCAGCAAACAGCCTATAGTGCACCTGACTTACATTAGGAATGGGAGATGACACTAGGTGGCAAATTCTATTTAATAAAGAGCGAGGTCAACGCTGGACTTTTCTGAGATTTAATCTCTGCAGCTGCAGATGGACTCACAACACATCATGCAAAGATTCTGAGTAAAGTGAGGAGGGGGACATCAGGGATCTGTACCCGTCACACATCTAACACTGAGAAAGGCTTTGGGAATTTTTCGAGCATGAAATCACTATTTGGAGGTGTCGAAATCTCCCGTCATCTTTTCTTCCCCTGTTCTTGGACATGCAGTGACGTGCTGCTGCTTACACACGTGTGTCGTGTAAACACGGCACCTTCTCCTGCATTTTAAGCCAGCGGATGGATGGATGGATATGGACACGCCCCCCAACAGCACTTGGGCTACGCGCAGTACCACGTGATTAGCTCTATAATAGAACTAACGTTTAGCCCGAACCGTACCAGCGCTGTTTTGATAGATCATGTGACTGCAGCATGCGATGAATCAACCTGCGCTAACAACAATATAATCACGTTCTTTTCGACATTCAAAAGATCCGCGAGCTGCGATCAAACCAGGCAAACTGGTCTAAAGCGCGCAGAAGCATAAACAGCTTGTTCTGCCATCATCACAGTCACATACAGGAACCCGCACTGCAAACTCACCTTTTCATAATAAAAGGCAACAACGTGAAAAATGAACCTCCAGCCATCAGTGTGTTGAGCTATTCAAGTGCGCACAGGTTATACAGGATTTAGCTCGGCTGCAGTCTCACTCTCATCTGTGTGTGTGTGTTTGTGTGTGTGTGTGTGTGTCATCAGCAGGTGGCTAATAAAACGGTGCTAATGCGCAGTTCGAGTCAGTGTCAGAATAAATCCCTCACCTGAGCTCACAGGAGACATGGCCGCGGTGAACAGGGAAGGATACAGCCACTGGTCGCTGCATCTGCTGCACCATTGACTGCTGAGCCAGTGGAGCTGCTGGTGCTGCTGCGCTATTACATAACCAGGTTATATAACACAAAGGGAGAGAGGGAGAGAGGGAGGGAGAGAGAGAGAGGGCAGAATGACAGATGCGAAAAAGTTTCCACCGTTTTATTATTACGATAATAACAAAAAAATTATTATTATTATAATAGATGGGGCAGTAGAGTAATGCATACATTTTTATTTTGTACATTTTATTTATTATTCTTTCTTTCTCTTTCATTTGTTTTGCGATGTAGAGGGCTGTAGAGGAATGCATAGATTGTTATTGTTATGAAAGTTCTGTGGAAGCTGGTGAAAGGAGAACTCAGGCAGCAGCTGGTGTCTTGCGTAGAAGATTTGAATGTGGACTTGATGCATCAGGGAGACCAGAAGGTGGAACAATACAACAACGCTAACAGAGCAACATGAGCAATTGTCACCCCCAAGTCTGAAGATGTCTCCCACAGCCTCCCCATATATCTCCCTCTACTTGCGTCACCCACTCTAACAGCACATCCATGAATGGCTACAATTGCTTGTCACTCTATATGTTACATGTAGGTGTTCGCATCCTATTGGATAGTTAAGTGTAACTAAATCACATTGCGTCCTTACGCCTTGCCACTGGTGAAATATACGCAAAAGAGTTGGAGTTGATGCCTCTGACTTTGCAACAACCCCAACCAGAGTGGGAGGGATGAGCCAAATGTATAATGACAAAGAACAGCTTCCCATCGGGGTGCATATTACAAACTAACCTTTGTCTTGTGCACCATGCTCTGAGCATTAAAGTGTGACAATACTGTAAGAGGTTCGTGTCTCGTTCCTCGTTGTCAGAGTGGGATTGCAGAATTGCCACGACAGGCCCCACCCTCCTACAATTATCATTACTATTCTTTCTTTCTTTCTTGTTAGTTTTGTTCGTGTTTGGTCATGTTTCCATTGACAGCAGCAGTGGAGGAACGTGTCCCTCCCACAGATCTGTAAACAATGGGGATGTCTGCACCTAACGTCTCCTTGTCCCTCCATATGGCCTGGGTGTGTGTGAGCATGTCCAACTAGACCGGCTGATCCTGATAATCTTTGTTGGAGGATTAGAGTCATGTCCCACAGGAGGAGGAGGACGTCTCCTTCAGCCCGTGTTCCGAATGTAAAGCTCCAATAACCTGGAACCTTTCAGGTAATATTTGCTGTCTCCTCGCTGTCAGAACATGTGGGATGAATATTACAGTACCAGTACCAGTATCAGTAGATTATAGTATAGCTGCTTGTGTTAGGTGAACAGTAGCTCCACCTGTGACCTCAGCTGTAAGCTATAGGTGTAGCTACACCACATTTGTAAACACATGTAGTCAAAGTGGTGAAGAAAAAGAGCAATAAAGTAATAACAGGCTGGTTTCACTGCAGGAGACTGACAGTTGATGGAGTTTGCTGATTGCCATGGCAACAGGTCCCTCTCTGATAAATGTTGACTTCAGCCCTTTTATTTTGTAATGATTATAATGTTACACCAGCTTTTAAATGTGTTCACTGCTGTTATTGGTGGGAAGTAACAAAGTAAATTGAATCAAGTAGCTTATTGAAATATTTGAGTGTCTTGTATTTGAGTGTTTACATTTTTTGCTCATTGATATTACTCTCTGTTAATGTCAGGAGTTTATTATAGACAAACATACTTTATACTTCACTACAATAATAGTAGGTTTAGTTTTCAAACTAGTTATTTTGTGTTTTTATTTGTATAACTATTGTATTTTATTTTTATTATAGAATATATACAAATGTTGGCAATAGATATGTTAAAATGCACTTTTTAAGGATAAAGATAAGACTTCATTGATCTGTGACGGAGCTGCTTCGTCACTGACCGCCAGCTGTCCACGCACACACACTCACACACACGTACACACAACCACACACACGCCGACAAACATTTTCACGCTTCCTGTTACAGTTCCTAGTTGATCGCTATTTAACCATCACCTACTCTGTTTAGCTGTGGGGCGACCGAGGGTGCACACTCGTCAGCTCCGCATTTGGGTTACACACACACACACACACACACGAACACACGCACACACGCACGCACGCACGCACACACGCACGCACACGCACACACGCACACGCTCACTTACCAGCGGTTTAGGGACGCGGCTTGTTCACCTCACCGTCAGTGTAGAGTTCGAGGGCTTAAACAGGGGCATAACTTCCTGTTTGTTTAAATAGTTTCCTGTTGTGTTTTTTTTTATGATAATTAGTTAGAGTTGTACTGTTTATAGTTGATACCTTTTGTTTTACAAAAGTCATTTGATTTGTTTAAAGATGATTTATTTGGTGACATGTAAAGACTTCATTGTAACCTTTTATTATGGTTTCCAAGCACTGGCTTTGCACATAATATTGTTTGAATTAGTAATTAAGCCCGGTGGGAGGGGCTAAAGGTTTAAAAGGGCAGCTTCAAGTCCGTGCGAGGATGAGTCTGAATCCAGTTACAGATGAGGTAACGTCAGAGCGCATGGGAGAGTGAGACAAGATTTTTTCCTGTTTTGATTAAATATTATTTTGTTTTGTATTTTTTGTAAAAATGTCCACGAGCACCTTGGGGAGCCGGCTGAGAATAAATTGAACACGCCTGTGTTTTCACACTCTTTGAGGAGTTTTTAAGAGAGACCCCGCCACATGATCCCTTGGTGAAATTCACATCTACTCAGCAATATATTACATATAGTCAAAAACAAGCCTCAACAGATGGCTCAATGTCTAAGTGTTGTAGTTAGTGTTCACATTGGTGAATAAAAGAACTAACTCAATTAGCCTCAGTTGTGTCAACATACATGCCGACAGTCAAATTAGAAAACTTGCAGCACAATAGTAGCATTTCAGTATTTTACCACTGAGTCATGGTAAGATGTTCTAATTCCCTGACAGTTTTGCCACCAAATGTTGCAAATGGCCTTATCAAGTATTTAGTGTTTATAAATCAAGTAAAGACAATAATGACTTCTTCATTCTCGTGACAGTACATGGTCTTTTCTAAACAGGACACACTTCTGCTGACTGTGATGCCTTCCTCCAAGAGCTCCGATCACTGGACTTTATCAGAGTTACTCGGGCAGAGGAGGCTGTTAGGCCTCGGAGCTCTCCTGGCATGGCTCTTCCTCTTCCACCTCCTCGTCAACGTTTGGCTGCTCTGCATCTTCACCAGTCTCTTAGTGGTCCTCGGGGGTTGGCTCGGGTCTCGTGCTGTGCTGGACGCAAACAGCCTCCTCCACCTGGAGCATTTCTTGCCTCTTGGCGGCATCCACGCACCGCTGTGTTCACCCGAACACGAGTGGAGGTTGAACCATGAGATCGACAGTGCCGTCCACAAAGCGGTGCGTGACTTTGTGTCCTCGTGGTATCGTACTCTGCTGCCAGAGGTGGAGGGGGAGTTTGAGCGTGCAGTGCGTAATTCAATGTTGGAGTCGGTGATGGAGCTGAAGGAGCGTGCAAGGCGATTGGACAGGAAGGCGCTGGTCCAACGGCTGCTGGAGCTGTACGGCTGTCACCTGCAGAGCTACATGACGGCACGGCAGATACAGTCAACGCACAGGGAGGTTTTCAGCCTGTGGCAGCTTTACAGTGAAGTAGATGCTCCTCACCCAGCTGTGAGCAGTGAAGCCGTTGAGCTCAGGTACTCCAGAGCTCTGGTTAACCTCGTCTTACATGTGCTTGTTCCGTACCCTCAGATGGAGACCAGGACTGGAGGTTACATGGTTACAGAACTCATCACCTGCAATGTTCTGTTGCCGCTCATTAGCAGAGTGTCGGATCCTGACTGGCTGAACCAAACCATTGTAGAAATAATCACCAGGTCAAAAGAACCACAGGATGAGCTCCCGACAGCTGCACTGTACAGGTGTCAAATCCAGCAGGACTCCTGGACCACCTGCAGGTCACTGTCTTCTTCTGAACAAGCAGGTCTCTCCAGCATAAGCTCGTCAGAGCTTGAAGATCAACAGAGCCTCAGTCTGACCAATGATCAGGACTCCTCACAGAGCAGCCTGGTCAGCCTGACATCTATGGACAAATTAGAAAGTTGTCACGCAGGTTTACTCACACCATGCAAAGTGAGCTGCTGTACTCTCCCCTCTGCTCATTACTCCCAGTCGTCCGAGTCCAAAATGATTTCACTGGAGTCTCTGATTCAGTCTGATTCAGAAGAGGACCTGACAGGAGGCTTTTTTGACTGTGGTCCTCCAACAAACTTCTGCAGCGTGAGCCCCTTGAGGGACGACGAGGCCTTCGGCTGCTTTGGACATCTGAAAAATCTTGGGCCGAAGGTGGTTATGCCTGAGGACTCCCAGTGGCCGGCGGGTATAGCCCAAAAGAAATCCCCGTCTTGTTCTCCGAAAAGACTTAACTCCTACAACTCTGATTCGCCCAACAACCAAGCTGCACCTGTGCATGTCCAGAATGTACAAATTTCTGGTACAGTCGCAGCGAAGGAGCTGCGTGGCACAGGCGCACATCCCTATACTCTCTACACTGTGAAGGTAACAACACCTCCTGCTGCCTTTAAAGCAACACTACTAAACCTCTTTCCCTTAAAATAGTATCCTCATAATTAGTTTGATGGTCCCACTCCCATTCCCACTTCACACTCCCAATGCCTGTTCTGGCTCTATGTAACTTTAGTATGTGGGTTTGATCTCCTGTGGGAAGTGTGCAATCACAACTTAAATCATCAGAATTAAATCCAGCAAGTTCAACACTAATGCTGACTGTATGTTTTAAGTTAAAAAGATAAAGAAGACATTCAAAACCGGCATTTATGTCTGATATTCAGCGAAAAGAAACCTTTAAAATAAGAAGAATTCTTAGTTTGGTGTATTTGTCACACCCCCAGTTCTGCTGGTTCAGGAAACTGGGGATCATGTCCGTTCTGTTTCAGTTCAGTGAGTGGGACGAAACAGTCAACAGATTAATAGTCTTTGTTTTTCTCTACATGAAAGCCACCCGCTCAGACACGTGGCCTAACAGAACTAGTCACCAGTTCTGGCTGCAGATGTGCTTACTAAACATGTTGCTTTAATGTTTGACTGAATATGTGTTATCAATTATCACAGTTTGCCCTCCACTTCCTGTTTAACAGTTTGAGACATTGGCTGAGGCAGAATGCGCTGCGTCTCTGCAGTCTGCAGCCTCTCACACTGTCAACCGCAGGTACAGCGAGTTCCTCAACTTGCAGACACGTTTGGAGGAGAAGCCTGAAGTCAAGAAATTAATCAAGAGTAAGAAGTTATCCTTTGCTTTTAATTGGCCATTGAACTGTGTCACGATAGATACATTTTTGTAAGTCACTATTTTGCATTTCAGATGTCAAAGGCCCAAAGAAAATGTTCCCCGACCTTTCGTTTGGAAATGCAGACAGCGAGAGGGTCGAGGCCCGTAAAAGCCAACTGGATACGTTCCTTAGAGTAGGTACCACTCTGCATTGTCAGTGATGATTTGTGTGGTCCTGTAAACT
This sequence comes from Hippoglossus hippoglossus, assembly GCF_009819705.1. Lineage (NCBI taxonomy): Eukaryota > Metazoa > Chordata > Actinopteri > Pleuronectiformes > Pleuronectidae > Hippoglossus > Hippoglossus hippoglossus. The sequence goes on along the minus strand of NC_047164.1, from coordinate 14,619,826 downwards.
GTTTGCTCTTCTAGCAACTGAACAACATTCCTGAGACGGCCAACAGTGAGGACATGCAGGAGTTCCTGGCTGTAAACACAGATGTTTGCACATATTTTGGAAGGAAACCTTTTGCCAAGTCCAGAATTGATAAGGTGAGAAAACATCAAGACCATGCAGTATGATCAGGAGAAAGTTTAATTAATTCATATTTATTTAATATATATATATATATATATATATTATATATTAAAAAAAGAACCCTATAAAAAAATCTGGTCTTAAAATCATCATCCAACATATACTCATTTCTAAAATAGATATTTCGTAAATACAATCAAATGCAAATGAATGGTTCCTTATTTCATAAAACATATAATCTCTCCTATATCTTAGTTTTCTCTTCTGTATATTATCTAATATCTAATAACAAAGACGTACCATAAATGACTATGAATATAATTTTCTCATGTCTCCTCCAACTTAATTTCAATTGAAGATGATGGAAAATGCTCTTGACACGTTGAAGACAGCGTTTCCTTATCCTGAGTCCCTCAGTCCAACAGAGGAGTTTGAGGGAGACACTGATGTAAGAACACTGGACCACAGAAAGTCCAGGTGAGAGCTCAGTGATGGCCCAACTAAAATGTTATCCCTCTTACCCCTTGGTAACAAAGCATTATGCCTGTGTGACCCCTCATCCCAGTTTACACTTGACATTAAGATTCTTAGATTCGAGGCAAATTTGCCTGAAATAAATCTAATTTTGTGCAGCATGTTTATAAGATCACTTACAGTTTCCCAACGTTTTGGTCACTAATCACGTTTCTCTTTCATAACTGATCAAACAATTAGTTCAGTACATGATAAATCAGTGCTGGTTGTTCTGGTACACTGAGTTTTGTTGTATTAATGTAATTGGGGAACTTCTGGTTTTGTGTTTCATGTAGCAGGAGATCTATGTTCCAGAGCAAAATTTCCCCATCTCTCAACATTCCTGACCTACACCCGAAAGTGACGTACTGCTTTAGTGAAGGCAGCCCTGTAAGTTACCATACTAAATGTATTATCCCTGAATAATAAACCTATTTTTGAAATTGATACGGCTGACATGGTTGCATCGCTTCAGGTCCTGAATGGTATGACGCTGTCGGGCCTGGAGAACTTTGTCACAGAGCAGGAAAGACTGTTATGTGGGCAGAATGAGAAAGAGGCAGCCAGACAGAGCAGTGGGCAGCCGGCCAAAGACAGGAGGACTTCAGGGAAAAGTCACGGCACAGGTTCATATTTACACAACATTGCATTCCTTGCAGCTCTAGAGAAGCAACATACACTAACCTAGCGTCACCACTTGGGCGCAGCAACACTCCACAAGCAGAGACGTCCTTGCAGTCACTTTCCACCACTGATGTGATTTGCTTGTGTTTCACATTTAAGGTGTCCCTCATTTCCAATTGTTGTGTCTTATGTGCAGACACAGCTGTCGCAGATGTTGTTTTGAACATCCTGTGTCTGCTGATGAAGGACCAGTGGAGTTGGCTGTGCACTGAGAACATTCAGAAGACCATCAGACTGCTCTTTGGCACCTTCATTGAGAGGTAGCGCCTTCTTTCAGTGTCTGTGTAGTGTTTTCCTACTGAACGAGTTACATTGCATCATTTAAATAAACTCTGTTTCAAGTGTCCTGAAGAAGGAAGGCGTGATGATGAGAGCACGTTCATTGGGATAATATATTTTTATAATTACAATTGACCTTATATCATTCAAAGCAAGAAAGCGAATAAGTGTATTATGTAAAATCTCTTTTAAAATGTATGTGCCTCAGTGAAAGTTCCCTGATTTATTCATTGATCTATCATAATAAAGATACAGTATTATGGCTTTGGCAGTTTTATTTATGAAGCATAATTTATACACAGAGGTAGATTCAACCTGCTGCACAGGGACAATAAAACATAAGGAGGCAATTTAAAATAAAAAGTACAATTTATAACTATTTGTTAAAGCGATTAAAAAGAGCAGAGACAATGAGATTGAAATTAAATAAAAAGAATAAATCTCTATAACAAGTTAAAAGAGCCTAATAACATATATGGAATAGATATACATCTGTAAAAAGTGAAACAAAATAAAATAAAATGATGTATGACCTCAAAGTTTCTAAAATGGTTCTAAAAAAAAGAAAGAAAATCAACTCATCCTACTTCCAAATGAAAATGTATGACTGCAGATTTGTTTTGCTACATTGCGGTCACATTGTGGGACTCAGTAATTTTTTCTTCCTGCAGCTGAACATCACGACACCGGCTCCTTTTGTAGAACAAGTGACGGCTTTACGAGGTACAAAGTGGTTTGCGGTGCACGGAGGCCTCGTGAGAGTCTCTCAGATTGACTTTCAAAACATTATTTTTTCTTTTAAATGAAATGTTTATGTCTTTGCTGGGTATTCAGCTTTAGACAAAGACTTCTCTAGAATTACCACTGGGGTTTTCTTTCTGTGGGAACTCGGCTCGTCTAATCTCTGGTGTTCTGCTGTCTCTAACTGATTATTCTGGCCTCCATTTCTGGACTTGACACATGCCTCTGGGAGCTATCAGGTTCACTGAGAATGTCAGTAAATACTGTTCATGCCCCGGCAATTTTTTATAGACATTTAAAACTGCTTGTTTGTGTTTCTTCCCCTTGTGTGCAAGCACAATCAGTCTGCGTGATTGTGCATTTTAATTTGTTTCCCCCATGCAGTCACTGATATGTGGTAGAAAAAACAGACAACGTTTGCACTAAACCACTGGCTTTTGTCTCAGATGGTTGGACGTAGGAGTTGCCCACCTTACCAGTGCCCCCTGCTGGGTGATTTACCTGCAAGTGTTGCAGGAAGCTGTGTGGCCAGGGGGCACGTTACCCGCTCAACCCCGGCCTGAGCGCAGCGCTGCAGAAAGAGCAGAGACTAAGGAGCAATGTCTGGACTGTCTCGTGCAGCTGCTCCCAGGTCTGCAACAGATGTTAGGTTCAGATTGTAGAGGTTAAATGTTGTCCTGATTTGCAAGGCTCCTAAAACTATATTGTTGTACTTGAACAGAGCTCATCACTGACATGCTGGGCAATGAGAAGTACAGACTGAGCTTGGAGACCATGCTGGAATCTTTACAGGACCATCAGATAAACAAGTGAGTCAGCAGACAAACTGTTGAGTAAATACTCGTCTGACTCTGTGAGCTGAACATGGCCACATCACATAATTAAACTAAGAGAGAAGAAGACTTTACCACTTTGTGGTTTTCATACAGTACATTTAAATCTTTGATTTCCAAGACTGAAATCTGCTGTATTTACAGTCGATGAGAGTCTATAGTTGAGCGTGTTTGTGTGATTCTGTGCAGGCATCTGATCTACTGCATCTGTGACCTTCTGCTGGAGTTTCTGATCCCTGAGTCGTGTGACGAGGCCTTCCAGAGGTCTCTGCTGCAGAGCCTGGCCAAAGACACAGAGAAGGACAGTCCTCACTGATGATAAGCACATGATAACACTCTGATGCTTCACAGGTGGAGACGGGTGATGGAAGACATATATATATATATGTGTGTGCTGGAGTTGTGATAAATCCATAACGGTCTGTAGTTACTTGATTCTATCAGTGGCAGCAGTCAAAACACATGTTCTTCATGTGACTGTCATGCGGCTCCACCTGCGTTTAAGGATTTAGAAATAAACTTCTCGACCATGTGACTGTATCAAAAAACATGAGAAGGATGATATGTATGTGTGTATTTCTGAAACAGCCAGCAGGGACGCATCAGGATGAAAACAACCACTATGATACCAGCATCGGCGCTTTACTATTGCATGTAGTTATGTGCAGTTATCACTTGTTACGTTGAATGTGACGTGACAGGTATTCAGTTGCAATATGCAACTTCACCACTAGATTTCACTAAATCCTACACACTGAACCTTTAATAAATGGATCCACACATCTAACTTTACCTATCACATATTCCAGTTATCTTTATTGCTATCGTCTTCCATGCCCCCCTTCATCTCTGTTCTTCATTTTCTTTTTGTATAAATACTTTTAACATTGATACACCTCTCCATTTAGGTTAGACATTGTCTTTTCTCATAAATATTGTAAATATTGTCGTTTTGTTTATGTGCTCTGTTCCACGCAACATTTGTGTGGCTATTAACACACAATAGTTCCTCTCTGACTTCTAAAGCTCCAAAGATATGTTATTGGATGTATTTTATCTACATTTTCATCAGATTTTGAGTATTTACAATATCTGGATTCTGAATAGACACAAAGTAAGACCATCAGTAAACTGTACAATTGAAATAGGCTGATTCACATTACAAAACGTTGCTACTGGGGCAGCATTTTATTCTAATTGTGTGTGCGAACATAACTTTTGACAGTAAAACTGTACATATTAGCTTTAAAGCGGCACTGGATAATTTCCTCTGGTCTGGTTTTACCTGATATTCTGTGGGAAACATCCTTAGATGAATCAATTACAGAGGTCGGACCATGAAGAGCACTGTTCCATGTGTGAGAGGAGTTTAGGATTTGGCACATGTACTATCAATAATTCATCCAAGAGCCCAGACATATATATTTCACTGATAAAAGTGGTTTAACAAGAGTTAGTGTTCAGTCTCCCTGTGAACCACTTTTCATCCTGACCAGGCTTTAAAAAGTACTCACTGCTTCGGAAAGGATTTCTTTGATGAAGCTGTGAAAGATTATCGCCCCCCCCCCCCCCAAATTATTTTTGTCTATTTCAGGCCTCAGTGATTTAAAGGCAACATTGAAACTTCAAGGGGCATTAGTAGAAACTATAATAGCAGTAGAGTGCAAACCTCTGCCAAGGCCCATCAGCCCCCTTATGAAACCACAAATTCACAAGATCCACATCAGTCCCTGAAACATACCTGATTCTTTTCATCTAAATCTTTAAAAAAAAATTTGAATAGGTTCTTTCCTGAACCTTTAAAAGTGTTTGTGAAATTGAAAAATATCTCAGAGTCAAGTACAAATAAGCTTTAAAGCTTTGCAGACACAAATCCCTCTAGATTGAGCTCACCACACAGTGTCCTGTGCAGGCATGTGATGATGTGCCAGCTGTGATCGTAATGAAATCATTCATATTTTTAGTGTCAAAGTTTGGGATTGATTAAGACAAAGTCTGCTAATATTTCCTGTCTGCTCTGTCTTCTCCCTGTGGCTGGAGTTACGGATATTTAACTTTGATGAAATGATCATGTTTGTGTGTTCCTACTGGCCCCAACATGTATTTAGGTGCTGAACACCACATGTGTTGACCACCTCTTAAAGGGATGATTTGATCCATTCAGCGCTCCCTAAGGACACAGACGGCAAACCGATGTTTCTGCCACAATGAGCGCACCGCTTTAATACAAAACAAGTTCAAAACGATCCGAAAATAATTAAACCAGAGACACGTGTTGTCTGCACCGCTGAGCATTTTAGGAAGTATCAGAAATAACATGCTTCAGAACAGAAAGTCCATCCATCTAAAGTTTATCTATTCCGTTAATCTTCTGAGGATCACAGAGGAGCTGGAGCCAATCCCAGCCTGGACAGGTCGCCAGTCCATCACAGGGTCAACGCACAGAAACAAATAACCATTCATGCTTACATTCACACCTTTAGTGCAAATAGAGTCTCCAGGTAACCTAAGCAGCATGTCGTTGGACTGTGAGGAGAAAACCCACACAGACAGTGCTCACCACTGCACCACCATGCTGCTCATATCCAATAGTGTCATCTACCTATCACACACTTCTACTCTAAAGGTTCAGTGTGTAAGATTAAGGTAAAAGGGATCTATTGGCAGAAATTGAATATAAAATACTTCTAGTGTTTTTTTTTACTAGTGTGTTTCATCTAAATTGTACAAATTGTTTACCCTAGAATGGACCCTTTATATTTAAATACTGCATATTTACACCAGGAGTGGGTCATCTCTATGGAGGCAGCCATGTTTTTTACAGCTGTCCAAACTGGACAAACTAAACACCTTTTGAGTTTTTATGACAACTGAAGGCTACTTTCATGTTTGGAAGGGGAGGGTGAGGTGAGGGGTATTCAGCTGCAATGTGCACCTTCACCACCAGATGTCACTAAATTCTACACACTGAACCTTTAAGAGACATTTTTAGGTATCCACCTAATTAATCTCTGTCTGTATGTGGGTCACATTTCTTGAGAACCATGCATATGTGTTGTTAAAGAAAGAAAAGAGGACACAACATACGACTAGATGCAATCTGTGTACATCTCAATGCAGTACTCCTGTAACTAATACAGTACCATCTCTATGAAGCTTTAAGATGACTGTCTAAAAGTTGTCTTTTTAATGGGGGTGCACACAATAACAGGAAAACCTGAAAAAACAACACAATCCAAACAGCTCCTGACATCATCTTCTTCCCAATGCTGACGTTCACATGTAGAAACTTGTATCAGATGTCAGTATAAATATCCTCAGCCTTTGTTTCCATGTGTAGTTCAGATGGACAAATTCGATCTTTGGAACATGTAGCACAGCTCGCTTACTTTCTCATGATATCATGGCTTATACTGGCAGGCTCCCACCTCCTGCCTCATGCGTTGGGACTTCAAGGGGACAAAAACACTCAAGCTGCCATGATGGTGGCCCAGTACGTGTTTTCAGCAAAGATCTCTCAATGGGGAAAATAAATCTGTGAGATTTAATAACAAATAATCAATTTCTTGACTATATAATTAAAAATATATTAAAATGTGCTGTATTTTATTAATTGTATAGAGCTATGAATCTCCTAAGTTTTACAATCAAACCAAACGATATTTCTTTCTTTCTTCTTTCCTTTTTGGTATTTACAACATTATTGATATCGTGCATTTAAACCACATCGAAGCAAGAGTTGATCCTAAGCAAGAGTTAATTTTGGAGTGTACATCAACTAAGAGCATGTTCAGTGCTAAAGTACAATTACCAGGAGATGATACTTCCCACATAAATTAGGATTTAGGTTTAGGCAGCTGGACGTAGCTTTCTGATGTGCACTCAGCCTAAACACATGTTTCCAGTTTGACTGTATTAACCTTCAGGCCTTTTCTCCTATTTATCCAAAGCTCACGTCATGTAACGTAAACTTCCAACTCAAACTGGTTCAAACCCCACAGATAATTCTCAGAAACTCATAAGTGACTGGAATTACATCGTATTTAGTTCTTCTGGCACTGGTTAATACACTGATAAGTCTCCTCCAGCACCAGCATCAGGTTCACATTTGTGATTTGGACTTAGAATTTACATCGAATTAATACATGTACACTTTTACACCCCCCTTTGGAAGGGGTGAAGGAGACGTTCTCAACATTTTATAAAAATGACCATTATGTTTTAGGGTTGTCCGTCCCTTTCCTGTGAACACAATATCACAAGAATGCCTTGAGGGAATCTCGTCGAATTTGATAAAAAAAACGTTCGGTTTGACTCAGAGATGAACTGATTTGAATTTGGTGGTTGAAGGTCAAAGGTCAAGGTCACGGTGACCTCACAAAGACCTTTTTTTCCCTTGTGAACATGTTATCTTAAGAACTCTTCAAGAGAATCATTTTAAATATAGCACAAATGTTCACCTAGACTCAATGATGAACTGATTAGATTTGGGTGGCCAAAGGTCATGATCACGATGGCCTCACAGAACCTAATTTCTGCCTCTTGAACATGATATCTCAAGTCTGCCTTCAGGGAATCTGTTTAGATTTTGAAACAGTTTTCCCTTGGACTCAAATATAAATTGATTAGAATACAGTGTTAATAGGTCAAAGGTCACAGTGACCTCATATAAATCTGGAAGAAAAATGTATGTAGACTGAATCTGCACTGGTTGGTTGAGGCATACATCCACAGGGCAGTGATTCTCGTTATAGCTGTATATTACTATTTCCTCTCAGTTTTCAACTTCTATTATCCAACATATTTCCAGATATCAACTACAAGTACTCGATATACATACGCTATTTATGCTATCTATACCCTAAACCTAGTCTGTCACAGATGATTAGGTAACACAACAGGCTCTGCATATTACAGTCCTTCTCAATTCATCCCGAGGACTTTCATTCTTCACTCCGCTCTCCAATGCTTTTATCCTGGTGCAGAAAAAAACAAATAGACATAGTAATAACTTATTTTTGACAAGGAAAATTCAACAGTGTTTTAGAGATCCATCACGAGTCACTGGTCTTACTGGGTGTGTATTCGACAGAAACAGATGTTAATGACAGTATCTTTTGTCTGCTTCCTGGGCACCGGGGATGTTGTTCCCTGCTACTGTTTTTATATATTTTTGCAGACTAATTAGCAAAAGCCTCTGAAGCAGACATCCTCGTGGTGCCAAACAACACATGCAGTACAGTCTTTTGGGGTGCCAGCCAGAGTTGACACTTTGCTCACTGGCTGCAGTGAGTCCCACGTTTTAAACCACAGCGCTGATAAAGCAAACCAACAGCTGCATGACAAGAAGTGAATACGTTTTCAGGGGGAATTCCACCTTTTTTCAAAAATGAATGTACATTCTCATGCACACACTCCCAGATGCAGAGATGACTCAGAGCAGAGGAGAGCTGAGGTCGACAAGTGTGTCTGTGCTCCATCTGAAATTCCCGGTAAATCTATACATGAACATATTGCAGTTATTTCCACTAATTAAAAACAGGAATATACTTGAATCTTAGCAGGTCACAAGTGCTGTCATTTAACATTCAACAACAATTTCAGAGACACATGCATCTCCTGGTTTGTGCGCTCCTTTACTGCTGCATCTAGCGTCTGACCTTAAGATGAGGCGAGTCTGGTTCCTGTTAGCGGTGTGTCCTCCGCTGCACAGTGCACATGTGCCGTGAGGCCTTTAAGGAACTCCGTCTATCTGCCCTACTTCCATCTACTTAGACTGAGAACAGCTCAGATGACCACATTTTCTGGACAACAGCAACATATTTTAATCAAAATATGACTTAATCCAATTCCAATGCAATCCTCTCGCCTATTCTCCACCCGTGTCTCATTTTAGTTGACTGTGAAGGTCAAATAGAAGAGCGTCATAGCAGGCGGAGTGGTAGCAAACTGTGTTATTATTTAAAAATGTACTTGTGATAAGCAGAGGGAGGAGCATGATACCTCAGAGCTGGGAAGAGTGCAGGGGCTGACGGAAACACTAAATCGCTGACCACCTCGTGACCCCACCTTGGGCCAATTGTCTGAGTCCAACCATCAGTCACTCTCAGTTCTGGTAACTGTCTCGCTCTTATGACTCTTGACCTCTTTGGCAAGTTCCCTGAAGGTTCAGAGTCTCTGCCAGGTCAACACAACAAGTTTGACAGCCTGGTTAAGAACACAGGTTTATGTCAATACACGGAACTTGTGTCTTATGTTGCTGCTAAGTTTGATTGAACTGAATTGTTTGATACAGAGCAAGAAATCAAGGAATAATTCAAGGACTCTAATAACCTTCCAATACAATAACTTCTCCTTAATTAATGGGTAAAAGATGAGTTTGCAATTTTCCGGCCTCAGAAAACAACTGTTACTCTTTGCGTTATAAGATTGAAAAACATGGGAAAGGAACCTGAGGTTGTCAGTGAGCTCAAACTTTTGTTTACATTTTGATAACAGGTTGTGCCATGTAGCTAATGTGCTTGGCATCTATGGGCCTGCACTTTCAAGTCCTGTACCCCTACATCCACTTTTCAGGGGACCCCCCCGCTTATATATGTCATGCTTCTCCTCTCCCCTTAGTATTGTTGTACTCTTCTTAGGAGGAGGATTTGCTTTTCACTTGGTGTGTCAGAAGACATGGCGATCACCTCCGAAGACATTCACGGTCCGGCCTTTCCGTCATATAAACCACAACGCAGACATCGCCAGACTCCACCGACACTAACCCTGTTCCTTTTTCCATTTTGAGTCTTTATCGCTGATTTATTGCGTAACACTTTAGAAAAGGGTTTACATGTTCTCATAAAACTGGATGCACTGTTGAGTTGAAATCAGTAACACATGAAGAACAGAGACCAGCAGCAGCATTAACATACTCCTCACAAGTGAAGATTGTGCAGAGCAAATGTGTGAAAACTGCTGCGAACAATTCCTATACTTAGCGAAATGTGAAAAGGGAAATTTTTACGATGAGTGCACTGCCCATGCCTGTCATATGCATTTATAATATTAGACGTAATTCCCCCAGACACGAGTGAGTTGAGGCCGCAGTTTGGTCAGAGATGCTTTTCACTCCTTTGAAGCTTTTTCCAAGTCATGCTGCCACAAAACGTGCAAATGAAAACGCTAATGACATAATTGTCATGAGTAAAGATGACTCACCTTTACAACTGTTTGTAATTTTCATGTAGTGCAGTTAAAATGTATCATTATCATCTGTTAGTTTTTTCGTAAACAAGTTGTTGGAAGGAGAGGGTTGAGACAGGGAAGAACCAATTAAAGTCTTCTTTTTTTTATCTCTTTCTTTAACATTGCATTTTAAAAAAATATTTTGACATTTTCCCCATGGAATAATTAATGTGCTCTACCGAGTGTCATTGTAGTTATTTACTATGTCGGTATATCACTTATAGAGACCTGTGAGCTAAAGATTGACCAAAGAACATCCGAAAACAAGCGTGTATGTGTGTGTTTATCCTCCGCTGAAGGAAAATTTCACTTCTCAGTCTTTCCTCTCTGCATGCCTCAGGTCAGCAAGTGCAGAGCTGCCCTGTAGCGTCTTGCCCAGAGGCACTTCAGCAGGCCGAATGCTTGCGGCCACAAACTTTCTGCAGCTCCCTACTGTTACACCTCAGATCTAAACAGCCCGGGACATTTTAAGGGCGCTCTTACTGAGGTCAAGGTGTTCTGTGGGGTATGTGTTTCAAGAGTGGAATGTATTTTGTCGCCACCACAAATTACCATGTCAGAGATCTCAAAATAGTGCAAGTTGGTGCATGTTTGGCAAAAAAAAAAAATTGGTTGATCACTATCTGTATCTTTACTGCTTGGCCCATGCGTAATTAGTAGGTGTCATTGGGGAGGTTGTCCCCAACATTGCACACTCCCACTGTCCAGCTTGTACAACCACTTTTATCACAGGCTTGTTAAAGAGACTGACTTCGGGTGTCTTAGTGGAAAAACACATCCCAACCTTTTCACCTTGTTACCATTTATAGCCGATCAATACCGAGCCGTGACCCCCTCTACCAGCTTACACATATCAATGTTCTGTGAGCATTTCAACATAAGTGATATTAGATCCTCAGCTTGATAGATAATCATAAAGAAGTTAATTTCCCAGTAAGAACGGGGAGACTTTTAATATGGCATCAAAAAGCTGTAGTGATAGTGGTGATAGAGGATGTGTATCAGTCTCTGTTTCATTCAAGATCACTCATATCTTTGCTGTAACGGTTGGAAACACTTTACAAATGGTTAAATTGAATAATCAATTTTAATTTTTTTCTCATAGATGAGACTACAGTCAAAGGATTGTGCAGTTTGCACGTACTGAAGACAGGTCCCTCTTCTTGTTTTTAATTTAGCTTTATTGCTCATCTTAAGATAATTACTATTTACGATTTGTGAAGTAATGCTTGTTGTTGTTTTTTTCTAGTTCAAAAACTACAGATCTTAACTGTTACTGCGGTTCTTAGAATCGTAGTGGAAAAAATGTGTTGTTTTAGTTATCTCAATAATTCAGAGCAGAACTTCAATGAGCCATATAAGGTCAAATCTGCTCTTTTTGTGGTCTAATACATTTGAACAGTGTGTTCATGCCACTTCTATTGGTGTTTCTCACCTGCCAACACAGTATTATGCATACTTTTAGAGCTTGGCAATACCACATCACAATCACAGAATATTTGGGCATGCAGAGGTTGCGCTGCAGCTCCTTGACAGCTGCTGTCTCATGGAGATGAAGCAAAGCACGTCGGTGTGAATTCTCTGTTTCACCTGTGAACGGATGGTGAGGGAGAGGGGTGCCCCTTGAAGCTCACGTTATGCAACACGCTTGTAAAAGTTTTTTCCTCCCCCTTGGTACACTTTCTTTACATGATAGTAGTTAGGGGCCTTACCTCAAAGGAAGTGTAAAAAGTGACACCACCTGTCATTTTAATAACCAGCCTTTGTAAGCTCCGGGCAAAGGTCAGGCTCACGCTCAGCCTTGACATTAACGCTGCCATGGGGCTGCTGGTTTGATTTCTGCTACAGACTCCGCAGGGCTCACTGCACCACCCACAGCATGAGACATAATCATTTTAAACAACTCCATGTAGCATCTGTTCAACTCTTAAAATACAACAAACCGACAGAAGCGTGATATGTGATGATGAAGATAAGAGCAGATACCGTGTCCTATTTCAATAAGAGTAACATTACTCATCATTCTCAATGGGTGAATACGTTCAATTTCTTAATAATTTATTGCGCTTACTCACATTAGCCACTATGGACAATATACTGTGTTTTATCATACTTGACATATGGTATTACACAGTGGAGAGGTTGTTTGAGGGCACATTGTGTCATTATTCCTACAGTGTATGAGGATGAGGTCACTGCATGAGGAGCGTGGAGGCCGCAGATACCGTATCAGACCCTGATAGAAGTATTTGACTTCTGTCCAGGAATTAAACCAACCCGTCATCAGATATCTTGCCCTCCACACAGACAGAGAATGGACAGAGGAATGTGAACAGTGTTACTCTATGTGCGATAAATCAGCTCTGTCATGGTAACCTCATGGAACAATGCTGTTCTGCAGTTGAGAAAAGTAATGAGTAAGTGCTTCACGGTGCTGGCAGAGGTTTGGAAATGTACAGTTTGGTTTGATGATGTAATACCATTGTGGTTTACAAAGTTTAAAAAGACCCTTGGGAAGCATTACGCCTCCAGGATTTGTACATTTCTGCCCCAGAGGCACATTGAAAAGCATCTGGGCAAATCATGACTAATTCAACAGGGTTGTGATTCTGATTTATGGTCCTGATTCAGTTTTTAACAGTATCGTGACATAACACTGGACTTGCTGAGCAGACATGATGGTTCAAAGCAAAACTTTCAACTTTACAGTTCTTATGTTAAAATAGAAAAGCGGCTTATTGCGGCAATAAAATTGTAGCCCCAGTGGCATCGCTAGGAATTACATGTAATGCCAACAGTCAGCGGCTGACACAAGTTCAATGCAGAAACACCCTGTGGGTTTTCTCAAAGTCTGAATGAAACTGTTGTCTGTGAGAGTATTGGTCCCGTGGCACGTCCTCAGGATTTCGTGCCTGATGAAGTCGAGGCCTTGAAGTTAGGATTCTCCTGATGATGTTTCAATAAGGAAAATCAGAGATGAGGTCATCATGACAATTGAAATTGAAATTCTACAGCATAAAGGGAACTTTAAGTAGGTGTTGATTTATGTTAAACCGGTCTGATTGTAGAGTTAGAGACATGCACAGTGGTCAGAAACAAAAACCATGAAGTGCACATGACCTGTTATAAGACTGTACATCTTCACCCTCTCACCTATCTGCAATATTTGCAAAAATGACTGAGCGATTTCTTATCAACCTGTGTGTGACTGCAGCAGTCAGCTCCTCACACCTCTGTGTGTGAAGTGACCTGGCGGAAATGGGGCCTGATGGCTTCATGGGAGAATTGGGACTTCTGGGAAATAGCTGTAAGTGGATTAAGACTGTTCTCCTGAGGTGTGGAGCTAAAAACTGTTAAATACCTGGGACCAGCCTGGGATCATGCTGTGGCACCGGTAAACACAAGTCACATAGAACAGTATTAAAACTCTTTCAATCTTGTTGAAGATGAATTCACATCAGGGTAAAGATGTGTTTTAGATTTGTTTTCTTTAGAAACTATCTGTGTTCTATGTTGCTATAAAAAAAAGTATTGTATGTGACATTTTATTATGACTAGGTTTAGGATACGTGTTAAAAGAGGGGGAGTATCAGAAGATCAGCCTTATTTATTTCCCCTTAAAATTGTCTTTTTTCTAATTAAACTACAACTTTATTCTTGTAATATTAGGATTTTTCCCCTCATTTAATTGAAACATTATTCTTCCAATACAATGACTATATTCGAATAATATAACTTTGTTCTCATTAAATTACAACTTTCATCTCGTTATTTTATGATTCATTATTATTCTTTTAACATAATGACACTATCCTCATTAAATTACAACTTTATTCCAGTAATGATTTACTTTATTCTCATAAGATTACAGCTATTTTCTCATAAAATTATAACTTTATTAAATTACAACTCTCATATCGTATTGTTATGACCGATTTCTCGTTAAATTTTGACTTTCATTTCATTCTCGTTAAATTAAATCTTTATTCTTTTAAGCGTTTGACTTTCTTTCTCGTTTAATTACAACAATATTCTCATAATATTATAACTTTGTGAAATTACGACTTTCATCTGTCTCATGAGAGACTTTATTTCAACTTTATCCTGGAAATCTCCCATTTTCTTTTCTTCAATAGAAAACCCTAACCATAATAGTCCGGTCTACTAATAACCTTTTGGAATTTCCTCTCTCAGTTATTCCTGTGTAAACAGTGCAGCAGCCCCTAGTGGTGATGTTGGTGAACAACCAGGTGCACAACGTCACCTGACCCACGTGTCAGCAGCCTAATCACAGCAGGTGTGCTGAATGAGGACCAGAGGAGGACGTGTTCACCCGCTGCCATTTTGGATTCTTTTGTTTGGTTTTAATCTCAGTTTTGTTCGGTGAATTATATTTTTAGATGGATTTTAAAATGGCTTTTCATTTTGGAGCATAGTTTACATCACCACAGTCAACTGTCAGCAGCCTGTAAAAACCTGAGGACCATCTGAACCCCACTGCTTCATCCAACTGTGAGTAGCCAAACAAAACAAAGTAAAACACAGGGTCTGTAATGTCATGGCGGATATTTTTTTATATTTTTGTAGAAACCATAATATTATCCACATTCATGGGCAGTAAATCCACACGTCACTTCCGCCCCGAGTCCTCCTCCTGGCTGTGGACGTATAAAGAGGAGCTAACGTGAGAAAACACGTGGCAGTTCGCTCAGTGAAGCTGGTGCTGACATTAGACTGCCGCCAGCTCATTGTCTGTCAGGGATTAATTCTGCCATCGGTCATCTGATCCAAACTGACAGGACACAAACTAGGAGAGCGGTGTGTCTGCCAGCTGCCAGAAGATCAGGCTCAAAGAGGGAACAGGAGAAACTGTTTCTTACCAAATGCACTGAGGGGAAAAAAAAGAAAATTCAGGTTTTATTTGACAATAGATGGCTTATACAGTATTTGAGTCTGTTGTACTCTGATGTGTAAATCCTGCAGTTGCTTTTCTGACATTCACGTGTATCTGGTGCAGTGTTTGTATCTATTTCTATCTATCTTTGTATCTACTTATGATCCAGGAAGTAAAGAAGCATGGAATCAAATACTTAAAATTAAACCTTTTTTATTGATTATGGATTTTTTGAGTATGAAATACTTTTTTGAACTTTGAGACTGTTCTATGTGTTGCAAATTAATCCAAATTAGAGTCCTGCATGGGTCCACTGTTGGAAGCCCGCACCGGCAAAGCTCCGACCCATTACCAACACTTATTTCCAAATCAAATCAGAACCTGTTAATACATGTGCCACGATCCGTGCATTCTACGTACTTCACTGGGTTGGGTTATGGCCTCCCTGTCCTCCTGCTTTAGTGGCCAAGTTGTGTTCTTGGAAAAGTATCTGTCAATAGTTGCAGCACCTGTGCTCCTGCAGCCGTTTATGTGATTCCTCAGCGCCGATGTGCTTAGTTTGTAGCTATCAAAAGCTAAAACGTTTTGGTACTTTCTTCAAGCAGCGAATCCATTGAGAACGTATTCACCCCTGGCTTATTTTTTGTCTTTATGTGATCCATTTTTAGGTTCTATCTAGCTCACTGTTGGTAGTGAGTTATTTGAGCAGTTGAGTTGTGTCATAGATTTTCCCAATAAAACATTTCCTTGTGGCTGACTAGGTTTGATATAAGCTGATTCAGATGTTAAAAATACTGCACAGTCATTGTATTACTAGCTGCTCCTGGAAAAAAAAAACTTACTTCATTTCCCACCTGCTGCTTGTGACTATGAATTTATATAAATCTTACTCGTTACACAACTTTTTTTGGGTTATCCAGCAGCTACTCACAGGAACTGCTTACTAGTTATAAATTGCATAACCGTTGCTATGGTTACGTCTGCTGTCCACACTATTTTGGAGTTTTCGAGTGCCTAAAACTGAGGGGAAAGCTGCTGGCCCAGTTTTAGTTTGAAACGGTGGCATTGCATTCTGGACGGGCCTAAAATGGAGACGTTAGGAAACATTGGATGATGTAGTCACCTGCATTGGCTTCATGATCGGTTTTTATATCAGTCACAAAGCGACTACCTGTGCTGAATGAAAAATGTTGCAAACACTTTCTTCAATAACTCGTTGTCGGTCCAAGAAATGAAATCCCTCGTCCTACTTTCACCGTTGCTGTTTCCCATTCGTAGTATTTTCGGTGTAAGTAACCTGCTCCAGAGTTGACACAGTAGACATGAATGTGACATTGTCAGGTGTGTTGGTATGAATGGGGATTATTACTGATACAGAGCTAAAATGCTTCTATCGACGTAGATATGTTTAGTTTTAAAAATGCCATTTTACAATGTAAACTTATGAGTATGGTTGTAGCCATAGCTGGTCCTCCAGAGGGAAGTTGATTCAATAATGTTCTTGATTTACGTTACCATCAGATATCAGCTGCAGGGATGATGATGAAGAGAGAAGTATCACCATCTGTGCTGCTCTCGAGCGTGAGCTGGTTTCACCTCCTCCACTCTCCCGTCTGTAGAGTCAAAGGGTTTGCATTAACGCTTGGCTCTGGAGAGAGGGACTTTCAGAAACATTTTCTTGTTCTTGGAAATCCACTCTCTGCCACAAGTCAGAGCGGTCTTAGCAGAGAGTGGGGGGTTCTGCACAAACACGGCACTAACCGTCAGAGAAGACAAACTAAGTGTGGAGCAGTGTTGACACTTTGGCATCTTGCTGTGATTGGACTCTGATTACTGAGAATGGGTTTCATGAACTCATATCACCATTGAAAACCCCCATGTTCGCGCTCTTAAAGTTGGTGTTCTCATCACTTTTTCCCCTCTGCATGTCACATATTTATTTTGTTCATATGGAAACTGCAGCTGGTTCACATCCCAGGAGCTGTAGTCATGTTTTGAACCATAAGATATTTAATACCTGTTCTTTAAAAATACAACATATGAAGCGATCCAACAGCATAAAGAGTAATACGGTTTGGTTCAGATGCATAACTGCAACACTAGTCAATTTTATTGATAAAAAATGTAATTGAGTATTTGGAGCTGTGGCAGTTTGGCTGGTATTGTTTTCACCTTGTTGGACTGTGTGCGTCATTGAGGAAAAACTTGGTCCTGGAGACATCTACTGTAGCAGAAATTAGCTGGAGGAGGTTTTGAGTGACATTGGCAGGTGTTTACATTCTGTGTACAGATTTTGTCACCAAGACAGTGTCACAACTGTGCAAGACATAGTCACAAAACTGTACAGCTGTGCAGCTGAGATCAAAATAAAGGCTGCAGACGGGTGTGGTCTGACCCACGAGTGCAGTGTACTCATCTAGTAATAAAGACCACTGAGTACTCATGGGTCAGAACAGACAGATGTGGTTGGTGGGATCCAATCGCAAGAATGTCTTTGTTTCAAAAGAAAGACTTTGTGGCTTCATTTATTTAGTATTCACTGTCCTTCAAGCTGCCTTTGCTACTTCAGTCACAATTCACAGAATAACAATTGTTCTTGAAGTTTCTGTTATTGTGTTTTTCATTTGGGGTGTAACGATTTTGAAACCGAGACTAAAACCACAACGCAAACATCCACAATTTCATATCACGTAAAAGGGCCTTTCTTTCCTGACTCACATCCTTCCACCAAGTTTCATGGAAATCTGCTCAGTTGTTTTTGTGTAACCTTGCATACAAACAAATGGACAAGGTTGAAAACATAACCTCATCGGTGGAAGTAAATATCACGTGTTACTCCTGTTTTCGTTTCCGACTTCATGTGATAACTGACAATTTTGTTCCAATCATCCTCACGCCAGCGGTATTAATTTGGTTGGTGTAATTAGCTCAAGATGGATGATGATCCTGAGATCACCACAGGGACAGACTCTTAGTGGTTAGTGAACATTGTGGTTATCTCTCCCACAAAAACAAACAAACAAAAAATGCTGGAATGAACGGAACTGTGCTTTCTGGAGATTTTGAAGTTTTACCTTTGCACAAGGGGATAGGAACTACAAGAGCATTAATCTCCTCTTCTAGACAACATTTGTGGTCCCAAACAACATGTTTTATGGCTGTTTTCTTCTCTACCAAGCACCTGTAACACAAGGCCACCTGACCACGTCGAAGATGAGTCAACCTGTGCCGCCTCTACCCCTTCCCAGGCCTCCACCGCAGGCGGTTTTGTGTTCAGCGTCAGTAAACCCAGGTTGGGTTATGCAACACCTCCAGGAGTGGGCTGATGATTTATTGTACAGGTGTTGGGAGGCTCTGAGCCGGTGGAGCTCCAGTCATAAAACAATGCTAGGGGCATGTTCACCGACGAGGAGGGTCAGGACGCACATGTGGACAGGTGGAAACACACGTTTCAAACATTGGAAGCTTTCACACTTAGATATCATACAAGCGGACACATTTATTTGACGATTACAGCGAGGACACGAGTGTCTCTGGTTTTCTTCTTGTACACTTTGTTCTAGTGCCAGGTGTTTTGTTGTTCTGAAGTTGTGAGAGTAGGGAGGCCCGAGGCTTCACTACATTTGTCAAATCTCAGAAATCATATATCTCAGGGAGCAGTGGTCTCAAGTAATTTTCTGTATTTTTGTCTTTATGATCTACAGAGGATTCAGATGTTTTAAGGTGAGGTGGAAGGACAGATGTCTGTGTGAGGCTCTGCTTTCATGACTTTTTTCATATTTTAGACTGATTATAAACTGTTAGTACTGTTCAGATCTACAAAACTCACTTGTAGCACAGCAGTAACATACAAATTACAGTTTTACAAACTATCGGTGAAAGTTTTAGTTTGTTTGGCGACGCTGTCTTATTGTATTTAAAACAAAGGCAGAAAACCCAATATCATAAACATAGCTTATTTGACATAAATACAACTGAAGACAACAAGAACATGAATGCAACAAAGGTTATTGCAGAATAAAAGCCAGTCATGAACATTATTCAAAAATTGTGTTTGATTGGATGAAAATCTTCAGAAATGTAGAACTTCTTTTGTCTGGAGCTTTGTGGTCTGTGCATGTGCTCGTTAATATCTTTTAAAAATACTGAAATATTGTGATTATGAAGATGTATAATGTTTATCATTTTGTCACAAAGCCAGGACTTGGAGACAAAAACCTGCAGATTAGGCACGTGCAGGTCAGATAGTGGGAACTCTAAATCAGATGGAGCAGGGATCCCTGGCATTTCTGAGCAGAGTCGAGTGTTTTCCAAGTTTTTGTAAAGGTGACAAAGCACCCTGACCTCTCAGGGAGGGATATTAAAGGTTTTTTATCAGTCTGGAACAGACATGTCGACTAGAGGAGGACCCGATCTTGGCATAAGTGAAGAAGTATCATCTTGAGCAGATGCGTCAGACCATCAACTACTGATTTTACTGTATGTTGTCAGGTTTTTTTTGCAAACATGGCAGGAGGTTTGGTTTTATTCAGATAAAGATCATCTATCACTACAAAAAATATGAAAATATATGAAGAATACCCAGAAGTGGAAGCCGAGTGAAGATTAGGGATGTTACTGGAATTTCTCAACCAGATATCTAAATCCTTCATTAGGATTTATGGAACTATATCAGTGCACTCAGTTTATTTTCACAGATAATTTACAGGTGCTATGACTGTAATGTCATTTTTCCTCAGTTTGCACATGGACACATGGTTCAAAATAATGTGCAATTCTACAAATATCTTGTACTTCTGTTTTTATTCAGTAATGCTAAATGAATAGATCAAGGGACGCATCATGTTGCATTTTACTTTTGTGAGAAAACAATCTGTCTGAAATCTTACTAAACAAAACATAACTGACTTTAGCCCTTTTTAAAGGCATGAACGCTGTTAACATTGAGGCGGTCATTACCACAGCTCGCACGGGCGAGGTGAATCTGGGTGAACTTAACTAACAAGTGCAGTAAGGCTAAACAGTCACACAACGCTGCTTATCAACTCGGTAACGAAGGTGGTCAACCCAGGTTTGCCTCATCAATGGGGGCTGTTGAAAGTTGAAATCTTTGTTGTTTTTTCTTTTTCAGTTTTGCGTCCATCGTGTGTTTCAAACGTCATCAACACACCTACTTGCTTCCATTGAATTTTCTTGCTTGATTCTTACACGGTCTCACTCAGACATTTTGTGGATATTATACTATTAAGATGCCAGGAAAAGTTGCAGAAAATGTCCTGAGCAACTGACTCGAACATTTGCTTTCTCACATTTAGTCCCTCTGGAAAATCTCTGGAAAATGTTTGGACACCAGTCAGTGTCTGAAAGCAGCTTTAGCGTGTTGCCTGTGCTTCGTGCTTTATGTACAGACTCAACTTTTTATACAGTTTATATATCTGTGGACTTCAGGGCATGTTATAATTGAAACTCTGATTACTGCTCTGAACGGGGCCAAGTAGAATATATGTCTGTACTTGGTGAAGGGCCTCAGGGAAACTGTCTGTTTTCGATTAGCGTGTAGAGGTTACAGAGATCATGTGAAACTTCAGACTCGTCCGAATAATGCTGATGAACATGCTTCTCCTCTGGGTGATTGAAAAGTGGAGCTGGGACCAATAGATGGATCTTTGGTGCCTTTAATTTAAATTGAATGTGCTGTATAATGGGGCCCACAGTTAAGCAACCGTGAGGTGTTAGTCTTTCGCTTACCAAAAATCTGTTTGAAGTAAAGACATGTGGATAAGTTAATTTTCTCTTCAAAGTGAGTGTTGAAATGAACAGCCACTGCACTTGAAAAACCTTTATGAGGAAAATCACTGATATAAACCAGATCTGACTTAGTCACTCGCTCTGTGTGCTCTATGAGTTGTAACCACAACTTAAATATTCAATTACCAAAATGAGCCACAATGCTGGAATCACTTAATACGAAACTTGATTTAAAACTGTATTTGTAATGATTAAGACGTATTTGATTAACTGTGACACTACAAAAAGTGCTGACCGCTATCAAAAATATACCAACATGAAAAGCTTCTGAGGAGCAACACACCCTGCAGGCACGTTGCATACGTCACTGCAGTGTTTCCCATTGTTGCTTTATTGTAGAGCTGTGTGCAGCACTTTTTACCCTTCTGTCTTACACAGCATGAACATGAATACTTCCTGGATCAATCTTCTCAGGTGGATGTGCTTATAATAATTATACAACTTTTACTTTCAGCTGTCATGTCCATGTATAATAATGCAGTATTTATTATGATTCAGTTTTTTACTTAACAATACTATGTTCAGTGCACACTTGAGGCCTACAAGAAGAGAGCGGATGTTGGTGTTAATCTTTTGTAGCACTAACATCTGGATTCAGACACTTAAACGTCAACAAAATGTCAAACTGACAGCATGTTTCGTTCATTGCTGCTGTTATATAACTGAAACTAAAACTATTCACCATCTTTACAGATTTAATTTCTCAGCAGGATGCTCACTCTTCTTCCTGTTTCATGGCAGGTGGCAAACAGCATTTAAGTGCTTCACCCACACCTACTGAGGTCACCCACTCTCAACGCCTGCTGTGTTTTTAATAGTCTCCCATATTCAGACTTGCAGTGCTGAGGTCTGGCTACACACATTATCATTCTGCCCCAGGGGGAAAAAGCGGTCTGGCGTGTATTTCCTTGAAAGTTGTTTTTCTGCTTTTTATCCAGAGCCAAAGCTCGTGGGCAAATATGCAAGTCCATCCCCGTTAGACAGCAAATGTTGTAAACATTCTTTGTAGATCTATACAACCATTTATGGAAAGAACAAGCAGGCCTGCTCTATTGAATAATCCAAGTCTTCATAAAAAGGCAAGTTGAGAGGTTGTTGTTTCCATTAGTGAAGGGGATTTTGAAAACTGTAACATGCAGATAGAAGAAGGGAAGGACAATGCTGTGTGGAATACACAATAAATTTGGACATCATCCAGAGATTTTACTAGAGGGCCTCCAGGAGACGCGCTGGACTATTCCCAACTGACTCGAACACTTCTCACAGCCTCTCTTCTAATTTCAGGAGATTTTCCTCCTGGGCTTGTCTAAAAGCAGCTTATGTTCATTTTAATAGCCTTTTTCTAAATCATTGTAGTCTTACTCTACTTTCTTCTACTTTCCATCAGACTCCCAGCAAGACGGCAACATAGAAACTTTTCTATCCCTGTAAAACCTAATCTTTTTTTCTGAAATGGGCTTTCCCCTTGCTTTCCAAAGGTGCCGTTTGGAAGGGAACCTCCAGATGTGGTTTTTCAAAGATACTAGAAGACCTGAGAGCCAATGTGGTTTTCCTGCTTTGATGGCTGTTTTTCTGCCAAGCCGTGAAAATGTGCTGTAGTGGTAATGTGATGCTGACTCAATAACAACGTGGCTGTGAGTCAACCTCCAGGAACCCTGGGTTCGTCGCGCTGGGCCCCATCAGTCCGTAACAACAACAACGCGCCGATGTCTGAGAAGCACAGCATATGATTCAAGAGATTAGCTTCCCTCTAATGTTATTTTCCTCTGAGAGTTTGCAGTGGAAACGTTGAAGAGATCAGGGTCTATGGACACTGGAACATGTGAACAGCATGTCGTCAGCGGTTTTCTGTCTCTACACATCAGTATACATTTGTTTTTTATTATTTTGACCAGTTGTGGTTAAAATGTTCACGTGGCCATGTCAAGATTTGTTGTTGTACTAATTATACGGCACCATGGAGATAATTACCACTGCTCAATGGAAGTGAATCAGAAGAAATGCTACAGGTATTTATAGCCCAGCAGCAGGTCATACATCTGAAATGTACCATGAACATATAGGGGGTCTCTGTGCTGGATTTTATGTGCCCTAATGAGCAGCTGTCCTAGAAAGAGGTTGATAGTAATGAGATATCACAGTATGTTTTGCCATATACATTCTGAGCAGATTACAGTATATTACTGTATGGAACATTGACTAGTCCATGCCATAAAAGTGTCTTTGATTCGACCTGTGTGTGTTCACATCCTGCTGAAATCACTCATGATAAACCACAAGGTGTCTTTATTTATTTGCATGAAGGGTTACACTCACTCGTAGACAATGGGTGTACATAAAAACATTTGAAACAGAGCTGACCTTATTATGACATGCTTGCAGAGTTGTTGGGGAGCAATAAATAAGTGCTGGCAGCCAGACAACGCTGCTTTATGAAGAGAACTAGCAGAGCAGCTTGAGTAACAGACTGCAGGGTGCTGCGGGTTTATTAGTCCTCCCCTCGTTCATAGACAAAACACTTAATCTTGAGACACCCGGTGCTTTGAACTGCGTGAGGGGATTCTGGTCATCCTGTCTGTGCCGTCTTCCAGGAATCTGAAGCTCACGTGTGTGTGTGAACACAAACACACACACACACACACACACAGGTAAATGCCCTGGCACACAGTATGTCCTTAAAGAAAGACAAAGTCAAGACAAATATCATTTTAAAAGCTACAGCTTCAGTTTTACAATATAGAGGGACAGTGTAGTATCAGATCAGTTTTTTTCTTCTCACTTTAGCTGTGTGGCCACAGGTATGACAATGTCAGCCAGTCCACCCACTACTTTGATCATGACAACTATTGGATGCATTGTCATGATCTACAGAGGAATGATCCTACTAATGTTGGTTATACTCTGACTTTTCATCAAGTGCCACCAGAGGGTTGACATTTGTGGCATTCAGTGATATGTCTTGGCAGTTAGTAGTTGGATTTGTGTGTTGTTTGGTTCAGTTGTTCATGTTCCTCACAGGATTAAGTGTAAAAACTTTTTGGTGATTCCCAGACATTCTCATCAACCTCAGCTGTATCTTGTGTTAAGTGCTAATGACCAAATTGTCCCAATGCAAACTCAAAACTAAGCTCCTGAACATGTAATGAATTAACGAAATGGTAAACATCAGCATGTTAACATTTCCATAATGGACATGTTGGCATGACAGTATTTAGCTCAAGACACAGGCATGCCCGTCAGTACAGACCCACGTGTATGGCTGTTTACATTTGGATTTAAATCAGCACATTTCAGTTCTTTTTTCAGATTGACCCAGTACTGATGCTTGAAAAGGTTAGCGAAACAATGCAATCTCATATTCATAACGTTAATAACTAAAAATACAAAGAATTATCCTATTGTCATTGCTGTGTCATGGTCTGAGTAGGACAGCTACTCGTAAGTCTTACATCCCCACATCTATCTAAATGGTCAGCTCATGTCATATAATAACTAGTGCTCAGATAATGCTTAGTTTATATTTATATTCAGCCAGGATCCCAGTAGTTTGAACCAACTCAATATCCTCCATGGACAAGGTCATTTGTGCTCAGAAATTGCACCAATTTTACACAATAACTTAACAATTTCTGTTTCACGGCAAGCATCAAATATAATGCTCTGGCTCTAGTGATGAACATGTGCTTTAAAACCTTAAAACCTTACTGCAGCTTTAAAAGTTATGCTCAACCCACTGGCTATAAAGTTCTTTTTTTCTCTGTGTGTTCCCTTACATTTTTTAATTCATAGCACATATACATATGTATTTCATCTATGTGCTACATGGGTGGCTGTTGGGTTATTTTATTGGTTAGAATATCTATTTGCATTTTCTATCTCATTAGTTAGTTTTCTATGTTTAGCTGCAAAGCATTTGAGTCTACCTCTGTATGAAATGTGCAATACAGATCAAAATGTATACAATTAATGATACCTTTATGACATAATCTTCTCAGAAAACTGATTAGTCACTAAGTTTAAGAGATTCAGAGATTTTATAGATGAGAAATGAGGAGTTTTTCTGTCCAACTCAAGCTCTGTCGATTGTAGTGTTTACAGCAGAATAAAACAAATCTTACCATCTACGTTTATAGCGGCTGCTCCATCCCAGAATAGTCTGACAACCTGTCTGTCTCTCACACTGACGACCAGGTGCTTTCAATCAGTTTCCCTCACACTGAAATGTCCTTACATGGTGCTCTGCTCAGTCCAGAAATTTCTATTGTGCTATCCCTTTTCTTCCAGAGCAGCAATATTTCTTCATTTCTTCACCAGTCTTCTGAATTTATGGGGACCTGGCTCATTTGTTTAATGGGCCGATCAGACCATAACATGTTAGACTACAGCATAATTCTCTCAAAGCCCCGCACTCCGAGCTGAAAGAGGGAAAAACAATGAAACTCTACGCAAGTGGTGACTTTAAAAGGCTGGCATCAGAAGTGCGGTTTACCATTTCGCATAAACAAATGAAAACAAATCTCTCCTAAGACAAAACCCCTACGTTTTAGATGATGAAAGTTGATCGGTTCCAGCTCCTTCAAGCACCCATCTGTCCAACAGGTTTGTGAGTCGCATTGTACACCACACATAAACATAATCACCAAAGTAAGCATGGAAAAACATAAATTTGTGATTTGGCCAAAAGAGTCGAGAAACAATTAAATGCAAATGGTAATTAATCCAAAATAATCAGTTTAAACGGCTATACAATTACACTGGCACGCTTAATATGCACAAATGTTTATACAGATTTTCTCATTTCAGTGCCTAATCCAGATAATGTAAAAAGTATAAAAACCTTAAAAAATCCCTAACAAAGTCAAAAACGGTAACAGAAGTGAAAGTGGGTGACTGTCATCGTTTACAATAGACTTGAGTTTTCAAACTAAAAGGGGCCAGCAGTCTTTGCAAAAGTCTTCATTGTAGGGGCTTCAAAGTTCTGGATTCATTATTGGTTTAGAAGTAGGATTGATGTGAAAGGAACACAATATATTGAAACTATAGGCAGCTGTCAGACTTTTTTACATTTTTCAAATATATTTCAGGAGCATATTTTTACTCAAAACTCATTATATTTGTAATATAATCTCCACAAGTTGTACGTCAGGTCAGTAGCATTCATGAATTGTTTGTACCTGAGATAAAGTCCCAAATGAGGAGAAATCGTTAAATTCCCAAAATTCTTCTATGGTTACACTTGCATTGCAGAGCTCTTTTTCAACCCCTTCTGGCAGGGACAGTAATTACACAAATACTGTTGATCACTTTTTTTAGGTCTGTAATGATAATATAATGACTATAATGATTCATCTGGAATGCGAGTCTCCTTTTGATCTGGTGCATCAGAAACTTATCTTAGACACTTTTTTGATTTTTCTGCTATAGGCTGGGCCATGTCCATAATTACTGTGGCCAAGTAATATAGCCATGCATTGCTACCTTTGGGGCGATGCTGGTGTGTCACCACAGACACCAGATTTAAAACTCCAATATACAGTGAAATACAAAGTTATTTATGTAGAGTCTATTTTGGGGCTTCTGGTGTAAACAGCCAATATCTGCGCCAAGACTCTGTCTTCCGATCACTGTGCACTGTGTACAGACTGACGAATCAAAACCAGTCACGGGTTTCTCCACACAAAACACAAATGGCAATATGTTTTAGAAGGGGTTTTGGTCCAGACAACATTTTTGGCTCATCTTCATTAACAGTTATTTGCATACAAATGTAAATTAAAAAGCAGATAGCCGTTTCCTTTTTTGTCAATGTATTCCACCTCTTTTACTCTCCACACGGACTGTTTACTAAAGCCAAAGCCTGCTCAAACGTGATTGAGACGGAAACCAGAAGCTTGTGAATCCAAAATCTACTCGCATGCAGAATCTATTATGATGGACTTAATCAATAACAGACGTTCATTTATGTGTAAAGATCCAACAGTCCTACTTTAAGAATGGACCTTATCACACAGGTGGTTCTTCTTATATGCGTCATGCTTTTCAGCAGTGTTTAAACCTTGTCTCGCTGATGACACTGATCTCATCTCTCACTCATATTGTACACCAGCAAAACAACTCACAGAAACGTCCCTGTCCCTGCAGCTGCACCACCACACTGATTTATTTAACTCACACTGTACACGATTACTATAGTAGAATCTGTGTGCTTGCCACTTTTCATTACACTTCTGTTCAACAGTTTCCAGTTATTGTCAGAAAACATCTGACAGACACGTTTCTGGTCCCATTTTGATCCAAATGATGTAAGACTTGGGTAACTACCCACAGTGAGTATTTTCTTTTATATCCAAGATTTGAAACAACCATATGGTGGGTGTTTTTTGACCTTATTTTCTCTCCTATCCTTATTCTACCTCCTCTCAAATATCTTGCATCAAAAAGTTGGATCATGTGAGCATTGCGTAAATGTGTAAGCTCCCACAGTGTATATACTTTCCATTTCATGAGGTTTAAAGGTGGTAACTCGATGATGATGACATGTTTTTTTTTCGATCATGTAATCCCCACATAAAGCTATTTCAACACCAGTGAGAGCATTCACATCCCTACAGCTGAGTATAGCTCCTCAAAGGACATGCCGGAGGAAAAGGATGTAGGTCAGGACACACCACTGCAGGCACGTGTGTTTTCCATTGCTTAGGTTATATGCCAGTGGATCAGCTGTGGCCAGACAGGCATGAAATGTATTAATTTACCGCACAATGGCTGTTAAAGGAATTTGAAATTGTGTCATGAACTGGCCTACATGTTGCTGCGGCGAAATGGAAGTGCAGGTTTCAACTTGTTGGCTTTCCCGTCTTCCTGGCTGTAAGTGATCAATTAGTGCCTGAGTTTGGCTACAGGTTTTACACAAACGACTCTGTTACCAGGCAGGGTAATTCAGGAAACGGCGTGCAGGGTGGTGGCTGTGTTTGGGATAGAAACTGGCATCCATGCTAGTCTGTTGGGTTTGAGCTCCTTCCTGCTGCTGTGGTCATGTGTTGAATTTGAGAGGACAGTGGACAACGGACAGTTTATTTTCCGATTACCGTTTGTCGTCTGATTCTACATATTTTATATGTCCAGTTTCATGCAAACATGGGTTTTATTTTGTAGTTTTGGCTACCACTCCCCCTGTGATATCATACTTACTGGGGCTTTTTACTTTTTACTATTGTGGACTGGCAGTGGAGTCACCAGGAACAACCAACATCAACTGCAACCTTGTCTGACTGCTCAAGACATAAAGTGCTCTATATGGCAGCACACTGGAAAATATAAAGACTCTGCTGGACTAAATTGAGTATGGTATATTCTGAGGCAGAAGAAAACATTGTACTACCTGTGGGAAACTCCTTTAAAAATAAAAGGTGCCCCTGAGACACCACCAGAGTAGACCTGGTCCTAAAAGACACACATTAAACTGACTCATGTGTAACTTTGTTATTCTCAAAGAATAGTATATTATACTGTTAATACATAACTGTTCAGTAGTACTTAAATATAATACAGCCAAAAACAACCACTTATAATCAGTTTGCACAATTTTAGAAATGAAAATGTATGTAAAGTACACTACTATTAAGTGTTATCACAAAAAATGTTTAGGTGATTTGAATGAATTGGATATTTGAACAGTTTTGTGTTGAAATGTTGCAGTGCCTAATAAATCCCTGAATGAGATATCAAATAATAGAAATTCTAATTAGTTTAAATGATAGCCAAAAGTACAAACATGACAATACAATCAAATGATCCATCCAAACACACTCAAGCACATTTCTGCTTGAGATGCACTTGTAAGATGCTGACTGATAATGACAGCGATAAAAATGTTCCAACATGTTTTTTTATTTGTCTTGAACAAAATACCATCTCAGATTTTCTCTCTTACATAATAATAATGATTCAGATCGTTTCCAAATCATTGCGGACACTTGCAAAGGTTGTCCATCACTGTCTGAAGAAGGTTTAACTTACTTTCTCATGAATTGAAGGATGCAGGATGAACAGTGTCAGTAGTCAGCAGCGAGTCAACACACATAAGTCATCAACACAGTAAAATTCCACTGGCTTCATCAGGTCACCTAGAGAGCATCACCTGAGGGGCTTTCTGTCATAAATAGTAAAACTGACTCGGACATGTGCGGGGTTGCCCTTTAAAGAGAAGGAAGCTGTGCACAGGCTGAGAGTCATTTATCCAGATCATGTCCTGCAACACATGTTAGAGTGCAGACAGAGGGGAAATCCCTGCATGTATTATTGCAGAATTAGTTGATCAAATTGGCGATTGGTTATAGTTGGATTATTTAATGAGTTAAGAATGTTTACAGTCCAAACTAAATGTGATGCTTGCAATGACCTCTGAAATCTCTTGCAGGTTTAACAACAGATCTAGGAAAAACATTTGAAGGACATAGCAGGTTTTATCTGGGGTAGTGGGAGGAAAGTTACACACCAGCTGTATTCATCAGTGTTGGGACAAGCGTCAAGTACAAAAGTATACTGATAATTAGTTGACCGTGTGCTGGTGTGAAGACTTTCTCTTTATCAAAAAACTGTCATTTTAAACTTCTAAAGCTCCCAAATGTCTGACTGGAACTTTAATTCACCCTACTTAATTATTTTGGAATGTTCTCTCCTCCTTCACCTCCTTCCCTTACCCGGCCTACTGCTTCCTGCAGCTCCAAGTACACAATCAGGATAGGAAGCCTACTCACCTGGCTCACTCGTTCAGAACAAAGAGACCTGCCCGGTTACATGGTGGACACTTCATCTTTTAAAGTTTAGACTGTGTACATCAAAATAAACCATTCCAAATGACTCACCATTAAAACAATAGACCGCAGTCCATGTTTGTCTGTCCTGATCGACTCAGCATTGAGTTGATTCTTCGGCCAGATTATTAGAACAGTACTCATCCTGAAATAAATATTATTATTTTTATTATAAATTGTTATCTCGTCCTACACTGAGTCACAGGTTCAAACACAAAATAATACATGTTTGTGGGCTTTAATAACAAAATTATAGCAGACATTTTAAAGTAACCCAGAAGTTTCTTTCCATAATAACTTATGTCACCTTTATATGATAATATCTGTTAAATGACCATTTATTTGAATCATGTCTCCATAAAATCGATCTAGGTGAATTGATCAGACTGCATCCATTATATCTGCCTTGTCTATTGAATCATCATCTCATCTTTTGGAAGTCTGATTTAGTATTTTATTCATGCAACATGCCTGGACCAATGTTTCTCATTTTGCTCTGATTTTGCACATGAAACACAAATTGCAGGCTGTGCTGAGATCACAGGCGCCAAGCTTTGGCGAAGCCGAGCTTTATAGCACTGGCAGCGTTCGGACTTCTTGGATCTGATTAAAGCCACTCTCCTTTATACAAGACAGACACCGTGTTGATTTATGTCAAAACCTCTTTGGAGGTTGTAAATCATCAGGGCCTTAATATCTCTATATCTGTTAATGGAAGATATAGATGTACAGTTAGCACAAATGGATACATTGGATTAAGCAAAAGACACATTTTTTTGGGGTGTTCAGTAACATAACAATGGATGTTGTCTCTTCAAACACAGATTAGATTATAAGTGAGTGTTGCCACGTTGTATCATTTGGTCTTATTCAACAACCATATGGTGACCTGAGATGTTCGACTTCTGCTTGTGTAACTCTTTCTCCATTTCTTCTTTTAACACATCCCTCATCTCTCATGTTTCAGTGTGACTGCCGCCTGTAAAATGCACGTTGTTTTATTTCCGAGCAAGTAACATCAGGTGTTTCTACTTAAAGCGTCGCAGTGTCGGTGGTCTCCAGCCCCACATCCACTCTCTGTTTGTGTTGAGGTGAACTGCACTGTCTGGGACACGCTGCCTCTTCTGTCTTTGCATCCACACACAGTGTTGAAAGTAATAAGAATTGTATTCATGTGCTTATCATGCAATGTCTCAAAACAGGAGGAAAGTAAAAGCATGAAATAACTCATCTGTGTCATCATGACTTTAATATGACACGTAGTGTTTTATTATCCTTCTTCCACAATGTTATGAAATCACTTCTTGTTATCAGACCTTAGTTCTCAGAACTGGAAAAAGTACTCATGATAAAATCTAACAATAAGAAAACAAGATTCACGAGTCCTCTACATCTGGACAACAATCCACGATGCAGGTTGCATAACACATTTTCATTTCAAAACAAATAAAGTAAGGTAGGATGAGGATAAACCTTGTTTGATGGAGCTCAGAATTTAATATACTGCCCATTTCAGACTATTATGATGCTTCTCCTTTTTTATATTAATGCTGAATGCGTCAATAACACGTAAAATGAGACATATTATCAAATAATACTGCAAAAGCCTGAGTGTCACACAAACTAAATTGTTAGCTTTCCAAATAAGCATAATGTAGCCCTCTTCATATCTCTAATCCAACTCTTTTTCTTCTGCATTCATAATCCCCCCATGTCTTAGGTATGCAGAGGAGAGAGAAGATTCATGATCATCTCTGTGCTTCAGCTGCCAATTGTAATCCCCTTTCAATCTTGTGTGTTATGCAATTTAATATAAAGGGCCAAAATAAAGAATATTGCCTTATGACGCTGACAATTATTTAAAGTCAGTGACCATATCTGCATGTCTGAACAAAAAGCTAAGAATACAAACAACAGTTTGTCTTCCATTTGTCTTTAAACTGAGACAACAAAATAAATCATCTATAATTGTCCAACAAATTGCAAATTTTCACTACTAAAGCTGAAGTTCTAATGAAACTATGCAAAACCAACAGAGTCAAATAAAATAAGACACAAATTAGTTTCTCAAAACTGACATAAAAATCCCCAGGAAGACTTGGCTGATACTCCCTCCATCATTTAATCTGACTTAACTCCACACTGATTTTGAAAAATAACCTGCAGTACTTCTGTATTTCGTGTCCAAGCACAGTTTTATTTCCAAAGCTTAAGGACACTTTATTGTTCCAGTGCTCAGGGGCAGCTTTAGTGCCTTCTGTTGGCTCAGATGTGTTTTCCATGATGTTACTAGTATCCTTCATCCTGTCAGGCTCCTCCCTGATAGCTTTTATTGACCGGGTTGGGACAGTCCGTCCTGTTTTCTCACCATACTTTGAAAGAGTTTACTCCGGATCTATTTTTGAATAAACTAAAAATGTTTACTACATTGATTGCAGCTGCTGTTGTTCTGTAAGCTCGAGAAGTTGTTTGGACAGTCTCTACAGATTATATATTAGATGAATATTTTCCATCTGCATGTAGAGTTTAGTGGAAATGGGCCAAGACATCTTAAACAAACTCATCGTTCACTGAGTTCAAGTCCTGAACAGGTTGACACTATAGGTCAGTTTTTAGGGGCACCCCTGAAAAGCTGCACTGACTCCAAGTGCACTTTCTGATGCAGTGTTGGTGACGGAACTGAGTATTACTCATGTCCATCACTTTTAACTTTGTTGACATGCTGTTCTAGCTTCCTGATTTGTCCTGTATTTTGAACACGGAGCCAATGCCAAGACTCATGAAGTCTGTGTCTTGACTAGTTTTGAATATTTACTCTAAACTCATTCTTCGTGACAAAGACCTCTGAGAACTTTAACTCCTTCCACTCCAGAAAACGTACAGCGACCACATCTAGAGGGAAACATAATAATGACCATAAAACCATTTGATTTAATTGCAGATGGGAATTTCTACAAACAAAACAATTTCCAACAAAAAACAATGTTTTAGACACCAAGCAACAAACATTTTCATACAACCAAATTAAAGAGGGAGCTGTAATGACATGTGATTGAACTTAGTTAAAAAATGATTTGTTTAGTATTTCTTTAAATTGATGTGGTGTAGCCTGAAACATTAAAATGCCACAATATCCCCATTTGCACAGGCTTTATAAAGTCATTACCATTGATAGAAGAGACAAGCGAATTTAATGGATATGTAGACATAAAGCATATTTTGAATTTAGAATTCTTTGTAGAAGTTGCAATTTCATTTTAGTCTATTTATTTGTTGTAAAAAAACAGCTTCACTTTGTGGAGTCATTACGAGATTCCCAGACAACCAGCAGAGACTGAAGCAAATCGCAGAAATAGTTCAGTGCAATTTCTCTGTAAAGCCTCAAATTGTTGTGTTTACTATTTGGTTTTGTTCAGATTCAGTGAGACAAAGTTTTGATTAATGAGCTTTACGGTTGATGGTGTTTAGGTTGTTGTTACCCTTTCGACTGTCCAGTCAAAAACAAGCCCATAGATTGTTTTTGCAAGGAGCTTACTGTAACTCAAAGTTAGATTTTGTTACTATGTGACCTAGTGGCTGTAGTAATTATGACGGGAGCAATGGTGGAAGTCAGGTGACAGTTAATAATGCAATGAAGTCTGGGTTAGGAGCATAGACTGTATATAAAGACAGACAACATAACGGTGCCCCAAAAGCTTTGCACGCCCCTACTACAGTTTAGGTCTATGACCAATACTGTGGTCTTTTTCTCTGTGAGGTTGGTTTTATTTACTAATTTGATGCTATAAAAATGGGGTAAAACATCTAGATTGACAGCTGAGACTGACCTGTGATTGGTCGAGCTTCTGTGTCGTGGGACCTTGCTACCGCGTCTTGATCCCCCAATTGCTACTGCACAGAGTCTGTCTCCAAATGAAATCATTGGCAGAAGATGGCAGCATTGTTATCTGGGATATTTTGGCTTCATTTCTGGATAGTGTGAGGAAAGGGAGATACGTGGTCCTTCTTTGTTTCGATCTATGGTTTGGAGGAGGTTGGGGGTTGATGAATGGGTCAACAAAACATAAGATTATGACTTGTTCCTTGTTTATAAATGATACCCAATGTTGCTTGTTTTTACCATGACTGTTGACGCTGGTTGACCATAACCACAACCACTTGTTCATTATTGTAACAATGATGATAAAGGTTGTCCAACCTTAAGTAAGCACTTAGGTTAGGGTTAGGGTTAGGGTTAGGTTTTACAAACCAGACCTGTAAAACAACATCAAAGCAGAAAATGGCTCTGAACAAGAGAATACAAAGATGGTTTTGGTTGGTTAGGAAGAACCCAGTCTGGTTCTGACATGTTTACCACATAACAGAGAAGCTCAGTGTACTTTTTAACCAACACATCCCACAATCAGCGATTTAAAAACTTTAAAAGGATTTACAAGAAATCAAAAAGAAAAAGGGTTTTAAAATATGTATTTACATGAAAGTCACCTGCCACATGATGGATTATGTTGGGCAATTCTTCCTAGACCTAACCAAGAAGTCATTGTGCCTAAAATCCAACCAAACCACAACAGTTATACAACCTCAACCACAGTGTTACACATCCCTGATCTTTAAATCAAAAGAAATAGTAATGTGTCATTTAATGTGATAATTATTGGTATCGACTGAAAATATTTATCTTAATATAATTCTTGACCATATCGTCCTGGCCTAATGTGTTGGGACATTTCCAGTATGTATGTTGAATTGAGCTAACTGGTTGCTAGCTGCAGCTCCATATGCACATTTACCAAAATGTGACTCAGCCACTGTTCTTCATACACATCCTCCCCTTGAATAGCCTATCTAATTGTTAACTGTAGAGTAAGAGTAAGCAATAAAGGTATCACTAACCAACAACAGGCACAGTGTTTTCAAATTACTCAGATTGGCCACGATTTGATGGCCTCATGTGATATCGTATACATTTCCCCTCCTCCTCTTCCTCAGCGTGCCTGGCAGCCGTCCTTTATGCTGTTAAACCTGCTCTCTGGTTTAATCATCACTCTGGGATACATCAAAGCTGAAATTCTTGGATGAGTTCCACATCCAGCATTTTCTGCTTGCTCAGTCGATTGAACTGTTTGCAGGGACTGTAACACTTTGTTATGACCTGTTAAACCAAAGAATAACAGTGGTCGGATCAGAAGATTTTCAGCTGCTGACTGTAACTCATCACAGCACAATGTATAGAAATTTGGGATACAATGCATGACTTTAAAAACTGATATTGCATATTAGCAAGCATTAAGGATAAGAGAATAAATCCTCTCAGCGGGATTCCGTCAGTATGATCCTTAATAAAGTTTCCTCGCCATAGAGGCTGTTTATGTTCTTACTTTTAAATTACATTTTAAGTTTCCAAACTTTTTTTGTCTTTCTCAGTTTAGGCCAAACCACCTCCATGAGAAGAATATCTCTGCTGACAGTATCGTCCAGTCATGAAGGCTCATGGACGTATAGTTCCACACTCTTACTTTGATTTTCCTGGGGAAGCAGGAGGCAGTTAGCAAGCGACCAGATCTCTGAGTGATTGCTGGTGATGGTGATGATTTCAGGCCTCCTTTGCATCTGACATGACCATGTTTCTCATATCCAGATCGTCTGTAGATGTGGTTTAACTTCAGAGGAAGAATCCCTTTCTCAGAGCGAACCCCTCTCTACACAGCTGTTCTCATTACAGCTGTGGTCAGTGTCCCCACCATCCGGAGACGTATTCAGATGTGGGAGTGGAGATTAATGGGAAAGAGTTTTGTTCAGTTACCATCGGCGCTCTGCTCACTATGAGACCACAGAGTGCGTGTGCGTTTGGAAAACTAAGAAGCACGACGATGTCTCATTAAAGGATGAAGAGCAATCTGTAAGCATCTGTCTTACTTTCAGCTTCTCCGCTTGAAGTAGTTAAATCTGTTGATAAATGGAAATGTGGTTGAATGCAGTTCATTACTATTAGAGGGGATAGTGATTTTTACCCATCTCCAGTGCATCATGTTTGCATTTGCATGTTTTTACACTGTTAATATTTGGTGCTGGCAGAAAAAGCATCACATTATGGGATAAGTTCACAGACACACTTATGCAAATGCAGGCAAATGTCAAAATTCACTAAAGTTGAAGCAAAGGTTTTTGCCCCCTCTCACAGATTGGAGGTGAACGGGAGACAAAGGTTTGCCATTGCTACATTTGTGTATGTTTGACCTTGCCCTTGGGCCTAAACTAAACTTATAAGCTTTCTGTTAATGATTTGCAGGCAGGAGCTCAAGCTTGGGTTTGTAGATCTTTAAGTAAAAAAATAAAAGACAAAACAACACAACAACACAACAACCCGTCAACATTTATGGATTCCCAGTCAAATAAACTCATTGTAATTCTAAATTTACAGGCCCTGCTGGGCAACATTGAGCAAAACGCCTCCTGCTTTTACAGTTGTTTCCATATGCGCTCACACGTCCAGAGTTACTTTAATAATTCAGCAGATATATAGATAGTCCCTAAAGCCATGAAAACATTTGCCTCATAAAATGGTTTGAACCTGTTTTGAACTCATTCTGTTGTGATTGTCTGTCAATGGCTGCACAGTTCACAGATATGTTTAATGATGAGACTTTGCATTGCAGCACCATGATATTGCATCAGCTTTCAAAAAAAAATTTATAAAACAAATCTCTATAAATTCTATAAACAAATAAACCTGAAATAAAATAAAGTCCATATAAACATGACTGGATTTTTGCTTTTATCCTTAAATGTATAAAATGCCTCTTCAGACCGTAGAACTGTCAGACTTCATGCTTGTGTAAAAGACCGAATCTGCTCCAGCTGCTGGAAAATAATTTTCCTTCCAGCTGCAAGGTCTTCATTATTTATCCGTGCTGATGCGTCACATCCTGACTAAGAACAGTTACCGTAGACGTTGTCAATCATAGAAACATCATCTGTGGAGGGGCTTCTCTGCCAGAGCGTCATTAGTCAGAAAGTAAATATCGTCAGCAGTGTCTGTGGGCTGTATGGGTGTTAGGATGGAAAATGATACTATGGCAGAACAGAGATCAGGAGGAGGAGGTAAATGACTCAGTCCTCCTACTGAGGAGGAAAATGCAGATTTGGTCATTTCAAGGGGAACTCTGACTTTACACATCTAAGTCTGTAGGTGTACATGGGAAATGAATAGGCTCCTGAGGGAGTTGAGTGACGTCGGATAAATTGCTAGTGATGGTAACATTTGAAGCATAGTGAGTGGGGATAGCAAATTTGAAACTGAAAAATATCTTGAGTTTGGATTTAAAAAGTGGACCGATTGCCAGACCAATGTAGCCTGTTCGTCATGTCTGCTTAGGGGAAGCACCGTTGGAACAACTTTACCTCTTCCTCTGTGTAACCTGGTGTGTCACGTGTGTCCTTAGTGTGACTATCCCTGTGTTTGAGCTATGGCTCCCACCGAGTGGCAGGGCTTCACCATGTCAATGAAATGGTATGCTCACAATACGATTAATTGCACAGATAATAGTTACGTTATTTTAATTATCTGCCAAGGAACAACAAATGTAAATTAGCATTCTTGCTAACTGCGGTATATTTAATATGTAAAGACAATGAAAATGTTCCAATCCAGATCCACACCAACATTGAACCGGTTCTTCTCTGACTCATACCACATCCGTCCACCAAGTTTTGTGGATATCCATTAAGTTGTTTTGCGTAATCCTTCTTACAAATTAACATACAAATCGATTAACAAACAAACGAACAGGGGGGAAAACTTAACCTTTGTGATATTTCCTCTGTCTATCGCCTGATAAACCCCATGTTCCCAAGTGGGTATTTATGTGAACAAAAACCAACCATAAATATTTAATAATAATAATAATAAAGACAAAAGGGACTTTACTAGAACCTCAAACTTGCCACGTTTCACCTTGTCCTCATGAACAATTTTCAGTTTGGATCGTTGTTCCACAGTCGTCTCTGCCCTGCCTCAGTCTCCCGCTGTGCTCCAATCCTTCACCCTGTTCTGCTGCCTGCTTCACTAAAGCCTTCCAGTGCCTCTGCCAAATCCAGCTCCAAGATCTCCCCAGCTAAGCCATCAGATCCATCTATAATACTTTCATAATAAATTACCCTTAAAACCATTCCTCATCTTCTGGCTTGTATTTGCAGTCTGAGTCCTGAAAGGGAACTGTTGCAAGCGACTGGAGGCTACATTAGCTTCTACTAGCACAACATATCTCCAACTACACTTTTGGTGGCACAGTTGTGTTGTATTTGATATATACATGTGCCAGGTTTTGACAAGAAAGAAGAAACTTTGATCCTTTTGTTGTTTTAAAGCTGTCGCCCTAAACCCCACCGACCCCGTCTCCTAAAAATTACATTCACATGTATTAAGAAACAGTTTTCCCAATTACATTGCGGTGACAAACGTAAGCGCTGGCTGGATCGAGTTCAGAGGCAAATGTTTTTGATGACTGAAGCACTACATTTATTAGCGGCAGTGGATTTCCCACAGAGGTGGTCAGGGTGGATGGTGCCTGGGTGGGCAATCAAACATGCGAGCACACATTCCTGGCAGTTTACTTAGTGTGTGA
The DNA here is from genome assembly GCF_009819705.1 of Hippoglossus hippoglossus. Lineage (NCBI taxonomy): Eukaryota > Metazoa > Chordata > Actinopteri > Pleuronectiformes > Pleuronectidae > Hippoglossus > Hippoglossus hippoglossus. The sequence continues at coordinate 14,581,284 of NC_047164.1, read as the reverse complement.
AACTTCTGCTGCTTACCTTGCAAAGCCACCACGATACCTTTGTTGTAAAGTTGTTGTAAAACCCTGTCTCTTATGGAGACAGGATCTGGACCCTATTTCATGTCTCACTGTTACCTGAAGCAACACGCCCCCACCCCTTGCGTCGTTTTAATGCAGGGCTGTTCGGTCTGAAAAGCTGCTAACGGCGAATTGTAGGACCTGACGACAGATTCACACCTGCAGATACATTGATGGCTGAGGGCAAAACTATCCCAAAAACACCCAGCTACTTGAAAGCCTGTTAGTCTAAGTGAGGCTGTCATGTTGATAAGGGTAAACCTCCCACGTTGGGAAAGATTAAAGGTTTAAGAAAGGTCTATAGAATATCTTTATTGAGGTAATTGAAGGTTTCTGTTATGGACAAATGACAGGACAACTGGTACAACTAGCTACTGCACCTGTATTGTACTATATGTGCAAATAAGTAAAAACTTCACACACTATTTGTCAAACGGCTGAAGGCTGGAGGTCCTGTTTTCAGGAAATCTCCGTAAAGGAGGGACAAAACCCAAACTAGCTCCTTTCAGCGAGCTGCTGTCCAACAATGTTTCTCACAGTGTTACCCCATTTTACACAATTTCATGCCAGGATTTCCATTTTATGTGTCACACCGTTTGCGGGAGCGGAGCATCTCAACATGTGGAACCAATTTGCCACGAGCTAATGAGTTTCACAGGTGGTTGGAGTCATTGCGTGCTACAGTGTGGACGGGAACAGAGAGCAGATACTGCAGTTTGGCAGAGGTAACTCTTGCCTCTATTGTTACTGAGGGCACACATGTATCAGGTTCCACTTTTACCTCCGATATTTTTTATGATCACACGTCTGTACTGCAGATTTCAAAATTTAATGTAAACGTCACGTGTAATATTTTATCTGAATCAAAGTATAATTTAACTTTAATCGTTTGAACATGAACAATGTATCCGTAACTAGCACTGAATGGGAGCTGCTGAGAACAGTAGGGGCCCAATGTGCAGTGTGATACACATGTACATAAATTGTACAGGCAAGGTATTGCTGGTGATGTGTGACTTTTCTGCTCAGGAAATTTGTGTAACACCACAGCTGTTTCAAGGCCATTGCAAAATACAACGGATAGCTTTAGCCTTGGGATAGAGAAAGAAATGAGAAGGGGGAAAATAGAATATTCTGTGAATGACTCACAGTGTGTGAAGGGCGGAGTGATGTCAGCCCAGTCTTCACAGCTGAGTGTGTGTGTGTGTTTGTTGGGGGTGGAGAGGGGGGCACCATGAGTATCACTGGGGCCTTCTGGACCCAAGCTGTTGTTCTGAGCGCAGACTGATACAGTTACAACCACGCATGCATTCACACAAAGAATACAATGAAGTAAACCACACACACGTCAAACTTCTCTTCACTTGTTTGTCGTCGCTGGAGTGGACAGTGTGCAGCAGAACGTCAGCTGTCCTCAGACTGGGGTCACTCACTGACACAGACAGTCACTTTAATCTCAGATTGTAGCAAAAGTGACCAGATAAACATTTTCATGATTTTTTAGCTTTTCATGGAGAAATTGATAAAAATTTGCTCCCTGCTTAAGATTGAGCTTTCCAGTAACTGTATTTAAAATGTATTTTAAGTGTTGGACTGGACAGTTCTGTGGGTCTGAAACTGTTATGTCACTCTAGTAATCCTTGTTTTAATATAATGTCATTAAACCTGATATGCAGAGATGTAATCTACTGCAATCAGCACTGTATTGAAATGCTCAAGGAAAGTGTTTTTTCTATGCTAAAGTTTTGACTGTTTGAAAGAAAAAAAAAATCATTTCCAGTTGTGGCTCAGAGCACTGGTCGGCCCAGATGTTTCAGGTATTTTCACTGTTCAGGAAGTTGCAGAATGCATTATATTTATATATATTGTGTAGTATATAGTGCGTTTGTGTGTATGTGTGTGCAATATTTTAACACATCAACCATTTCCCCTCAATGTTCATTTCATCTGATATGTCTGTTTATATAAAGGGGAAATGTCTTTTAACCAACAAAAGAACATAATGGAGCATGATGAAACATTTATGGACATGCAGAAAGCAAAATGGATGCATCTGATTCAACATTCACTACTTAATGAAAATTGAAGTCACACCTATTCATAATAAATTTTAAAAAAGAACATCAAAAATGTGATCACTTTTTAAAATCACAAGCTTGTACCTCTATCCAGGGGGCGTCACAGCAGTAAAACACTGGTGTAGTTCACTGGTAACATTTTCTGTAGGGATGAATGTAAGAATGAAAATGTCAAAGTCATTTGCTCCAGATAATCTTTGGAGTTTTTCCAGCCTACCCCCATAGGTAAAAACTCGGAAATAATGTCCAAGTGAGCCCATGTGAGTATACAGCGGGAGACTATCCGGAGAATTCCCCACGGGCGATTGGGCGAGTTAATGGCCTCTCTAAATGAAAAAACAAAAGAATAGAAATATCTCAGGATGAAAAAGAGGATGTCAAAGAGGATGTCGAATAAGACGTCAACTTGGAAAGACAATGAGATATGAGAGCTTTTGGTGATGAGGGCCAATGCCAGTGTTGATGTGCTGGAAATGAAAATGCATCATTTCCAGAGAAGAACTTATACGTCATGTCCTGCCTCCTTTTTGCTTTACCCAGATGCCACCGCTCGCCTGAATGCTCTGGAGATTTCCCCATTGTTGTGAACAATCTCCTGCTCTGTTCTGAAAGGCAAAGTAAAGTCCAGGCCCAGTTGTGCAGATATAAGTTCAAGTCTGTTGCATTATTTTGACAGGAGACATTAAACAACATTAATTATTATGATTTATAATTAAATTATAGATGACAAGTATAAGTCTAACTGTCTCTAGTTAAATCTTTACCAAGTGGCTACGACTAAAGCGCATTGCAAGGTGGCACACCCTCTACGATAGTTTGTCTAGTTTGACAGTTTCAAGGTGGCTATACACTGTCATCTTGCATTAATACATAAATGTCCATGGGCAGATGTTGAAGTGCGAGTGCCCTGAGAAAAAAAAGATCAGAAATCATTAATTATCTGTTTGAACATTTGTTCTGTTTCAGATTAAACAACCTTTCACAGAAACATTAGCTGCCTCAGAACTCAGCTTTTATAAATCCGCTCTGTGAAAACAGGACAATTCAACAGCTGCACTTCATAAACGTTGTTGCGAGGCAGTGTGGTGACTTGGCTCTAACTTTGAATAACGTAGTTGCGTAGAAATCAGTTCAGCTAATAATCAAAAACGACAGCTAACCACTGAACAAATTCAAACACATTCCTGCATCACATTCTGCTGGTTGCACGTGAGCTTTTCAGCGGGTGAAAGGAAGACGGTGAAGGCAGGATTTCCTCCAGGATGATCGTTATGTGCTGTATGCATAGGAACAACCGTCAAAACTAAATAAGTTGAACAATGTCCAATTGTTGTGCTATTGTGGTTTTTAATGGGTAATTCATTCGGAGGTCCCACTGAAACTGCAGTGAATGAGTCACTTCGTCACTGACCCATTTCTTTTTCGAGAGTGGTGAAAAAAAACAGGTTCTGTTTGTTTCTCACCATGACAAATTATTTTTTATCTTCCCTGCTCCCTTTAATGACTTTGCTCTGCTCTCTTTCTTCCTTAATCCTCTTGTCATCTTTGAGAGGAAGCATGATGACATCATAATCTCCGTCTCGACGTTGCCTTTAAATTCCACTGCTCTTCTCCTGCTAATTGCTGTACCTTCAGTTGTCCGCATTGACCTCTCTCTTCTTAAACTGGGTGTGTAAACTGGCAGCTTCTTTTTCAGCACAGCAGTGACGCCTCCTTGATGACGTATCGTCACAACCTTAAACTGAATATTTACTAAACAGAGAAATCTCCTTCCTGCAACATACTGTTCAATCTCACCCCGTCTTTTGTTTTAACTTTATCCCATTGGTAATCTGCTAGTTGACACAAATGCATTGACTTTATCTCCTGTCCAAAGCAGGTGTATTTACACAACCATTCATCATACATTAGAATTTAGTAAATTAGTATGATAAAAAATTATTAGATACAAAATAGAATCCCAAAATCAAGTTTGTTTTTTTTCAGTGATTGAGCATTAACTCTTCACTGTTGATGACCGTGGAGACCTTTTAAAGAAGTGTAACCAAGCTCTGCTAATGAACAAACCTTGTGTTTGTAGTTAGTTATTAACCAGGAGGTTGTTTAAATACATTTCCTTCAATTAACCTTTAACTAACTGGATGGTTAGACACAGGCCGTTCAGCACCACTTATTTCATGGATGCACGAAGGAAATTCGCTCCCATGAGTAGCGTTCATTTAGTTCTTTAATCTTTTTACATCCAAGGAGGTTGTTTTCATCAGCGTTTGTTTGGTATTTAGCAGGATTATGCAGAAACTACTGGATAGGTTTCCATTAAATTTAGTGGAAGGATGTGGTATGGGTGAGGAAATAGACTGTTAAATTTGAGTGTGCATCTGGATCGTGGGTGGATAATTGTTTTACACTTTCTTCAGCATTGTGAGATAGGGCATTTGTCAACATTTTCCTTGATTTCTCAGAGAGTAATTAATGGATACTGATGACATTTAGTATTTATGAGCAAGTGCAATTTGGTGCAGATCGAAATAAATCTGGATCTTGTGAATTTAAATGAGGCTTAATAAGAGGACAAACTTACACAAAAATGCTACACAAGCTGTAGATCTGTTGCTCTTTATTCTAGTAATGCTGTGCGTAATGATAGTAAAAAGATATAAAGTAAATAAGTCGATTACAAAATGTGTTAAATTCATCCTAAAGTCTAAATTAGGTTAAATGTTGCTAGATTTCCCCCCCCGTATAAATGTCTATTTAAATGTTGGTCTAGATATGTTGACCATATTACCTCTTTAACTCTTCAACTAAATGGGTCATATGCTGATGTTACTTTTGTTAGTATTTAGCTCCATAGCACACGACCAACTGGTCATTGGATGCAAATGTTCAACAGAAGTCCAATGTGAGAACAAGTTAATGTGGTGGAACCAGCCACATTTTTAAATCCACGATTTATGCAGAACTATGCTGAAATGAAGATAAAATATTTCAGGTATCAACGCTGCCATCTCAAACATTTAGTGCCAGAGTCTGCACTGTAGTAATCGGCGGATGGAGCCGCAGTAGCAAGGTCCGCCGCGCTTGCCCAATCGTGAGTCAGTCAAACATTTTTATAACATCAGATAACTAAATAAAAACAATCTTACTGGAAAATTTAACACTTCAAGTGTGATAAGAAATACATTAAATGAGGAAAAAAAACATCTTTGAAAAAAAGTTATCTGACTTTTTAGTGTGGTCATGTCAGATCCACCAACATGGAGGAGGTGGAATTTATTGCCACCAGGTGGCAATCAAGATGCTGGGCTTCACTTTTAGGGAGCTGTCATATCGTCTACCTTTTATATACAGTCTATGTCTGGGAAAAAAACACATCACTTCCTCTGCTGCTACTAAAACTGCCTCCTGTACCACCTCTACCATATTGATATACATATTGTACAGTGAAACAAAAGAAGGAAAAAGGTGAGAGCAAAAAAAGGTTAAGTGCTCAGAGAAATCCCATGAGATTGACCTCAGGATATCAGCTGCAGGTCTAATGTATGCAGGACGTCCCTGAAGACACAGATTTACTACTCTGTCCTGTGTTGACATAAATCCATGCCCTGATGTCATCCCCTTATCTGGAACACTGGCCCAGAACCAAAACCACACCTGCATTAAGGGAAGCCAGAGATGTGTGTGTGCTGAAAGCACCCTGAGCTGCTGTGACAGCCATAATTAAGATATCCACATCCGCTCTGGATGAACATGAGTCTTTGGCTGTCAGCCAGATAGTGCCTGTGGGTCAAGGCACTGCAGGGGTGTTGAGTGAAGGACACAAAAGAGATGAATATCCTGCCTGACATGTGTGCACTTGATAACCTGTTTGATCTGGCCTTCTCTGTAAAATATACCTCTGAAGAACACAGTGTGAGGCTCTTCATCTGCCTCGCTCTGAGATTTTTAAGGGTGGAATATGAAAATTAGAGTATCTGCGAAAGAACATACTAAGAAAGCAAATGTTAAATGAGTAACACCCAAGTCATTATAGGATATTTAAACTAATGAATGTCTTCTGTTTTCAATTGGTTGTACAAACTTGCAAAAAAGTATTTTTTCTGATACTTGTCACCAGATATGGTTGATTGTGCATCATTAACTCCGCCAAGGAGGTCATGTTTTCACCCCTGTCTGTTTATTTGTCAGTTGATTGGTTTTGTTTATAAGCAAGATTGTGCAAAAATACTGGATGGATCAGGAAAGAACCCATTAGATGTTGGTGCAGATCCAGGAATTATTTTGTCACTTCCTTTAACATTGTGAGATGAGGTGATTTTTGACATTCTCACTGATTTCTCCAAGAATTTGTCCCGGATCTGGACCGGGGCTTTGGCGGAGATATTCGCTCTACTGAGTGCCACTCTTGTTTATTTCTGCATTAGTATACAAGACTGAGAAAATCGAAGTTAAAAGTTTTTTAAACATAGCTATTTTTGCAACCAAAAAGTATAGGTATGGACTCCTCACATTGGTTTCAGAGTGACCTATATAAAGTAAGGTAACACTGCATATAGCAAGTGTAATCTGTCGGAATTGATGCAAAGGAGCATTGATGCACCATGTGTCTGGCTACCAGCTGACTCATTCTTATGTATCTATAACCTGCCACTTCTTATTACTCTGAAGATTACACATCTGGTTTATTATCTTCCCTCAGTACTGTGGTTACCCTCACATCTTAAAATGATATGACTTTGAGTGTGTTTACATTCACTCGGCAAGAACCAAAACAGTGACACTGGCAACTAAACAATACCCTTAAATATATCTTTCAAAAACATACTTATTTGTCTTTGATCAGTGTTGTAAAATCAGTGCTGTATGTTAAAATGACTCCGTTAAATGCTACATTATTACATGACTGGTGCAGACAGCAGTGATGTCATACTATGGTTTCAGACCTTTAAGATGAGCCCTGCTTTTTTATAATAGCAGATCCTTTTCCTGTGTTTAAACCCAAATTTATGATTGTCATTATTTCACTTGTGACTGTGTGTTTCCAAATACCAAATGTAATGCAAAACATTGCCCTACATGCAGCGTGATTAGTCATCACTACCTCCAGAGGTCTAAGGAATAGTGCTTGAATACAGGGTAGGCTTGTATCATATGGAAAACCTTTTTGTGCCATACAAACAGGAAGCTGCTATAAACGTCCCAGACAACCCAATAATTAACTTGTTCTTCACTGCATCCTTTCGCTTCTCTAAAGGAACAGTTGATGTTCCAAATGACTAATACCCTATTTAAGGTCACGCCATAATCTTCTTTTTTTTCTAAAAGATCCTTCTTCTTGTATTAAATGGGAGAAAAGTGTCATTCCAGTTTTGTATATTCTACCTTCAGAAGGCATAACGTTTACTGTATGTTTATTACTGACTTTTATGCTCAATTGAACAAGAATTTGTAGTGAGGCTATATTCCTGCATGATTCATGAGGAGGAAGAAATTTGTCACAGAGTTAATATCTCAACATTTCTCTCTTTGACTTTGATTAGCCACGAAACCTCACCACAGTCAGTCCTATCTATGTCACTATTTAATCACTTCCCTTGTTTTTCTTTCTGTTTCTGCACACAATTAATCTCCACATGGGAGAAATTGTACCAGGTGGTATGTTGTGGTGGTCAGCGATGTCGCCTCAAAGCAAAAAGGTTCCAGGTTGGAATCCCAGTTTGGTCGGAGTCTGTCTGTCTGTGTGGAGTTTGCATGTTGTCCGTGTTTGCACAAGTTCTCTCCGGGTACTCCGGCTTCCTCCCACAATCCAAAGTCATGCAGGTCGGGGTCAGATTCATTGGAGAATCTAAATTGTCTCTGTATGTTGGCCCTGTGATACGCTGGCTACCTGTCCAGGGTGTACCCCTCCTCTCACCCAATGTCAGCTGGGATTGGCTACGGTGCTGAACAATGCTGTTTATTTGACACAAAGAGACGCATTAGTTGGCTTCTTTCCAACAAAAGTTTCTATTGCAACTTTTATATGACAAGAAAGATTCATTTATTCACTCAACAAAAGTATTTTATGTGTTAAAAATGGTTGCCAGTAAAACATTTCACGTCAAAATATAATTAAAGCATTATTTGAATTTTACAATGTAAAAACTGGAATAACAGGCAACAGTTTTGAGTAAAAAAAAGGCAACAAAAATATAATTTATCACATTATTTCCATGGCTCAGCAAGAATACAAACCAATCTGCTTTGTATCTCGCATTGTAAAGCTGAATAATGAGGGGAAAATCTGGTAATAGTTCCACATTTATAAGACCACATGTGCTTTAAAAAAAAAAACACAACGCATGCTGTATGAAGCAATTAAATGAGAAGCATGCACTGACATAACAAAATAAATAAAACAATAATATTGATCCTGTGAACTGATACTTTTAGGTTTCAGTCCCACTGATGGTATCAGGCTGGAATGTGAACTCTTCACCCAGCGCTATACATTTTGAGGACCTTTCAAAACACTATATATACAGCAGACTCCCATACTGAGAAGGTTGACTTGTTTTGAGAGGAAACAAAACAGATTGTTATTGTTGGAAATAAATCATATCCGTGATGAATAAATGGAAAACAGAAATCTTGCAGGCACTGGATGATTTCTTCAGACAGGCTGTTGGCTATTAAATCCATGAAACATCACAAATAAAAGAATAAATGAGGGAGCTACATGTCTGTTTAAAATGCCATGAATCTGATTTTATAAAACTTTTTATAAAAACTTAAAACTGGTGTTGAATTGTAGTCAAGCCTTTGGATGCAGTAGCAGCGAGGCACCATTAAAAGCTGAACATTTTTTTTTAAAACAAGCAAAGAAAAGAAACAGTCACAATCTATATACTATATACCTTTACATTTTTCTCACATTTAAAGTCTCATATGAAATTATATCAATGCAACATTTGTATTAAGCAACCCCTAACACACTTGAGTCTACACTGGTGCTTGTGGCAAGCCAGACCACGTAGCCAGAATATTTAAGCAATTTCATTCCCCAAAACTGTTTCCCAGCCCACTGTGTCACGACCTTGACTCCAGGGACAACTCCCAAGTTCTCAGCTAAAACACAAACATCAATCTTATTTTATACTTTGAAAGAAAGCGTCACGGATTGAAGGAACTCTGGCTCTACTTGTGGGTTTTCTGACCACCAGGCCTACCTTGTGTGTGACATTTATCAACCAGAAACTCAGTAAAAGCACCAAGGGAGACTCGCCAGCCGAGGCAAAGCTCCAAACCATAACATGGCCAAAGTCATCTTTAAATGTGGCTGGGAACGTCCCATGAACACTCACACACAAAATTATGATAATAACAAATATCACTTTACGACTAATATTTTAGGATTGAAATCTGCAGTTGGCTTCAGATTTTATTCCCTGTGGATGATGGATTTTTTACTGCTGACAACAATGTAATGAGAACGAGATAAGTGTATCTCTATAATCCTTTCATTATAAGCCATCCTGGAGTAATGCAGAGTAATAAACAGATATCACCCGCTTATTTAGACAAAAGCAGCCGATTTTGGACCATGTTGCTGTCGGGAGAGACAGGGTCTGGAGATTTCTTGAGGTAAAACATAACGTGGTATTTGTGTCCAATAGCAGTTCACATTGAAACTCTGCACAGACAGTGTTCCACCATATCAAATGTGAGCTGACTTAAGGATAGAGTGATAAAAGGTCTGTCCATGCAAAGTCTGCGCATGTTCTCATGGAGCTTTATCTCCATTTTATCCACTCAAAACAAAGAGACACAAAACAGCTGAGTTCTGCTTTGTGTCATCTGCGTGTAGAGAAATACCGTTTGGTTGAGCTGAGCCTTAATGTTTTTCCTTGGTTGTAATACAAGTGTGTGTTCTGCACAGCTAGAGAAACCATTAATGTAGGTGTGACGTGAGCATGAACAAATTAGAAAAATTACAAACATGTTCTTGGGCATTGCTGCAGTGTCGCCTTACAGTAAGAAGCTTGTAGGTTCGAAGCTGACTGGGGCTTCTCTGTGTGATGTTTGCATGTTATTCCTACCTCTGTGTTGGTTTTCTTTGAGCACTTTGGCATTGTCTCCTCTGACACCTCAAACACTTGCAGGTAAGGTTAATTGGAGACTCTAAATTGCCCGTAGATGTAAATTTGAGAGTAAATGGTTGTTTGTTCCTTTTAGGCATATAGCTGTTTTTAGAAGTTTAAATCCGAAGTTCGCCTTTCAAGAATGCAGCAGGAGATTGTCAGGATCAGATGCGTTCCAACAACAGGAAAATGTGTGGAACATTCAGGCGAGGGGTGTCTTCTGGGCAGAGCATACAGGGGGCAGGACATGACGTATAAATTTCACTTTTGAAGGCAGTGTTTGTGTTTATAGGGCACATCAACACAGCATTGCTGCTATCGCTGTTAGAACCAAAAGCTATTGAACACTCATCTTTCCAAGTGGACATCTTTGTTAGCGTTTTCTACATGTGCAGCACCTCTTTTTCATCCTGACATATTTCTGCATTTAAAGTTTTGTGTTCGTCCCATGTTAAAAACATCGTCAATACGCTCACTTGCTCGCTGTGACAACTTTCCTGCTGGGTTCTCACATGAGCTCATATTACTAGGGAGTTGGCAGGAAAGATGTTCCAGCTAACTCTTGAGTTCTGTGTTGTCACACAGAGCAAATCCAGAAAATGTCTTAAATATTTTTGGACTTCAGTGCATGTCTGAAAGCAGCTCACGTCAGCTGGGATTGGCACAGTTTTTTTTTAGTTACCTAAACCTAGATAATGTCATTATAAACAAAGCTCTCAAAGTGACCACAAAAACTCTCTACGCTAAAGGACATTCAAGAGCTTTTAGTAAATTAATCTTAGACAATGTTTTTCCCATCCAAGGTCACAGATTAATTGTGGGTTGGGGCAAAAGTGGCTTAAAAGTAAGAGAAATAACTAATTTTAGAAATGCGGGTAAAGCAATACACCATGTATAGTAATTCTGATTTCTACATGTCACCCAGTTCAACTTTTTTCCACTGATGTCCTATCCTGTGTGCATGGATGTGCGCACTTTCTCAAATGAGTCACCAGAGATTATTTGTGGGAATATACAACCAGGGGGATTCTTTCCAGTGTGTTCTCTGAGGAAAAAAACAAGAAGCAGTTATCCATCCATAAACATCCAAGTATGATGCCCCAGGGCAATATCAAACGCCAGCCACACAATAACTGAGTTGAAACAGTAAAACAAACCAATGAACATGGAAAACCCCCTTAATGTTGTAAGATCTTTTTTATCTCCAATGAAAATAAAACATTTGTTTCAGTGGTGAAGTCGAGTTTTTGTGTTCTATTCCATTTGAGTTTCCATAAATTGCCAAGAATATCTGTAACTAACTAAAACTGTGTCATTCGTTTGCATCTTATAGTTATACCACAGGGTTAAAGGCATATTTTTGGGTGGTGTTGACTCTTGCCGTTCATGCAGCTGCAATGTCTTTATGTCTCTATGTCCATCCCATTCTTGTGACACCTTGAGGGAACATTAAGTTGGACTCAAGGACGAACTAATTTGATTTCATAGGTCAAAGGTCCGGAAAAAACTGCACTGGTTGTGGGAGGAATTTAACCACAGGGCGGTAATTCTAGTTTTAATAGTTTATTGTTTTTGTGTCTCCTTTGTTCTGTAACTCAATGTAACAGAACAGCAAGTCTCTCATAGTTACACATCACTTCACTTGTAATTTGTTTCAGGCAGCAGCTTTCAAAACACTTCTGACTCCCACGGTGGCTTCATTCGAAACAGAGATATCAATACTCAAATGTGCATAATAATGACATTTTAGTAACATTAATTAGAGAGAATGTTTAAGTTGTCATTGACAGGCCAAATTAAGCATAAGGAACAAACATCAAACAACGTTGCCAATGAGCCTGGATCACTCACATGACAAGCATAGTGCACTAAGTGCTTTTAACATAATGATGAAACTGAATACAGGGAATGTTTTTAAGTATTCATCAGATCCGATAAGTAATGGTTGTGGTGGCAAGTGAAGAAAATCCCCCGAAAAAAGGTTCATGGATTCTATTACTTGTTCTCACAGTCGTTGATAGAACTTATATCTTTGATGAAAAGCTTCACTGTTTGAGTTCAGCTCTCACAAGAACCAATATGAGACTGTATATGAAAACGTACACTCATTAGTTTCAGTTGTAAAGTGCTGATAAGTTGAATGTCCAGTCCATCAATGTATTTATTGCATGTTCATGTTCAAGTATTAGTTCATGAAGGTTCTCCATAGTGCTAACGTCCTGCCAACATCCTGTTAAATACTGGGTCAGGAAAGGTTATGATTTCAGTCCTTGAATGAATAACTAAGTAAATATAAAAAGCAGCAGGGAAGTGACTCTTTACCTCTGTAAAAACATCACTAACTGTAAAATACATAAATCTATGTTTGCCTTCAAAATCCACAACCTCTCCATAGTTGGCAGTAACCGTACAGTTCATTACATGAGTGGTGCAGTGAGGGAAATAAAAGGGGTATCATTAACGTATGTTGTTTTACTCTATTTTGTTTAATTAATCAGAAATGTACAGAAGCCTCTGAGGAGTAAGTCAATGTGATTTTAAGTGCTTTGCCTGGAACCAGAGACACTTTATGTATATAAAGATGGACGACATGACAGCTCAGCAAAAGTGAAGCCAAAGTGTCTCAATCTTCATCTTGCTGTGTAGTTCATACACCCCCCTCAACAAAAGTGAAGCCAAAGTGTCTCATTCGTCATCTTGCTGTGAACTCCTCATCTATGTTAGGGGCTTGGACATGGACCAAAAAGTCAATGTACACAAATAGTTTTTTCTCAGTTTTTTCCTGTCATTTTTGAAAGCTGAGACTGGCTTCTGATTGGTCGAGTCGTGCATTGGCGGGACTTGGGTACCACGGCTTAATCCCCCAATTGTTACTCCCCAGATTTTCCTCCTTTTGTGGACTTTTTAGTCATGCTAGCTCTCCGTTAGTCAGTTCGCTCGGACACTTTGGTCCAGACTGATCCTTACTGTTGGATGGTTTGCTGTAAAGCTTGCTCACATCCTGATGACATTAATGACCATGTGACCATGAGGTTCACATTTGTGGTTTTGAAATATGAAATATGCCAACAAATCTTGTACAGATTACCATGAAATCTTGCACAGATACTCGTGTTCCCCTCAGGATTGACCATAACAATGGCGATTCCTTGATTCGTCACCCCATGCCATCATCTGGTGAATATTTCAATGTGTCCAAACCTCCAGTGCGTTAATGACCAGCATCCTCAGCTTATCAAATATTATCATGGTAACAAGCGTAACTAGGACAGTGAACACTGTAAACATTATACTTCATACATCAGCTCCTAGCATTGTCGCTATGAGCATTTTGTAATGCTGACATTGGCATTTAGGCCAAATTACTGCAGTGCCAGCTTCAAAGAGCTGCCAGCATGGCTGTAGACTATTGGTCGTAAAAATGATCTGTTGAAGGTCTTCAGTTTCAGGAAGAAAGCTGAGTGCCTCTTCTCATTTTATCACTCGATTTCAGGTTCCAAAGGTTTCCCAGGATTTAAAGCTGTATCACCACCACACTGTGTTTCCAGGGAATACTTTAAGAGTGGTTCTATTTAAACTCTTCATGCAAAGGTTTTTAGTTGTAGTGATCAACTTCCTCAAGAGCCTAGATCTTCTGCATCTAGAAAACAAAATGCCTTATTTTGTTACTGTCATACAGATTTTTACTGACTTGATTTTGTCGGGGGGGGGGTTTATGTGCCACACAGGTATTCAATGCTTGAAATACTGCATCTGCTTGTAAAACCTGTACACACCTTCCTCTCTGTCCCACTGGAAATGAACATTTACAGGTTGTTTTGAATCTGCCCCTGAGCCCTCTGACACTTGGCATCCGCACAGTTGTTGGTTCCCTTCAGTTCAAAAGGAACCTGAGAGAAGAAAACAGACACTATTCATCATCATGAGCTCAATCATTACTCATGTTGATCTTTGACTTTCAGAGCTAGAGAATAATATTCTGAAGCAGGTCCGATAAAGACGTCTCGCAAGAGGAAATACTTGCACAGACTGAAGCCCCCCCCCCCCCCAAAAAAAAAAAACAGAATAGCTCAAAGTGCACCTGAAAATAATTTATCATGTCTGGTTTCCACTCCTTTAGAAACCATATTGCATGTGCAACGAGAAAATACATTCAACTGTTATTGAATATATCTTCATACTTTTGGCAGTACTTGATGTGGTCTACTATAGAAAGAGAAAGGGTTTGTGATTTACTATATTATTTTTGTTTAAATATTAAAATGGTGGATTGATCAAAAAAAGAACTAAATGAGATTGGAAACATGATGACACTTCCCATAAGCTTTGGCTAAACATGAGAGAGACCTGCAGGGACATTCGCTATATATCCCTTCCACGATTAATGAGTTGCACTTGCGCTGGTTTTCTGATATGAATTCCAGCTCACCCCATGCTGACATTTAGAAGCCAAGAGGAAGCATACGTTCTGCTGCTCTTGCAAATTGTTCTGCTGGAAACATATGTCCAGTTTCTCTCTCTCGCTGCTTATTTGTTTTCTTTTCCTTCTTCTGTTTTCACTGGGTAAACTTCCACATCTGCATGTCATCTTGATCTGAACATCCTGACTTGAACTTGATTGTTAGCTCAATCCAAAGAGAAAAAAACCCACTCAATTTAAAAATAAGTGAAGTGCAAAAAAAAACTTTTCCTCTTAGGAACCTGAGGATGTATTAATCTAGAACAAACATGCTGTCGTTTTTGCATATCCCAAGAAAGAGAACATGATTTTACGTCTGTAGCCACTTACATGAGAATTATCCACTCTGCAGCATATGTCCTCGCTGTGTGTCTTTTAAACAGATCTGATGTATTTTCCAGATATTTTAGGGTGTTTTGCTCACAGCAGGTTTGGATTAGTGGGATCCTGGCCTTGATTGCTCATGTTCATAAATCATAACTTTTAATGAGAGCTCTCGACTTCTCATTTTGGGATTATAGACTTTAGGTAAGTAGGTTTTTGATAATGCTACGTTGTCTGCAGCACATTGTAGTCTACATTTATATCCAGATAGAGAATAAAATACCCTTACTCCTGTTAAACACCAAGTTTTATAGGTTTATAGCATCACCATATGACTTCATCCTCTTGTTTCTCCCTTCAGGATGCTTAGCCAGTGAGAAATGAATTCAATCTTTGGCGATGGGCAGGGCCAGACTGATGTGGCCAAAATCCAAACCCATACTAACCACAGGCAGCAGGGCTTCACCTCTTTTCTGAGCCAAGGTTAACGGCACAACTTGACGTTTTGAAATTCAGCAGATCATCTGTCTCTGCCAGCAGCTTGTCACATTTTGGGAAAAAAACTTGCCATTTTGTTTCCCTAAACTGACTCAGGAGCATCATTAGGACTCCCTGTTGAAACCAGGAGGCACAGCCAGCCAGCAACTCTGAGGGAGTCAGACATGTTGCAACAAATGACACGTGAATACATTATATTATATGCAATACTTTATCTTCATAAATGTACTTCTGTGAATATTTATAAAACCTGAGAAAATTAATTACAGATTTATTCATTCATTTGCAAAACTGTAACGTTTCTGGCCATGTTAGTGGCAAATCAAACTTGCAATAAGTTCAGGTCAAACAAAGGATCCAAATCAGCCAGACCACCCAAAATATTCACGAGTAAATTTATGAGCAGCCAAGCAGCCAAGCAGCCAGCTCTAACTTTCTCTTTCAGTGTGCTGTATACTATGTGACTGTCATCACAGCTCCGTGATTGGTGCCATATTTGTATTTGCCTGGGTTTGTCTTTGTGATCAAAATTACAGTGTGAAGAATAAATGTCAGACCGCTTAAAGAAGCCCTCCCCCCCACCCATTTTTGGGACTTACCATATCCCCTCTCATAGCTAAACACATGGTTCTATTTAATCTCCGTCTTCATTCTGGGACCTTAAAAACCTCTTGATTGGAGTAAATGGAATATGAAACCTCAGATTTAGGGGTGATGGTGTGCCTTTGGATAACAAACTCAAATGAAACATTAAATTATTTCTCATACAGCTGCACTGGAGCAGTGTTCATATGGCTGCACTACAGGACTTTGATGCTGTGTTTGAACACAGAAATATTCTCTGTTACAAACTGAACTCTCCAGATTTTGCTCATGTGAATATGAACAATATTTTATATATATATAAAAATGTGTTCTACCAATAGATACACTGCATTGCTTTAAAATACATAATTTCAACAACTAAATACACAAACACCGAGCATGGAGCAAAGATGACAACAGAATTGTTTCCAGAGGAGACAATTAGAAAGATGAACCTGGTCACAGTTATTGTTCAGTTCTTTTAAACTTTTGAAGTTACTGAAGTTGGCTACTCGTCAATAGATTTTTTTATTTATATTAACATTATGATTGCATGATTCAAATATCAGATAGCACCAGTGAACATAGCCGCAGCCTTAAAACTAACTTCAAATTCCCTGCTTGTCAGAAGACTATTATCATCTATTACCTACTTATTTTTTAAGGACAAAGGGATCTGTGTCATCTTTTTGCATTTGGACATTTTGCTAATAACAAGGTGGTATCTAAGACCTATGGCAGAGTTCGAATTACAGGTGTAGACCACCGTGTGGCTTTATATGCAGATGATGTGCCACTTTTCTGACTAATCAGAATCAGTTCATCTCAACTCTGATTTGTGTACAGTGCAGCTTTGGGAACCTTGAGAAAGTTGCATTAAAAGTAAGTGAAAATCAGACATGTTTAGGGCACTGATATTTATGGGTGTTCACAATTTGGTGTAAATCCAAATAAAGATCCAGATTAAGTGAATTTAAATGTGGATTCAGAAGGGGACTGTTGGGCCTTGGTGGAGATATGCACTCTCCTGAGTGCCATTCTAGTTTCAATCTATCCCACTTGCAACCCCTCCAAGTTTTCCTCAAACTTTAAGAAGTGTTTTGCCAATTTTAATTGGAATAATAAACATCCAAGACTTCGCCTCACTTTAATATAACTCCCATGTGACAGAGGGGACACAATGTGCTGAACCTTATATGGTACTATTTGTCAGCCCAATTAAGAGCTGCCCCACTGTGGTTTTCTCCATAACCACAATTGCCCTGGGTGAAAATTGAGCCATTGCCCACAAATGGACTTGATTTAGATGTGTAGATGCACTCTGATCCGTGTACGAACTTAAAAAGGACTCTCAGCCTATT
Source organism: Hippoglossus hippoglossus (assembly GCF_009819705.1). Classification (NCBI taxonomy): domain Eukaryota; kingdom Metazoa; phylum Chordata; class Actinopteri; order Pleuronectiformes; family Pleuronectidae; genus Hippoglossus; species Hippoglossus hippoglossus. The sequence continues at coordinate 14,563,802 of NC_047164.1, read as the reverse complement.
TGTTCGAAATACTCTGTTGATATGGCACGAGGCGCAAAATGCTTTAGGCAAAATTCCCCCTACATCCCGATTTTCCCCTATTTGGGTTAATACAGACCTCAGACCTGGGAAGAATTACTTAGGATTCAAGCAATGGTCACAGAAAGCAGTAGTAGGATAATGGATCTTTATAATGGGGATACTTAGTAGTAAACATAATATCCCACTGTCCCATTTCTTTAAATATTTACATTTGGGGAACTTTATTAGCTAAAAGCAAAACAGTTCATTAAACTGTCCCTGCACAATAGCACTCGAACAATTGGCAACACAACACCAACATATTAAATGTGAGATCTCTCTTCTGTACATTTTCATCTCACTCTATTATATCTACAATCAAACTCAAACAGTGATGTAGAGTACCGTTTTTATATTTGCATGGCATAGGCATATGAATTGGCGATAGAATTATAAGTAATAGAATTATAGCCCAGGTTGACGCTGAGATGACGTTGCAAACTAATGTCTGGGTTTAGACGTCTTTTCAACTTTGATCAATATCGAATCAATTAGCTCTATGAATTTATTTTGAAAGCTGAGATCATAAACATTATTTCACATCTTAAGATGAAACTAGAGCTTTGTGCCATCGTTGTACTTATACTGCTAGACTATGTAAAATCCCAGTTAACAGCTCTTTCTTTGTCTGACAAATGTCAGATTTAACATGAAGGGGAACAAGTCCTTTCAATCCCATTGCAGACAGGTTTTAGGCGATTGTGTTCTGTGTCTGGTGTCTCTACTTACTTTGGCCTAATCTCATGAGCATCATGGATGAAGTCTAAAATGTCTGCATTGTATAACCTGCTATCAATGCTTTGTATTCAGAGTCCTGACACTAAATGCTGCGGTTCAGAAAGTGGTCATTGCTCCTCTTAAATGCTCTGAGATTTAGTAAATAATAAGCTCTGGCCAGAGGAATGTCCTCAGTGACCCTGTTGCACACAGACATGCCACAAAAGCACACTCAAACTGAAGTCAAGGGTTTATCTCTTCAGATCTACAAAATAGTCCCTGAAGTCGACTGTTTCCTGTCCTCATCGCTTTTAACTGCGAGTGTTTTCCTTCAAAAAGCTAAATCATATATACACTGTATATATATATATATATATAAAATCACCTTTAAACATAACATTTTTAAATAAACAATGAAAACAGCAACGAAAAGAGGAGCAGATTTTGTTTCCTGTAATGGAAATTTACTTAATAACTTCTTATTTTATGCTTACAGCAGACATTTCAATCTAGGGTACAGCTTATATAGCATGTGAGCCCATTGTCTATTCATGTCTTGCAGAAGTTGATCCTGAGATCACTTGAATTCTATAGTGACCCTTTGCTCTACTCTGGTTTAACTGTGTTTGTCCTTTGTTTGAAGAACTCAGCTGACTGACACAACACCCTCACCATACATGAGACTATTTCCTCTCCAAACACATTTAGGATGCAGCCTATAAGTCACACCTTACAGATGATACTTTCCAGACAAAGAACAATACATTCCCACACACCCCTCTGCATGTTTTTGGGTCAGGAGGTAACCCAGACAGAGATACTTAAATATGAGCACAGACACTTCACATTTAATCACACTTGCAACCTCCACCTTGCCTGTGTGATCCTTTCTGCAGAAAGCTTTTTACAAATAAATGTACAAAGACAACTTGTCTCAGAACCTCGTTTGTTGACCAAATTTCCACCGCAATTCTTTCTCTGTCCTCATACACGTTTCCCCTCTAGCAAGGTCAAAGGTGACTGTTACGCGTAATGGAACAATCTTTGTCAGGCTAAGCCCCAGTGCTGCAATCACACTATGCTACAAGATTCATTTTTTGCTGAATCTTTGCATCAACAAGATATTCCTGTAGTTTCCAAATAATTAAGAGAACAAGTAAGAATAACTTAGAATAACTAAGTGAGAATATGTTCATGAAAATGTTAGCTATTAGCATCAGTCATTCTCATCTAACCCTCAGAAAATGTTTGAAGAGTTATGTTCATTAGGGCTAAATTATCGCAGACTGTAAACCAACATTTTTTGAGCAATGGTAAGAAGCAGAGACGTGTCGTCAATCTTTATTTACAGTCTATGGTTGGGACCAGATGCTAAGGGATCACCAGAGACTCCCGAACAGCAACCAGTAACACAAACGGGTTTTGCCATGTTTGGACAGAGCCATAGGACACCTTTCTGTTTGTGCTGGCTCAGTTGGCTGTCAGAAGCAATATAACCATACAATTATTGTTAGTGATATCAAACTTCTCCTTTTAAATAAATAAGGGTATCTCCCAAACATTGTTGAGCTTTCCTTTAAGTTGCTGTTTTTGGTAGATGTACCTTTTAGCTTTACTCTTCAACAATGCAATGACTAAATACTGTTGTGTTGAGAATTGTTTTTGACTTGTTGATAATGTTAACAGATTACAAAAGCCACAACCCCACAAAAAAACTGAATGTGTCAAAAAAAACAAACAGGCATGCAGTTTAATTCAGCCACACCAAGCTGAATCATTAGAATAGTTTTGAATGAACAAAGGTCAGCTGTGGATCTGTCATCACTTTTGTTTGCAGACTGATCCAGTTCCTGCTGCAGTCAGCAGACCTCCTCACAGATGCGCATTAATGAGGGTGCATTCAAAATTACATTGACTGTGCACAAAGAACGCCTTTGAGAGGGGATATCTTTAAAATGCTCTGTGGTGTGCAGTGCGTCTGACTCAGCAAAAAGCTGCAAAATCAACAATCTGCTGCTGATCAGACAGAAGACGCCACATCGAAAATTTGTCACCAGGCTCTTCACTCTAATTACCTCCAGAAACTCTTACCCGGCTCATAATGGCTTTACTAATTAGGGTGAAGGCTTTCCTTGGTAGGGGAACTATATTAAGGGAGCAGAGGAATTTGTGTTATTTCTTTTAATTGCATGTTGCACTGGTGGCTGAGTGAAGCTAGTGGAGGTTGTGGTTCAATATCAAGTCTTCACAGCAGTGGTGAGTGAAACAGAACTTAACTGTTTGCAGATTTAATCCAAACTAAAAGGAAGTAAAGACTTACAAACAGTAGGGGCAGTTAGTGGTTTTGTGTTTTGCTCCAGGATAAAAGGTCATTCTGATTTGTAGTAGTTTTTTCTGGTTATAATGTACTCGCCAAAGTAAGATCTTGGAAAACTGCTGCATCTCTGCAATAGAATTTGATTGGGCCAAAAAAAAAATCAGGATTATAAACTAACCACCAATTTAGACAGATTATCTCAACCACTTTGGAGGCAACACTCAAATGTCTGTGGAGAAATCCTTTACTACACAATATCACTTTGTCCACATATAATTAGAGTAAGTATGGTAAAGTTGACCAGGAAGTTGATGTGTAGATGAAGATAGATTCTTACAAAGGCCAGTTTGGTCAGAAATTTCTCTATGAAATACATTTTTTGAATTTATTTAGTGATGTCATCTTGTTCCTAAATTTCTAAATAGAGTACAGTGCTATTGTTACTGATACACACATGTATCATGCTGATTGTTAACAGTTATCTTTCAAAGGACCAGTGGCGACAATCCAACCTGTGATTTGCAGTCATGTGACAGTCTGCAAAATTATAGAACTACACATATAACACTTAGCATCACTCTTATGGAAAAGTGTTTATATAAACTGCACTACTTTAAAGACCTAATTATGTAGGTCAATAACTCTAACAGTAATTAGTTCAAATAAAACATGGGCCTCCTTGTGAATTAGATACATTTTTCCGAATCCAAAAATTCACTTGAGAGAAGCTGTTAGGACCAAACAATCTTGTAGATAAGGAGTCTGGCCCAATTAAAGCCATGTAACCTGCAACTAGATATGACTGCAATCCCAAGCAAGAGGCAACGAGGGGAACAAATAAATATTTCCATTGGCTCACCTCCATCTTTTCCTCTATCTGCTCTAATGTAGGTCAGACCATTCTGCCGTTTTTGACATAAAATGTCTGGGACAAGACCTCCCATGCTAGACTCTGACCCTTTTCTCAAAGTCCTCAGACATGCATAAGTCATCGTGTCAAAGTTACACAATTCAGATTTTCCACCTTCTCACACACAGCTGCATTCTTGGACTGGACACAGACCCAGACAAGGAAAAAGAGTGCACATCACCCAGTGGAAAATATCTGTAGTTGCATGTCTGAAATGTTAACCATGATACAATTGCACGGCAGGGTTTCGAGGCTACAGTGAAATGCTACAGGGCGTGCTGGCCACCCATCTCTCCTACAGTATGCACATGTGCCCACATATGTTTTATAGTCCACCCTCCATCTGCTTCCTCTCCTTCTTCTGTTACATTTTTTGCCGACCCTCGCTATAAGGTCGCTCAGCGTGGGTTATTTCTTCCGCTGACATTTACATTTTGGGGGAAATATGCATTACTTTAACCTGAAGACAGGATTTTTAGTCTATAAAAATTCATTCATTGTTTAAAGAAAAACCATGACACATGGTCAACATCTCTAGAGTGACTTACTTATAATGAGAAGTTGGATTTTTAAGCTGTTAAATGCAAAATTTCAAACCTCTTCAGGACTATGAACTATACATATTTACCCCTTGTCAGCATCAGAGGAAGGCTGATATTATCTGGTGGACCTGGGACAAGGCCAGCTTGACTTACTTTAGTTCCTTGAAGACGTTTCACCTTTCACCAGAATGCGTCTTCAGTTCTGAATGGTCGAGAGGCCATGACCTCCACAGGATCATTTTGTTAAGACTTGAATTGTTGGTCCATTAGGCTGTGGCAGCTGTTAAACAGTTATAAGAGTAGGTCATGCCAGAAAGTGTCACCGCAAATTTCATCTTTGAGAAAAATTTGACTCTGGAAGCATGGTGAGGTAGAGTGACCACTGACTTTGCTTGTTGGTGCTGTAGCTGCATAGTTAGCTAACCACTAATACACTAGCACTGTCCTAAGCCATTCAATCCAATATAAAGTTATTGAAGAGGAAAAAATAAGTTTTCCCAGATTACAAGGTTGACAAGGTTTTTTTTGCAAGCTTGTTAATTCATTGTTTTAGCGTGGTTGCCCACAGGACAGTTGACACAGTTGATTTAACAATTATATTTACCTCAGCCAAAGAGGTTATGTGTTCATCTACATTTGTTTGTTTGTCTGTTAGTTAGTGAGATTGCACAACAACTACTGTTATCGATTCCCATGAAACTGGTGGAATGAACAGCGATGGGTCAGGAAGCTACCTATTATATTTTAGTGCAGATCCAGATCAGAGGGGCGGTTCCAGGGACATCTTTCACTTTCTTTACCATTGGGAGATTTCAACATTTTTTATTTTGTGATTTTGTTTTTCCTCAGATATAATTAATGGATTTTGATCTGAGAATCAGACATATTTAGGCGCCGGATATTTAAAGGGATAGTTCACAGAAAAAATTGTATTACCCTCATTATCTACTCACCTCAATGCTTTTGGAGGAGTAGGCAAAGTGTTTGAGTCCACAAAACACTTGTGGAGTCTCAGGGGTGAACAGCGTGGCAGCCGAATCCAATACAATTGAAGTCAATTGCGACCGCTTCTTCAAACGTATAAAACAACATAAACAACATAACAAGCCTCCATAATGCTCGTGTGGTGTCAAGTGTCTGCAAGCCCCGACATTCATATTCGACTCGAAACGGCCTCATTTACACCATGTTTTTGGTGCAGATCTAAATAATCCAGATCAAGTTAAATTAAATGTGGTTTCATAAAGGGACTGTTGGACCATGACGGAGGTTTGTGCTCTCTGAGTGCCCTTCTAGTTGTACCATGGAATTCTACAGAAGAGGTTTAATAAAAGTGAACAGTGCAAACACAGCTATAAGCTACGTACAGTGACCTCTCCACTTCCGGCCTCTCTGAGTCTCTGTTCCCTCAGAGGTCAGGCCTTTGTATAAAGATCTTTGTGGAGATATATAACCCGAATCTGCATTTCATTGTTCGAAAATGAGCAGGATTTTACCTTGACCTTGTACTGATCATAGCAACTTCATTGGAATGAATTGAATTTGGCTTTAGGCGCCAGGCCCGAAAACCGACATTAAATCACAGAACTGAAAAAACACAGTATGAGTTATAACTTTTCATTAATGGCTTTATTTTTGGAATAAATATTCTGAAGTCAAAGACAATTACAAATACCTGTGTAAAAAAGTATTTAAAAAGTATTTACATTATTTTTTGCACAGAGCTGAATAAATGTATACATAGTATACAGTACAGCCTCTGTAGGTCATTGGTTTCTTTTGCTGTACAAAGTGCAAAAGCAGATAAAAAAAATAAAAATAGTAATCCAGCTAACAGAGGATCTGTCCTGCAGCTGGATATTGGAGTGGACAATGTGACCCTTTAAGAAACAAAACAAGAATATAATAGGTTACAGGATTTCATCGAGTGTGCAGAGAGAACATCTTGGCTCAGACTGTGGGGCCATGAACAAGGAGATCCACTGAAACACATTCTGCACAGTATCACAGAGGGCTTGCCAGTTTTTTTCCCCCTCTTCATCGTTTCACTGATAATAAATTATCTGTGGTAACTGTGCCAGACAGGCATGACTTAACAGGCTTCACAACTGGCTGAACACTATGAACTGAGGAGACAATTGTTGTGGTCTGATGAAGGAAGCAATCAACATGATGAACACAGAGGGCGGGAATTGAACACAATACATGTGGGTATGTGCATGCACATGAGTGTGTTAACGTGTGAGACATCAGGATAAGCCCATATCTGAAATGAGCTGTGCAAGTTTGGGTGTAGCCCGATGAAATCACTGAGCTAGCAGTCACACCAGCTGACAGGGAGCAACCCATCGGTCATTGTTGCCTGCCTTGTTTAGTTTTATCTGTCATGAAAGTCACTAGTGTGACCTCCAATTCTAGTTAAAACTGTTTCCATGACTGTGCTGAGTGAGGTCTGCAGAAAAATCTGTCTACAAGGCTGGAGATTCCTTCCTGCTTTTGTGATGATGAGAAATGCTGGCTCCATTGTTAGTATTTGTTGCTGTGAAACTGTTGGAGTAAAGCATGTGTAACAATCACACTGGTTTTTACTGGACAATATATATCATTTTTTCCCTGTATAAATGATGTAGCAACACATGTAACTAGCATCAACTGTACAAAAAAATGTGGAAAGCACAAAAATGTCCTTCTCTGTAAAAGTGTTTTGCAGGGAACAGAAATGACATTTTAGTCGGTACTTGGTTACGAAGCTTTGTCAAACCTATGTTTTCTTCTTGAAAAATAAATGGAGTAATGTTTCTGGCCAACCAGCAGGCCGCACTGATCTATTTGTACAATCCAACTAAAATTTTGAAACCTGCACAGTTACAATATTATATATAATTCATCCTGACACATTAGGTAAACTAAAGTGATTATTTGCACATGGGCATTCTGCATAGACTGTACAAGGGATTCAATTAAATATTATTTGACCTTGTATTATGTTATTTTGCCATCAGATTTAGACATGGATAATGTCTTTTTGAAGTCAGAGCAATGACAGGGAAAAATATCTTCCGGCATTCATCCTGCGACTTTCACTCTCCTTCCAATATTCTCATTTTCCTTCCAAGTTTCCATCATCCTCTAACAGTCCCATGGTGCAGGTGGAAAAAACCTGAAAACCATGGTGTGTATAATACTTGGATGTGGATTCATTTTAATACAACATTTTATTTTTAATGGTTTTAGTCACTAGCAAGGCCTTAGATTACAGAAGTCCAGCTCCTGTGGTTTGCGTAAGCCAGAGCAGTGGTTCCTTGGGAGCAGATGCCCAGGTTGAGTTTTGCAGTGCAATGGTCGTCTCTTGAAGCCCTTCCCACAGGTTCTGGAACAAGGTGACCACTGCCCAATATGCCACTCAGGACACGGGTCTCCACAAACCCTGGTGGCTGCGGGTCTTTGCGAAGAATCACATTCCCATCCCGGCTTCCCATCTGGTTTCAGACACTGCACCATCCTCCTCTGGATACCACTTCCGCAGGTCACTGAGCATTCATCCCAGCCTGTCGATATCCATTTCCCAAGAATAGGATCTTCCTTGCTGTAAGCATCCTTCAGAGTGTCTCCTCCCTTCTCATTGACACTATACTCCGCCAGTACACTGTTATGGGAAGTAATACGCCCCTCTTTCTTCTGAGTCTTGTCCTCCTTGGTCTGACGTGCGAGGTAGAAGGAGTAACGGATTCGAGGAGGCGTCATCTGGCCTGCACACAGCACCTCCACAGTCAGGGCTTCTCCCAAGGGCTTCACAGCCTGCAGTGTCTCGGAGAGGCCAGCTGTGCCACTGTAGCGCAGCAGGCTGCTCCTGATCATGATGTCCCTCTCCCCAGCAGATACAACGTAATTCCCATTAAGAAGGTAATGGCCCTCGCTGTTCTTCACTGCTAAGTAGTTGTCATCACTCATGATTCCCTTGTAGCCTCGCTGACGGATGTCTATGTTGGCCGCACCCACTGGCAACATTACCACAAAGTTGTAACCGTGCCTGCATGCCAAAACACATTACAGTCAATAAGAGCTTATAATAGAAGGCTGAAGTTGATAATGCTATCATATTGATGTAAGAATGACATAAACAGTATTCTCTAAAGGCTCTCCCATGACGTTGTGGGTTTTACTCACGCAGGCTTTGTGAAGAGTCCCGACACCTTCTTGCATCCCTTGTTATCACCTCCACAGATTCCACACATATCAAACTTCTTGTTGGAGCCAATTTTTACATCACAGCCAGCCTTGATGCACTTTCCTTGGACACACACTCCTGTGGAGTCTGGGGAGCATGGAGTCCCATCGACAACCTGGAAACACAAGGTTAACTTTTCATATACACTTAAAAGTCCACACACAGTGAAAGGTCAAAGGAAACATGACAGATGACTGTACACAATATAGTCCACATTCTTTTATAAAACTAGAATTACCCCACTGCGGTTGTATGCCTCTGCCAACCAGTGCAGTTTCCGTGCAAATTTTCAGACATATGCTTTATATTCCAGATTCATATAAGGTCACTGTGACCTTTGACCACTGAAACGTAATAACTTTATCTTTTACAACTGATCAAAAGTTGAAGAAATTCCCTCAAGCAGTCTTGAGATATCACATGAGGCAAAAAATGAGGCCTATGACCTTTGACCACCAAAATTGAATCAGTTAATCAGTGAGTCCAAGTGAATTGTATCAGCTGTAATGAAATTCCCTATGGGCAGTCCTGATACTTCACATTCACAGGGACGTGAGGTCACTGTGACCTTGTCCTTTGTCCTCCAGGCACCAAAATGTATTCAGTTCATCTTTGAGTCCAAGTGAAGACATTTGGCTACTAAAATCAAGTGTTTTACTCCTTGAGACCAAGTGAATATTTGTGCCAAATGTCAAAGGATTCCTTGATGGCATTCCAGAGATATCACCTTTACATGGCAAACAAATGTGATTTGGGAGGTCACTGTGACCTTAACCTTTTACCACCAAAATCGTATTCTTCAGTTCATTCTTGAGTCCAAGTGAATAATTGTACTAAATTTGAAGAAATTCCCTCAAGGCATTCTTGAGATAACGTGTGCACGGGAATGGGACGGATGGAAGGACAACCCGAAAACAAAATGCCTCCAGCCATTGGCTGTCGCCTGTGCGGAGGCATAAAAACACAAAGCTCTTGTCTCAAAGACCTTGTGAACTACATACACTTTGGTTTACATCTTTGTCCCAGGTTATTGAAGGGGCTAGATCCTTTCTTATTCTATAGCTGTTCTTATTTTATAATCATAATCATCTTTAACCGTTTGTTTTCCGTCATTATTTCAATACAGTCAGCTGGTAACGTTTATCCTAATATATACTGTACTGTTTTCTTAAGAAATAGGGAAGCACATAGAGTAAACTTTGACATTATCACCTATAGACTATTTACAGTCAATACACAACCAGAATGATGTGATATAGTGTACTGTATATATGTGACACGAGGCTGTCAACCAGATCAGCTTCACAGTACTGTAAACTCAGTTTTGGTTTAAAGTAATGACTCTGTGGTTAAAACATCCAGCTGCTCCGTGATTCAGAGCTACGTGTCCCCTGAGTGCTCTAATCTACTCCTCCTCGGCCAGTATGATGGAGTGAAGTGTGAACTCTGCCTCACTGCTGCTAAAGCTCACTCCACACCCTGCTATCTGAAAGAGATAAACTGTCCTCCACCTCTCCCTCTCCCTCATTCCTTCCTTCGCTCTCAGACCAGAGGCAGCTGGCCTACTCACGTTAGCATTCTCCAACATGGACTCATATCTCAAGATCTCACCTTATTTTAGTCACATTTTTTTCTAATCACCAATCAAATTACCTTTGGTGCCAGAACGTAGAAGTAACCGGTGCCATTAGCCCTGCAGATGAGTTTACACCTGTCATCGCTGGATACTCCTGAGTACTTTGGTACCCACACCACAGACGAAGCCACGCGGTTGTTGTTGAAATTCCGGCCACCGTTCTCACACTGCTCTTCACGATAAGTCTTACCTGCACAGAGGGGAGGGAGGGAAGGTACAGAAGGTGAGAGGTGAGAATGCCCCAGGGGAAAATACGTCATTGGACATACTTGTCTGTTTTGAGAGACTCGTACCTTCGTCAGGGCAGTGGTTCAGGTTGCAGGAGCGGTATTTGACCCGAACCCCTTGGCAGTATTTACCCCCATTTGACGGAACTGGGTTGCTACACTCCCTTTTAGACAGTTGGACACCGCCTCCACATGTGCGCGAGCAGGAACCAAATGTGCCCCACTTACCCCAGCGGCCATCCACCTGGGAATACACAAATACAAGGTATAATCAAACCTTTCCTATCAAACCCCAGTCTAGGTATATGTTATCAAGAACTGAGTCCATGTGTGAGTCTTACCTTCACAGTTTGGACCTTTCTGTCAGAGCAGACACCTTGGTCACACACTAGTCCATTCCCACATTGGGTCCCATCTGCCCAGGGGAAGTGCCGAGTCATGCACACCAATTGACCATTAGACTTTCCAGTGCACCACAGACGACCACACGGTGGTTGCATGAAGGGACAGGGCTTGGAGCCTTCTCCGAATGCAAGCTCACACTGACGGTCCAGGACGTAGGATAGTCCAGGCAGCAAGTCAGGGAGGGACAGCGGTTTCTGAGGCTGGTCAAGCAAACATTCCCCTAGAAGAGGCAGATTCAGAATAAGTAACACACTGAATCTATATCAGCTGTCATCTCTGTTTTCTCTATACCAGCTGCAAACACTTTTATTAAAGTTTTAAGTTCCAATGTTTTACCAAAATCATGAAAAACAATGCATTCTATAATTATGCGTCAGTCTTTCCATAATCCTTTTCATGAAATGCGTATGTGTATGGGTGGGATTGTGGGTTAGGGGCAGTAAGCAGCTATTGCCTTTGTGATCTGGGCTCTTTGAACTGAAAGTGCAGCTTGATGCTGTGCATGCAGTCAATGCCACATACCACACACAGATACATACACACGAAACACGCACATTTCCCCCCACATACATCCACCCCTGCGCCATGCCATCCTTAAACTCCCCCCAAGCTCCAGCTCTCATGTTTCATCTCACCCTTGTTGCATGACTTGTACTTGGACAAAGTTATATTAGAAAGTTCAACTTTTATGATGATCAAGATTGCAGGTGGAAACACATTCGTCATTTTCACTGGAGAAAAACTGCTGCTATCTTTCAATTTGCATCCTTCCATACTCTTCCATACACTTGCTATTTTGAGTGCATACGTGCATTCACTTTGCCAAGAATGACAACATGCAGTGCACTAAAAATACCCAGATGGTGCACTCAAAATTGACAAAAGGTTGAGTGCATTTGAAATGCTGCAAACTTCTCTCCTTCAACAGTCACTTTTCTACCTATGTAGCGAAAAGGAAAGACCAACAACTTATTAAGGAGGATCGATTTTTTGGCGCCAATCGGGTTATAGTTTCCATGTTGCATGAAAAAACGTTAATTTTTAAATTAATTGAGCAAAGCAGACACTAGATACTTTGGCAACAAGCCTGGTTAAATGTTGAGATTATCAATTACACAACAGCCATGTTTGATTTGAGACAACACTGGCACTGACACTGTTGAAATTAACAGACTATGCCAGTGAACTGTATACATGATGTACTACATGAAAGTGTAATAAATTAAATATCTGATTCGAGATGCAGCATGGGCCCACATTCTTTGAGCTGTTTTAATGCCATGTCATGTTGAGGTGAATTAGCTCTAAGTGGTTGCAAATTAGTTTTCCCCCATTGCATTACAAAATTTGCAGAAAAAGCACACTGATTAACTGATAGTGCACGCTGAATAAACTGAGCCTCTCCTCTTCCTTCATAATCTCTCTCTAAAGAGCAATAATGGAAAACAATAGCTTGTATTCTGAGTGTTAGTGTGAGGATGAATAAACAGGTTCCGAATCATTCTGGGCGCAGAACTGCATGAAAACTGCCTCAAACATGTGGCAACATGCTTTTTTTTCTCCCCACAGCTTTTTGAAGTCTAGATATATGACAGACGGCCAGGACTAACAATCCACAACACCGTCAGATAGCAATCACTCCCTGTCAAGTAAAAAATGTTCCTCTACGTCTTGCTCTGGACTAGTTAGCGTTCTGTTGTACTCAGGCCATCTCTAAAATGGACACAGAGAGGAGCAGAGGAGTTTGTCTATTTGGAGTAAACCTGCATGGGAAACACTGGGCACATATACCTCGCTATCCAAACCACTGCGGTGACTCTCCCCAGAACAAGCCCTCTAATTTGGGACAGATGTGGGAGCATTTTTAAAATAAAATTCTAGCATTGCTTCGAGGCCAAGTCCTGTGGTCGGGCCTGCTTGGCAAACAGTCTGCATCCAAATGAATTTCTTTTTGGCTTCCGCGAGTCATTTCTATCAGCATGGCACTATGGGTTAGGCAGATGTCACATTTGACGCGCAGATGGATGCTGAAACTCAATCATGCTCTCGCTTTTACCTGAGAAGATTCTAGCTGAAAAGCATCTTGATACAGTTACAAACAGAACCATTCATAGCACTCAGTAGAGCACAAACCTCCGCCAAAGCCCAACAGTCCCCTCAAATTCAATCAAATTGCACCAAATGTCCCACATCAGTATCAGTTCGCTAAATGTCTTCTTTTTTTTTTTTTATCAAGATCCATGAATTACTTCCTGGGAAATTTGTAAAATGTAAAAACGTTTAATCTCAAAATTTTAAATAAAGTGAAATAAAACTTCTGGAGCTGCCTCCTGATCCAGATCAGCACCAAATTCTTCCCTGACCCATACCAAATTCTTCCATCGAGTTTTGTGGTAATTGGACCAATTGGTAATTTTGCAATCACAATGTATTTTCCTTCTATGTGATCAGTGCCCATAGCTGCATGTTTGTTAACCATGACGGCCTGAAGATCTTTGACTACATGTCTGTTTTTAAGTGTTTTGGCTTCCCACCTCTTTAAACTCACTGTGGGGCTGTTAGCGCACACGGGTGGTGGAAACTCACCGTGCCCACTGTCCAGAAATTCAGTGATGATGGCAGCACTGCAGTGGGACCAGGGGCTGGTGCGGTTGATCTGAATAAGTGTGGGAGACATCATGTGGTTGTCCTGCAGTTTGCCAAACACGTCCTCGCAGGCCTTCACGTTGTCGTGTGGCATGTTGAACACGTGTCCTGGAGACGGGGAACAAGATGTCAGAACACACCGATACTTTTATCTGTGATAGTGCATATGCATTCAGACGATAGGAAAGGCTGCAGTACTAATGTGTAATTAAGGATGAATGGTGTTGGCGGAGCTCACCAAGCTCATGGGCAGTGGTGAAGGCAGAAGGCAGGCCGTCCTCTTCGATCACAGAGCAGCTCCTCTTGGGGTCGCACATGGTGCCAACATCCGCCATGCCGAGAGTGTCACAGGTGGAAGCTCCACACAGGTCCTGGAGGAAAAAACAGAATTTGCATTAGTTCGTCTGAGCTGATCAGGGCTACAGAACATGACACTTTCTTAAACTCCAGTATTTTACTATATGAGTCTCATGTTTTGTAGCTTTGGCCTTCACCATCTGTTATGGTAAGACTGTACTCTGGTTTTAACAAACATCTGGGACACATCATTAGTGATATAACCTGGGGTCATTGTGTTTTGGATCTTTCAACATCAGACACCCCCACCCAGGCAATCCCACTAGATGAATGGGCTTCTCCAATTCTCTGGTCATTTGCTCTGATCTAGAAATATGGTGACATAAATCAAAGTCCAGTGGGGCAAGTAACTTGATCTTTCAGGTGATCGGACAACAGTTTTGCAGGATTATTTAAACCAATTTATTTGGTGTTTTTAAAAAAACTCTTCAATTAAGCTTCAGAAAAGTCCACAACACTTCCTCGCTGCACAAGCAAACTGCAGACAACTACAGCAGGTACAATGGTCAGTTTGGGTACTAATTTTACGGTTTGGTCTTTGTGTTCTTTCCCTTACACATCCGGTTAATGTGGGAGTTTGAAAGGGGTCTGATGGTGAGACTCTTTAACTTGTGTGACTGATTTTTAGTGATGCCTTTTTTGTCCCCTGACCTCAGCAATTAACTTGGTGAGGAAACATTTAAAAATAATAATAATAAATTACAACCAAGTTGCAATAAACTATACTTGAACAAATGATCTCCTGCCTCATCAGAACTGTGAAGATGTGGTTTGACCATTAGCTAACAACCCAGCAACTCTCTTCTTATTATATTTCAAATGCATCTCATTTGTGCTTATGTGACTTGTGACATATATGGAGGCTCCAGTCCTCATGCAGCGGCCGCAGGTTTGGTCCCACTCTCTCTCTCTACATTTCATACTTATCCTGTCCTATGACTATAGGTAAAATGCTCAAAAGATATCTTTAAAAGAAAGAGTAAAGTGACATTACCTTTTTTCCAAACAAGACAAGGCCACTTTCAACAAACAAAAATTGCAGGAACACCTCCTTCATAGAAGCTGACTGATAAAATAGGTTTTCGGGACCTTTAAATTCTGTTGTTGACATGACCTGAATATTTGTTTTCTTGAGACTATGGTAAAAGATTCGATAGTGTTAAGCAAAGCTTCCCACCACCCAGTCTTTAAATGTTTTTAGTGGGCAACAGTGTTTAGAATACACCTTCTCCCATGAGGTAATGTAACTGTCCCCAATCATAACATTTCCATGTTGGAGCAGAGTTTCCACATGACCTATTTCCCCACCACAGGGTTTTTAAAACCTAATCTTAGTGAGTATCCATTTGGAGCTGAACCTCCTAATCACAGGACAACTTTGGCACTAACCGCCACAGAGAACCGCCCATCTGCCTGCTCCCTAAACAGCACTGTCTCTCCATGCCCCAAAACACAGGAAAACTAGCGGTGGTCAGCTATTACAGATAAAGCACAGCCCTGGTGTAGTGTCGCCCAGACGCTACAATGCTCAGCTGCACTGAATCTACACACACGAAACGCACATATCCAAGAGACGACCTTGAGTGCTGTGACAAATCATTCCTAGAATAAACCGCAAAACCACAATTGTTGGTCGGTGCAAATCTAATCCAGATGTGCTTGTGTGCAGGGTTCATCTGAACGTTTGGGCCATTTATGAGGAAAGAATTATAAAAAACAACCCTGCAAGACAAATAAGGGAGAAGAAACAGCTATGTCAATGAGTTTGTTCTTTGTTTTGACCTATTTCCCACATCTGTCATCTATCTTTGTGTTTCTGCAATTTAAAATCAGTACGTTATCTCAGCAAAGAAATATGTGCATTTTATTTTGTGTACACATTTACAAGCTTTTAACTACTCTCCAGGCTGTTAAAGTTTGTGTTTTAGATGCATCTTAAAAAGTATCGTAGCTTCTTTAAGCACTTTCTAAACTAAATGACTATGAGGAGTGGAAGAATAGGTCTGACTCAGCAGCTTCGCTGACAGGGTTTATGACATGCAGACATGTTATTTGGGTGTATATTTTCTTTCTCAACTCATCTATTATGAAAGCAAAAACAAACATGCTATGAGTTAAAGAGGTACCACCCCTTCTCTCAAGGGAAATGCATCAGTCAGATTTACAGTTGGATTTAATCTTTTGGAGGATGGCTCTTGTACGTACAATGAACTTTGTGAAACAAGTTCACTTGCAACATTCTTAACACAACAGTCACGCCAGCTGCAGAATTTAAAGACAACCGCAATTGCCTCTGGACAACTCTGAGTGGGTCTTCATAAAACCATACAAATTAGACTTTGGGCTAGTAAACAACATATACTGGACGTGCTTTAAATACTTATTGAAAACTATTGTAAACCAAAACAATACCACGGACCGAACTGTCCAAAGTCCAAGTCATCAAGTCATGAATCAACAGATTTGACTGTTTTGACCTCAGCTGATTTGTCGATGGACATGTGTGCAGAAAAATATCCTATAAGCACCTTCTATTTAAGGTTAAAGTAAAATGTCACTACTACGACATATTTACACATTTGCTCGAGTTGTAACTTAACAGCAGCTTGGTTTGTTGGATGGTGATGAGGGAGATGTTGAAGCATGACAAAACACAACTTAAATATTTACGTTTCCTGTTAGTTGTACACTCTTGAATGCTGCTCTTTGCACCTACACAGTCACAATATTTACCCAACTATGGCTATTCTGTTTTTCTTGCACTATTAATGCAAGAAGTTCCATCAGAAGAAGTGTGTCTTTTTACACTACAGGGTTATGGCCAATCCCAGTGAATGCAAGGTCTCCTAAATTGACTACAGACCGAAGCCACACTGGTCAAAAAACCCACTGACACCCACTAACATCTGGCTTTTGTCTGCAGTGGGAACAGATACAATCAGCATTTACTCCCAGGTCAAATGACTCTCAGGTTATCGGCTCCAGCTCCTCTCGCCAATTTCTATTTCTTTATTTTGGCAGTCTCTGAACATTTGTGCGTAAAAAGCCAGGAACGTTTGTGTACTCATTGTTTTTTTTACATCAGCAACAAGGATTTTTTTTTCTTCGTATCACACAAGATGCAACCCTGACGGCAAGTTGGAGAGCTTCTCAGTTTCCAGTGCATTTGTGACGTTGAACGTGACTCACCAAGGGAAAAAAAACAAAGGAAAACTCCGACTGGCAATGAGAAAGGAGTGCATTGCGTTTTTGTTTAGCCATGTTTTAAAACCTGTGTATACCTGCTTATTTTGGTGTCAAATAGGTATAACCTCAATTCTGCTAGTGCTGTGAATGGTCCCACAACCTGGCAACACCCTATAGGTCTGCTTTCTGAATGTGCAAATGGAGCCTTGCAGCAGAAAGAATGAATGAGAGAGAGGAAGTGCATGACAGAATGAAAAATGTGCTGTAAAAGATGCATCTGTGCAGGCTGACTGCAGCTGTGCAGAGCCGCCCCTCTGGAGCGGCTTGTTTCAGAGGTGGGGCGAGCAGGTGGGGGCATTAAACACAGAGGGATGTGACATCGCTGACATCAACATAGGAAACCCCCCAATCCCCCTTCTCCCTCCATCTCCTCCCTCTCTCTTCAGGGGCCTGTTTAATGAGGAGCAGGCAATGTGGTGGGAAGGACTGGAAAACCCACAGCTGGAGGAAGACTGAGAGAAACAAGACACTTCCTACTAGTGGATCTCAGAGGACACTGACAGACATTATATTTGGTAGTTACAGGTTTAACTAGTGCTTAATTGAGGTTTTATATGATTATGTGTCTGTTTTGTTAGTGACAATAGCCAAAGATCATTCAACGCCTTTCATTCTAGAGACTGTGATTACATCTGCAGTTGAGCCTTTGGGTGAACTTCAGCATAATATTCTGTTTCTCAGTGATTGAATCTGCATCTGCTGTGTTGATCTGTCCACTAAATTCCAATCTTTAATACCACAGTGAGATCAAACTGGCCCACGTCCATCAGGCAGACGTTTCATCACAGTTCAGTGGGTTACACACTGACCAACGCATGTGAGCAATTACTTCATCTCTGACCCTGTAGCCTCTGCCAGATATTTGGGAGTGTAGGGAGACTCTCCACTCCAAGGAGGGTTCCAAGTCTACAACCCCCCCCTCCTCCTCCTCCTCCTCCTCCTCCTCCCTCCCTCTCTCTCTCTCTCTCTCTCTCTCTCTTTGCATGCATGGCGTCCACAAAGAGCAATCAAGATTGTTGCTGTTTTCAGCTCAAGTAACTTCCTCTGGGACTCAGCCTCAGTGTCGAAGCGGTGATGCTATTCACTGAGAGGTTGCTCCCTGATCTCCCCGAGGTGCAGAGCATGTTTTGAGAGCAAACCAATTAACTGACACAGCAGGAGTGATGGAGGGGAAGGGTGACATGTCAAGTCTTCAGCATTAACCAGTTCCCTCTCTTATCAAAAGTAAACATGCACGAGGAATGTTTTATTTCATTTGAGATGTCAGGACTGGTATATTTGCAGAAACGCGTAATCACGCATTTCTGTGCGTAATCGAACTTGATAGAACTGCATATTTGCTGCTCTGTTGTTACGTCACACTCTGCAATTTGAGTTGAAATAAAGCATTGTTACCTGTCTGGTGAATAGTATCGCCGTGTCCCAGTAGTCTGGATGCTTGTCGCTGTTTTTGTTCAGCTTTTTTTGCCAAGTGCAAAAGTTACGCAGCGTCATGGCTGCGTTCCCGGACACCTTGGGTCCTTTGTCCTCCTCGGTTATAACCACGATCTTCACAACTGTGATGCTGATGGAGTTGAGGATACTGGGGTGCTTGTAGAGCCTCGCTGCCACTGACATTAGTGTCAGGAGGTAGTGTTTGAGGTCATCTCCGTGGAACTGCGCCATGGACTCGTCCGCCACTACGAGCGTCTCCACGTATCGGGGGACGGAGGCGAATCGTTTGGCTCTCCCCATCCTCCTCAGCATTGTTTCGGTCACATTGCTATGATCTGACAGTCGCTTGTATTTCTCCAGCGATTGCGCATCCTGGACACTTATGTCGCTGTCCACTGCGCACCTCGAGGTCGAATTGAGCTTCAGGTTGTTGCTGGCCCTGCGCCGGATGATGTGAGCGCCTTCTATGCTCCTGCTTTCGTTTTGCACCGGGCTGATGAAATATTCCCATCCCTGGAAGCCAAATGCACCGTGTAAACCCTGACAGAGGCTCAGAGCAGCGTACGAGTAGCGATCATCGTTCACATACCCGGAGTAGAAACACCGGCTCAGGTCAGTTGTCACATCGGAGCTGGAGAGCCAGACTGCGTCTTGGTTAGAAATGGAAGGCGCAATGAATTCAGAGTCCTGATGCAAATCGATCACTAACTCCTGCTGGAAAGCTCGTATCTTTAGGAGACATTTCCCACTGGGCACATGCACGTCGTTGTCAAAATCCCTCCTGTCATGGTTTTCCAATCTAACTGGGAAGCAGAGTTCACTTTCCAAGCAGCGCACAGGTTTTGGGAGTGAGACCACAAAGAAGAGCAGAAACGTTGCTCTGATAAACATGACGATGCCTGCATTCAGTGAAGAATGCAATGAATGACGAGCGGAGAAAACAAAGGTGATGGTGAAGCTGCGAAACTCAGTGGAAGCGGTGACAGATGAGCATGCAGAGCATAATCCAGCGCGCAGGGACTCTACAGCAGTGCAGGTCGTACAAGTCCACTCAGAGCAAACTCCTCCTGGTCATGACCCAATCCCATCCTCCACCTGTGTGTGAGTGCTGAGTCGACCGCTGCCTTCTGAGGACTTAATGCATTTTCGTCATGTGTAAAAATATGGAAACTCAAGCTCTCTTTTTTTTTTTCTTTTTTTTTTCCTGGAGGGAGGAAGGGGGCCAGGCTTTGGACTCGTTCATTGGATGCATGCAGGCTTTTTCTGCGGCCACTATCACCATGTCCCAAGTTAACGCACTGTGATGGTTTAGTTCATCTCACACTTCCAGAGAGAGCTTCAGACTGCAGACTGCCTGACTCCACGTAATCTGCATAAACCCATCCAGTCATGGGGAATCAATTTCTAGGTCTGTTTTTCTCTCACTGAAACAGCAACAGAAATTAGTCTTCTGTCCCCAATTTTAATGTTCAACCAACAAGGATGCTATAATAACTTCCACATTTTAAACATCATAGAGCTGCAGGAACAGCAAATGACTATTTACTTCATAACATGTATATCTGACATCTAGTTACTAATTGAAAAAATCGAATATGTTATGGTCTAAACCACTCATCAGTACATAAGTAGTTCACTTAGCTGTACTTGATAAACAAGAGTAAAATCACTTTAATATTGATCTATAATATAGATCAATAGAAAATATACTTTACTATTATTAAACACTCTGGATGGAAGCATTATGCATAATGAGAACGTTTGATAATATAAAGTTCCTCCTCAGCTCCAAACTGTGTTTTAGTCTTTGTTACTTTGATTCTTCTGCCACCTCTTGGTATGAGGGAGTATCACAGCGTCTGACAAGTCCTGCTGCCCTCAGATGGCTGCAGGGATTTAATATAATGAACTGAAGGAGAAACTTCTCATACAGTAGAGGTAAGCTGTGGACAACAGCTACTGTAACACATATTTCATTTATTGATAAATACACCTTGATACTGATGTTCCTGCTTTAAACACAAACTTTTTAACACAGATTAATGGGCCTCCTCTGATCGTAGATGAATTGGTTAAAATGGTTTATTTACATTTCAATTATTATTCCATTATTGTATCATGTATTTACTCAGTTCTTGTCAATAAAATCACCAGAGTGGGAGTAGAATGACAAATACAGACATGGACCTGTAGTGTCTATTCTCAGCATAAAGATAAGACACAGTTGATATTAGGTGAAAAATGCACTTTCTGCCCAACCTCCTTTTGGTTTGCACCAGTTTGCACCTCTTCTTTCTCATGTGCGCTGTGCACACATTGGGGCAAAGTCAATTTCAGGGTCAGTATGTCATTTTTGGGGAATGAGTATCCCAAGTTGTACTTTGGATAACATATCTACATACTTGGAATTATTGAATTCTGTCCTGTGATTTTAACTGAATCGAGTGGTGTGATGCTGATGCTTGTTTTTAGTGTTTACTTTTTTTTTTTTTTTAATTCAGAGCCATCCTTCTGTGTGGTTTTCATTGTGCTTCTAATTCTGGTTGTGCTGCTAATGCTCACATTTGATTTTGGCAAGATTCGTCAATAAAAAGTGCAAAATAATTATGTATCGCTCACAAAATGCTCAAGTGATGCATTTGGCTGAGGTAAGAAAACAAATGTAAGCCCCAAACATTGACTCATATATCCTGTAATGGTTGTCATCACACAACAAATGTGTGAACAGAGCGACACAGATTTTGCTCATAATGCAGTTAGACTTAAAGTTTGGCCATTTGGTGGCACTAGAGTAGAGCTCATGTTGAGTCCAGAGAGGAATTTGTTGAATCTTACAGCGGCAAATGCACACAGTTGATTTGATGACATTTTTGGCCACAAAAACTAAAAATATAAGCAGAGTGCAAGTTAGATTAACATTAATCGTAATTGTCTAGTGTCCATGAATATTAATTGTCAAGTCTCCTTGAGATGTTCTGCTCTCAAGGGGGTGTTTTGACCTGATGGTGGTGCTGTAGCCTAAAGGTCAGTGGGTCATTTAAATCATACTCATTGTATGTTGGCATCAAAGTTCATGGAAATTTTACCAATAAAATAAAAAGCAGCATTTCATATCACAGTCGTGGACAAATGGACCCACTCATTAATAATATCATAATTATCTTTGCTGGTAATTGAGTGAACATAAAAAGTTGCTTCATAGCACATATGTGTTAACTGATCCGTTGTTTCACTCTGTGACTGAACATGTTCATATACTGTATGCATTGTTTTTTTTTGTCTTTTTAGATCAACAGATATCAACAAGTTCCAAATGCTTCATGAGTCAGTTCCTCCAAACAGCAGAGCACCTTCTACCACAAAGAGAAAGAAGATGACGGTCGAGAGGAGTCACTCTATCAGAGAGGACATCTACAACATGTTACATTGTATAACAATACCAGTAACAGCTGAAGAGCATACTGTGCACACATGGCTGTGGTCAAACCTTTTTTAATATGGGGTGGTGTTTGTATCAAATTATGGTCAAAACGATCCTATTTGCACATTATTTCCATCAATAGAGAATCAATAAATATTCTTGGACAACTGTGGTCGAACCTTTCACTACTCCTCTTGAACATTGTGATTATTTACAGTGTAGTTTTGATGGATGTGATTATAAATGAATGCACATTCATTACTTTTTACTACCGCCAACCAAGCCAGATGTCCACAAATTAGTGAAAGGATGGGACATGGGCTCAGGAAGAATGGGTTGGGTTTTAGGGTCTTTCAACATTTGCACCGATTTCTATAAGAACAATTTATGGATCTTGATGGGAAAAAAAACAGGCATGTTTTAAGTGGACTGATGTTTATGAGTGTGTGAAATTGGGTGCAGATCCCAATAAAAATGTGCAACTCTTGAGTTTACATGTGGTTTCATCAGGGGCCTGTTGGGGAGGTATTTTCTCTACTTAGAGACATTGTTTGAGCCTGCATCCGTCCCTACAAGCTTAGGAGAAGTGTAAATTAACCTTTTGGATGGAAAAAGAAAATGATAGCATGCTGATTCAAAACAATAGTTTTATTGTCTGCTCAACATTGATGTATAATGGTTATTTTGTGAGTAGATGTTAGTGCAGTGGAGCTGGAGACTCAAACAGGATGACAGCAGCAAGTTAGACAATTATATTAATTATTATATTAATGAATGTTTCATCTAGTTTTCAGGTTTTTTAAACAAAGCGTATTTTATTGACTGAACGAAATCAGCCGCATGCTTTGTTTTCAGTTGCCAGGGAAGCAGCAGCGGTTGCTAGGGCTAGGGACCCTTGCTTTGGGGCTGTCCACAGAAAAGCCAGCTCTGAATTAATTTTTTCGTTGTAAATAAATGTTTAAAAATTCTCAAAAAAGCGACTGAACTTCTACGCATACAAAGTTTGACTATATACCTAAGTTTAGTCAAACTCTGAAGAATGTTTTTTTTTTTCAAATCGTGGCAGCGGCAGCTCGTAGAGGCACTTCCGGTCACAACGGCACCGCCACTGATTTGTAAAGGCAGCTGCCGCGATTTGAGGCAGCTGTCAGTTGCCACAGCAGATCCCGTCCTAAGAGAAACATTTGGGACAAAGTCAACTTATGATAGTAAATAAAACTGTAAATGGTTTATATGCAATTTGTAACACAAAAACACTGAATACATGTATTCAGCCTAGAGAGAATAAATATAAATGGAGAGTGTGCCTGGTCCTAACGTTACTACAAACTTTGTTCCTTTGTAGTACTTCCATCTACTTTGGTACAGTTGTATTCAATAAATTCCTACATGAGCAGTGGCATCTCCGTGCATCATTGCCATCATGGGGCTATTCACCGTCTTATGTAGAATTGAAGGCAAGGATAAAAATGTAAATTTTCCCTTTGGTTTATCAGTTTACTCAGGCACAGTATCAGTCACACTGTAGCTCATGTTTCAACAGTAGCTGATACTGGGAATATAGTCTTTGGGTTCTTAACTATCCATAGACACCAAGATCATATCATATGAATCTGATAGATCTGGAGCTTTTCTTGATTCATTTTGAGTCCAACCCCCGAGAGCCAACACACTTTCTAATAAACTTTCATGAACCAGTATATATCTCATTGAATAAATCACAAACAGCTTTAGTTGCTCTGAGACAGTGGGGCGGCAGTGACAACTGTCCCCAAACACGTGTGGCAACAGTGGCAGCTGCCTCCAAACAGTGTGGCATCAAAGGCAGCTGCCGTTAAACAGTGTGGCACCCATCAGATGCGGCCGTCTTTACATATCAGTGGCAGTTTCTGTTGACACAGGAAGCGTCTCTACGGGTTACCGTGGCCACCATTTGAGTTTGCCCTAACTGAGAATTCGTTGACATGAACTCGTACCGCGTCCAGGAGCTGGTGGGTGAAGGCTCGTTTGGTCGAGTTTACAAAGGGAGGAATAGATGCACGGGTCAGGTGAGTGCAGCTGTGTGGAGTAAAGTTTGACCGCTGTTTGACTGTCGGCCACTTGGTTTGAACCGTGTGTTTCCTCCAGGTGGTGGCCCTGAAGTTCATACCGAAGGTGGATCGATCCGAGAAGGAGCTGCGAAGCCTGAAGAGAGAGATCGAGATCATGACTGATCTTCAGCATCCACACATCGTCCAGCTCTATGACAGCTTCGACACGGAAACTCACGTGTGTGAACTGTCGTGTTGCAAAACGCACTCAGATTGTTATTGTCCCACTGTCTTCATAATCCGGTGACTGAAATCCTTTGTAACAGGTTGTGGTTGTGACTGAGTATGCAGAGCGTCAGTTGTTCCAGATTCTTCAGGATGAACGGAACTTCCCGGAGAGCCAGGTATTCACTGTCACTGAACCGCTAGACTCCAAAATAAGTTATATGGTTATATGAAGATGAAAGATCCCAATATATTGAGCAGTCAGACAAATAAGTGCCCTTTAAGTAATTAAAAGAAACTTAATATCAATTCTAAAACGTAATGGAAGCCAGTGTTAAGAAGCTTTAACTTTTTCTTTTTTAATCGTATGTAAAGTGTCTGAGCATCGTTAAAAGCGCTATACAAATAAAATGAGTATTAGCATTATTATTATTACTAGACTTAACAGTTTTCACATGAACCTTTTGCTCCCCCTTCCTTCCGTCTCAGGTGCGTGAGATCGCCTGCCAGCTGGTCTCAGCCCTGTATTATTTACACTCCCATCGCATTCTTCATCGTGACATGAAACCACAAAACATACTCTTGGGGAAAGGTGGGGTGGTGAAACTCTGTGACTTTGGGTAGGTACAGTACATTTATTATTTTTGAAGCAAAGGTATCTGTATTAACTCTTTCCACACAGGATAACAATATGTGTTGCAATCTTCCTGTAGGTTTGCCAGGTTCATGAGCACCTCCACCTTGGTGCTGACTTCTATCAAGGGAACGCCGCTGTACATGTCTCCTGAGCTGGTGGATGAGAAGCCATATGACCACACGTCTGACCTCTGGTCTTTAGGCTGCATCCTCTACGAGCTCCACACAGGCACACCGCCGTTCTACAGCAACTCCCTCTTCCACCTGGTGCAACTTATCGTGAGAGATCAAGTAAAATGGCCAGACACGATGAGCGAGCCCTGCACGGTAGAGTAACGCTACATTTTAACAATGTTGTATCATGTATGGATCCAATCCAACAGCTTCACTGTACGAGTATGTGATTTCCAAAAGGGCCAGCTGATTTAACAATGTAAACATAAAGTCGTATCAGTCCTCTTTACAGCGAGGCGACTCAGACATGTTCTCAAGGACAGGATGTCCCCATAGTAGTCAGATATAAGCTGTTTTTAGACATAAACTCTGGAGAACGTCAGCACAACAGGGTCGAGACTTCTACGGTTATTCATCATGTGTTAGACATGTCCACTTACTTGCTGTGAATCCTCCAGCTGTGTCCTGCTGTATTCTAACATGGGTTAATTCTGACATTATTCAGAGTTTTTACAAGTGGGCGCGTAGGAGAAACTCTGGAGAAGGTCTGGAGCATTTGACTGGGACATTAGTCTTCTCACATACAGCCCCTGCGGATAATGTCAGGAGATTATTTGAAATTCAGAGCACGTCTGAAAGCGACTATACTGAGAACATGACTGCAGTATCTTCAGTTATAGACCTGCTAAAGGGGGACTTCATTTATTTATTTATTTTTTTGATGGGACAGAATAAATTGACTTATCTAATATTTTCCTTGCAGAGTTTTCTGAAAGGTTTGTTGACCAAAGACCCTGAGAAGCGGTTGTCATGGCCAGATCTCCTGCACCATCCCTTTGTCGCTGACTGTGTTCTAGGTGATGCTTTAAGATTTTAAGAGATTGTGAAATAAACAATTTCCAAGAATGCATCATTCTAATCTACCTTTTTCAGCTAATTCTGATGTCTGTTTTATCCCCATTTTGATGTGTTGGTACAGTGCTGGCAGAAACCAATGTTTTCAGCCCTCTGACCGTCTCACCCAGCCCTGACATGATGGCGCTTAAACTTCAGCAAGTGGCAGCGAAGACTGTACCGACTTCTGGACGTAATAGATTACTGCGAAATGACTTGGAGCGGAGGGACAACAGTGGCCGAGAGAAACCAGTAGATTGTGCTAAAGCTGAAGTGAGAAGCCAGTTCATTTTCCTTCATTGAATTAGTCCCATTGAAATCCATGGAGGAGCTATAAACTGTTCTGTGTACATTACTAGGTTAAAAAGCATGGACTGGGAAATAAAAGGGTCGACTCCGCAAAAGCAACAAAGCTCCGCAGAGCCACGCCCCACCCCAGTGATGGTTCTGTAACCCCAGTTGATTCTGTCAGAGCTAAATCCGAAGCTGCCAATCAAGTCCTCAACCCAAAGACTCAAGCCTGCGTGAGATCAAAACCCAGGTATTAATGGAAGTTAGGAATAAAGATACAATATATAACCAGAGCAGGCTTATGTGTGTGTTCACCGCTATGGGTATTACCTCTGCAGGGGTCAGATCAGCATAGACTACGAAAAGGAATTTCTGTCTGTGAAGGTCGGCCCACGACTGCTGAGTAGACGCAATGACAACAAACAGACCAGTCATAACCAGCAGGTCAGTGCTGGTATTTTATTTTTTTTTGGTGATATAAAGACATTTCGTTTTTAGTGTCTTGTTCCATTATATATGTATATATTCTCTTGCACTAGCAAATGTGCCGTGGTAATAAATAAAGTGTTTGCTGTCTTGTCTCGCCCTTTCAGAATGTTGACAGTGTGGAGTACTGGGAAAAACTGGCCCAAGAATCAGATCAGAGCAAACAGCAGGGAGAGCAGTTTAACTACAACACCATTATACCTCAACTTAGAGCCAAGATTCTGTTTTTTAAAATTCAGGTAATTAGGTAAAATTTTCAATTGTGCATAAATCAACACTTCCTCAGCGAGGATTTTAAATTTAATCTCTTCTTTATTGTTGTTTGGTTAGTTAACAGGTGGCGCTGTTGAAGACGCATGGCAGATTCTCCAACCGCTGAAGGTCTTGCGCAACCTGCTTCAGACCCCTGACCTTAAGAAGTCCAACTACATTGGCCAGGAACTGGGACTACCCCATGTCCTCTTGGACGTTGTCCACGTTACTGTAGAAAACTCAGACTACGTCCCGGTTGGTTACATATCACTTACTCATTAATGCATTGTCAGGCATCAGTCAACAATAGATTTGACCTTTCTGGTATGTGTCTTTCCTGCTCAGCGACCGTGGAGTGTGTCAGCACTTGGAGAAATTATCGCAGTCGTCATGATCTACTGGGATAAACATCCCGACTCGATAGAAGAAGATCACAGGTTTGTTTGGGTCTTCACTGAAGCTGATTCTGTTGATGTGTTGAATACTGTGTGTATCATACATCACAGTCCTTCATCTAATGCAGCTCATCAACTGTTCTCTTACTCTAGACTGGAAGAGTTCACCAAGCCCTTTCTCGCAATTCTTAGTCAACCAGATTTCTTTCCTTTGTCAGTAAGTACCCACTCAAGTTAGTCCAAAGGAGCTGTCAACCATGTTCACATATCATTTACTATGACTCTGGCCAGTTGTCTGATATACTGTAACTGCTTCTCTTTTTTAGCCTTTGGCTGCGTCTGTTTTGTGTCTGTTTACACAACATAACGTCGATGTCAAAGCTGATGTGAACAGTCTAACCTCCCTGCTGCAAAACCTGCTTTCGGACTCATGTGAGGTCAGTGTTGGGATGTAGCGAAGTACATTCAGTACATTTTCATGTTTCTGTACTTGGGTAGATTTGATTTCAGGGACTGTTTTAATCCACCACATATATCAGCAGACATCTGTACTCAACTGCATTTTCACAATATGATGTGTTACATGTTCATATTGTTTTATATACTTTTTAAGAGTAATAAATAGCAAGAGGGGATTTGTTGCACTGATCCAGTCAAAGAAGACAATTAGACCCCGCCTCCAGCAGCAGCATCACTGGTGAAGTAGAAACAACTGAAATGGATGTAGAAGATACCAGTGGCTGCTTAGATTTCACCATTAATTACTTTGAGTGTTTTCAGCAGTATCAGCAGCAACATTTTGTATTAATATGTCAGAGTCTCTATTATTCTTGTATTAAACAAAATATGCACTAGACAGAGTTAATGATGTAGTAGAATTAGCGGATAGGCCACACTGGGGAAGTATATTTAAAAGCAAGAAGCACTAGAAGCACTTTTACTCAAGTAAAAAAGTAATGTGGTAGTGTTACTTTTACTTGAGTCCATATTGGTCTAACTTGTAAAATGTTTTACTTCCTCCAACACTGTATGAGGTACTGAATCAGTGATGATTCATTTACTCTGCAGTATACTTTTATCAGTTTTTGATGCAAAGTTTAAAGTGATCCTCCTCTGTTTGAAGTGCTTCCCTCTCCTCTTGTCTCGTCAGCCGCTGCTTCCTCTTCCCTCCGGCTGGGGGCTTTGTGATGGTCTGCTGTCTCTACTCCTACACACACTCTCTGAGGTCAGACAATACCTGTAATGTAATTTTAAAAAATGTACGTGATGAATCCCAGAAGAAGACCTTTAATATTTTCCTGTGTTTTCCTTTTGATGTTTCTTTTTTTTTTAACAGCATGAAAATGGCTCTGGATCTTCAAGTTTAGATCCAGTTGTGTTTCTGGATTTGTGGAAAAAAATTGGAACCTCACTAGCAAAGACAACAGCAGTCACAGACTTCTGTTCGGCAAATGGTAAATATATTCTTCATATGCGGTCCAGCCTATTAGAACCACAGACTGTACATTAAGATGGTTACATACATAATGCATTTTTGTTGTTTTCTCTTTCCCTCAGGGCTGTTTTCCTTTCTGTCTACTGCTTTCTTCCTCTTCACCGAGGATCCACACTCGTGCATCCCTCTGTTTTCTGAGAGTGGATCGAAATGCGTATACACTCTTGGTCGGCTGCTGGGCGCTGACGGGTAACTTAGTTAATCTACTGTTTCATGTAAATGTTCGAGCGGCACAGCCACACCACTCGGAGCTAACAGTAACCCTTTTCATGCCCTACAGTCTTCATCTGTTTGCTGAAGATTGCAGTCCCAGGAGATTGGAAGTGGATCTGAGTCGCCACAGCATGACCACGTTGAGCTGCCACTTGCTGTGTTTTCCATTTGCCCTGGACCTGCCTTCGCACACTACGTCCACCATACTCCAGCTGTATGACAGTTGTGGTATTGTCGAAAGCCTCGCGCAGGTTCGAGCCTTCCCATTCCTCTAATAAAGACCTAGCTGACAAACTGATTCTCTGATGCAACACAGCACAACTCTTGCTCACATCAGACACACACTACTGTACATCTAAATGCCTCTGTACTTTTGTGAGAGGATTGTCTTGTTTGTTGTCGGCTGTTTGATGTGACAACTTGTCAGGATGTTTATTTATTTTTTCATGCTTTGTGCAGGTTATTCAAACTCTTCCTCCTCGGCTGTTGGAGCTGCCTCTCTCCCTGCTGAGCCGTTTGCTCCTGTGTGACCCCGAGCGCTCCGTCCCCCGCCTCAGAAAGGCCGCCTGTGGTCTGTTCTCACCACCCAGGGGCCGACAGCTCACTGCCTCCAAACACCAGACTCTGCTAACCAGAACTGCCAGCTCTCTGCTCTTTGACTTGTTGCAGCAGGATGAGCTGTGGGACTCTGCAGTGGAGCTCTTAACTCTGTTGTCTCAAGTAGCCCGTTGTTCCGCTCGGCCTGCCAGCCTTCAGCTACACCTGGACGCCTCGGTGCTGCACCAGGCGCTGGCTCACCCTCATGACGGCGTCAGGGCCACCACCTGCATACTTTTGGGCAATCTGGATCCGTTCGGGCCTCATACCCTGCCGCCTGACATTTTCAAAAGCCTGATAGGCTGTCTTGATGATTCCTGCTTGCCTGTGCAGCGAACGGCTTGCAGGACAGTTGGCAACTGGTTGGGATATATTGCAGCAAGGCCAGGGTTTAAAATGGACATGGACAACAAGGTGGAGCAACGAGAAGAAACAAAACAAACACAACTATTCAGACAGTGAGCCGGCAGGAGATCTGGAAACGGACGATGATGAGGGGGAGGTTGGGCGTCAGTGTCAGTGATGAGACACTGACGCCCTCACACGACTCCACTGTTGTGCGGCCCTGGGAAACCTGCTAAATGTTGACGACGCTGTGTCCTTGTTGTTAAAGAAAGACGTGTCCAGTTTACTTCTGAGAGCTTCATGCACGGATTCCCATAATGCAGTGAGGCGAGCTGCCATAGCAACCCTGTGCCTTTACAGCGAGCAGGACGCAATCCGTCAGGTAATGAAAGGGACGGGTGACAGCAGAGTATAGACAGTAACGTTGAGTCTGTTTCTGGTTTGAAAATTTGGCTAGAAAGGAGTTTTTAATGTAATTGTCATATGTTTTATTACAGAAAGTAAGACACATGAGCTTTTATAGTATATTTAGTTTTTACATAAGAAATTTCACACTGAGATATTTCTGTATTAGAAAAATGTCCGTACTTCGTTGCATCTTCTTCCTCGAGTTATTGAAATATCTTTTTTCAATCTCTCACACTTCTGTGTACGTGTGTGAGCACTTTAAATTCCAAAAGTGACTTTTCTCTCGTGTTTATTTGAAGGTCCTGCTGTCCCTCGACGCCAGTGAGAAACAACTATCAGCAGCTCATTGGACAGTGAGTCCGCTTCATGAGTGATGGCAGGTGGTAAAAAAACACTCTCACTTCTTACTTTACAGCAGCCTGTGACTTCCTCCCGTCTCAGAATGATGTGGAAGAGGATGACAGATGATCATTTCTTATGTTTTGTCTTTTTTCTTTAGTGCGTCTTATCTTATTTTAAACATATATATAGTTTTGAATTAAAATGATGCAAATAAAAACTAAACTTGTGTGCTTTGTTTAACTGTAATCTGAAGGTAATTTGCATGACAACAGTGGGTCCAATTCCATAAATGGAAGTGTTGCACAGAAATGATGGTAGATTTTCTGTTTAATTAGAGAGGAATATTTCTGAATTTCACTTGAACATAAAACATTCAAGGTGCCATGTTGACTGACAGATTTAAAGGTCTATCCTTTATTTGTTTCCCCTAGCAATAAACAGGTTTCAAGATTAAAAAATGACTTGATTTTAACTGTCAGGGAAACTGCGCTTAAAACACCACTATTAATCTTTCAGGAGGTCGGATGTTGAATCAGTGAAGTCCATCTGAAGTTCTCATTTTGCAGCATGGGCTAAAAAAATTGTTTTTAGTGAAGATGGATTAAATGTGTTGGCGCCTCTCGGTGAGTGTGTGGGATTTGTCCGGGACCAGGCCTGCGAGCTCGGGTCAGACAGGAAATGGAGTCCGTCGGGCTCCAGAGGTCTGAACTTTAACCAAAAGATATTTATAAAATCTTTAAAAATAAAACTTTGAATTCTCATTGTGGTGGCACCTCATTATTTTCGAACTGAGTGTTATCGGGGGCAATAATCTTCTTTTTTTTTTTGCTCTGAGAAAAAAAGGCAGAATAAAACACAACGGACTGAGTTTGACATTTTATTTTGAAATGGAGAAAAGTTGATGACACACAAAGTAAATATGGATAAATAATTAAATTAAATAAGATTACAAACCCCTATAATGTGCTTTTAGATTTGCTGTCATCAGGCTACACGTGTATTTGGTTTTCACATTCACAGTTGATAGTACACCGCAGGGCGGGGAGGAGGAACAACAGTGTGACACCAGTTTTTGTCAAAAACTAAACAAACAATATAAATAAAAATAAAAATGATTTTTTTTTTTTTAGAATAAAGCGAGAAAAGAGCTGGAAAATAATTTAGACAGAATCCTTTCACACCAAAGCCAACACTGCAAAAGCTTTGACAAACAGTCTAATTTTCTTTCGGTTTCTACAAAGAAAAGGCTGAAACACTCCCTGATTATACAAAAGTCATTACAAATTAGTGCAGATCAGCCAGAGGCCTAGAAAACTTATTGCCTTAACAAGCAGTTTAGAGAAACTCATTTCTGAAACCCTACATTTTCTATTCCAGAGCGAAAAACATGCAGAATGAGATTGTTAGTTACTACCACTACTTACAATATTTGTACATATGGAAAACCCTTTCTTTCCACTGGGAAAACCTGTAAACCTGTCAAATCTTTCCCCATGTAAAATGAAGAACAGAGGAGCTATTTTACAAGTCTGTAATCTCCAAATGTCTACTGCTATTTATAAGGATGTAGGATAACAGGCTGCATATCCTGAGCTGCAAGA
Source organism: Hippoglossus hippoglossus (assembly GCF_009819705.1). Taxonomy (NCBI): domain Eukaryota; kingdom Metazoa; phylum Chordata; class Actinopteri; order Pleuronectiformes; family Pleuronectidae; genus Hippoglossus; species Hippoglossus hippoglossus. Next base: position 14,531,272 of record NC_047164.1, on the reverse strand, counting down.
CAGATTGTACAATTTGCAATGTGCCAGAGAAAAAATATCACAAATTACCACAAAACGATAAAGAATGACAAGCTCAAAACATACAAATCCCATCAAGGAAATAATATTTAGGGCTGCATTGGATCTAAAGTAAATAAAATTGTGCACAAAAAAGTAACAATAATAAAATACATTTTTGACAATAGGTTATTTTCCTCATCTGTATGTCACCGGATCCTTCAGTCAATACATTTATAATTTCTAAATGATCACATTTGAAATGTCGTCCGCTGTTCAAAGGTGGATTTGAAATTATTCTAGAAAAATATTCTGTCTGAAAGATGTCTTCAAAATAAAACGATGCAGTTGACGCAACATATTCGACTACTTCTGCTACTGAAAAGGGCGACACAGTAACTGCAATTCAAAGTTTAAAGTAGGAAAAAAAATAAAAATTAAGCTCTATCGCTGACATCAATTCCAATTTAAGGCTATCAAAAATATTAAACCTGCATAATAAATTACAGTAACTATTCAGAAATAATTTGTAGATTCATTCAGTGCGAGACCTATTCAAAATGATTGTCGTTTTTAAGCATTGCAATGCCACAGTGCAGGCTCGAGTGATTGGAGTGCGAAAGCAGTGGAAGCATTGGACAGTGTTAATTTAAAATGTAAAAATAAAGATCACATTAGCGAAGCATGCAGTTACCCCTCTCACCGTGGAAAAACAACATTAGAAACATTCAAAAAAGCTCCACATTTTCCCTGTTACTCCCTCTTTAAACGGACTTGCTCGAGCTCGGTGTTACGCTGTCGTGTCCTGCTTCAGCCTTTGGCTACGGGCTTTGTAAACTTCGATCAGCAGATCTTTAACGTACTGGATTTCACGTTCTACGGACTCTGCCTTGTCCCGGAGCTCCCGGTTCCTCCCTTCGAGGCCGTGCAGCTGTTCCTCCAAAATATCGAGCTCCGCCCTCTTTCGCTGGCGATACCTGCGTTCAGGAGAAGAAAGATTAAATGGAGATTTTTATGTTTATGTATTTTTTTATGTTTGAAATTCAAATAGAAACTATAACTCACCTGTGAGCGGCAGTTTTGTTCTGATCTCTCTTCTTCTGTTTGCGTTCCCCGCCTTCACCCGGGGTGAGGTCCTCGTCGAATTCTTCTTCACAGTGGTCTTCCTTTAGCCTACATGCTTGTCTGTGCCCTGACGACTCCAAGTCCAGACTCTCCCTGGCCATTAAAAGACACTCTGGGGCCTGATCCTCAAGGAAATTACAGTGTAGATCATGTTGCCTTAACTGCAGACTCTCTGATTTGAGCTGTTCGTTGACACTGCCTAAGAAGCTAGGATAGGCCTCGGGCTGCGGTGGTGGAAGATAACAGCCTTCGTTGCTCTCAGTTTTCCAACAGCCAGTAGCTTTTGTCACCTCTACGCTGCTCTTGATACTGTTCAGCACGTCGTGGCTACCAGACACTCCACTGACCTCCCTCATGCTATACATCAACAAATCCTCTTTCTTGTGTGGGACATCAAGGGATCCACCGAAGCCAAAACCTCCACCAACAACTTTCCCACCACCGATAACATCTTGACTGAAACAGCAGTTTTTGTCCTCTTTGGCTAGAGCAGCACATCGTCTGACTTCAACTGCACTACCCAGGCAATAGTTCTTTCCTAATAGCTGCTCGTCTTCTCCACAGCAATAATTACCTGACAGGTTCACCGCTGAGTTACCTGAGTTGCTTCCTTTGGAACTCAACAAACTGTTATCATAACCTTCACCGAACCTCACACCATCAGGGACTCTTTTCCTACTACACCCACTGGGGCGACTGCAGCTGTACGGGGCGTGTCTTGGAATTTTGGATCGCCCAATGGGCCCGCCACAGATACTCAGCAGGTCCAGTTCTCCCGTTGCCAGGGTGACAAGAAGTGGGCTGGTGTCCGATTGGTTGGATGCCGAGTATGATGCGTATGGCAGCTGACTGTACGGCTGAGGACCCGCCGGCAGAGGAACCCTGTCGCATTTCCCTAGCCTCGGCCCCTTTTCGGGCACTGGCTCGGACAGGAAGTAGTCCTCTAGCTGGGCGAGTTCCTCCTGCAGCAGGGAGGTCATGACCTCCAAGTCAGAGGGCACCTGGATATCATTCTGAAGGGGTGAGGGGGGAAGGGAGGCATTGGTGGAGGAGGGAGGGGAAGGGGGGTTTGGGAGGTATGAGGAGAAATCCACTTCTTCCGTCATCCAGTCAGTGAGACCATCACCTATTGAGGAAGGTAAAAAATTGTAGTCGTTAAAAGCTGTCGGGTGGAGAAAAATGTTACAGCAAAAAAAGTGTTTGTAAAAAATATAAAATAAATATCAGTCATCCAACAGCGCACGTCGCAGTTTCCTAATCCCTAATCGACTAATAGTTCATGCAAAGAAGATCTTTTTCTGAATAAAGTTAGAAACTATCGGTCGCGTATATTAGACAAAGCTAGTTTTTACCTACTGTTCGAGAAGGACGTATGTGCTGCAGTGCCGAGCCCACCTGAAATGGGAAAAATATAAAAAAGCGTACTCACTGCAACTCACCAATTAAGTGCTGACTCTCCTCTGACACCTCCCCCCTGCACCCCTGTGATTGGCTGTGGTTAGCCTGTGGGTGAGAGAGAGCGAGGGGGTCTGCCGGGCAGACACGAAGAGCCTTCCAAACAGGAGCTGATGTTGCCATCATTCTGTCTGCTGGTGCCGCGATTCAGGCCAAGTCCAAGTCCGAGCATGTGCTGAGAGCAAGCGGGGTCTGACAGATGGGCCACAGAGAGCAGGGCTGGGTGAGCATAATGAAACCTAGAGGACAAACGGAGACAGCGTTCAGAGACAAAGAACAGATCCAACTTGTTCAGTCGACTTGATGGAATCAGGAAAATCACTCCTGACGGTGTCGCTGACTTCCTCCACATGATTCAGCCTGTTGTGATGAAAAATGAAGACATCATGTAGTAGGATGATGGTCTTTGGAGCAATCCTAAATATACACATTTAATCGATGATTTCAATGATTTCAAATAAAATTGAAATAATGAATTAAAATAAAAACAGTCCAAAATAGCAGTGAGTGATCCAGATGTGAGAGCTGTGACCTCTGGGACTTTGAACATCCCCAAAGGAAAATGCACTCAAAGCACGTGGGACCTGGTGACGCTGTCGGGGGCCCAACTGTTGATGAGAGGCTCCAGACTCTCAGCAGATATACAGCACATCCCTCTAAGTGAGACACACCCTGATCCTTAAATCGGATCAATGCAGATCCGCCGCTTCCAATTACATGTTCCTTTTTAATCAATTACACCGGTTTGATCACTTAAGCTCTTTAAAAAAAGGTCAATAAAGTGATTTCTATGAGAGGGGACAGAAAACTGAAAGTGACAGAAACGTGACGCCATCGTCATCCTCCAGCATAACATCACTTCTAACACAACTCTCTTACAAGAAGACGTTAGAAGAGACTTTGACCCTAAAACCCACTGTTAACAAAGTAAACAACACTGGAAGGAACCACAACAAATAACAAGAAACTATTCAGACGAATTCCATGACTTGAAACAGAGGTAACTGTAGAGAAACCAGCCAAATAACAAACTCCTCCACACACACACACACACACACAGAGAGAGACACAACAAACTACAACGACGACTTACTCCATTCTTGCGGGAAAACGTGGAGAGCTCTTGGGGGTGCGTTGCTGAAGCAAAGCACGGTTTATTCTCGGGTCCTAAAGCTTCACGAATTCAAAAAGCCATTGCTGTCGCTGTTGCCGTAGTTTTTTTGTTTCTCAGCTCGGAGAATATCCGGGGAAACGGCGAGTTGTTGCTTTGTTGTGTTCGAGCAGTAAACTGAGGAGCAGCTTCATAGTGGGGAAGCATCACTTCACTCACACCTAGCAACCGACTGCGTCACGGGGACAACACCAGATCCCTCCGCCCACTCCCCGCTGAAGGACGTCCCACCACCTGCTCGCTCGCTCGCTCGCTGCTGCTCCGCCACAAAAGTTCGAGAGCTGCCTCCTCGTGTTAGTTTCTAAAGTAAACCCGTCACTTTAATGACCCGTCTTACAAGCGAGGGGTCATTCATTCAATCATTCGCTCAAATGTTGACACAACACGGCGATTTCTGTCCACTCTGCTCCTGCTGAATAAAAGGAAACATCAAAGGCATTCAATAGAAATTAAGCAAATGTGACATGAATTACAAAATTATGCTATAGCGGAAGTAGATTATTGCGCAGAGTCTCGAACTATAGTTTGGTGAAATATTATGGATTTAATGATATCTTCTGATATCAATTCATCAATTGAACAGTTCGATTTCAAAGTGGAAAGTGTAAACAAGACACGTTGCGAGTCTATCAAATAGAAGTGTATCCGTGGTAATCTGAAATGTAATCAGATTACTGTAACGTTACACTTTGTAATCGTTTTCTCTTGTGGTCCCCTGTTGCCAAGGGAGACGGCATGGAGGGCAGATGCGTTTCTTACAGAGCGGACTCACACCCTGAAACTAACGTCCACAACCTGCACACACAGTTTGGATTTACGTGCAAACGACCCTCCAACACAAACCAGTAGAATTCAGATGTCGTTCTTTATAATAAGGAGGCATGGTGTTGTTTTGGAAGGGGACTATTTGATTCACAGCACTTTGTTGTTCAGCTCTGTTGCATCTCCGTTGCATCAGTGGTCCACGCTCAGAGCCGATTGGCTGCGCGTGCTGAGGCTTCCTTGCTGCCATTGGTTGGATTCTGGTAGATGTGAATTGTGATTGGTGGACGCTCGGGAAGGCAGGCAGAGCATCACTGTGTTTTTTTTCTCCTGCAGTGCAGAGTGTGCACATGTTTGAGGTAAACAAACCGGGCGTGGAGCTCAGTGCTGCGGTTCTTTAGAATATAACAGAGCTTGTTTCTTTTGTGGCCATTAAGTATTTTAAAAATAAAAGTCTCTGGTTATACAGTAGAGCAGGTAAATAGGTGTAAATTATATGAATTATGATCTCACTTGTGGTTTGCATTTGTGTGTTGATTGAAAATATGCTGTCATCATAGACATATAGTCCAGTCTGGAAATTACTTTATGAGGCTATAATTATGTCTAAATTGTATTTAATACATTTTTTTGCCATATTCACTCCGTAGTTGTCAGCTCGTAACTTCACAGAGACTTTGTTTGATAAAATGACAGTGAGTCTATGCACAATTGAAGTTAAATTATTCGCTCGATGTTGTCGACTCTTTTTTTTTTCCATTGCTAAGTTAGTGAGACACATTCATTTATTGGTAAAGACTGTCAATAACAGTTATGTGAGGAATAAAGCTTTGTTTTTCTCCTTCAGCTGAGTGAATGTGCTGCTCTCCTGTTGCTATAGTAATAGCGGACACTGCCCCCTATTTTAGACTTGTTTTCTGGTAGCTGTTGCCATGGGATTTGCATCTCTCTCTCTCTCTCTCTCTCTCTCTCTCTCTCTCTCTCTCTCTCTCTCTCTCGCTCTCTACCCCTCTCTCTATCCCTTCCGCCTGTTTTCCGTACCCCTCCCTGTCCAACCATTCCACCGGCTCATTTGCTGAGTTGCACGTCTGTGACATGATAATTTGGCCAAAACTAATGGTCTTATTTCCAGTTCTGCTGAATTTGCATGTTGATGGGACACTAGCCTCTAATGGACTCGTCCGCTGAGCGATGAGTTTGTGAATCAAGCGAAAGTCGGGAAACCTCTAACTTGAATTGATTGCACATAAAGACATTATCCAAAATGACTGCAGAGGAGTTGTTTCCAGTCAAGTGAAACACGTCCACTAAATAATCTACAGATCCTCAGTATTTGTAGATTACACTGAATCTTAGTGAAATGTTCTGTTGTTTGTGTTAATCTGAGTCATTTAAAGGGACAGCTCTGTTACAGGGGAGCTGTTCAGCAAATCGCCCACCGTGCGATCGCTGAGTTTTGAGCGATTTGTAGAAAGGCAACCTGATGCAATCTGGATAAATGTGATCGTAACGGAGACCAGATTGAAACAGCAGTAGCGGGTGAAGTCAAAGGGTCTCCCAGGAAATCGCTGACAGCTCTCTCTGCCTGTGTTAATTGGTCCACAGAGGGCTTCCTGTTTGTGCATCATAAGAATAAGTCCAAGGTGCTGCTCACCACAGTGCTGCAGCGTTTCCCTGTTGTCTCCACCATCAGCTTCAATTTCCTTTTCATCATTCAGGAAAAGTTGTGAAATAAGTCAAAATACCTTTATTTCTCCCTTTTAATTCTCGTCAAACAAATCATCCAAACTTGTTTGCCGCTGAACGAAATGAAGGATGTCAAATTTGGATCAAACCGAACATCAAATTATATTTGAGGTGTTTGTTATCACGTTTCTTCAGCAACACAAGGGCTGCCCATCAAAATTATAAACCTAAATTTATTGTCTGAATATTGTGTGTGAGCCCAGAAGTCAGGAAAGTCAATGCTGCATGCCAAGCGCACGTATGGCGCGTTAGTGAGGGTTACACCATCATTTCATCATCATCTCCCTCCGAATTTATTGTCCTCAACTTTTGCCCCTCTTTGAACATATGAGGAAAACACGGAATTCACTTCCAACTTGTGAATGGGAGCCGCTCGGAGGGGATCATCTGTGGATGTTTTCATGTTCAGGCTACAGCTCATTCTCATTTGTTTCTGGCACGAAAAGTGATAATCAAGCCTCCAAAAAGTGACAAGCATGAGATACGTCTTTTATTCATGAATGTTTATACAAGGCTAAAGTGATTTGCACAAAGCCATGACGGATCTGAATCAGTCAGTCACATGGTTATGTTGATTTTACCGTTCCTCAAGGACTTCATGGTGAAGCAGACGTGTGTGATATGAAGGACGACAGCATTTGTTGTGTCTTTGTTTCGGGATGTCACAGTTTTTAGACCATCACTCCAATGCGCTCTAACTCCTGCAAGCATTTTCATGAAGGTGTTCACGGCACATGAATCATAGCTTATTCTTAAGTGGTTTGATAAAGTTAAAAGTCCTCCTGTAAAAGTTTACTGATGGACACTGTAGATAGAAAATTGAGTGTTATACAAAAATGTATGTTGGAAAAAATATAGAATTTACATAAATGACATATGAAGCGTAGAAAAACAGATCATTGTTAAAAACAGAGTAATCAGAGTTTGAGGTACATTTACTGATCGTGTCTCACTTGTGCCTCTCATGTTTTTTTTTAGCAAACACGTCCCCAACATGGCGAACACGTCCCAAATGGTTCCTCTGTGTCATTCGCAGCACTCAGGCTGTGTCCCGCTGCTCTGCAGAGTCATTTAAACCCCAGAGGTTGGACGTCTGTCACCTTTCAGCTTTTACACATCTTCATTCACGCCAAGCGCTCCTCCACAGTTTATACAAGGGTGGGATGTCACAAAGTACATTTACTTTATTATTTTCATCCATTCTTTATGCATCTGTACTTTAGGTAACATTACGCCGATTACGTCCAGACTGGCTTTACACTGATACAGCTCTAAATAAATTTCTACTTTAATTAACTCACAAGAAAACAACGTGTCTGAGGCCAAAGGTCAAACCCTTAAAAGTGACCGAGTAGCAGAGAAGAAATTCTGAAAAACCGAGCTGGTATGTAATTGATCTTTATCTGATTTATTGGCATTTAAATTTACAGTGTGAAAAATATGTTGTTGTCTAAAAACTGGACATTATAAAGACTGAATATACACAGTGTGATAATACCAATGTTCTATCTGCAGTGAAATTGGTGAGCACTTCACTTTCACTGCTGGTAGTCAATGAAATAAAAAGTAGTTGGCTGCAGCTGTGGTTTTACAATTTGTATTTTTGTTGGCTTCATTAGGTCAATGCTGGCGCTTCTCCCCTCCGGATATTTTTCACATATCATTGTTGTTCTTGCCACGAAACTCTCCCCTCCCAAAAAAACATGTTTCTTCTATTACAATTTAATGATCTGAATGCCACGTACCCGATTCTGAATTAATGACTGTCATTTTACATTCTCCTTCAAAGAGAGCGGAGAAGGTTTGTTCAAAGCGGTGCACATTAGGAGCGGAACTTTCTCTGCTGTTTCAGATGCATTTACATTTATTTGGAGGCTTTCATCTGCCGCGTGTGCGTGCATGTGTGTGTGCGTGTGTGCATGTGGACATGTTTGGGGTTGGGCAGGAGATTTTTTTCTCTTTAATCTCCTAAATTACTCTGAACGCACATGTGGATATGAAAACGTATAAATTACAAACGTCTGTGGTGAAATGTTGTGATGGGTGAGGGAGCGGGAGGATTTGACAGGTGATTTTTACTATGAACTTGCCCTCCGAGCCGAGAGACATCTCCATTTCATCAGAGCGCTTGAGCTTGTCTTCAGACGAGGTTAATATCCCCCCATTAATACTGACAAAACCATGAGAGACCTTCACTAATTCAGCGGCTGCACCATCGTGCTCATGCTCCAGAGGCCTAAGGGAAAGGCCGGTCTGCATGTTTAACAGTGATCATCCTTGGCTCATTAATATTTCACCAACAATAAGGCTGGGTGTCACACATGCTCATCACCACGGTAATGAGCTCACATTGATCTGTTTATAATTCAGACAGGCGCACCGGCGACTCAAAGACACTGATAATAGCAACGTGTGTGAACGTCTCTCCCAAGGTCAGAGAGACGCGGATGTTTTGAGCGAGTTCAATGAAGCTGCAGATACTTCAGATTTTTTAAATACCTGAATTGGATGCTCATTTGAATCACTAAACACTTACACTATGGAACCAGGGATTTTTAAAAGTTTATATTTCCAGTGCTGAGTCTAATCGGTACCTGTCAGGAGCAAAGGTGTGTTTCAGTGATTACATCTGTTAAATATTTCAACAATCCCCGCTATAAATTAATTTAACGGCCCCCGCTCACATATTATTATCTGTCTGCACCTGCACATCTCTATCATAGTTTTGAAACCAAGGGCGTGAGAAGATAAATAACACGTGAATATATTTTTATCAAGGAATAAATATTAAAAAAACTTGTTTATGGAGAATTTGTGTGAGACGTCTTCTCCGTGACGTGTTTTTTTTTCCCCCCCTCGCATGTGAAATTTCTCGATGTTGAATCATACATGTTAAGTTGCATGTAATTTCAATACATGTTTATTTTTTCTTCTCATTTTTTAAATAGACTATAGTTCAGGGCAAGACATCAAATGAAATACACTGAGCCAGAAACACATGGCTTCAGTTCTCTTACAACAACTTCTACAGTTAACGAATTAATGAGATCATTAACTAATTCAACCACCTGACTCTTGTTGTGTAAATAGAGGAGTTGTAGTGTCTTGAAGCGAACACCTTTTGTGTGCTCTCCATTTAACATGAAACGTGTGGAGCGTTTAAGGGCTTATGAGGTTATTTAAAGAAAGCTGGAAAAAATTAATGACTTGATTGTGAGAAACACTAATTAAGGAAGGAGCTGGTTTGTAAGTGAACGTGTTCAGTTTAGCCCATTTGTCTGGAACCAATTAGTTTGTCAGATAAACAAAGCATCAGATGCATCACATACTTTTATTCATTAGATATACACGGTAGTTTTACAATATCATTACAGGACTATTATATAATTTATGATTTCTGTTAAAATGCGAATATGTTTTTTTATAATACACATGAATGCTATTATTTATCTGAATGAAAAGCCCTTATAATATTGCACTGTATATTGAGTGATATTAAAATTTGTATTGTAAAAATCAGATAAAAACATTTCATAAAGTATTTGGCACCAAAGCTGCGTAATATATGACTCTTTAAAAATATTTTAGAATACTTGCTACAAAAACTCTGTTTTCCTTTTAGTGTTTTTGACATATTAAAAGATACATTTTTTAATCGGAAGGTTAATAAACTGCAGGGAAAAGTACAAATGTATCAAAAAGAGAAACAAGTTAGAGTGATAACACTGCACATGCACAGATCGGCTTCAGAGATGTAAAGAGTTTGAGCTTATGTGAAGTAAGAAATGTTCCAAGTGTTCCTCCAGAAACCTCCAAAATCATATTGTAAGTATTGAAAATACATGTTGGTAATAGAACGTGTTTAATACGGCTTTGTTTCTAGAAAGCTCCCTTCATAGATCCAAAGGCAGGTTGCTCAGTCTGTTTTCCAACTTGTGAATTCTTTCAAAAAAAAGCACCTCTGTCAAGCCTTCATTTGCACCAAAGCATCAGGCTTCTTTTATACGAGCACCGGATCATGTGTCTCCTCAAACGTCCATCCGTGACACATCAGCCGCGTGTCCTCAGCCTCAGCTCCGGCCCCAGCAGGGGAGCAGCTCAGGTTGCCGTGCAGGTGTCTCGGTGCTCGCTCAGTCCCCATCATCCTCCAAACCTGTCACCCGACACATGGTCCCTCAGCTCATGAACTGCGTGTAGCCTTCGGCACCCGTTACTATGACATCCATCCAGATCCTCATGGCCTCCGGGGACGGGGCCACCATGTAGTAGAGCCGGTCGTGGGTTTTCACGCAGAAGGTCAAAGAAGGATTGGGGCTCTGGAGGATCACAGGGGGACAGAGAGGGAGACGTTATAGACCAGAGACTGCAGCTGCACCTGTTGCACCTTTTTCCTCCGAGACGTTTATCAGAACAAAATACATTAAAATATTAGCTGACACATAATTGTCTGTTTCAAAAATGTTTTTTGTAAATAGTCTATACACTTTTGTAAAATAAGATAATAAGATTAATTTATTGAGGTTAAAAATTGCAAATCCAACCAAATCAATCCAGAACCTGGTACATTTGTATGTACCACAGACGCTCAAAGTTTTATTCTATAATTATCATATCTTCTATTTTGAAAAAATAAGCTAAATTATATTGTTAAAATAAGCTTTATTAGTTGTAATTTAATTTAAAAAGTAAGAGCTGGTCCAAAACCTTCATTTATAAATGATGGTTTCTAAAACAGAACATCTGTGATTTTAAAATTACTCTACATTTTTCCCCCTAATTTGATTAAATAACATTTTGAGTCAAAAGCCCTCAGATTTTATTCCATTAAATCTATGATCTAATAGAAGCCTATTATAAAATAGAATAGAGAGTGTTTACCTTGGTGGCACTGCGTAGGTGATCATAATAAACCTCTTCAATCGCCTGAAAGTAAATGAGTCCTTTCAGCTTGGTTTCATGCTTGTCTGAGAGGAGAAAAAGGAAAAAAAAACATTAAGAAACATTATATTACGTCTTTTACTGATGCAAGACCTCTGCCAGTCTGAGCTCCAGACAGTACAACCAGCCGCAACGGTGGGAATACAGCTCATGTTTGTTTTTGGACAGATTGTCAAAGCCTGAATTCCTTTTAAAGCAAATATTTATCATTTCATAATTAGGGCCATGGATCCCAAAAATGTATTTAAAATGTCTAAGTTAATTGTAGTCATTTTGTAATGAAATAAAGGCAACTGTAGAATAATCTCACACTCTTAACAGCTGACTGTGATCGAATGGTGGACAGTTTAAAACATACACAATTAGATGGAAATAAATGAAAATTAGAAACTGAGTACGTAAAAACATATTTAGTTTCTTACTGGAACAACTGCTCAGGTCAAACTGCATGTGAGAAAAGGCCTAATAGATAAAGTGCTATGTAATGTCACACACAGTATCCAATAATTTACAACGAGTTCCAGCAGAAATAAAAGTTGTATGATCTGGTCATTTATTCAAGATAAGATTGTTTTGTACCTAAAATGTGACTTTAAGAAGGATTCTAGGTAAAAGCCAGGAATCTTATCTTCTTGTAGATGTGTCATTCTCCATCACTCTTAACATTTATGATCAAGCTAAACTTTCTCTTTTTTTTTAATCATTAACAGTGATTTCATTTCAATAAGCTGAATATTGCCCTCAGGGGTGAGCAATTCAACAGTGAATAGCATATTTACTTGAATGGATGAGTATTGTTTGTTTCTGCCTTAATTGGTTTACTTTGCAGAGCAATTTTGTGTCTTTTTAAGTTATTATTTCTGTCCGTCTATTCTACCAAATGTAAAATTAATAATATTTGAAAAATGGTGGCAGTTTGAGTAAAACAGAAGAAGAATAAGTGAAATGTGGATGGAGAAACCCGATACGGACAAAAAGAAGAAAGGTGTTTAACCCCCACTTTTCCCAGCAACACACATATTACATGAATAGGTATGAGCAGCAGCAGATCAGAGTAAAAGTTAATTAAAAGTGCAGGTCTATTTCAAGCTATGCCTCAAGTCTTTGCCATCCTATTAATTTGACTTGTTTTCTTCAGTCGTACCCTTTTTTTTTTTTTTTTGTCCCCGCTGGCGAGGTTGAGATCTTTTGTAAATCTTAAAAGGAAAAGCCTCTTTTGGATTTGATCTTCAACATTTTCCCTTAAAGCAGGTCAGAGCTCGTGTCCAGTAGTTGGTTCTTTGTTCCCAGCATGTACCTACAAGCAGTTTTAAGTCACTCCAACACTGAGGAGTGTTATGTTTCCGTAAATTTGCTGGATGGATCTCAGCGGATGCAATTGCAGGATTGATGTTTTTTTTCTAGTTTGAGGCTAAACTAAAGGCGTTTGAGTGTGAAAGAGACTTTTTTTTTCTCATCTCAGATCAATTTTCTTCAAATTACCTCAGTTTAAAGAGTTTCTGTCTGATTCCGGTCTTATTCAAACAAACAGTGGCCCTTTTCCTTCTGTCTCCTCCAGTGCACGCTGCGGTGCCCGGCTCAGAAACAAACACCCAGCGACAATTAAAAGGCAATCTTTTGAAATACGTTCAACACTTTCTCTCGTTCTCCCTCTTCCATAAGTCAAATCTGCTTAGTAATGAGATAAATGTTTTTGAAATGTGAGTTTCGTTTTATTAGTCACGAACAAGCCAGGAGCTAGCCTCCTCCCCAAGAAAAACACATCCAGAGAAAGTATTGCATCTTATTTCATCACCATCATCACCACCATCATCTTCGTCAGGAGTGAGGGGGTGAAAAGGCTAGGCAAGAGAGGAGAGAGAGAGGGGAGCGAAGAGACGAGGGGCGTCAGTAATGAAAACATACTCGGATTGTGTTTCGAACTTTGTGTCTCAAAATGTGACGGTCAATTATTCAAACTAAATGTTCTCATTTCAAACGTCGGGGACAGTTTAGATGTGAGTTGCCAACTAATTTACAACAGCAACAGCGAGGGCGGAAAAAATTCTACTTTGTGCAGCATTATTCACTGTTTGGCTCCCGATGAATAAAGAGAAGTGAGGACAACCACAACTTAGACAGTGAAAACAAAGAAGTCAGGTCTCAGCCTGGTGAACAGCAGGAAAGTTTTCAACAAAAAGTTTATGCATTGGCGGATCTAGGATTTTTCTAAGTCAGGGGCCACAATTTACACAGAGGGGCTGAATATATGTCCCACATCCATGAACAATTCCTGATTCAGTAAAGTTCCCATTTAATTAATTTCTTGTTTACTGTTAACTCTATAACTTTGAGCAAAACCACACATCATTAAAAAACAATTTTTAAATTGTTTCTTGTTCAGGCACAATGTGTTCTTCAAAAATGCTGGGAAAATACATTTTTGTTAATATTGTTATTAAGTGACAATTTTTAGACTAGCCCACTTCAGGGGCCAGTCAGATTTCAGATGGGGCCAGTGCCACCTGACCCCTCCCCTGGATCCGGCCCTGAGATTATATTACTTATCAGTGGATTGTTTGATAATAAAATGGGTTTGATCACATTCATCTGAAGCCATTCCTATAAACGAAGCCCGAATTGGAAGAGTCTGCCCAAGCAGAACTTGAACATTCCTTTACGGTGAGTTTAAAGAGTTCATTTCAGTATGAAGTTTAGGGAAAGCTCCGTCAGGAACACTGTCTTCTTGTCTCCTGAATCACATGCACAGTGCTCACTGTCTCTACGCTCCCATCAGCTCATTCTCTCTCTTCATCCAATCACAACCTGACTCCCTCGCCTTGAGCCAATCAACTGTGAGCTGTCAAAGTTTTAAAATGTTCTCTCTCCTTCCTGTCATTCAGCTGTCAATTATTCCAAGTACCACCTTCACCCATAACCGTCCAATCAGAAGCCTCCATGAGACGTCCTAACTTCATGTTCCTTCCTCATCACCACCACCAGTGTGGAGTCTCCTTCATATCTGAAGCACCTAATTCATAGGACTGGTTCCATAGTGGTCTACTTGCTGGGGTCTATGCTCCATAGTCTATTCCTGCTGTTCTCAATACATTTAATTTGATTCTGATTAACTCATTCTCATTTGTTTGTCTCCTGATTGATATCCTAACACTCCTTCATCCTGTTCCGTCCTGGTGGAGCAGAGAGAAGTTTCTAGCACGAGGTGTAACTTTGAGGCCTCAGGGCCATGACAGAGGAAGGAGGGAGGGATGTTTTTACTCAAGCTGTTCTGCAAACGTGCAGATTTTGAAATGCACTTTGATGTCACATGTCACATGTTGATAATACAACTTTTCTGAACTGATTTTAAAAGTACAAGCTCTAGTTTGTGGGGCTGCGTCATCATAAAGAGAGCTCAACATATATTTATAAACAAAATTTATTTTAGAGTCGTTCCAGTTATCAGGAAGACATTTTTACTTCGCATGAGGTGAATTGACCCACTTTTCTAAAGCACTGGAGACTCCTGACAGAAAGTGTGAGTTCACACAATCAGGCCATCAGGACAATAAATACACTTTATTCTATGGAAAGACACATATCTGAACATCAAGCGTGTTTAGTGTTTAAAGGGCACAAGAAATAATGTGTCAGAGGGAGGTTAGACTGAAAAAACTTCTTCATATAGAAAGATTTTGACAAAAACTTGATGCCTTTATTATATTCAGGTTTGATGGAGGAAATAAACAGCTTTCTGAATCGTACCTATTGATGGGACTGCATCATGCTGTGGGATATAATTTGTATGGTCACTTTTTCCAGTAAGGAGGTTATGTTTTCACCCCTTTCCATTTGTTTGTTGGTTTGTTAGTTTGTAGCCAAGATTATGCAAATTAACCAGATTGATTTCCACAAAACTTAGTGAACTGACGTGGTATGTGTCCGAGAAGAAGAACCCAAAATGTTGGTGATGATCAGAATCAGGGGGCAGATCTTTTTTTTTTAATCTTCGGGAGCCCCCTAAGGTTCCCTGGACTAAATATATTTTTCTCAGTAATAGCAAATGATCGATAGATAAAACGGATTAAGTTGCTTAATATTTTTTTATATCGGTTACTGGATAACATTCCTTAATGACAAAGAATCTTCTCATATAGTTAAATGGCTGTATGGGAAGCTGTTACTGGACAACCAACCTCTTGATGAATGAAGCTTGTTAGCATGTGACCATCACCACCACCCACTCCCATCAAGAAACCACATTTTAAACCTACATACAGCCCCTTCACAGAGTTCATGGTATGCGTGTAAGTCTCCCTGAGTAAACAAACACAACTAACAATTCAGCCATAATATTCAAGCTTAAATGTATCCACATTTCGGAAATAAAATGTATCCTCACCCGCGTAATAACAGAAGTTCCTCTTGAGACGGTCAAAAACGAACCAGCGTTTCTTCCAGGATTTGATTTTACCGCCCATCTTCACCAGGTGGCCCTTACACATCTTCTCCGTGAGGTTGACGAAGGGGCAGGTGTCGATGCTGTGGCCGGACGACTCCACGTGGGCGCGCAAGTCAAACTCCTCCTTACGGTTGGGCAGGTAGCGCGTCATTGGACGAGCCTGTGAAGAAAATGTTTCATGTTGTAACTCATAGACTTGGTGATGTAAATGCTACTAAATGATGTGATGGGGATAATCAGTAGAGCCTAATTTTATGGTTTTTGGTTGAGCACAAGTCAGGGCCCAATATGTTGCAGCCAAATTTCAAGTAAAGAAGGTGTTTAGGTCTGTTTGAAATGGATCAGGGAAGAACACTTAAAATTTTGGATGCATTGATCTTCCTGGAAAAAATCAAACATGTGATATTGATATTTATGAGTGTGTGAAATTTGGCGCAGCTAGATTTGAAACTAAGGGAACTATTGGGTCTTACTGATTGACATTCTAGTTGGAGTTATTAACACAAGTCAAGATTTGAGAACTCTGCTTTCAAGTTTCAAGTCCAAACAAATCCGTAGGGATCCAGAAATCTCAGAGCAAGTAAGGTGTCGTGTTTCTATTTCTGTGACCTAAACCTGCGTTAGCCACTTGGTATAATACTGATATACTGTCAGCAATCATTTGGATTTGAGGGATAGTAAATCAATTTTTATTTTGTGTTCATCAACTACTAAGGGAGTTACCTTCATTCGCTATAGCCTCTGATTTTTCTGTATAGTGTTAAGTGCTGCTGTACAGGGAGTTCATCAGAGTAAAAGGAAATGTGCGGCGTCTGAACATATCTCTGATGAAAGTGGTGAGAATGAACAAACACAGTGAGGGCAGTGAAACCAAAACAAGGAGCTGAAAGACACTAAAAAGCTGTGGGAGACTTTCTGGGTTCATCAGTTTGAGCAACAGCTTTCACATTAGATAAGTTCATCACCTCTTTTTTTCCACTTTCTTTAACTTTGAGAGCATCTTTCATTATTTTCATTGATTTCGCAGAAAATAATAATAATGGGTGAAAAAAGATTAGGCACGTTTAAGGGACTGATATTTATGAGTATGTGCAATTTTGTGCAGATCAAAATATAGATCTGGATCTAGTGAATTTAAATATGGTTTCATAAAGAGACTGTTCTAGTTTGATCTGTTATTGATAATTAAAGTGTTTTCTAGAACTAATAATACGTTGAGCTATAGGTGTGTTGATATTTGAGCATATTTGTTTACTTGTACTCATAAGAGAGAAGCTGGTAATTAAACACAGTCAGATTAAAGCGTGATGTATATCATATATGTTTTTTACTCCTCTCAGCCCCACCCATTTCTCTCTGCTCTTTCTCTCACCCTCTCCTCCCTTCCCTCCCTTCCCTCCATTCTCTCCCCCTTTGTCTCCCTTCCCTGACAGTCTTTGATCTTCTCATCCACCCAGCCTCTCTTTAGTGTCTCGCCTCTCATCCTCTCCCCCAAGTCTCCCTCCCTCCCTCCACTTCTCGCCGTCCGTCGTCTCCTCCCGCTGCTCCACTGACCTGGGAGAAGTGTTTCTCTCTCATCTTCACCTCCTCCTCCACCAGCCTCTGCCTGTGGGCCGTCTCGTCCAGAAGCCTTCTCTCGGCCTCCTCTCGCCTCCTCCGCTCCTCCTCCAACATCTGCCGCCGAGCCTGCACCTCCCTCTCCTGGGAGCGTTGGGAGTGGAGAGAGGGAGGAACAGATGGGGGAGAAGGGAAGGATATGTTAATGGTAGGCAAATATTGCGATACAAAGTGGATGACTGTCAGAGGAGGAACATGAGAATTCAAGTCCCAATCCAGGGTTTTGTAAAATATATCCCTCGAGTTTGTGTATATAGAAGCTTTGCTGATGTAAAATGATCCTTTGCCACTTTCAGACACTTTCAACAAGATTTTTCAAAGCACTGCTCACAACTTCACTTCACCTTATGATCACTGATCATACTCAGACTGTTTTTAAGACACACAAAACTTTTACCAAAATCCACCTTAAGTAGACCTGGTAGGTTTGGTGATTGGATGATCATATAATATAATTCTTTTATAGAAATCTGTTGTTAAAAAAATAATTTCATACAAATTATAACTAAAAAAACAGATTTATTTTAACCAGTGAAATGAGTAATGAAAACGGTGGAGCAAATTATTGTATGTTTTACATTGAACATCAATTTGATGAGTTATATATATTTTTTTCATATATTTGTCTAATAATAATAATAATAATAGTAATAAAAGTAAACTTTGTATAGCACATTTTAAGACACAGTTACAAGGTGCATTTACAAGCTAATAATGGAAAATTTAAACGGATAAATAATATATATCATGTTGGTGTACACTAATGTCTTACAAATATTATATTCTGATAGACTTGTGATAATCCATATCAGGATATCATCCTAACCATAAAAATACTCTGTATAGGTTGATAAGTCATCCTATACAGAAAAAATACTGTATATGTGTATACACACATGTGATGTAAAACTATGTAAATGTTTTCCACTAGCACAGCTTTTGTTACATTACTAATTACATTATTTCCCCTATCAATAAATTTATCAATCTCATTAATCCATCTTCAAAAATCAATTTAATAATTTAGTTTGAAAATGTTGGTTGGAAAATATTGACAAATGCCTGCGCTAATTTGAAGGAGATTTTTTTCATATTCTTTGCTAAGAGAGTTTGTAAGTTTTTTGATGTTTAATTTGAAAGGATTTAAACTATCAATTATCAAAGCAGTTGCCAAATAATTCTATGTCCATCGATTTATTGATTAATCCACTAATTTAAATGATCATGGAGATGATGTTTTGGACATGTATATAATAACTGATGCTCAGTCGTGTTCACGTCTAAGCTCTGCAGCACTAAAGCTGGTCACTCACTCTGTTCTCCACGAGTCTGGCTTTCTCCTGCTGCGCCTCCTTCAACATCTTCTCCATCTCCTCTATCCTCTGGGCCTCTAACCCGCAGGCACTGCAACACACAGAGGGAAGCGGCCTCTGATGACACAGCTATATGACACAAGGCCTTGGATGAAAAATGTACACAGACATGCCCGGAGACCAAACACAGGAAGGAGACAAAGGTTTTTCTTTATGAACAAACTGAGTCTTTGAACTTCACAAAAAAACTTGAAGAGGTTGGCATGGCAACAGACAGTGTACTTGTAGTCATGGGAGCAGACGTGTAACGGAACATGATGTCAGTGGGAAAAAAAAGCACAGTGACCCTTCTCCTGGAAGACAGGGCAGACTTGAGTGTTCCCATGGTAACAGAGCCAGCCTCTGATTTTCCAGTCTCTCACCTTTCCGGGGTGCAGGCGGAGTTGCCGGTGGAGACGCTGGTCTCCATGCTGTCTGAGCTCTCCAGACTCAGGGTGTCGTACGCCTGGTTTCCGCTCGGTGGCGACTGATGATGCAGGATGGAGTGATGGACAGTGGGAGACACGTCTGTGCAGGCAGAGAGGCAGAGACAGCCGTCACAGACTTGCAGTGCCCTCTACTGATGGTGCCATGTCACTGCTACCAGTTGGTTATAATCATATAATCAGACAGATCATGTCAAACTAAGTGGAACTAATACATGTTCCTGTAAAAATTACCACAGCTTTCCTCTGGTTAAAGTCACATGGCCACACCCAGTGAAAGTCTCCACTGTGCTAAATAAATCAGATGAAGACTGAAGGAGTCAAGTACCTTTGCTCTGAATAACCATCTGCCTCCTGGACTCCATGTCTAACGGCATTGACATCTCTCCCAGAGCTAACTGTAACCCCTGAGAAACACATGGAGGGCATCACACTGTGAACTACCTTTAAAGATTTCATTACATTTTAGGCGTATGTACCAGCTGGACTCACCTTGGTGGATGCGTTTCTCTCATGAGCGCTGGAGTGTGGCAGGGCTGGGGCACTGCTGGCATGAGCGCATGATGCCGCCAGTCCAACCTCGCCATCTGATTTGGACTTCAACAGCTGAGGGGACAAAGACACATCAGTTTTTTTAATTGAGGTTTTGCACAAAAAAGACAAAGGATTTTAGATTTGATTTTAGCGTGACTGGAAAGTCTGAACTGAGGAAATGTAGAAAATCCTACAAGCAGATAAACAAGGTGGTCGTGATGGTCGAGTTCAGCACCAATCTGACCTTTGACCTCACTCTTTCCGGGTCTCTGCTGATCAGTTAGGGACTTGGGTCAGTCCTCCATGTTGCACCTCTTCAGCCGAGTGCAACATTGACTGACTGTCCTGATCTCAGTCATGTGAGCTGAAAGACTTCCTTATCCTGCTCACATTATTTCTTACAGGACCTTTCATGTGCTTCACTTTGTGGCTTCGCAATCGATTGAACATTAAATTTATATCAATGTCTCTCCTTGACATTTCCTTTTTAAACCATATTTGTCTCAGTGGTACCACTGATATACTTTGGAGGAGACAGGAAACAGGAGATGCATGAACTGTCTACTAGAGTGCCGCCTAGTTACAGGACCAGGGATGCATTTGGCCTCTCACTAGCAGTATTTTGCAAGACACTGAATTACCAGACTGAAAAGACACAACATTAAAACATACATGTCGCAGTTTTTTTACGCTCCAAGCTGCTGGAAGAGTCTACCAGAGGATCTGAGAGCAGATGGACGTGTTTTAGCCTGGCTTTGGATTAAGTAGGGTTTTAAGATATTTGTTTATTGCCTCTATGCTTACATTTTTATTCAAGATTATATACGTCTGTTTATATCTTTAGTCTGTGTTTTTTTGTCTGAATTTATTTAGATATTGTACTTTTGTTGTTTTTATAACTTTTAAAATCCATTTTATGGAATTTCTTTGTGAGCATTTGTATTCGTCTTGTCTATTCTTGGCTCATCAATAGTTGAACTGCACTAATCTGTATGAAAGTTGCTACACAAATAAAGTTTGTTTCATTGACAGAGACAGACATAAAGAGGCGAGCAAAAGAGTGAAAGTGGAGATTTTACCTGCCCGTGTCTGCGTGCGGAAAAAGACTTGGCAGGAAGCGGTGGAGGACACGACTGAGCCTCTCCAGCCGCCATGATGTCCTGGTACCAGCGCTCGAGATTAATAGGAGGCATTGCATTCCTGCTCAGCTCAGGCTGACTCTGAGGTGATGAGAGGCAACCAGCCAAAGAGAAAAAAAGAGGAAGCGGTGAAGCAAGAGCATCAGTAAGACAAGCATCAGGCGGGGAGGAAAGATCATTGTGGATCAGTTCTGGTGGCATTCTCAGATCAGAAATATAGAAACTCATCATGAACTGGGAGAAAAACAAACCTGTGCAGAGAGAAAGGAGGAAGGACCACAGGCAGCTGAGTGGCACGAGAAGACAGATTCAGAAGAGGCAATGTGGAATGATGGAATAGAGGCAGTGGAGGAGGGATTCAGTCTCTGCATCCCAAAGATCTGACTTAATTGACTGACTGTGATGTACTCCTTCACACAGACAACACACACACATGAGGGAGAAGAAAGTGGAAAAGAAAGTTAAGAGGTTGGGACAAATTTTGCGATGGTATTGATTTGCTTGAGTGGTTTCAGTATTTAGCACATAGATCAGTCAGAGGAGGATATGGACAGTGTGGCAGGAAGCAGGCAGAGTGTCTACCTCGCATGGCAGAGCTGGAGATACAGAGAGGGAGAGGCAGTGGAGAGCAGCAGGGGAGGAAGAGTGAGGCTGCACAGAAGCATTCCCATACATCTTATAGACATCAGACAGCCTGAGGTACTCCTGCATCAACGGCCAAAAGAGACATGGTGAGAGGGCAGGAGACAACAAACTGTCAACGCCTAGAAAAAGTCATGCAAAGACTCACAAAGCAAACAGGAAAACATCGGAACTTATTCAGCCTTGAAAAAAGTTACATTTAGAAGGTATTACCTCTGCCAAGGAGGGTATTTCACCCATCTTTTGTTCTGTTTGTTTGTGAGCAAGATCACACAAAAAACAACTAGAAGGATTACCATGAAACTTGGAAGGATGTGGTATGTGTCAGGGAAGAACCCATTAAACTTTGGGGGGACAGATCCAGGGTTCTTTTTTTTTTTTTTCGTCTTTAACATTGGGAGATTTTCAACATTTTCGTGGATTTCTCAAAGAATAATTCATAGATTCTGATGAATAAAATCAGGCATTTTTTAACGGACTGATATTTATGAGTGTGTATAAATTGGTGCACATTCATTCATATTAGAAAAATTCAGATCTAGTCAATTTAAATGTGGTTTCACATTGCAACAGTTGTGCCTTGGCGGAGGTATGCAGTTTTCTTTTCTTTCTTTTTTACATCTACCCCTATGCTGTTAGTTTATGTCAAAGAAAACAATTCTTTAATCTCCATTCAATTTAGATGGGATAACCACTACTTTGAAGAATGTACAATCCTTTAAAGTTTAAACAATATACAGAGAATATTCACACTGCAAGCTCACTAATGTTTGTCAGTATCTGCTTGGACACCATCATGCCTATTTTTATTGCAGCAGCACAGGCACGATTAGGGTTTGTTAGTTTTTGGTGGGATTTACCTCTTGTAGTCTAACAGGGTAGAGTTCAGGGGAGGGGAGGTGAGAGGAGGAGGAGGAGAAGGAGGCAGAGGAGGGACAGGGGCTATCAGGAGGACCGTCCACATAAACAAGGTCAGGTTCGCTGATGTGAAGCAATTCCTGTTTAGAGAGTTCATCTAAGTTTGTTTTTTCCTTCCTTAATCCACTTTTTCAGTAATTACTCTGCAGCTTAGAGATCACACGTGTTCGCACCCACCTCCTTCATGTTGCTGCTGGGCTTCAGGTAACTTCTCTCTCCAGTCAACGTGTGGTGCCTCTTCTCCAGAGCACACAACCTGTCTTGCTCCTGGGAGGCAGAAGGAACATAAATAGATGGATGCTTTCACCGTTTTGTTATAGCTACCAGCATGCCTTGCAGCACTGTTATGTGTTAAATACAATGCAGTTGTGACGAGGTTCATTATGAGCAGTTAACCTTGTGTAACATCTGCAGAGCCACCGCCCTGTCTCTAACCATCCTCTCACAGTCCTGCGCGGCCTGTAGCCCCAGCTGCTTCCCCTGAGCCTCCATTGAGGCCATCTTCTCCTGTGAATCCACGTATGTCAAACTGTCAGGTCACACTCACATACGACTTAATGATGATATGCTGTATGTGTGTGTTCCTACCTTCCTCCGGGCCACGCTGCAGTGGTACTCGGCTCTCTCTTGGAGGAGCTGCGAGCTCTGCGTCTCCTTCTTCTCCTCCAAACTGCTCTCCTCCTCCAGCTGGCAGAACTCCAGCTCCTCAAACTGCTTGGTCCCGCACTCCACAGCTTCAGCTTTCTGTCCGCATACAAATACACACACACTGCATGAAACCACTGGCATCACTGAGTTATTGAAGGATGATTGATGACTGGCTGACTGCTGCTGTCTGTGTTTGCAAAAACTACAGTTATCCACTATTAACTGTAAACTATTAAAACAATATCACCAAGTGTTGCAAGTGATGGTCCCAACTGAAATGCTGGAGAGAAAGTATTGAGAGAAGGACTCAAACACGAATTGGTGTTAATGCACACGAATAAATACATAGGAAACAACAGCCTCAGCCTTTAAAGGAGACACATTAAGCTCATATTCAGGCTTTTCATGTTCAGAAAAGGGATCACTTTCCTCATGCTGCCCAGCACATCTCTTCAGCCTCTGTCTGAAATGCTTGGTTTTAACTCCTGTCTCTTTAAGAGTCCCCTCCCAATACAGCCCAGTCTGCTCTTATTGGTCAACTGGTTCACTCTGTTGTGATTGGTGAACCGCCATAAGCGAATGTAGGAAATGTCGGCCCTTGCTCTCAGTTTACCTGGCTTTGTTTTGTTGACAGATTGGTCATTGCTCAGGCCAACTGTGACATCAACACAACATTTTGTTCTCTTGCTTGAGGTGCTGTGACTTGGTGTCGTGTTCTCCTAAGCGATAGGTGTCACAGTTGAGAAAAATACAACCAGACACCTGGAAGTATGCAAAGAAGTAGAAGAGGACACCCAAACAGACTGGTGTTTGCCGCACACGCCAAATCAAAAAAGTTAGGAGGTGCGCTACCAATCAAAACGTTGATGTGCGTCAGTGGAAGTGAAGTTGTTTCTGATGTTTCGCTGCACGCAAGGACAGACACAGCAAGCTTAAACTGATTTTTAGGGGGTGTCTCAGACTAGCTGCTTGGCGTGCATTATGCAAAAATCGGGCATTGTGCTGTCATGTCATTGGATTTCCCTTTACTGCAGACTTTGGGCTTTTTAACTTTGCAGAACTTTTCCAAACACAAACACCTTTACAACACACTAGAGGAAGGAAACACTGAAAACGCCTCATATGTCTCCTTTAAAGTTCACAAGGGAATAGCAACTATTTCATTCCATCAGTTGTGAAAATGTTCTGCTTAAAAGCAAGAAGTGGCTGCAGGTGACATGAATAATAATCAGTTTTCAAAAGCAGGAGGCATGCAAACCTTTAGAGCAAAGCTGTTAACATTATTAATTATGATAATTAATACTTATTGCAACTGGCAGAGTCAAGCATCCAGAATGAGGGAACAGCAGCAATAAAGCAAACTGCTGCTGGAGATGCAAAAGCGTCATGCTTATAAATGGCTCTGCCATAATGAACCTAAACAAGTTCAAGGGCCACAGCAGAAAAAGAGGAAATGCCGCCTGCAGGTTTATGAGTAGCTCTGAGTGCTTCACAACCAAGTCAGTGTTATGTCTGTGGTTGTTTCTGTGCAGTTCATACAGTACTGTGGTATTTGGTACATTATAACTCACTGTTGCCAGCCAGTGGGCTGCGTGAGAACACTGACCCTGCTGAGCTGCTCCTGTAACTGTTCCCTTAGAGACAAGGGGCACTTATCAAACTGCCTCTTCAGCTCATTGTACTCATTCCTCTGCTTTTCCAGGGCCTTCCGCTGAGCCGACACATTAGCCCTGCCCTAAAAACACATGGAAACACACACACATGTACACACACACAAATTGGGTCCGCATCCAGACACACACCACCCAAGGGAGAAACAAAACAAAAATCACAGACATCTTCAGTCCATGCAGCCAAGCTTTAACACTAACAAGCCAAGGCAGTTAAAGTATTAGTTGTAGCAGAGGTTAGGTTTGCAGGAGTGTTAAGGTTTTCTTTACACATTGGATAACACCAAAACAAGAGGAAAAAAAGATATGTCTGAGTCAACATTTTAGTACGACACACATCCAGCTAAAAAGATTTATACTGTTTTTGTCTTTTCAAACACAGGAACTGCCGGACACACCGCAGAGAGAAGACAGCGCTTTGTGTTTCAGGACAGACATGTACTGATTAAGCAGTGCAAGTCAATGGAAATATCGAGACTGTTTGCACATTCGTGAAGAGGTGAGTTTTTATATTCACACACAGAGACTGAAGGACATGTCCAACATTCACGTGCAGGAACCAGTGAGTGGTCCCACTGTGGTTTACAGTATCACATTCCTCTGTGTTGGGGGCACCTACCTCGTCCTTCTCTCTCTGGATGGCCTTGTCCAGCTGGCTGTGTTTGAGCTGCAGCTGAGAGATGATTTCACTCTCAGCCTCCACCTGCTCCTGCTCTGCCCGCCTCTCGGCCTGCAGCAGAGCCTGCTCCATCTCCGCCTACAGACGAATACGCTGAGTAAACGCTTGGTGAAGGTGAAACATCTTCCTGTCCTCTCACTGGGAGGGTCAGTTGATCCAAGCAAATAAAAAATTGTATGTTTGTGTGTGCGCGCACCTATCTTAGTATCATTTTGAGCAAAGACTTTATGTTGTGGACATTTTGGCCAGTCCTCACTTTTTGAAAGGGCTATTTGAGGGTTAAGACTCGCTAGGTTTAGTTTAGGGTTGGGGTTATGTATTTAGTTCTGATGGCTAAGGTTAGGGGGTTAAATGTGAATTGTGGTTAGGTTAAGGTTAGGGTTAGGCACGAATTGGCCATGGTTAAGATAAGGGATAAGGTTTTGTTTATGTTGTCCACAATGAATGGAAGTCAATGCAAAGTTTAATTTTAGGTTTGTGTTAGGGTTAAGTGAATATTAACTTTAGTTAGGGACGTTAGTTAGTTAAGTTCATCAATCTGATGTCCTCTGAAGTCATTGAGACATAATTGTGTGTGTTTGTGTGTGTGTGTGTGTGTGTGTGTGTGTGTGTGTGTGTGTGTGTGTGTGTGTGTGTGTCCTGACCTCCTGTTTGGTCTCTTGTAGCTGCTGCTCCAGTTCACTGACTCTGTGCTTCAAGTCATCAACTCTGAACAAGATCCTGCTCCTCTCCTCCTCCACGTAGACGGGCTCCTGACCAGCCATCAGCTCATCACACTGACACCAGATTTATGAAAAAAGCTTTTGTCAGAGGACAAACCCAAACAATGATATTCTCTCCCTCCATGTGTATGAGTGTTGCTTACTTCTTGGTGTGTGCTCTCTGTGCTGCTGGACTCCTCTCTCTGGGTGTCCTCATCATTCTGCCTCGCCCTCTGAGGCCCGTCTCCCCCCTGGAGGAACATCCCGTCTCCTGTGCCTGGGCAGACTCCTACAGCGCCCCCCAGCAGCCCACTCCTCACCATCTCGGCCAACTCCACGGCACTGCCCTCCTGATTATACTCTGCACACAGATTGAGGATGGTCTCCAGCCTCTGTCGCTCCTGCGGAAGACATGTGAGACGTAAGCGTGCCGTCCTACGTCATAGCTCATGTTGCAGATTAGCTTTGAATGTCCTTGTGTGACTTTGGCCCATTTCGGCAGCTGTCCCTCCGTCACTGGCACGGGACCACTGTAACCTGACCGTAGGAGGGGGGCCGAGGTTTGTCTCTCAGGAGGGGGTTCATAGTAAAAATTGCGAGAGCGTGAGTTGTTTATGAACACAGAATCTGACAGACTGTGATAACTGTCAGAGAGAGACATTGCTGAATAACAGGATCTCAGATTACACTGTACACCAGTTGTTATTCTGATCAGAGACACTTTAAATGTTTCATACACTCTTGTTTTCTGTGTCTCCACTGTGCCAGCCTGTCGTCTCTCATCACTCCAAACAATGGGATGCTCGCTGAAGTCTGACAATAATTAGGAGTCTGGCACGACGAGGGGCCTCATGTTGTTTCAATAACCACCAGCATCTGTTTGTCTGGTATTTAAATTACTCTGTCATTTACTTTAACTGCAAGATTTACACCTTAGACTGTTGTTTATGCTTTTGTTAATGTCCAAGTCATTTCTTGATGAAAAGCAGCAGTATTATATATTCATCTGAAATGCAGGTTCATTAAAACATTGACATGAAGATAAAAATATTATTATATCTTAAGTTATAGTGATGCTGTAAGAGTGATTAACCCTCTTTAGCCTCTTCTCGGTGGAACTGATGCTAAAATGTACTTTTCTATTACTTCTCCTCTGCTTTAGCCATGATGTCCTTTACTTATACTGAGAGGTGAAGTGCAGACCAGATTTTTCAAAGTCCAGCAATACCAGTGTGTGTAGGTTAGATTCAATGAAGTGAGAATAAAAATAAAATCCTGCATATCTGTGCCACGTGTGCCAAGAGAGCAGTGTCCCAAATATAGAGCACTGGTTTCACTGAGAGGAAATCCTTTCTTTGTCCCTCTCCTCTAAAGGTCTACACTTCATCATCTATCATTTTTCTGCTGTAACCAACAAATCAAGAACCTAATCCCAGACCCCAAATATGGTTCCTCGTGCACCAGCTGGTTTGTCATTTAATGTATTGTATGAGTGGTTATACACTATTTATATATAAATGTGACAGGAATAACAGGAAAGCTAGAGCTGCCCTGCTAAAAATGAGCCTCGGAAGAGCAGAAGCAGCCGCCAAGGCCCAACAGACCTTTAAATTAAATCAAGCTGCCCCAAATATATCTCATAGATGTCAGTTCCCTAAATAGGAAGACAAATTTAAATGTCACCGAAAAACAAAACCCAATCTGACAATGTTAAGGGGCCTCATAAAGAAAAATACTGGATCAGCCCAAACAAACTAACAGGGGTGAAAACATGACCCTTATAATAATTCCACATACTAGCAACGTAGCACAACAAACACTGAAAAGCCTGGAAACCTCTGATACATTGATTTATTAGTCCATTTGTCAGGTGTGGATACTTTTCTATACCAGCACATAAACGTAGCATAATATGGCTACAAAATTATTATCATGTAATAGAGTGAATATGTGAGATTACACCTAAAATCTAATCAACAAATCAACAGGGGAGTGATGTCTTACTGTACATCGTGTGCACATGGATGACTCAGCAGGACAGATTAGTGACACAAACATCCGCAGCAGGCACAGTGCACCACGTTGTCAGTTACTCTCTTACCAGAAACCCTTTGGTTCCTGAAATAGTCTGTGGACACGGAGAATGTCCGGGAATGACACCCCCCCCCCCCTTCTGTTGTCCCTTCAGCTGTCAGTATAGAAGCAGGCCGGGGTGGGGGGGTACAGAGAATGGCGGGTGGCCTGCTGGGTGTGGATTGAGGATGGATAACGTGTGCAGTCTATGATCCAGTGTGGGTAGGAATATGAAAGAGCCTTCAGCCGGGCGGTGGCAAACTTTGAAAGTAAATGCCATTCGTCGTTTTGGTAAATATAGTGTTGAGCAATGAGCAGCCACGCCCTCCGCTCTGGACCTTAAGGCTGGTGGGAGAATGTTCACCCCGCGTCTCTTGGACCAAATGTGCTGACGATGACGGTAACGCTGTGGGGAGACGAGCCGGTGGACGTGTGCCAGGAGATTTGAACAAGATATCTGAATGCCGACATGATGTCTGTGTATGCCAACAGTCTCAGCGCCTCTTCCACTCATCTTTATTTAAATGTCCTTTAAAACCAATGTGGTTGTCAGTCTTCATCAATCTACCTGCTGGGTTTTTACTGCTGTGTTTTGTTCAAATTGTGACGATAAGGTTCCTGACAAACGTGAAAAATAATTATCTAATCATATTATTATTTGCTTTAACAAACAGAAAGTGAAGTCTACAGCCAGGAGCTTTTTAAGGGACTTCAGGGGCCAAACACAAAGGGACCTGTGGGCCCCCCGAACCATCGAACCAACTTAAACTGGTGACTGATTTAGTTCCAAATCTTTTCCCTATTTTCCACCGAGTGGCTGATGAACATATTTTCAGCAGATATCAGGATGAAGTCATAGATATTTGTTTTCTCAGAAGTGCACAAAGCTAAAAGCTTTTCTGATGTTCGATAGAAAATGTTTTAAAACGTGTTTTTGGCGAACTGTTCATATGCTCGGATGCAGCTGTGGCTCCGCACCTTTAACCTTGTTGTAATGTTTGGGGGGATTTAAAGTTCTGTATATACAAATTCTGTCCATACACAGGATATAGAGTAAACATGAAGTCATAGAGAGCATACCAGACCTGCAAATATTTTCTTTACGACTTCCGAAGCAAAATTCACATCAGCATCCAGATGTGGACTGGACCTACATCATGGAGTTATTCTCAAGTCTACTTTGAAGTCATATTTGAAAGGCCAATCACTCACCAGTTTCTCCATTTCCTGCTCACGCAGCCTCTCCTCTCTCTGCCAGCGGTGGTATTCCAGCAACTCGTCCTCATTGTCGCTGATCTCAGAGATGCTGTTCTTGCGCTCCCGTGCGTATGGCTTCATTAGGTTGTGTTCCTTGGTTGAGGATCCCGTCACGGTCGAGCAGGAGGTTTTTCTTTGGCTACGAGGGCTCGTCAGAGGAGATGTACCCAGACCTGTTACCATGGCACCTCCTGGCCCAGGTCTTAATCTCCTGCCTTCAGGCTCCTTCTCCAACCCAGAGAGTTGTGATGGACTCTGGGAGTACAGCGCTCTCATGGCCTCTGCTTTTGTTGTGAGTTTGCTGGGGCCCTGGGAGCTCTCGGGGTGAGGCTTAGCAGCGAGGCCTTGTGTGGCGAGGAGGGAAGCTGAGCCCTGCGATCCCGGAGTCCCCTTGCCAGACGTGTAAGGGCTGACAGGAGGAAGTTCTCTCAGGCCGCTGGGCACAAGCAGCTCTGGAGTCCTGAGCCTTTGAGGGACTTCTACACTGGTGACAAACTGACCCTGCTCTCGCATGGGGCTGGGGGATCTGTGTTGTAGAGTAGAACCTCTTACTCGAGGGCTGGGTGGAGCCGCTGGGGAAAATTTAACAGATGATGATTTGGGAGTTGGGCTAGAGTTGTCTGTGCCCTGTCCTGACCCTGAGCCTGGCGGTGTGGGGGTGGATCTTACATTCCTAAGAAGCTTTGGGCTCTCCTGGGCTCTGTGACCACCGCCAGCACTGCTCGAGGCAACAGACAGCGAGGTCCGCGGATTGGGGACAGGAGTGTGGTTGGTGTGAGCGGACCGGGCAGGTACCGGAGGGGTTTTGTCGCCAAGGTTCTGGCTTCCCAAGGTTCTGATGTTTTCATAAATGCAGTCCTGTGTTGAGGAGCTGTTTCTTCCATTGAGCATGTTTGGAGGAGAGGGCTGAGGAAGTGGCTGTTTCCCAGGTCCTGATGATGATATGTTGACCATCAAAGAGTCCTGGAGGGTCTTTGCAATGTTGTTGATTTTAGAGTTGCCGTTGCTTGAAAAGGACTGATGGCTGCCGTTAAACACACTGTGTGAGTCTGCAGAAGGGAGACAGAAACACTTGTGCATGAGCATTCCTGTTGAATAAATAAGGAGGTCACACACAGTTAACGAGACAGTTGTAAAAACACACACAAACAAACATTTGACATCCGCCACACCTCAGGTCAGTAGTGCAGGACGAAGGAGGCTCGCTCATAAAAGGAAGAACACACATGCCTGAATATGTTGTTGCACACTCACACAGTTTCCCGATGGCCCACTTTAAATAGTGATAAATGTCTTGGAGCCCACGCCGCCCCGTATATGAACCAAACCCAGTGATCGGGATGATGTGCTCCTCACTTGTGTTGTAATCCTACAGGGATCTGGAGCTGCTAAATATAAAAGCTGCAGCCGTGTAGCTCATTCAGAGCAGATGAAATCAGGGCCTGGTCAGGAAAGAGTGGGCCATGCATGCACACTGGGCAGGGCGTGGTGGCTCCCGCTGTACTGTTCCGGCTCTGACAGCCAAACCAGTAAGGTCAGGGGAGAATGGCTTCTAAATATCATCCACAGCACAAGGAAGCAGTTGCCACAATTATATAACATCATGTAGAAAAGAAAGAAATGATCCAAAAGCTGGTGGCAAAGATTATAACATTCCTCAGTCACAATAGGGTCACACACTGAGCCCAAACTGCAGATTTAAATGAACTAGATCACAATAATGTAGGCCACAGATAATTAGTTTAGAGCAAGGATAATAATATACCCTATCACAAATGTCCAGACCAACTGGGCTTGAGATATGGGAAACAAGAGCTGGTAGAAGTTTGAGTCAGATTGGAGACGTCAGATTATCTCACCATTCAAGTGTTTAGTCATCTTTCATCAGGGTGCATGGTTACTGAACCATTTTAATATTTGTGAGGATGTCATCCTTGTATATGTCATCCTTGAAATGTATATTTTAGACATAGAGTCGGGTTTCAAAATTGTTATCCTATATATCCAGAGAACAATGCCCCACAATTCTCTGCACCTGAACTACATGAAACAATCCCTGATTAGAACTAGAATGGTACTCAGCAGAGCAAATACCTCAGTCCCATTCAGTTAAGCTGCACCAAATTTCACACACATAGATGATCCCTGGTTTTGGGGTAATCTTTCTTAAAATCAACCAACCATCCAACAGACAGGGGTATAAACACAACATCCTTGTTGGACATAATAATGGGAGCTAATGCAACTTTTAAATTTTGACAGAAATGTAAAAGGAACACAAAATGCTTCTAACAGTTCGTGTGACAGCCTAAAGCATTCACTCTGCCCAGAATAGCTGCTGAAGAGGAAAGTGTGCAACCTTCATACACACAGTTGTCCATGAGCAACTTATTTCTGGAACACAGGAACTGTTCAGTCTGGAGTTAAGATAAAAGTACATTATAAATATCTTTACCAGCAGGAAGAGTTTTTGTGGTGCTGAGTTCCTGGCCTCCTCCTCCTCCTCCTCCCCCGGGCAGCATGCTCTTCATCCTCACGGCCTCTTCTGGATGGTTGAAGCGGAAAAAGGCAGACTGACCGAAACACAGCATGCACCCTGGCAGGAGAGATGAATGATTGTATAGGACGGTGTCAGTGGTGGTTATTAGTGTCAGAGAGGAAAGTTTCACCATAAATATTCTGCTAAAAAAACCTGTTGATGCAGTGAGGTGTAAACACAAGCTCTAACTCAGACTATACCCAATTACAATTTGACACAAGTTCAAACTTACACTGAATTTAATCTGACCATATAATGACTGTAGTCAGTTTTTATTTTAAGTGCTGTGTGTATGCAAACAATATCATAGTAGTTACTGCATTTAACAGTCAGTACACTGTTCTCAGTAATAATAATAATAAAAATAATAACACTCGCAATGATAAAAACACTCAAAATAATAAAAAACCTTATAGGTTCAAATAAGAGAAGAGCAATAAAAGTAAATAACTGTACAAATCATTAACACATAGATGGGTTGATAGATGGACGTAGAGTTGTCAAGATCTGAAATTAATTCAACCATTTCTTAACATTTAACATTTCGGCTTTACATGAAGCAAAATTGCTTTGATTTAAGAGTGAACATTAGTATCATGATTCCAAACTCTGACATGTGGTTATTGTTCGTGTGGTAAACTGGAGACCTTGCAATTTACAACAAGTGGTTTGGTTATTTGTGAGATTAATGTATTCGGGCTCCTGAACACTCAGCAGTGTATTGACCAGTTTAACTCACGTGTGCTTAACCAGTGAGTCAAATCAACTCCTTCTTCTCTCTTGCATTTCCGGTGGCTTTAACGAATGCCTGAAATATTTCCTGAGACTCTCACGCTTCAGTCTCTTAATCCCAGTTATAGATCCTCCACAGGGACTCCAGTGTTAACTCCTTCCCTCAAAGTGAAGTCAACATTGTTCCTTGTGGTATACGTGAAGCTGTTTCCTCCGGTCCTGATTTGTTTTGCTCAGGGTTTCATGATTGTCCTGTGAATGGAGCAAAGCCTGAGGTATTCTGGTTGAGCAGCTGCTGCCTCCTCACACGCCGGCTGATCGCCCCGGCTTCAAATGACATTCTGGTGTGGCTGCTGGCTCGGATCCCGTGGAGAGGGGACCGAGGGGGTTGGGACTGTTGTGCTTTTTTTTTTTAACAGTATAAGTATGCACGTTACTGGAAGGACATGGCACTGTTTTGCTATTGTGAAGCTGGACAGTATTTTTATTCACTTCCCCTCCAATTTAGACACTCAGCAGAACCAAGTTGTGTAGTTTTTGTATAGTTTTTTAGACTTTTATTTGTTTTTATCAAAAATATTATAATGTTATTGATATAAGAATCAATATCAACTAGAATGCCACTCAGTAGAGCACATGCCTCCACCAAGGCCCAACAGTTCCCTTATGAAATCACATTTAAATTCACTAGATCTGGATTTTTGTTTGGATCTGCACCAAGTTTCAAACACTCGACATATCATTCCTCTAAACGTGCCTGAGCCATGAATTATTCTCTGAGAAATCAATGGAAATGTTGTAAAATGCCCGAGCTCACAATGTGAAAGAAAATGAAAGGAATATCCTGAGTATGCTCTCTGATCCGGATCAGCTCCAAAATTTAACGGATTCCTTCTTGGGTCATAGTCCACCCCTTTATACAATTTCATGGAAATCAGTTCAGTAGTTTTTTTGTATAGTCCTGCTAACTAACAGAAATATATGCAGATGAACCATAATGTTCTTGGCGAAGGTAATAAGCTGCAACGGTAACAATCATATTTCTAAGTCTGTCATTGTGCTATACCTTGTGTCAGGCGATAAGGTCTGGTGATGGGGAGGCCATCCACAGCGCACTGGTTCCCACACGGGTACAAAATGATGACGCCCGCCTCATTTTCAATGTAGCAGTGCTGCTCTGCAATGCCGTGGCCCTGCAGGGGGATATCTGTGTCCCCACTGCCCAGTGTGGTTCTTCCTGCAACAAGAGAAACATTTTCTCAGTATCAGTTACCGGACGTCCAGATTAACATGTTAAATAGTTCAGTGAAGTATTCTTAGGTTGAAGCCAGAGACGGTGGGTGCTCAGAGGTCACAGCCTCGGGTGCAGGGGAGACGCCTCTAACCTGGCAGATGATTAGCATCTCGTCGGTGAGAATTAATACTAAAGTGTCGGCTTTTTGATGTGTTGTAATTTGTTCATCAGTTCTAATCCTACAGTGTCTGAGTACAAGAGATGTGATGCAACACAAACAGTATTTATATATATTTGTTAGCACAGATGATACTGCACAACAAAAAAACTACTAGAGGGCTTTTTTCTTTGGTGCTACAGTCACACCCTCTCCATTCTTTTCCTATGTGGTGCATAAACCAGTGAGACAAAAGGTACATCAAATACTGTGGCACAATATGAGCAACAATAAGAGGGTTAGTCACTGCAATGTGTCATCGCTTTTTTGTCAATTCATCACTCATGACAAGTTGTGCTGCTTACATATTAAATAACCACTGACTTGTTTTAAATAGTGCTTATGGCCCACTTCCTTTGTCACTTACAATAACAAAAGTTACAGATCCTACATAGTCAGAACAGACGTGTCTGACAAACAAGAGTGAAGCCATGTAGACTTTGATCTTGCAGCTCCTCTCACAGTTATCTTTAAAAAGTAATTATAGAGCAATGACAAGACAGGGTTGCACATTTAACAAGCTGATAGTGAGGATTCAGACAAACACAATAAGACAACTGTGAAATAAGTGGCACATTATGTTTGAGTGAGTATCAGTTTCAATTAGTATTGCAAAATGTATTTTACCATTTTGACGAAAGCCAACACTGTTAAGTACCCACTTATCCTCCCAACCCACAATAGACGCTACGCTAGAAGTCATTCACCTTCCTGCAGCGGAAGCAAAGTGATGGCCGTGCTCAGACGTCCACTTCCCAGACTAACCAGGTGGGGGCGTTCTGCCTGGACTCTCAGGGACTTGCCAGTCTCGATCAGGTCTAAAGGAGTGCTCTGTCAAAAGAAAGAGAGTCTCAACACTCTGGAAGAGGACATATAGATTCTGATTATGTCTTGAACAGAATCATTACAATGAAAATTAGACATATATAATAAGATCTAAATATTGATATGTTCAAATAAGCTGTCCAGTGTATGTACTTGATTTAAAAAGTCACACTGTGAAGGAGACATTAGTTTTGAAACTATCGACAGGACATTTCACCACAGAGGTTATATGAGGTTCCTGCATTGATACTGTCGCTGTCACATGATCATTAATATCCACCAGCTACATTTAATGATCCTAAGAATACAGCCTCATGAACAAGCAGCCCAGATGGCTGGAGCTGGAGGAATAAACACGGTATGGTTTTAATGAACAGTTGTTTCATGCTAAGTCAGAAAAACTTGGTACAAAGGAACTGAGCATGGAAATAACTGGAGATTGTCATGCAACATGTGTGAGCTTTAAAAGATGCAGAGATAACTCATACCAGAGTATACAGAAAAAAAAAAGACTTTCATTCTTTTCAGCACTGACCACATTCATTTGATTTCTTTGGAAGCTGCTTACATATTAGGCTACATTCTTCAGGAAATCATTCATTTCTCAGTTTTGTTGAATAACAAGCTGCTTCGCCACAGATGGTACGATAGAAACAGTCGCAGTGGATTTGACCCGGCTCACCTGTAGGACCTGGTGCATCTGTCGCCCCTGCTCCACTTTATTCCTCCTCATGCGCTCCATGTCCGCCGGACTGTCAGGACTATCTGACACGTGAAGATCCTGCAGCACACACAGAATGAGAGATGGGATAGAGAGAGGAGCACGGGATGAATGGGAGCTCTGGGAATACTGCTACTACAGTTGCACTACAATGGGAACAGTGCTTTCCTTAGAAACCCTCCTGCCCCAGTTATAAGCCCATGTGACCAAACCATTATACTGGGTAATTGTTTCTCCAGAACAGGCCGAACATAGTGATCCGTCAAGAAAGCTGGCAGTGATTAATGCCTCAATTTAAAAGAGATTACTGTCTTATATGTTACAGAATGAACACAAGCAGGTATTTGACAAAAAAGCCAGATATTGTGTGTGTATCCTCACAGCAGCAGAAGGTGTGAGTGAGCTCTGCAGGTGCCTGACACACCAGGGGCTAGATCGCCACTTCCTCTGACCCTGATGAGTCACCGTGACTCACTCGCAGATCTTATAGTCTATACAAACACAAACACACAAACAGTGCACAGACCGATTGGATCCAGCTGTCTGCTCATTGCGCTCACATCAAACGAAAAGGGAAACAACAGATCAGCAAAGGAACCAGACGTGTCTGGAACAATCACAGACACATAAGCAGTCCAGATGACTGGCCTTATTTTCCTGCTAAAAGATGGTATCAACTCAGAGCAGCTGAGCATTCCAGGCAAAACTGAAGTCACCTACTATCCAGTGACTGTTTTGTCTACTTTTAGCCATTGGAAAAAATGAATTGTGTCATGTCCTGACATGTCATTCTCACAGATTTCCTCACTTTAACGTGACAATATAAGAAAACTAGTGCAGTGGCAGTTGTAAACCTGCCTGTTTGGAATGGCCTGTTCTCTTGTCCTGTGTTAATGTTCCTGAGCTACTTCAGAATTATTTCTTGTCCCTTGTCCTCCTCAAACAATTCTGCAATATTCTGTCACTTTTGCGTGCTGGACGTTGTGGGTAGAGCTTTTTATAAACAGTCGATGGTGCAGAGTGAAATTAGAAAACTTTGTGTTCATCCTACCTGGTGTATTTGCAAGTTAATTGTTATAGTCAACATTTTTCATAAAATGAAACTGAATTTGCTTTCTTACTATTTACCTGTGTAGCTTCTATATAAGTTTGAATGATTTACTTAACTGGTGTTATTTTTTCATACATTGCATGTTGGTTATTTTAGAGGTCTGTTATGCAATCGACCCAATCTTCTGACCCATGTTGTGGAATTAGTAGGTAGATATCCTAAATACAGTGGCACTGCAAGGTGTGGAGTTCGGGTTAGCTTTAGCACAGAGCATCTAAGATGCGACTGAATGGATGAACATGATTCTTTTTTTTAAAGTTTTTCACTTATTTGGTGTATTGATGTTTTGTCTGGTATCCAAAATCACAGCGGGCTTTGATTTTTCACCAGTCAGTCTGTTACGAAATGACCACATCAACTTGAGCTTATTCTGTTCAAGTTATCCTGACATCATCTCTGATAAGCTAAGATTCTTGAAAACAAGATAACCCCCAAAAAACCAACCTTGGCTGTCATGCTCCAAGTTTAGCCCAGTCTCTCTGAGACAACGGGGCGTTCAAGCTGCGTCTGATGTCACGCCAGAGAGGGCTGCCGGGAAGAAAACTATACATACATCTGACAATCACGTCCAGTGTGTGTGTGTGTGTGTGTGTGTGTGTGTGTGTGTGTGTGTGTGTGTGTGTGTGTGTGTGTGTGTGTGTGTGTGTGTGTGTGTGTGTGTGTGTGTGTGTGTGTGTGTGTGTGTGTGTGTGTGTGTGTGAGGACCCAGTGACATGGAGAACAGACCATCCCTCTGTTCAACGCTGCCTCTGGACCCCTCATGCCTCTGCTGTCAGCCCACTGGCTGTCAACACTGGCCCTCTTTCAGCCACGCACTCAGACACAGGCCCGGAGAGTGGGCAGGGTAATGTGCCTCTGTCTGACTGACTCACACACACACACACACACACACACACACACACACACACACACACAAACACACAAACACACACACACATGCTCCTGCTCCCACAAGCCTCAGTGATTGAACGTACACACCCAGGCTGGAGAATAGTTTTAATGCTCACAAGCGCAGGCCTTTCCACAGCAACCTGTCATTACAGGGGCAGTTATGCGCTTCAGAGTTGCCATGAGCTTCTGAAAATAGACACCGCCAGCCACACAGTCTGGGCTGCTACTTTTAAAGAGAAAGAACTTCTGCTGAGAAAGCAGACAAATCACAGGAAGTCACTAGAAAATTCACATTTAAAATGATTAATGAAATAGAAGAGAGCGCTGTTTGATCACGGGCAACACAACAGTAGAGAGAAAAACACACCAGCTGCTGCAAAACACACCCAGCACTTCCACTACTTCCCTGACAGACATGCAGCTCTTACCATTTCTCTGCTCTTACAGAATCCAGACAGCAGCTATAGATCCATGAGTTCATCTGATTCGATTATTCATCCACTGAGCGGCGTCCACATTATTGTTTATGTCATGCTCCCAGCTTTTTTCATTCACCCACTGAGTTCCTGTGCTATTTCCCTCCTCCCAACCCCTTCTCCTCCCCATCCCGGTGCAAAGTTACATCCCCAACAAAACCCGGCATTGGCACTGCCCTCCAGAATGAGTTCTTACTTCTGACTCCTTTTTTTTTTTTTTTTTTTTACTTCCTCTCTCATTTTGGCAAATAAACCCACAAGTATATCTGTTTACTCTAACACTGAACTTTAAACCGTTAAGAGAGACGTTGGGTCAGAGTTCAAATCACTCCCCAAAGATTTCCACTGATTGAAAGATCAGATGGACCACACCAGAGTATCACAGGAGGCTGGAGGCTGAGCCCTGCGCTGCTGTGACTCTCCTCAGTGTTGGCTATTGGTAAAGCAGGTGTTAACAGTCGGATCCAGAGAGGAAATAACATATGGTGTAGGAGTCGGAGATGGAAAAGACCTTGTGTCTTCTGACTTCCTGCTCCAAGCTTTCTCCCACTTATGCAACAAAATCTGGAAAGAGGGAATTTCCACTGTGGAAAACTGTTGAATTACAATTTGTGATAGTGTGACGAAGCACGTCGACTTACGATATGTCCACTGATACATCACTGATGATGGGATAGAGACATAACAATGTTCCAGAGGAAGTGAGTGAACACGTGAACTGTCTTTTTCTGACTTCCCATAGGAGCGCTTTGGCTTCAAGACAAGCGGAGAGAGGGAGAGAGTGGGAGCGAGAGTCCACTATTGATCTCTCGAGGCTTTTCCCATGGTCGGGGGCCAGAGAGGAGCGATGGAGGAAATGAAGCAGATGATGAGTCACTGAGGAAAATAAAAACAAACAGAGGCAGCTAAGTAACCAGATGGGCTTTAAGTAAAGTCTGTATCAAAGTTTGAATTCCTGAGTCATTCGGCCTTAGTGAAAGCTGAGAGGACGAAAAACTGCTGAATGTCCTTTAAATGGGGATTTTGAATGTAGATTGGTCATTATAGCAAATGTCAGCATCCACTGACTTGGGAATCATATGTCTTTATATTCTATTTGAGAAGCAGACATCTGTGATGTGCTGTTTTGTCTTATCTTGTATTGTCTTGTTTCTTCTTGTATAATTTGTTGTTGGTCCTTTGCTCTTGGAGTACAGATGCAAATTAGCTTGAATATATAATCTGGTATGATGCATCATATGGGGACATGTCACTTTTAAATCATTAAATAAAATTAAATAAATGAATGAGCAATGAGAACTTGTAAGTTACAGAAACAAAGACGCTTCAGCACAATGAGAGTTTCAATTAAGATGTGATGTAATATCAGCTAAAAATCATCCAGGCTATAAAAAGAAAGTTCTTATTTTGGGTTTTCTGCTGTTAAAACATATATCTTGAGAATATTTTACTGACATCTTAATTATGTAAACTGAATATTGTTTAACATAAATGTCTTTCTGCCGCTTGCTCTTCAATATTATGTCGTTATGTAACCTGGTCTTGGCTGTAAGTGTTGCCTGCACAGTGGGATGATGAGAAAAGTTCACCACTGTTGGAAGATTTGCCAGCTGCAGCGTCAGTGTTTGTATTTGTTGATCCCACCGGTGTGAGGATTTCTCACAGGTGTTGAAAAATGTGTCTGGTGAGAGGATGAGAGTTTTCAGCTTGTGTATACCCTGCAGTTGCATTCTAATATGAACTGTCTAAACTGTACTGTGGAGCAGATGTGTGCAGTTTCTGCAGCACATCTGGACATGACATGACAGTTGAAAGAATGCTAGATAGTAATAACAAGTGGTGTCTCACTCAGAGTCTTAGGAGACTTGAAAAAATGCCTAATTCATACACCTGAATGATGTGTGCTGAGGAAACAACTGTCAACCGACAGATATGTGCAATTTGCATTAAAGCCCTTTAAGCTGCTTGCTTGTTATGTTTTTTATCAAGTTTTAATGTTACATGTTTGTGTCTGTTGTTGTTTTGAAGAGCGACCTGCACCCATATCTGTGGAGAACCACATTTCACTCCCCTGTGTGCTGTTAAGTGTATTATAGAAGTGATAAATTAAGCTGCATCTGAACCTTTTTAGTTGCCTTTCTCCTCTTATGAATCCACGTGGACTTTCTCGCCCTGATCGCATCCTCTCAAGCCGGACTTCCTTTCAGGCCGGCCACAAATCCTGCCTCTTCCGCTGACACTGACAGACCAAAATATCACCTTTGCCCTGAACTTGACCTAAACTCAAACATAGCCATCCAAATGGTGGTGGCGCTTGTTGGTGTAGCTTGTTGACAAGCTGGGAGGAATGCTGCATGGGAGACTCAACCCAGGGCAAGACATACCCTCATCCTGAAGGTATGTCCTGCATGGGAGACTCAACCCAGGACAAGACATACCCTCATCCTGAAGGAGGAGTGATAAGAGATAGATTCACAGATGTGTTCCATTGACAACATGTGCAGCACAGACCAGATGGTTGCAGAGCACTGGGCTATAATATGTTTTTCAATCTTGAAAACAGAAAAGTGTTTTAATACAGCAATAAATGAACCGTTCGTGCACATAAATAGTCATTTGAATCATCTGATATTCTCTGCTTCATGTAACACCCACGTCCTTACATGTGGCAACAGTTATAATACAATACAACAAGAATATCAAAATAAGACTGGTCCTCAGATGAATCATAAATAATGAAAACCAACAACAGGAAGCTGCAGATATTCCCAAAACACTTTTCTTTGAGTCTCCCACCAAACATTTATCACTTTATTTCTTACAGCTGTCCCCTTTGTCTCTCATAAATTTATATGATCAAGAAAACACATTAGAAGAATAAAAACACATCAAATGAATGGACGGTTGTTATTTTCTAGTTAAAATATACTCACTCAGGCTCATGTGCACCTCAAACTCCTGTCAGGGGAAATACTTCATCAACCTGTAATTCCACCAAAGTGCATTATTAGACGCATGAGCCCCTGAGGCAGCCTGATCTCATACACACACATGAAAGTGTCCATTCACACAGCCTTAATCTCTCTCTCTCTCTCTCTCTCTCTCTCTCTCTCTCTCTCTCTCTCTCTCTGAAACCAGATGACGTCCACCTGCAGCTCCCACTGCTCTGTTGTAATAAAGTTATGACTGGAAGACGTTGATAAAGGAACAAAAACAATCGAAAAAGGAATGTAAACTCTCTCACACACGGTCCATAGTGAGGGAGAAGTAACTGGGTCATAATGGGCTGCAACCACCATCGTAACCTGCCACAATAACCCCCATTATCTCCTCCTCTCTCTCTCTCTCTCCCTGCAACGCACTCTCAGACCACGAAGCAAATATTTTAGTTTCTAATTACCCAGGCTGGCTCGGCACATCAGAGATGAGGTGTCATTATGGGAAAAGTCGCCCAGTCCTCTCCTTGAGGATGGAAATATACTGTAGTTTCTTCACTGCTCGTTGATCTCTTGAGTTCTTTTCAAAGTCAAACCATCCAGAGGATCCACACACATCTTTCCAACGGGTCCACCCCTCTTTCCGGCCCTCTCTCTCTCTCTCCACTTATAATTCCTTCTTTTTTCTTCCCCTTCATTTGAATCTACCCACGCTGTATCCCTGCATTGCTCTGTGAGAAAAGACAAAACGTGGAGAAAAGTGTCACCAGGATGAGATCACTTCATAACTCATTGAGGATTAGACAAAGTGCAAACATGAGTTTGCATTTTGAGGGAAGCACGAGAGACTTTTAAAAGCCATCAAGTCTACCTCTCTTTTTCCTGCACAGAATTGCAGAAACACACAAAATGTCCATAATCTGATAAAAACTGCACATCTTTTACTTGACTCTACCACTAACAGTGAGTGAGAAGAGCGACAGTGGTAAATTTAGAGCCTTTGACAGGCTGCCAGTCAGGAAATTATAGTGATCACAGCCAGTGGACACTCCGGTTTTTCCTCTCAGGCTGGAGTTTTTAGCCTGGCTGTTGGTGTTGGACACGTTGTCAGGGCCCGAGTAATTGGTTCAGCCTGTCCTGGGTTCGGTTCAGACTCAGTGCGTCATGCTGCTTTTCCCACTAATAAAACAGTGAAGAGCAGACAGAAATATCTGCGTGCTCTCCTCCTGTGGAAAGGTTATGGGCGAGTTTAGCTGCACATGTCTGGGATGTGATGAGGGAAAAAAGGGATCTGCACCACAGCTGAGTTAAAAAAATATGTCATCTTGTATAAATCCCACAAAGAGTTGTTAAGTAGGACTGTTGGAAGGTGTGGTGTCTGCTCGAGATTCCTTTTTTTTTAAAAAAAAGATGTTTTACTGTTTGTCATGACACTAAAGGAAACACACACACCACATGAACACTCATCACACACATCCTGCATTTTCAGATATGAAACAGCTGACACCTAGTG
Organism: Hippoglossus hippoglossus; assembly: GCF_009819705.1. NCBI lineage: Eukaryota > Metazoa > Chordata > Actinopteri > Pleuronectiformes > Pleuronectidae > Hippoglossus > Hippoglossus hippoglossus. The sequence goes on along the minus strand of NC_047164.1, from coordinate 14,488,766 downwards.
GCAAAGTCAATGAAGTGCACCTCCAACATCATGATTGCATCATTTGCCCTGCAACTCAGTGTGTAGTCTGATTAAAGTACTGCAGAGTTGTGTGGTAACCTGGGGAGCAGTGCTGACATGTGGTTTGTGTGGCCGACAGATGTTTTCTTCAGCAGAGGTTTTATTTGGTCAGAGGAGGTTTCGTGGTTTGTCCTGACCCTTGTTTAAATAGACCACACTCCTGTCAGACAGGATAAAATACAACACTAATATTGTTGTGATGGCTAAATATAAGTTATAGTCGTATGAAGACGATAGAAAATGTACAGTAATCTTACTGCACTACCAGAAATGACTTGATATACTGTTTTTATTGACTGCTCAATTTCTGGCACATTTGGATGATGGGATTTGTGATTTAAAGAGATTATTGAGGCTCAGCTAAATTATGCTCCTTCACAATGTGATGGATTTTGTACTATTGAGTTGTGTATTTGATCACATATCACTGTGCTCGCTCTGCTAAACTGGCTGCAGGCGTTTATCTGCGAAGGATCTCCGTCATGGTATTTGCATGTGCACAGAGGAAACTGGACTTGCTTGTGTTTTGTTCTTCTGAATTTGGATTTCAGTGATCGGATCTCAAGATGCGAACAGGACACGTTCAGACCTGTACTTAGTGCTGTCCAATAAGGTGATCAGATCACTCAGGGCAGAGGTTATGAATGAGGCCTTGAAGACGTTTTACATCTCATCCAAGAGCCGTATTCAGGTCTAACTGAGGAGAAGACCCTTTGACTCAGGGAACCTCAACGAGCTTCATGTTTAACATAACGACCTTCAACATGAGTAGCAATCAACAGAAGTTTGATACCGGAAGCCTCCCACTAGTCAGTGAGAACAGATGTGCATTTGTAAAACTGTTGAAGGCTGCAAATGTTTGTCTTCACGTGTAACAAGGAAACACCTGGAGCCTCAAGCATAAAGAGCCGTTAAACAGACTTTAACCACAGAGATGCACAAACACGCCAAGAAAGAAAACCCCTGAGATGCTGTGTCTCTCTTGCCGTGACTAAAACTTTACAGACTTTGTAGAAGCATAATTAGGGAGACATCAATTCATCATATTGGTAATTTCTGAAGCATGTAGGATGTGGTGCTTTTATTTTGTTCACTGATGTAAAAGGGTGAGGCAAGTATTTACACAGCACAGCCTCCAAATGACTACACTTCAGATTTAATTAATCTTTACCAGGTTAATCTAATAAACTAGGAAATGAGTCTGAATAAAGATTATAGACTACGCAGTAAATTGAAGCCCAAACGCTAGTGCCATCAGCTGGGCAGAATATGCATTAGTTAGTTTGCAATGTCATGTAGTGTAGGATTTGTTTGTCATTTATAAAATAAGACTTGAGGGATTTATACCCAACTTCCACCAAAATGCAGTCTTGCAGGAAGCACGTGAAGGACAGTTAGCTGGCTCTGTTGCAGAGTCAGGCCCATGGACCACCATGCATGCTGGGAAGTTAATTTTCACTGGACACGTGATGCCTGCTGAGAAGCATTGGTGCATGTGGCAGTAAGCAGATCTTACTTTTACTACAGCCTAACATATTTAAAAATCATAAAGTTGTGGTTTATATGTACATCAGCAAAACACCCAGCGGCTACAGACAGTAACCACACCTCCCCCTTTACTAGCAAGAAGTCTATCATCACAACGAGGGTAACAAGCAACTTGTATAAAAAGCGTTTATTAAATTAAAAAGTCATGCTAAAGAGGAACACAAGGACAGACTGCTCTTTAACGGAGGAGTGGGTGGCCCTTAAAAGGGCCTTTGGGCTGAGAGTTATTAGCCTGAGAGCTAATACTCCTGGGACTGAGAGGAGGCCTTCTTTCCCGCCTTGCCGGAGCTGGGTGCGGACTGTCCGGTCTTCTTGGGCAGCAGGACGGCCTGGATGTTGGGCAGGACGCCGCCCTGGGCGATGGTGACGCCGCCGAGCAGCTTGTTGAGCTCCTCGTCGTTGCGGACCGCCAGCTGCAGGTGACGGGGGATGATGCGGGACTTCTTGTTGTCTCTGGCGGCGTTTCCAGCCAGCTCCAGGATCTCAGCGGTGAGGTACTCCAGCACGGCCGCCAGGTACACGGGAGCCCCGGCGCCCACTCTCTCGGCGTAGTTGCCCTTGCGGAGGAGACGATGGACGCGGCCGACGGGGAACTGCAGACCGGCTCGGGAGCTGCGAGTCTTGGCCTTAGCGCGGGCCTTGGCTCCGGTTTTTCCTCTTCCAGACATATTGGTTAGTTCGCTTCTTTTTCTCTCAGTAAAAAATACTGCAACACACCAGTGTCAACCAGGATATAAACCCTTCTGTTAGTCCCGCCCTTCAACGCGATTGGTACTGAGGATGAAATTAGCCGTGTGTGATTGGCTGTCAGAGGTCAAAGGGAACAGGAAGTGGGCGAGTATTGGCGCGACTGTTCTTACTTTAAGCCAATCATGGTGGGTTTTACAGAAGAAAGGCGGGCGCTGTTCCTCCTGCGTGTTGTGATAGGGTCATGAAACAGCGGCTGAGACGGATGACCAATCCAACGTCTTCCCTCCAGCTTCAAAGTTTTAGGCGCGTTTAACTTGAGCAGTGAAAGTATAAAATAATATCTAAAAGTAGTGTGTCTATATATGAGATTAACAGATGTTGTAAATTAACATTTTAAAGAAGCTGGAAAAATCCATAACGCCTAAAATAAAAAAGAGCCACAAGTCAACGCGGGGTTCACAGATCAATTGAGCTTCAAAAATAATTTATTTGCAATAAATTAAACATTTCAAATATTACAACAGAAATTAAACACATCTTAAAATTTCCAGCAACTTCCTGTTCACATTCCAGCCACATATCATGTAGTGTGCCTTTAGTCAACGAAGTGGCTTTGTTCGTTTATTCAGCATTTTGAATTGGTTTTATTTTTGTAAAGCACATGGTATATGATCAGTAGAGTTCCTTTGACAGCGTTTGGCTCCACGTTTTCTCAATCCTTTTTAGCAGGTATTCTTTTATTGATACAAATAAACATGACAATTCAATTATTTAATTTGATCTCTGAATTAATGCAGATGATTAAAGTATTTCTCTTTTTCTCAGACTAATCACAATTTTTTTTTGGCTTATGAGGATGCAGTATATGTCATTATATCTCTTGTTGCTATAGCAATTTATTTTCTTGCCCTGAGTGGGTCCACTATACCCGTTACCTTGTCATTAACTCTGACAATCTTGTTGCTTGCGATGCCTTGGCAAAATGTCTCAAAATACTTCCCTGCAGTCGCTCATGTGAGACTCAAGTCTGTTTAAAAAGAAACACAATATGATAACAATCCTAAATCTTACAGACAGGATACGTTTTGTAAGGTTTAGATTATAATAAGGAGCCGATCACATGTGCAAATGTCACATAATATACCGTATGCAAACTTGTTCCACTGTAATGATAGTTATTGCAGAAGTAAAATGTCAATATGGAGCATGAAGTTTATAATGCGCTTAACTGCACATTTCACTTATTAGAGTCAACACTAGATACAAAGTGAGCAGGACTTGATCCTGTCTTTCTTCCTGACAGAATACCGTCTTGTGGAGAGAGTAGTGGAGAGAAGTTTCCAAAGCAAACTAAAATGCATTTATGAGCTTCACTTCAAATGAAATCCCACAGAAAGTACCTTTTTATAAAATATAAAGCACAATAAATATATGATCTTTTCTGCGTCTTATGTAAGATACAACATTTAACCACATCCTAAAACCAATTTATAAACAATCATGAATGGACATTACAGCTAATTTAAGACAGATTCTTGTTAACTCACTTAAAACTAGGTGATAAAATTACGTGTGCATGGAAAAACACATCAACGTCTCTATTTTACAGGATAATGCAAATATGACGAGTCATTTTCTGGGAGAATGGAATGAATAGCACTTGTTTGATGTGAACCACATAATAAATAAATGACATTTTATACAACCCAGGAAGGAGTGCAACCAATAATGTTATACTGGCCTTTTAGTTTAAGAGCTTCCACCATTGGTCACAATCAAACACTCTGGGCACACAGCGTTTCATTGTAGTTATTTCCTTCACTTCACTCAGCAGCGGATTTCTCCTTGAAAGAAATAGATAATCACATTTAAACCTCAGCGATGTGATTAAACAGGACTTCTGTTCTGAAGGTGCGATAGTTAGACTACAGAGGAAGGCCCTCCCAGAGGAATCCTCCTTTCAACATGTACAGGTGATAACCCTCCGGGGGCTTTCAACCTGACATAGTCTGGACTCGAGGTTTAGTTCTGACAGAACCAACAGAGGCTTTAAAACAATCCTGTTGAGTTAGGATGAGGCCATTGATAATCAGTTGTCCAGCTCGCTCGCTCCTCCGTTGGTGGCAGAGCCTTTGCCTTTTGATTTGCCTGATGAGCGGAAAGAGAAGCGCTTGATGATACGCCGAGAGAAGCTTCCGGACTTTTTACGGGAGATGGTTGCGGCAGCAGCAATGTTATTGCCCATGTTTGAGATGTCTTCATGGGATTGGCTGAGGCAGGATTCCTTCTCTCTATGTCTCCTGCGGAACAACATCTTTGTCCCGCTCTGCAGAAAGCCCACTGCAGGAAGCAGACAGACAGAAGGGACATTGTGACATTGATGAACAGCAACAACCAATGATTAACCAATGATTTCAAATTGAATTGATCACTTATCCATTCAACACCACTCTTGTCTGGTTGGAGTATGTATCAACATGGCCTCTAGAGGGCGGCAGCGTAACTTTAGAGTCAGTAGTTCTACCAGTAGCCCCTTTTAAACAGCCTGTTCAAAGTGGGGATGTTGCATAATGGGGGCAACGTTCTTCAGCCTTTATGGGGCAGCAGAGGAATTCACAGAGCCAGATTTATGCTTGTGAAAAAGGAAGGGGCCAGCATGATGGGACAGGGCGATACACTGACACCAAGCAGACATGCTGTTTAAAGTCCCACCCTGGAGCAGCATGATGCAGACTTAGTTCGATTCAGTAAAAACAAGCAAAAGGGGCAAAATGTGGGGGTCTCCTTAAATGCAAGAGATCTGTATAAAAGTGGCTAGTGATTGCTCAATTGAAGTTCTGAATGTAAATCTGATGCATTTGACCTTTTTAATAAAATAACAGCTTTAATATGTTTTACAATAACGAGAAGGGGCAATATGCTAAAACTCAGCAAATATAACTTAAAGTTTACCATTAGTGTAAGACATTGTTGAACAGCTTCAGTAGAAATGAAATCAACACCTCAGATGATTTTATTCCACAGACCAAACTGCACGTCTTACCTTTGTGGTCTTTGAGGCTGCGGGTTTCCAAGGCACCAGCGGAACCAGTATCTGATTCCACATCGTCCACAGACGGACGCTCCGACACGTCGGAGGGTGTAGTTTCATCTGGGTCCTGGTGTTGCCCCGCCCCAAAGTGGTTGCCGTGCATGGCTGCATCCATGGCTGCAGCGTAGCCACTTGATAATGCACAGGCGTCCTCTGAGAGTGGAACCTGACGGGTGTTAGATACTGAATCAATTTACATCCTCTCAAAAATCTTATCTCAGTTGATCAAGGGATTAGACAGGACAGAGGAGGAATAAGTTAAGTTTGTAAATTCTTATTAGACACTTAACCTAAAAATGCTGCTCAAAACACTTTATCTGTTTACCATAGTTTTAAAATACACACTTAATCACCAACATTTTGAACATCACGACACCTGCAAATGTCAGGTTTCAAGTCTAGCCTCTTACACTTGATATATTACTGCAGGATTTCAGGCAAAATTGAGGTCAGAGGCCTGATGCTCCTCTAATGTGGTCCTACAGGGGGCTGCGACTGTGGACTAAATTTAGATCAAACTCAATTTGCCTGGTTCCATGTCTCTGTATTTTAGAATCCTTCTAATTATGTTATGTTGGTGAATGATTCCTGTACTATAAGTGAAGTTTGGTTAAAACAAAACCAAGTTGAAATATTATTCTAATTAATAAATGTAGCTTTGCAGGCAACTTGTATCCTACTGATAAGTGAACAAATACTGAAAATTACATTTTCACATCAAAATAATTGCACTTAATTAAACACACATTTGTTTTACCACTGGCAAGACAAATTCCACAAGCCACTGCCTTTGACACAGTTTCCATTCTCTGACCTTTGACACGCCCGAGATGATCAGCGTGCTCCTTTTTGTCGGTGTCTTCCTAGCTACTTTGGAGGCCGACTCCGTCAGCTGGCGAATGGCCGTATCTGCAACAGGATCCAGGCCATTAGAGAGGCGGCTGCTCTCTACGCAACAAAAAACGGAAAAATATGTAAATCAGCACTATACCAGAAAACTGCGAATTTGCTGTTTTTCAAAATGTACCTTCAGATTAATTCATTTTTTTGCAGTGTGATTTGAAAATGTATGGTTTATTAGAAATACATACAAAAAGAATTGTATGAAAGTAAAACATTAGTATTTTAATGTCTAAGAGATCATGTACATTAAATTAGTGTAGACCTTTTGTGCTTTGCGATGTAAAAGCATGTATTTTCCATTTTGTAAACCTGTTGTTAAAGTTGAAGGTTTTTGAACTGGAGAACCTGCATACACTTTGTGATGCATACTGTAAAGTGCCATTCTCTCGTCTCATGTTACACTGCAGCTTCTTGCTTATCCAACTTTGCATCTGTCATGTAAAACCATGTCTGGCCTTTCAGTCCGACTCACTGCTCGGGTTGGGGGTGGTGCTGCCATCAGACAGGATGGTGGGTTTCTTCTCAGTCACCTCCACTTTGGATGGGGATCGCAGAGGGGAATCACCTGAAAGGCGTCAACATTTTTTCATGCCATTGTTAATATGATCACAATATTTGATCCCTTATTATGCAGCTACCCTGAAGCAATGTATTACTTCTCTCAGTAAACCAACCTGGACTGCGTTCCACTTTTAGTCGGGACTGAACGGTCGTGACAGTGGTGATGATGGTTCCATCTGGCATGATGGTTCGGTCCACGTCGACTTTCTTGGTCGGGGTGAGCGAGGAACGAAGTGGCAAAGCATTGTGGGTGCTGCGCGGCTCCTCTGTTTCCACATACAGCAGCTGGTGGAGTTGAGAAACAGTTAGATTCTACAACATTTTATTAGGCTTTTACATATTTCATTTCACCAATAAAATGTGTAGAGTGGGTGGGCAATTCATCAAACAAGAGGGCACTGTATTTACGAGGTAGGTGCATTATTTAAACTGACATTTGGATCTGCAGGGACAATATTGGATGACCTATCAGTGGGTACAACAGGTTGCTAGAGGAGATGTTATCTTGTCTCCTGTAGGTTATTTTTTCCTCTTTGGTTAGAGAACCACAGGTATTTTACGGTCATTGAAACAAAAGCAGATCTCCGCAAGACGTAAAGAAGGCATCAAACTGGCTGTGAAAAGGCCAGAAGAGATCTTTGACAACTATTTCAAACATGGCAATGGACTGTTTCAGCGTTGCCTCTCCTTTTGTCTCGTTTAAGGTTGGTTGATGTTCGATGACAAACTGAGATGTAGCTGTACACTTTAAATCCTTGCACTTATATATTGCACTTGTAGTTTGGCTTTTTTGAAGCTAATTATATGGTTCTTGCTGTTCTGGGTTTGTACCCTCATGGTGGAATGCACTTATTGTAAGTCGCTTTGGATAAAAGCGTCAGCTAAATGATATGTAATGGAGTGTAAATGTCTTTGCAGCGGTTTTCTATCATTTTGTAGAAATATTTTATATCTTGCCACTCACTTCTGCGGTGATAGTAGTGTGTGGTGCCAAGCCGAGGCCGGGGCTTATTGACAGCGTGTGTTGTCCACTGAGAACTTTGCAGCGGAGATCCAAGGTGATGGAGGCGTGACCCGGCAGGAATTCTACCCAACAAAAAGACATATTTGTAGAAACAGCATGAAAGCCTTTGAAATATACTGGAGCTCTCGAGTCGGCACAGGAGAATCTCCTGAAATTTTATACATCCTAAAACGCTGACAAAGAACATTACCATGAGCCTGCAAGCAGAGCATTTTAAGCGAATAGTGATTTTTGCTTAGCCAATCTAAACGTTCCTGCTGATCAGGTTTCTGAACAGCCAATAGTGAATTGATGTTGAGTAATGCCTTACGTTCCCTCTTGCCATTCCGCTCCAGAAGTCTGACTCTCAGCTCTTTGGTGTCTGGGCTCAGCTCCCTTTAACACACAGAACGCAGCTGTCTGAGATTTAAAGTAAAACTCCACAACACAAAAATAAATAACTGCTTCATTTTGGCATGACTGTACACAATGAAACATTAACAGCAGTTTGATGTCACAGATGCCTTCGTACAGAGTCATTTCTTCACTCCAATCCAGTGGCGTGTTGGGGTTGCCGGGCACAGGCAGGAAGCGGGTCGCCCTCTCTGTGGAGGGTGGATCCAAACTCAGGACACAGCATAGCTCCTCTGATGTTGACCACTGACCTGCAGACACACAGCAACACAGTGAGTCGCCATTGAAAATCAGCGGGACGCTGGACGGAAATGATCTGAGGCCAATGGAAAATATCTGACCTTTACTTAAGGTCGCTCGGAGCTGCCGGAGCTGCAGTCGCCGCACCAAGACACTCTGGGAGTTCAATCCCACTGACAGGAGGTCCATGGGGGCCTGGGGGCGTTCAGAAAATGGGTGCAGATCTTAATAACATAACAAGTTCAAATATAGGATTTGTGGTACAGCATCCAATTGTAGAAATTTATGTCAGAAAACAATTAGTTTGTCTTTCTCACCGAAGGACTGGAAGCACAGGTCTTGAGGTTGAGGACCATGGCTGGCTGAGTGTTGAACAGAGTGTCCTCTATCAGTCCCTTAATCATGCTAAGGTCCACTTCACCCTCTGTCCCCTGAGAAGAAAAAAGTAGTAACTGATCACTCTCCAATAATTAACCAGTGTGTGTAAACCATTCAACTGAAACAAGCTGAGGCTTTGAATGCATTTTTTATGTCTGATGTCACTTTAACTTCTAATAATATCCAAGAGGAACAAATCAAATGTGATTATTTGCTGTTGCTTTAATCTAAAAAGTTAGTTTTTCAAAAAGCCTTGCGCCCTTGGGCCAGTCACAACATTTCCCAATAACTGCACTTGGCATGATTAGAAAAAAAATGAGAAAAATTTACATTTCAGATCTAATAGTATCCAGGAGATCTGTCTTCAGTAATGACACCAAATGCAGTTTTTTCTTTATTTACTTTGTTGCCATCTCAAGCAAAAAGACAATGGCATGAACATTTATGTTACACCATTAAGGAACGGCATTTCCTTCATGACTCATGATGAGTTTAACAGGGGAGAAAGTGACTCATATGCAAAACATTACATGATGACTGAGATTTATGAAGAGACTTTGACTGAAAGCGTGAGTGCAGCCTCAGAAAGCTTTGCATAATGTGTATTTCCTTATTTTTGGACATATGAAACCTTCCAATATGTAAAGAGGGTAGTGGTTCTAATAGCACATGTTCTCACTTGTCTCTGCAGCTTGCGCGGAGACACGCTCAGAGAAAATGACGGCTGCTTGGTGAGAGTCCAGGATATCAGCAGACCCTCGTCCTCCACCTCCTCCAGACACACCACCACCTGATGGAGACAGAAGGGGGGAACGAGGTTGGAAAACACATTAAACTCTACAATAACTACAATATTTCACTTTCGTCACATTAAGCAGAAAAGCAGTAGATGATACATAACATTTAGTGGATACTTTATCAGAATCAGAAATACTTTATTGATCCCTGGAGCGATATTGGGTAAATTGGTTTATTTTCTGACAGTGCTGTATGCTAAAGGGAGGGAAATGCACATGGAAAATCATTTCTAACATGAATCACTTCTTCAGTGACATAAGTGAGAAAAACAAACCTCACCAAGACAGGAAGCGACCTGATTTATGGGAAACAAGTTCTTAGCTCTGTTGAATACTGTTGCAGCCACACAATAACTAGAATAACACTAAGCTTATTCAAGTTCACTCGTTTAACAACAGTGACTGTGATGGCAGGAAAGAATTTAATGTGATTTTGTTTTTGTGTAAATGTACACATTTGAATAACAATGCAAATGTTGCTCTGACTTTTTTATTGGTGTCAGAGGCCTGCCCTCAAATGTGCAAAGTTCAAGAAAAACTCCAGTGGGTGTGTTTTTGTACCTTTGTCATCATAGGTGCGATGCTGATCTGATACGTGTCCATGGAAACGGCAGCAGGTGACTGCTGGGTGACCGTCACGGGAAATGTCACAGTGTCCACCCAACAGTTACAGTGTAAAACCTGTGAAACAAAGCACGCTACTGAAACGGGGGGGAATTATTCAAGGTTGTTATTAACAGTGCTGCATCATAACGTCTCTAAAATTAAAATTCACCCGTGTTCATCTTAATCTCACACAATTTTGTCCCCGGATTTTTTTTTTGTCATCCATTGTTCCAATTAAAATTCACTGGGTCACTGACTAAAGATGTTAATCCCTGTGTTTATTGAACATGGACCATGGCATGAACTCACCATTCTGTATGTAGACTGGTCTGTGCAGGTCACACTATCTATTGCAGAGGCAGCCGTTAGCTGTGGTGTGCTGTCAAAAGTGATCTGGATGGAACTCTGGGAGAAACAGAGGAAGAGAACAAATGTCCTGAATATTACATAATGGATGGAGCAGAGGAACTTGGGGATGCTGTAAAATGTATATTCAAATGCAAATTAACTGAGGATTTCATGAATTTTAATCTTGTTTGGCATCAACCGTCAAAAAACAAGTAATTGGTAATCACTTGCATAAAATACTTATGGTATATTCACAATCGCATACCATGAATCCTTAAAGACTCCTTTTTGGGTGCCATAATAATTATTGTGTTTACAATGCATAGCAAAGTACAAATGTGATTTTAAGCCAAGGCAGCTCTGTGGATTTGTGCGCTCAGATGAAAAGTGCCTGAAGATGCTGGCAATAAAATTACAACATATGTTTTGCCCAAGGGTTGTAACATTCAAGTTAATCTGAGTTTTTGTGATAATCCAGAAATTGTAATTCGCCTTTCATCAAACTGCAGCCTGCTCTGACCTGCATCAGTCAATGCTTAAGTCACATTACAGCACCCCTAACAAGACTGTGTGTGTGTGTGTGTGTGTGTGTGTGTGTGTGTGTGTGTGTGTGTGTGTGTGTGTGTGTGTGTGTGTGTGTGTGTGTGTGTGTGTGTGTGTGTGTGTGTGTGTGTGTGTGTGTGCGCAACCTACGGAGTGGGCATTTTGGGAAAGTGAGGACCTTTTGGCCGGTCCTCACTTTGTGACCACGCTTTAGCTGACTGTTTGGGGGTTAAGACTTTGTTTTAGGGATATTTTTAGAATCAGGTTTAGGTTAGGTTTAGGGTTAGGCATTTAGTTTGGATGGTTAGGGTAAGGGTCCACGGAATGCATAATGCCAATGAGTGTCCTCACTAAGACAGCTGTACAAACGTGTGTGTGCGTGTGCCAGAGTGCCAGAGAATCTGTTACACTGGATGGCTTTCACTGGCTCAGGAGATACAAGTGAGAGAAAACAAATCCCCTATTGTCAGGACATATGTTCCTCTAGGTCCAAGTCCAAGCTCTATCAAACACAACAGAGAAGGCAGGGCAGAGGTGAGAGGATGATGTAACAAAGTTTATGGTGTGTGTCCATGTTTGTGTGTGTGTGTGTGTGTCAGTGTTCCGGCCAAAAGGGCAGGAAGCTGAGCCAACTGCGATGCCGCAAGCTTGCGTAGATTCCCTGGACCAACACTGCAGTCACATGACTTCACCATACAACCGGCTGTGTTTTCGCTCTTGTTGGCTGGAGTCTCTAAACCTACTCAGTCACCCAACCGTTCATTACACCCACCGTAGTGCAAAACAAATATGCTGTGATGTATTTCATATTGTGAGGCTTTAGAATAACACATTAACCACAGGGTTGTCATCACCTGCAGTTAAACACAACTGCCACATTTGTAAATAGGCATTAATAGAGTGAAAAAAACATTTTACCCAAGTTGATTTGTTTTTAGGTCCATTCATCCAACAACAAATTTGTGTGATGAGAAGAAAATTGTTTAGTATTTTTCTAGATGATTCTTTTTGGTGTTTTACCCTCATGCAACAGGTTGGAGTTTAGATATATGAAAATATGAGCGGAGAGAGTGGGGCTGTGCATGCATTTATGGGCCCTGGTCCCAGAATCAAACTGAGGACTTAGATTATAGAGTGTTAGATTATGACCTCCAACCCAAGGAGATTATGTTTTCAACCCTGTATGTTGGTTTATTTGTTTTGGTTGTTTTGGTTGTGTGTTTTTTGTTAGCAGGATTACACAACAACTACAGCACAAATTTCCATGAAATTTGGTAGAAGGATGGGACAAGAGAGCACCCATTAGATTTTGGCATGGATCTGGGCAAATGGGCGGATCCAGGATTTGTTTTTTTTCACTTTGGGCCTTGCTTGGCAATGCACTACACTAAGTACCATTCTAGTATGGTAAGTCTTAACTTCTAGACCATCAGATGCCTCCTAGTAAAAATTCCTCGATTTAAAAACAAGTTATAGATTTGTGTTTTTATATCAAAAAAGCTAATCAAACTGACAATTTAGGGATATGCAGCAGCACATACTTGCCAAGATATGTCGGTCAAAGTCTTGCATTCCTGAGAGGGTTGTCATATTCTCAGTATGTTGTTGTTTCTGCCATGGGGTGCTGATATTTTTTGAGTTTACCAAAATGCTCATTTAACATTTTGAAGCCTGTATGCTTGGAACTTTGGCTATAATGGCCTTCATCCAGTATTTAGGTGAAGTGTGGCCTGAAAAGAATCCACTGAAGTAAAAATTTCCAAGAATATTTTGGGTAAAGCAATATCCAAAAAGTCTTAATTGTATTGTTTTATATTTGTGCAAAGGGAGTTTTACATCATTGGCTTCACAGGTAGCCATCTGGTGCACTGTGGTGCTGTTTATCCTACTGGTAATGGCTCCAAGCTCGTTTTGTCATGGAGAGGCAAATGCTTGCAGCATAACCACAGATTTGTCCTTGTGAACAATCACTGCTTAACTGAGTGTGTATGTGCAGGGTATTTGTGGAAAGAGACCGTTCCTGAGGACATTCATGGTGTCACTTCAGGTTTGTCAGCGTCGCCGCCTTTGGGTCTGACTGGCTGATCGCCTCTGAAAGCATGTGGGTCAACCAGAAATACACTCCCACCCCCTGTGGCTGTAGTTGACCCTCAGCCTCCCCTCCTGTGTGTATCTGAGGTTCAGATGACGGCAGTGTTTAAATATTGTGGTGGAAAAGAATTAATAATAAGAATAAACATGGTTATTATTACTTGTTGTCAAAATATTAGCAGTGCCATTGTGACAATGTTAGTATGCTGTCAGCATTAACGCCATACTTGCTATTATTATTACATGCTATACATCAGAATATTAGCGGTGCCATTTTGAACATGTTAGCATGCTGCTGTTGGTAGAATTAGCCTCACACTAGCTAGCATAATTTGAAATCGATAAAACCGTGCACACAGACTTTGGAGGCCATGTGAATGTCAGTTTATTTTACAGCACAGTGTCCTGTACTACTCTTCATGAGCTATAGCCCATACCTGAAACTGCTAAATGATAATCTATCAAATGCAGTTCATCATAATAAGTTGGAACAAAACAGTAGAGTCTCCCATTGTAAGCTTTTATCATCTACCTTTACTTCACACTGTATTCTAAGGTAGTGTGTATCAACGCACTGCATTATGTATGTGTAAATCATAATTGCTGAGTAAAAGGAGCAGCCTTGAAGATTTAATAATGCAGTTAATTTTTTCTGCTGCCGTTTAAAAGCGTGGCAATTTGAAAGCAGCGACTGGGGGATAAAAAGAAGAGTTTCCTGTGCTATCATAGCAAATGAGTGCTGGGTGCTGAAAATCCCCGGTCTTTCGGAGGGAATCTACTTGAGCATAATGACGGAGCATTAATCATCTACCAGCAGCAGCTCGCAGTCAGTCAGAGAGGGAAGACATGAGCTGTGGCCTCATGCTAAACACCAGGTTCTTTATAAATGCAGATCTTGAATGGACAGGGAACTTCCTTCCCTGCAGGCCCTCTCATATTCTCTATTACGCCTCCTTCACTCACTGAGCCCAGTGACGGTGGCTCGACATCATGTGTCAGCTGCAGATGCACACACAGTCTGATGATGCTGTCATGATCCGAAGGTATGAGCAAGGTCAACAAGTCCGGGGCCTTCAAGCCTTCACTTGAACTCATCCAGCCAGAGGCATCCAAATAGCTCCATATCAAGTTCACTCTGCCATTATTGTGAGAGGCTCCTGCAGTGATACTTTAGCAGACAGACATTTTCTCGACATAAACAACTGAGTCATGGAACAAGCTGCATCATGGGATACTGTCCAAAGGTGCAGCAGGGAGTCCACGAAATCAGATGTGCTGTTGTGCTGCTGCACAGATTAACTCCATACATCTATTCATATTCATACAGCTAAATTCTTATCACACATGCACACTCACAGTTGTAATGTTAATTTAAGTGTTTGAGGGCATACTTGTAAATGTAGTGAGAATGGTATCTCCAAGGAAATCAACGTTTAATAGGCACTTGAACCCATCTGGGTGCCTGTGGGAGTGTTGGTCTTAAAATGAGGTGTCGTCAGATGCATTGTTGGTACATTACTGTCTTGAGGCAGCGGAGAGCAAATGCAATATTGACCAAGAAAAACCTGCTCTGGAGTATTTCACTGTTATTTTAAGGGCAGATTGTTAAAATAGTAAAATGCGCTGGTGACTGAGACACAATGACAATTTGTTGTTCACGAGGAAAATCCAGGTCATGAAAGGGATATCACGTCTCACAATGATCTTATGAGCAACAAAGTACTGAAGACAATCATGTGATAAGGCAGACTACCAGGTTACACCTTAGCTCCTTTCAAACAGCATATGTCATATAAGAGAAAATAATCCATGTAATATGTCACAGCAAACTCCTTAGCTTAGAAGACTTTTGCCCGTATTTATATATACTGGATTTAATTTGTAATATAATTTTATTTCGTTTTTTATTTACTACGTATTACTGTTTATTAGTTGTATCCTTTTGTGAAGCATTTTGCAACATTATTATTAAGGTGCTGCACAAATAAAGCTCATTATTATCATTATTATTATTAGGTATACAATCAGGCCTTCAACAAATATTTTCCTATGTTCACCAATAATCAATCTTTCCTTATTAAACTAGGAATTTGAGTCAAGCTGCACCAGATATCATAGATATCAGTTTCCTAAATGTGTCAAATTTGTTGTCATTACAATCCATGAGTATTCTCTGAGAAAACAGTGAAAATGTTGCAAAATGCAATTTTCGCACGATGTTAAGATGAAAAAGTGAAAAAAACAATCCTGCATCCGTCCTCTAATCCGCACCAAAATTTAATGGGTTCTTTCCTGACCCATACCACATCCTTCCCGAGAAATTCACGGTAATCCGTTCAGCTGTTTTTGTGTAATCGTGCTTAAAAAACAAACATGCCAACCAACCAACAACTAGACAGGGATGAAAACAAAACCTCCTTGTCATCTGTTGTTTTGTCAATAAAATGTGTGAAAATAAAACAGCTGGAAAAGCCCACCATCATTTCTAAAGAGGTAGGTGGATCATATTTGAAATAACTTGTTTGGTCCAGAGAACAGTTCACAACCTGATAAGATATTTAGTTTGTCACGATTATTCAAAATAAAGAAAAACAGCATAAAGATTTGAGAAGTTGGAATGAAGCAGATTTAGCCATTTTTGCCAGGAAATCATTCTAAATACCAACTGATAAGATAAATAGTTTCCAAATAACTTTCTTTCGACTGACCAATCAAATTAATGAAGGATAGAAATGGATATTTGCAGTTTTTGCACAGATTTTGGAATCTGATTTCCTGTTACACTGGTTTAATAGTTGTCTTTATCATGATGGGTTTCATAGTGTTTCTCTGTTGCCTGGGCAAATACAGTGGAGCCTGCAGGGCAAAGGGTTTGCTGAACCCTGTTTGATGAGCATTGCAGGCTCATTCAACTTGCCTTTTCTTTGGATAAATTTCATCATAATTATTTAAAGACCTCTGTCAGCATCTCTCTTAAATGCCGGAAAAGTACTTAGGTTAATGCTATAAAGGATTTGCGTGCTAATCCCCACATGATGACACCGAAGCCGTATCTTCATCGCGCCGCGCTCCTCCAGGGAAGCTCATGTTTTGTCCGATGCAGAAACATAATCATGAAATGCAACTTAGAGGCGAGTGTGAGCATAGTCTGGGCAGTCGCTCTAGTCGTGTCTGTTTTCCAAGTGGCCACAGCAACATGCCTGGCAGGTGGCAGGTGCTTCGTAAGCAGCAAAGAATGCAAAGTGACTCGCTTGCGGGCATTTGTTTTCTTGCCATATTTTGACAAAGCAGCAGGTATTTCCAGTCATGTTTGGAGGGAGGAAGTGAAAAACCAGAATATAAAGGGAACAACAACTTACTGGGCCACCAATTACTTTCACATTTAGTGCATGCGATGTTGAAAGGACCAAGCATGTGACCTTGAAGGGCAATGTCATCAATCACCAGGCCTTGCCAGTGCCTAGATTAAGTCCTCCACAGGTATATCTATTCAACAAGACATGCAAGACAAGAGTGTAACGTGAAAAGTTTCATTAACAAACCCATTAGTGATTTGCATGCGCCCCAGACACATTTAGCAAAACAGATTGCTGCGCACACAGACAATGACAAGCAGATATTTCACTGTGATGAGTGAGCTCGGGAAGCTTTGGCTCACATTCACAAACTAAACACAGGGACAGACCAACATGGACAGCTATGCTATAAAAGACTGTTTTCTACTTAGTTTTTTCAGCATTACAACTACTTTTATGTTATTCTCCTGGGCTTTTTTAAAGCACTTCACAAGACAAGGTCAAACTGTCATTATATATGAAACAAAACACAGAGACTAAACCTTCAGAGAATGATGTTTGTAAAACACACAACCCTGTCTTCTCTCGATGAAGGTTAACTCCAATGATGTGCTGGTTTTGTTTAGACAACTGAGAACCACAATGGTCCCAATGGATCAACTAATTAGGCCCCTAGACTGTATACAGAGATGGATGACGTGTCTTCACCTCCTCCCACTATCCAGAAATGAAGCCAAAATATCCCGGGTTAGATTGCTGCCATCATGTGCCGATTTGGAACCAGAATCTGCGAAATAGTAATTAAAGGATGGAGCCATGGAAGCTGCTGTCAATTATGATGCTTCAGCCCATTTTTATAGAATTTAAAAAGTAATTAAAACAAAACATATGGGAAAACAACCACACTTGAATAAACATCTGTGAGATAAGAACTACCTAAAATGACAGAAACCATCTTTAAGTATTTGATGTGTGTTTTGACTTTTTAATTTGACTTAATTTAATTTTTTAAATGTCCTATCTTCTAACATGGAGGAGGCGGGATTTATGACCTATACGGCAGCCAGCCACCAGGGGGACAATCGAGTCACTTTGGCTTCACGTTTGGGGAGCAGACATGTCATCCATCTGCATATACAGTCTATGATTAAGCCACTGTAGGAAAATCAAACTGACACACACACCATTTACCTCCATGTAATAAAGAGAGGCAGTTCCACAGAACCACTGAGACCTGAGTACACAGAGAACATGCAAACAGATCCTTAGAGCATGAAGGAATCACATGAACATGAAGCGAGTGCAGTCTTCAAAGCTCTGCGCTCTTTGTGTACTTGTATGATGTTAGAGAATATACAGCAGACCTTTGGGTGTCCTCATATACACCACTGTCCTTTTCATATTCAGTTAACCCCCGAAGAGCAACACAACGTTTAGATTGTTTGATAAGTACTGTTGATTGATTGGGTGAACTGAGATCATGAATTGGTGAGCAAGTTACACATCTATCAACTAATTCCAGAAATCTCTGTCTGTCTGTGCCTCTTACATCTCTTATATCATGTGTATTGTTAAGTGCCCAACGAAGTGCAGTGCGGGATTTGGTGCACGTGATACGTTCAGTATTAATAAACTTTGAACAAACCCAGCACTCTGCAAGTCGCTGCTGGGACTCAACGTCAACATGAGTGATGTTGCTGATCACAACAACAGCGTGTTCACAACAATGGCTGCGTCTACGACAATGGCAACTACAACGGATTCTCCAGTTCAGGGTTCTGCAAGCTTCACCAAACTTTGAAAGCAGGTTACTTTTACAGTTTAAGAAAAAGAACTGCAAGCAGCATCACCACAGGCCAAACAAACAGGCAGGTTTAGAACGGGCACTACCCTGGTCTTTCTAATTTGGGCGCTAAAACAATGAGCCATTAATTCCAAGTTGGCTTTCAGTGTTTCTCTGGTTAGGTACTCATTGTTATTTGTCTGACTTTTAGCAGGATACGAAACTACTCAACTGATTTTATTGAAACTTGGTGGGAGGGTGGGGTGTTGGCCAAATAAGAACTCATTAACTTTAGGGGTGGATCCAGGATTTTTGTTCTCACTTTCTTTTACGCTGCAAAATCAGACGTTTTATTGTGAAATTCTCAAGAAATAGTGAAGAGATCTTGATGAAAATACTGACTGATAGTTTGCATTGAATATCCCTTGTACGTTCGCTGGTCTTTTGCACTAGTTAAGTTGGCAACCATCAGTAGATGCTAGCATATCTTCAGTTGTGTACCTTGGCATCAACAGGTTTTACAATCTTTTTATTACAAGACACCCTCTGCCAGGGCAGGCCGAGGTGTATGTCCCTAACATCATGGGGCCAAAGTGTTAACTTGAACATTTGAGGGGACGATTTCAATCTGCCAAGGTGAGCTGACCCCTAGAAATCCGAAACGATTGATGTGGATTGATGCCTTTAAACTCCCGGCCAACTCAAGTCTAACTCAGCCCACACACACACATACAGTTTTCATGTGGGGGCAGAGGATCCATCTCCTCTTGCAGTGCGCATTTAAACCTCTGGCTGGGTGGCAGACAATGATTCAAACACATCAAAGTGACAATTTTAAAGGCGAAAGACCTTTCAAATGTACGCTAAGCCTTTAAGACGTGTCTGACACTGACCACACTGAATCGGTGTTGTACCTTTGCTTTAATACTGCGGGTGAAGGTTATGAGCAGTAACAAAGGTGAGTCAACTATTCTTTTGTCGCCTCTTCCCACTGTGATCAAACGCAGCCATTTCCCCCACAGGCCTGGGTATCAGACTATTTTTAGGAGGTGTGGGTGTTCATACTGTAGCTACGCTCACTGGTCCTGCCTCTCCGCTCTTATCTGCATTGATTCAGAGCTGTTACGCAAGTCTCTGCCCCCCATCCTCTTACCGATTAGAGACACTCAAGCTCCCACACCTCCACCTCCCTGCCTACACACACGTCCACACATGGGCTCACCAACTGCCTTTGCTTTAACTATTTATGCTCCTGCTTAGTGGTAGTAACCCAAGGCATGCTCTTCCACACACTGCCACCAGCAGCTCCCCATTCCTCCTGTTCACCACTAAAAGATCTTAACTGGTCCAACTCACCCCATGCCTGCAGGCCTGCTCATTCAGAGCTTTGACCCAGGTCCTCTGCCAGTGCTCCCTGAAGGACTTGAAGGAGAACAGGGAGGTAAACAAGCCTTTGACCCCGGCCTCAGCTGCGGCTCCTCCATCCCGGCCCGGGCGGAGCTTCCTTAGGAAGCCCCACACACCCCCGCCCGGGCTGTGGTGGGGCAGCGTGAAGCAGAGCGGCTGCCGGGCCGGTGCTCCCCTGTCCGACCCAGCGGTCTTCCTCGCTCTCCAGAGCCGCAGTGCGCTCTGCAAGTACTGGAGCAGCCATGTCAGCACGATGAGCAAGGAGGCCAGAAAGAGAGCCACCAGACACAGCCAGGCGAACTCCTGCAGCTCCATCACTGCCTCCCTCTCATGTCAGCAGGTCCGGGTGGAAATATCAGGAGGTGTCAGTCAGAGCAGCTCAGCTCCCTTCAGCCTGTGAGATGGCAGTAAACACACACTCAGCCCTCCTCATCCAAACGGTATAGACATGTTATAACTGAGGAATAACACTGAATGCACATGTATGATGCATGTCAGCTGCTTGACTTTCAGTTGTTTGTTATGGGTCACGTTAAACACGGATAATGCGCGTGTGAAGCAGAAGCCCACGCACTGAAAGATGCGTAAACGTTACCCACACATCTCGGATATTTTGGACCATGCGTTAGTAGAGAGGACGATGCGCAGCCGGTTAATGGATGGAACTCAGATGATGAAGCAGGAAACCTACCGTGTCACTCACACGCTCCGGGCTGCGGGCTGCTGGGGATCGAACGCACGGCATCGTCAACGTGAAGCTGGATTCTTTGCGATGTGCAACGGTGCCAAGAACAAACACACTCGTCCCATCGTCAGTGTTCTCAGCGCTGTTTGTACTGATGTTACTCCAATGTCACCTTTCGATATTGAAACGACCCCTCTGCTCTCTGAGGCTGCAGAGGCTCCACTACGTCCGCTGTTCGAACCCGCCTGCCCGCTGTTCCGTATGCACAGCGACCATCTGACAGCTAACAGCCGCGGCCTGCAGGGGGCGCTGCAGCGGACAAAGCGCTACAGCAACAAGGAAGTTAAAAACTCCGCCTTCAAACTAAAAGCACACCACCCAAGACGTCTAAAAACATCTAAACAATCAATAAAAAAGTCACTCATAAGTTTTAGATTTAAGTGTGATTTGTACTTTTTGCAGAGCTCAATCTGAAACCCCGTCTTTTGTGGTAACTATGATATAATATTGATGAAATATCATACATTTTTGGGATAATCCCTGCCAAATTATGTCACATAACATAATATACATAAATTCAGTTTTCCATATAGAAATTAGAGAGAAAAGGACCAAATAATTTAAGAACAACAACACCAGAAAAATAGTAAATATATTTGAAACCGGTAAACTGTATGTCTTATAAATTTACTAAATGTGTGTTGTGAATATTTAAAATTATCTTAAATTTATCTACATGTTTTTTCATTCATTTTTTATTTCATATATTTCTTTATTCTTGTCAATTTTTTTCAGAATTTTTGCTCAAGTACAAAATCAACTGGATCCATTTAACCCAGTTCCAAAAACCCTGGTTCGTTTGTTGATGTTTTACTGATGTTGATGTAATATTAAGTCAATTTGTGTTGATCAAATGTTGACACACGAATCTAATATTGGTATATTAGTTTTTTATTAGTTTTGTTCAATAACATCATCAACTTGTTTCGTTCTAATTTTTATATTTGTAATGTGCCCACCATCGTCTTTATGATATCAGAGAGAAAAAAAAAGAAAAAGAAAGAGTCTTTTGATTTATCTTTTTTTTTTTTAAATGTCCTGACAGTTCACTTCCGTGTCAACACAGTTTTGACACTGACCGGAAGTAAAAAAGCAAATGATCGTTTACGGGTGAGTTGAACGAGGGCAAAAGTTTGTGTACAGGAGCAATTCCCTTCAAATCTAAAAAAAAGTCATTCTTATTGTCTAAAAAACAACACAACTGCATTAATTTACCACCATCAAAGCGTTATCCTAAACACAACACTACCCATCCAACCAGAACCATGAAGCTCTGCCGAAGTTTTGTTTTGAAGAGCTGAACAGGAAGTGTCAGGCTCGTCACACAGGAGGTCTTAACAGAGACGTGGAGTTCAGACAGTTGGAGGCGTGTGGACACAAACCACCATGAACAGCCTGTAATGAAACTTGCTATGGATCTGTACTGGGACCTGTGGACTCTTCTTCCCCTGACAGAGGTGTGTTTTGCTCTGAACATGGCGGTGTGACATGTTGTAGCTCCGTGAAGACTCCAGCCGAAGCTCGTGCATCGATCGTCTGAAAGGGGGGGAAACGTCAGATTTAGCTGGAAACCTAAACTTGATCTGTCGGACCCTGACTCGCCAATATGCCGGGAAACACGGCACCGGTCCCGGTCCAGCCGCTGGTCATCAACTGCTTCATGTCCTTCCTCGGCTGTTTGGCCACATTGAAACTCATCCCTGCTTTCAAAGACCACTTCATCAAAGCCAGGTTGTTCGGAATAGACCTGAACAAAACATCCAAAAAGGAAGTGTGAGTCATTTTACCCTCGGTCCTCTGATGGGTTTTTCTTTCACTTTGTCCTTTTTGTCGTCATTGTGCTCTTTTCCGGCAATAATTCTCGCTTTTGTTTCTCTTCCTGGTCACGTGTGTTTGCAGTCCCGAGTCTCAAGGAGTCATCAGTGGGACAGTCTTCCTCATCATCCTCTTCTGCTTCATCCCAGTGCCTTTCCTCAGCTGCTTTGTGGGAGATCAGTGCATGGGCTTCCCTCACGATGAGGTGGGTCTGCCGATGTCGTGTTTTTCTCACATGTTGACTGTAGTGGCCCCTGCAGCTCTGACCTGTGTTGTGTGCTGGTCAGTTTGTGCAGCTGATTGGTGCCCTGCTGGCCATCTGCTGCATGATCTTCCTGGGCTTCGCGGACGACGTGCTGAACCTGCGCTGGAGACACAAGCTCCTGCTCCCCACCATTGCCTCGCTGCCGCTGCTCATGGTCTATTTCACCAACTTTGGCAACACGGTCATCGTGGTGCCCAAGCCCTTCAGAGCCCTGCTCGGCCTGAACTTGGATCTGGGTGAGTTGTGCGGCAGAACTGTTCTTGTAACCAAGGTAACCACATGTCCGTTTTCCCCTTGATCAACTTGTCCAACTCCTCCTGGAGGATCTGAAGATGCTCCCAGTTGATTCTGACAGATTTATCAGTTGGCTGATATTATATGAGCCTTTCACAGACATACCAGTATCAGCATTTGTCCACCGATGTTTCCATAATGCATAAACATGTTTACCTTGTCCATTCAGCCCTCAAATATCTTCATCGTCTGGCTTTAGTTCCCAGGCCAGATCGGATTATATGATGATGTTCTCTGTCTGGCATCTCTTTTGAAATATGAATCTTGAAAGAAAAGAAACCTGCTTTTCTTTTGTACATAGAAACATAAAAACATCAGCTTGACTGTCCATTATGCTGATTAACACACACATTTTGAGGAAACGCATTATACTTGTTATCTAAACAAACAATGTAAATTCTGATCCCTGCAGGTATTCTCTACTACGTCTACATGGGGATGCTCGCAGTATTCTGCACAAATGCCATCAACATCCTGGCCGGCATCAACGGCATCGAGTCAGGTCAAGCCCTGTTCATCTCCGGCTCCATCATCGTTTTCAACCTGCTGGAGCTCAATGGTGTGTGTGGCTGCCTAGTCCCTCCTCATCATCATCACAGATCTCACTCTATACGCTGCAAATCATATGTTATGGATACGTTTGTTTTCCTTGAAAATCCCTAAAACAAGCAAAAATGCAAAAGTGGGGAGTTATCGTATCACGTCGGATACAGAGTTTATCACCTTTTTAGGAATGAATATGATACTTTATGTTTTAAAAATGTGGATGTTTTTTGCTGTGTAGCTCACCTGATGCACAGATATTCATTGTAACATACTAAGTTTCTAACATTTGGTTTGTGTTCTGGTTTTGTCATTAATCAGGAGATTACCGCGATGACCACGTTTTCTCCCTCTACTTCATGATACCATTCTTCTTCACCACACTAGCACTTTTTTACCACAACTGGTAAGTTAAACCCCCCCGCTTCACCTCGTACTGTAGGTATCTGCTCTATATTTGAAAGTGCGGTGGGATACATTGGTGTCCTTTTTAATGTAAACATTTTCTAACTTGCAACCTATTTTGCCACAGGTACCCCTCATCTGTCTTTGTGGGAGACACTTTCTGCTACTTTGCCGGAATGACCTTTGCTGTAGTTGGCATATTGGGACACTTCAGCAAAACAATGCTGCTGTTCTTCATTCCTCAAGTGGTAAACTTTGTCTACTCCTTGCCTCAGCTTTTCCACATCATCCCCTGTCCCAGACACCGGCTCCCCAGGTAACACACTGCCTGAGGTGTTTTTCTCATTCATTTATGCTGATTATATTCTCCAATTGTTTTCATTTTTACCCTTTTTGTCTTTTTCCCAATGTTCCTGCAAATAATAGACTGAATCGAGACACAGGCAAGCTGGGGATGAGTTACTCTAAATTCAAAAGAAAGGATCTTTCTAGTTTAGGTCACCTCATATTAAAGGTAAAGCTCTCATTTTTGTGTTATCTTATATACTTTTGTTGTGTTTATATATGTTTATTGTTTGATCTGATCAAAGGTAAAAACAGTTTTACTGAGCTGAAACATTTCCCTGCAGGGCTCCAGAGGACTTTTGTTTTGATTATGTATTATTCTATTGATATTTTTAAAAACGTATTAATTAGTTTAATCCGATTTTCCTAGAGTTTTCAAATGACTCATTATGTCTCATCAACAGTCAAATCCAAAGCTATTTAATTTAAAATTATATTTGGCTGCACCCAGATTTTATTGTTGATTTTGATTATTTTGTTAGTTGCTTGATCTAAAAAATGTAAAAAGACACAAGTGAAAGACAAAGATAGTCAAAGATAATTTAATAAGTAATAATGATGTAATAACTTCCCTAAGCCAAAGCTGATCGTCCCAAACCCCAAGACATTCTTATAAGTCTGTAAAAGTGGAAAATCCTCATTGTGGAGGAGTTGGTACCATCAGATGTTTGAAATTTTTTCTAATAATTTACATAAATGATCCTTCAATTGTCAAAATTGTTGCTGATCCTTTTTTTTTCAGTAAAGACTTGTGAATATTGCAAGAGGGTGACTATACCTTCAATACCTGAAATTAAAATGCAGTAAAACCCAAAACAATATTGCTGGTTGACTAATTAGTCTCACAGACCAGTCTCTGATTAAATGTGAATTCCCTTATTAATTAAACTGATAGTTAGACAGAAAATCCATTTGGTTTCACTTCATAATTTTTTACAATTGATTAACTAAAAATGGAGATGTGGAAAGCCAATGAGAGCTCTGACACCAGGTTAACTATTAATAAAGTGCATGTGGTAAGGAGTGGTGTAGGTGGGTAAACATGGGCGTGATGCAGATCAGTGGCAGGCTTCCAACTGGGTTTATTGGGTAATAACAGTAACATGTTTGATCCTCAACAGGTGGCAGAGTTATTGAAGCTGCTCGAGGTGCAAAGAGCTGAGGAGGGAGATGATGACTTTATTGAGTGCAACAACATGACTTTAATAAATCTGGTTCTGAAATTGCTCGGCCCCATCCACGAGAGAACTCTCACAGTCATCATGCTCACGATCCAGGTATACCAGAGCCGCTGTGTCCAAATACACTGGAAGTATATGAATGCTTCCCTTGGTGCTCATCTCTATCTCATTTCTCCTTCAGGTGATAGGCAGCGTCGCGGCTTTTGGGATCCGTTATCATCTGGTGCGTCTCTTCTATGATGTCTAGACGGCTCTGCTGGAAACACGAGCGAGTTCTGTCTGAGAAAATTGTTTTGGAACTATTTAACAGGCATCTGCCTTTTTAATAGGTTCCATGCCTCAGACTCGACCTGCAGGAGGGACTCAAGGTGCAAGGTTCAGAGCTGTGTTTCACTTTGCCAGAACATTTTCACATAAAAGCATAAACGGCATCAACCAACAGCTCTACTGTTTGTCATCCTCCTTTGAATTTCACTGATTACAAGCATGAACATGTGTCTGGAATTGTCTGTAATGTCCTCCCTGAAAGTACATTTTGTGTACTGGGTTTTTTAGAGGACAGAACAGTCCGTGAGGAAGAGTTTTGATCTTCAGGACAGACTCCGAGACGTTTATGGAGCTATAATTGCTCTATGAAGATTTAAATATAAATTAAACATAGTGGTCCATTGCTTGAATGTGCTGTTGAAGAAAAATGGCTTCGGGAAAATGTACCCATTCGCGCTTCGTTTTGCTTGACTATCAATCCATGCAGCAAAGTTAGTGTAGTGGGAAGGTTGGACATCATTTTGAATGTTTGGTTTTTACCTCCGAACAAACGCACACAGAATGGTGATTGTGAAGAAAAGATAAGACTAGAAGTCTGATGACTGTTGCAGGGAATTAGGTGGAGGCAGGTAAACAAAATGGAACAATAGAGAAGATAAATGAGATTATTATCGCTGGGTTGTTGTAAATTACTAAAAATATGGAAGGTGAAGGATGTCCTTACTACAATAATTAGAATTGATTGATTTCTACCTGTTTTTGTTTTATTTGGTACATAACTGTATTTTTTTATGACTGATATGCATTTACCTCCCCACACAAAAAAAGGTTCAGCAAACACCAATGTGAAGTCAACTAGCACTGGACTGTTTTGTTTAGGAATGTAACTACCTGTGAGAATCTGTTTACTGTCGAGATCGAAGGCTCAACTTCAGAAATAAAAACTGAAAAAAGTAATCTGACATCATTATTGGATTTAGTGTTCATGTAACTTGTAATACTGCATTACAAAAATACTATACAACGTATATTTTATTTTTATATTTATATGGACTTATAGTTTAAAATATAGCTGAATAAATGGATAAAATTGATCATTTGAAATATCCTATACATTTGTGTATATATATGTGAATATAGCAACCAAATAAGTAACAAGAATTGCAGTGCAGACATGCCAAAGATATGTTTAAGATACACACAGTATTCTGACATGTAACATGACATTAACTAAATGTTTAAATTGATAAAAAATAATTGATATCAGTCAATCAGTTAGGTGTTTTTTTACTCTAATACTGCAATAAATGATCATATTTTGTGAGTTAAAGCCAAAGTAGAAAAATAAATGTGTAGTGGGAGTACAACGTACCACATTTATGGAAACCCATTTCCATTACTTTGTTAAAAGAAAATTATGTGAGAAAATTTCTCAACATAATGACTCAGTAAATATAAAATAAAGACTTAGTATCTCAAAATAATAACTTACTATCTCATAATTTTGACTTTTAAATTTCATAATTTTGACTCACGATCTCTTAAAGGTTCCACGTGTAAGATTTAGGTGAAAGGGATCTATTGGAATTGAATATAAAATAATCTTAGTGATGTTTTCACTAGTGTGTTTCATCTTTTATATTTAAATACTTAATTCTTTCATCAGGAGCAGGTCCTCTTTACTGAAGCCGCCATGTTTTTTTTAAGTATTCCAGACTGGACAAACTTTTAGATACAGACCAACCTTTTGAGTTTTTATGACAACGGAAGGCTACCACAGGTTCTCTTACATGTTTGGAAGGGGAGAGTGAGGTGAGGGGTATTCAGCTGCAACATGCAACTTCACCACTAGATGCCACTAAATTCCACACACTGAACCTTTCATTTATCATAATTTCGTAATAATGATTTTGAATTTTGATTTAGACTTCATCGTCTTTCTTTCACTGGCAGGAATGGGCTTCCATACATACTAATCTGTAAGTAGAAAAATAAATGAGGAGTAAAGTTGTGTAGTTGAGTCAAAGTAAACAGTGGCTTAAACTAAAAAGTACATAAGTGAATTACAACAGATCAAATTAAAGTAATATTCTGTGCAAATTGTTTGAAATGATTATGGAAAAATCTAAAGGGGATTTTGAGGCAGAACCATAGAAAGAAACATAAGCGCACCGGGAACTATTAAACACTTGAGCGTTGTTTCAGGGGGGACTTGTATCTGCACTGCACACAGCCCGCGTAGTGAAAACAAACTGCTGTTTACATGATGTCAGTGCCTTTAGCAGGTTATTGTGTTGAGGCTGATATCCAAGGTAGAATTTGACTTCCTGTGTGTTTCCGTTTGTCGCAGAGCTCCAGGATAGAGCCTGTTAGCTTGTGTTAGCTCGTGTTACAGCTGCTCGGTGTTTTTAAACCTGCTGTTAGCTAAACACAGCCAGGGCTCCGCAGGTGATGCTCACACCTCGGGAAACAACGTCTGTAGCTTCGGCCTGACTCAACGGAGAGATGCCTCCCAACACGCGGATCCAGAAGAAAGCCCTGAAATTCGAGTGCGAGTGGGGCCCGTGTCAGGAGTCCTTCAGTCGGATGGAAAACTTCTGCAAACATGCGGAGGGTCACCTTAGTGCTGGGAACATGGCGGAGGAGGACGAGGAAGAAGCAGAAGGTGAGGAGACGAGTGTTGTCCATTTATATGTAAGAGGTAAACGTAATTGAGGAGGGTAGTCTGGAGGTAGTGGGGCACTGACATGGCTCTGCAACAGATTGAAATGACTGAAGTTCAAGTGTCATTGTGTCAAGTATCGTAGTGAATAGCTGAAGACCTCACTGGAGGCAGAAAGACCAACAAAACAAGTCTTTGCTGGTGTCTATTAAATATGATTACTAAGTTATACATCCATTTAGTTTTGTCCCCTAAAAGTGGTTGAATCAGTATAAAGGGGACTACAATTCCTACAGTCTTTATTTGACGTGTTTGCTCCTCTCACCCCGTCTGGTCCAGGCAGATGACCTCCCAAACGGTCCCAGGTCTGGTGCTGTCAGAGGTTTCTCACTGTTAAAAGGGATTTTTTCCCCCCCACAGTTGCCAAATTTTTGCTCATTGTGGTAACTGTTGTGTTTCTCAATAATATTGTGAGCTCTCGACCCGACTAAGTGCCTTGTATGTTGTACAATTTGGGGCTATAAAAATGAAACGTAATGTCCATCCAGTGCACTCTCTGTGCTGTTAAATGCTGCCCCAGAAAAGGGTGATTACTATTCCTTATGCATGGTCTCTGCTTTCCGTGCCAAGGGGAAAGAAACTGTCTCTGGAGAGACTGTGGTTTCTGCTCACTGGAGGGTCCTGAGGAGTTGCGGCGGCATCTTTTCTTTCACTGTTACCACACCAAGCTGAAGCAGTTGGGTCAGCAGGTGCTCAATGCGCAGCCAGAACTCGGCAGCTGCTCCATCGGCTTCCACAACCGCAACATCATCCCTGAAATCCCAGACAATTTTGTCTGTCTCTGGGAGGAGTGCGAGGTACAGTGGACCACAGTCTACACGTGTGAAACATGCCACACCAGCATAAATGACAACATCTCGGCAGTTGTTCCTCATAGCCCCAGTTAAATTAATATATCCATTTTTTACATCAGTTAAGAGATTTGGTGGAAACTTATTTTAAATGTGATGTAATTATGATCCAGTGACACGAGATAAATCGAAGGATTTCTTCCGTTTCAAAAGCTGTGAAGTAGACTTTAAACTTAAATGTCTCTCTGCCTATGCATTGATGGATTGTTTTTTTCCCCATATCTATCCAAGCAACCACCATATGAAAACCCTGAGTGGTTCTACCGCCATGTGGAGATGCATAGCCTGTGCATAGATATACCAACAGGAGACTGTGAATTCCTAATACGCTGTGGATGGAAAGGTAATGTCACATGATTCATCTTTAGATTTTATTTTAGACATGTTGATGTATCTGTAAATCCTATATAGTAAATTTATTGTGAAAAAGGTTTAAAGGGATGAGTAACTATTCTATCTAATACTAAGAATATGAGATTGTTGAGTACAAGTTCTGCACTTGTCTGTCATCAGATTGCGAAGCCACTGCGAAGGGTCGTCCTAAGATGAGGGAGCATCTGCGCAGCCACACCCAGGAGAAGGTAGTGGCATGTCCAGGCTGTGGGGGGATGTACGCCAACAACACCAAGTTGTTTGACCACATCATACGACAGAGCGCCATGGAAGGTAAAAAGAAATGTCAGAATCATGACCGGATGACTAATAACAATATTTTGCAACTTATTAAGTTTTGTAATTTAACATACTTGCTTTTTGGGCTTGTTTGGGCTGTAGGTCAGAGGTTCCAGTGTTCTCACTGTTCCAAACGTTTTGCAACAGAAAGGCTGCTGAGAGACCACATGAGGACCCACGGTCAGTCATTGTCACAATCAATTTTCTCATCTCACTCAAGGAATGAAAAAGAAAGTATTTCCCAAAATGTCATGGAGGATGTTCTCAAATAGTATTGACAAATAATCTATTAGTTTAAAGTAGTAGTTCCCTTGATTCAAAGCGTGAGATGAGCAGCTCTATATTAGTATGGAGGTGGACTAAGGACATGATTCCCACTGACCCCACTGAATTTGCAGAAATGAAGTCACACCCTTAAACACCAGACTGCACTTTCTACAAGCTTTAGCCAAATAATTCAAAAGCGTGCTCAGTTTATTCTATTAATCATTTTCAAACCGTGTCTTACATTTGTATATTGATCTCCACCCTTCACGTAAAACCTTGAAACAGTAAACCCTGAGATTCACAACCCCCCCACTGATGATACAACAAATCGCATTTGTCTTTTTCATTGTTTGTACAGTGAGCCACTACAAATGCCCGCTCTGTGACATGACTTGTCCATCACCCTCCTCACTACGCAGCCATATCAAGTTCCGCCACAGTAACGAGAAGCCATACAGCTGTGAATACTGCGAATACAGGTTTCACATCCACTGAAACAGCAGCAGTTTGAATTGACGTTAGATTGTGGACACACTTGCATTGAAGTTTTCTTCTTTTTTGATTTTTAGCTGTAAGAATCTGATCGATTTGCGTAAACACCTGGATAGCCACAGCAGCGAGCCGGCCTTTCGCTGCGATGTTCCCGCCTGTGGTTTCACTTGTCGTACCTCCACCACCATGAAGATACATCACAAAAAAGAGCACGAGGTAAAAGGGGGAATCCTTACATTTTTTAATTGCACTCTTTCGTTCAAGGAAGTTTTATATAATTAATTTTTCTGTGATGTTTCTCCTCCATAATCAGGGGAATTTTATACCTCGCTACAAGTGCCATGTGTGTGGTCAGTGCTTCACCAGGGGCAACAACCTCACAGTCCATCTGCACAAAAAGCACCAATTCAAATGGCCCTCTGGACACCCCAGGTTCAGGTATGTCTTGCAATGATCCGTTTAGTAGCACTGACTTTGAGACGTGTGGAGTATTGAAGCACTGAAGACCTGTTTTTCTGTCAGGTACAAGGAGCACGAAGACGGCTTCATGCGGCTGCAGTTGATTCGCTACGAGAGCGTCGAACTCACAGAGCAGTTAATGAGGGAAAGGCAAACCAGGCAAGGGGAGGAGGATGAGGATGGTGGACACAGTGAAGGCCAGGGGCTGGAGGAAGAATCTGCGGGTGCAGCTCCTGCAGAGTTGCAGGTGGAACTGAGGGGGGTGCTGCTGGAGGAGCAGAGGACTGAGCCGACCGATGGCGCTGAGGAGAGCAGTCAGGAAGAGGGCGTGTTGTACGTTCTCACTGGAGCTTTGTCACAAGAAGAGGAAGACTCTGCCATGCTGACTCTCTAGGATACTGCTCAGTAGCAAAGAATGCAGATGTTTTGACCACCACAGTCCTGAATGCACGTCCTTTACATGGAAGGACATTCTGTCATCAGCTCTGCTGTTTCATGGATGGTGAATGTATGAAACATCTTGTGGACTCTCTGACCCTTTAACGAGGGCTGGTGCAGAGATGTAGCTATGATCAATTAACATGTCTTAATGAAGGGAAACATACTCCAGGGTCCTGACCATAAGCCTATATTAGGTAATAAGCCTTTTTATGTTTTTTGTTTGATAATATTGAACCTGGTTCTTTTTGTATTTCAAATTAATTCATTGTCCTGCAGCATGATCAGATAGTTGAATACTAATGCTACAAGGTCTAGTGGATGGTCAGTCTCCTGTAGATGGGAACGCTGTCCAAAATTCTGAAATGCATCCACCACACATTAATATTCACCATAATGTGTGGAATCCAGCAAAGAAGACCAACCTCATGAGCTTGGAAAGTGTATTTTTTTGAAAATTGCTTTATAACTTAAATAAACTTGTTTCACAAAGGGTTTGAAATTAGCAAATACTTTTTTGTATTAGCATTAAAGTGTTTTTAATATGTTACACAATATTTCTCTGACATCTATCAAGTCATCTCGAGGAATATGCAGTGCCACTGCTGTGGTTGCATTACGGTGCCCTCTGCTGATACAATTGCTCAACTTCAGCTCTATTTTATTGCATAAATTAACTGTTCTAGAATGGACATGTTATCAATCAATGATGTACAGACTGCGCTCACAGTATGTAAACTGATATTAGTTGAGTCAAAGGCAAAGTGTTGACTTTCTAGTATTGTCAAATTTTTATAGATTTAGTTTTCATGCATGTGATTTGAAATGTTTTTGCCGAAAAAGCTAAGTAAATCTGGATAGACAGTGAAAAGGATCACTTTGTGTTCAAACTAATCTACTGAATGAGTTTTTTTGTATTATATATATATATATATTTTTGTATTTTTATTCTTTCCACCAAGGTCATGTTATAATTGCTTGGATTTATTGGCAAATATTTAAACTATGAAATTAATGTTTCACACCACACAGTCATCTCATGGGCTTTGTTTGCTTTATCTATCAAGGCTCTGCTGATTAGGTGATTTGAATCATGACAAATGTTTGCCAAAGCCGTGTGTGTCCAGTCACAGCATGATTTACAGGACATGGTGGCAGATTAGTGTAGTGGAGAAGATTAGGCAGCACATACAGCTTAGTTCAAGTGTTAGTTACTGCTCTCTGCTTCCTCATTCTGCAGCTTGGATACTCACTTCCACTAACTTCAAGTCTGTGGACTTCGCAAAGCTGATGATGTACAGTGCTAAGTTTCATGACAGGTCTCAGATCCCTCTGCAGATTTATCATAGGAATTGATTCCATCAGACATGGGCACCGTGAGGTTTCACCCTCTGCTGCTGTTTTCCCTGTTTGGATTCTTCCAGGGAGGAATTTCTCAGCTGCCTGAATGGACTGAAGAGGTGGAAGGTAGTGGTAAGACCTGTAATGGTAGTATAATGTTCACCGTACAGCTTTTATGGATCCCTATATAACAACAATCACATTAATAACAAAAGAAAAACCTCAGGAACCAAAACTTGTATTATGTCAATGTTTGTCCCATTCTAATGTATGAAGAAGTTGATTAAACATTTGGTTTTTTTACTGTAGGAGAGACAGAATGGAATCCCCAACCTGACTACATAGATGACATATACTGGTCAGGGTCAGCACCCCTTTGTCTAGGAGGCTGTAAGGCGCTGCACCAGGAGCTGAGGAGGGATCGCTGTGGGGACTCGAGCTGCTGCTGGCTCGGCTACAAGTCCCTGTGCAAAGGTAAAAACTTGGACTACCACACTGTTTGAAATGTCACTGTCTGGTCTGTCAACCTTGTTTTGCTTACTTGCTCATCTTTCCTGTGTGCGCCAGTGAACTGTGGGAAGCCAGCCGTGGATTATAATGGTGTAGTGTACGGTAACGACTGGTGGGTGGGCTCTGCAGTGAGGTACACCTGTCGCCCTGGCTTCATGCTGGTGGGAAACCCTACCAGAATTTGCCAGCCTAATGGTCTGTGGACGCCGAAACCGGCATGCCTCCGTGAGTAAACACTGACAGGAAGGTTGTGTGACCCCCTTTCAGCTCAGCATGTGATTCACTCTGACTGTCTTGTAGGAATGTGTCAGCGAGGCAGCGTTGAAGTAAGTGAGAGGGAACTGAACGGGACCTGCAACTCCACCTGCGCCTACAAGAGCTACTTCGGCCCGCCCAAGCAAGGCTGCAGCCGCATGGACAACTGCAAGAAGAAGGAGAGCGGCTGGAAGCGCTTCTTTGCACAGTGTGTCCCTTGCATTTGTGACTGCGCTTTATCATGTGGTGAGTAGTTTCCTCACTATACCCAAAAAAAGGAACGGACTCGTTGAACTAAAGTTATGTGAACATGTTGCAATGTTATCTCGGTGCAAAAACACTTGAATGTGGTTAATTATTGAACTGCAAACATTAATTTGCTGTCTGTCATTGAGGAATTTCATGCCTGTGTCTCTTCGTTTCAGCATCTGCAGGCTAGAGCATGGAGAAAGCCCAGAGTTGACTGTACGGTGAGACATCAGATGAAGAAGAAATGCACACACACACACTATGATTCTCCATCTTTAATCTCTCTGGCACACCCAATTTCTCCTTGAGAGTTTACAATATGACAAGAAGATGGCAGTCAGTCAGTAAGTGGTGAATTATGAGCAACTCAGAGCTGCTGATCTTATCTGTGTGATGTAGGGTGGCGAGAAAAGAAAAGTGAGGGGAATTAATGTTCAAACTTTGAACAGTCCTGTCAGACTTGGGTCAAACAATTGTTTGATATTCTTAAAATCATTTTTTTATAAGTACCTTAAGTGCCAGGCTGTGAGGTCTGTTATTATTTTAAGGTCATTTTGGGCAAATTATCAGGCTTTGGGGGTTTAGACAGCACTCAGACAGAATTATCATTTTATATTCATCTTTTATGTCACAAATTTAACCTCTCGGGTGTATTGAATATACTTTATTTAACATGTGTCTGTAAAAACATGCTTGGAAGGTAGAACTAAAGGAGAGAGGGGAGTGAAATCACAGAGATTAGTGTCTCTGCATCATTTACCTCCTCTCAGTCCATCTGTCCTGGACGGAGCTGAAACCTTAATCTTGTTACAAAGGGAGGAGCTGTGGTCAGAGATAACACAAGTGCTGTAGAACTTATAAGCTACGTGCTAACTATTTCTACTGACAGGAAGAATGCTATATGTTTTGATATTCAAATTATTTATAAGTGGAAAAATGGCACATAAAAACTTTGTTGTAAAGTCAAATTGTTATTTTTATATAGATTGATGGTGTAAATGTGAAATGATGTCTGGAGAATTTTAAAGGAATAAAATGAACAAAAACTAGCATGACTATTTGAACTCAACCCACAATGACATATTTTATATGAAGATATGAAGCGTCCACACACTTCACAACCAGTTCATTTTATTTGATTTTCATGCTCAGAAACTTTTGTTAGTTCTTATTTATTTTTGCATCCGGCTTTTCCATTGACTTGTGCTTACATTGCTGATACCAGTTTCTTCCCCAAACAGACAGTTAACAGAAGATAAAACATTATGCTACTTATAACTGTTAGTATAACAATCACATAATACTTCTCACCTCCCAATGTTATTTATGCCTTTTTTTCTGAAGTAATCATGGTGGAATGTGCCATTTCTGGCCTGTTGCCTTTCTTAATATTTCTATCCTAATATATGATTATAGTACAGTTTTATATGTGGTTTTCTGTGGCTACTCTGGCTTCCTTCCACAGTCCAAAGACATGCAGAGACAATGGAGACTCTAAATGATCCATATGTGTGAATGGTTGTTTGTCTCTGTTGCTCTGGCAACTTGTCCAGGGTGTACCCCGCCTCTTACCTAATATCAGCTTGGATTGACTCCTCGATAAACGGGAGAGATAATGGATGAATGGATTATTATATATTTGTAGTATAATTATAAAATATCTTAAATAAGCCTCTGTCACTCTTTGATTATTTGTTCAGATGTTTGATTCTTTGCAAACCCGTTTGATAGATGACATTACTCCTGAAAGCCAGCAGATGTTGCTATTTTGTTTATTCTCACAAACAGCAGTCATCAGCATCAACAATAACACACGATGCAGAGACGGTCATATATGCAAAAATTTAAAATAAAACAAATCTTGATCATCGACGTCTGACTCCACAGCCCTTCTGCTAAACGTGTTGAGGCCACACGCCGAACCTGAGGATGATGTGTTCATTGGCTTTGGGTTTGTAGCAGCCAATTCCTGCGATTAATAAAAAGACAAAAGTGTGGATCAGGTATATTTATGATTTAAGATTTAGTGCTGCTCAGTCGCTGCAGCGCTCTTGGAGTAAAAACAAGATAATGAGGGACTATTCATCCAGCAATTTTCTCAGAAATAATCAAAGAGGCGCTCATTATATTACAAAACAACAGACTGTAATTATGGACGGGCAGAAATAGAAAACATTCATTGTCACATCAATGCAGTTTTTTTAATAGTCGCACTGAAGAACATCCTGAGGCAGTAAGTGAAAGGACAACCAATTCTCCTGCTTCATTACAGCTCATTAAGTCCTCCACAGATACGTTGTGCTGAGACTCTGGGGAGGATGTACTCACCCACATCCAGTCTGCTGTACTCTCCTGAGCTCCCTGACAGGATCTCCCAGTACGTCTGCTCGCTCTCGCTGCCAGCCACTCCGTTCACGCTCTCCAGCATCAGTCCAAAGTCTGGGTCCTCCTTCACTGTGAACCTGAGAGACACAAACGGAGAGTCGTGTGGACATGTGGAGTTTCTTTGAGAGCAGAAGTGATCTTAAATATGCAGGAGAACCAGCCGAGCCGGGGATGTCACGGGGGGGGTCTTACTTGAAATCCTGCTGTGTGTCCTGAACTCTCCTCAGAGCGCCCAGCAGCACTCCTCCCTCCACCACAGAGCTGGAGTAGGTCTCAGGGGTCATGTTAGACAGGTCATTCTCCACAGTCAGAATAATTGGAAGAGACTCTGGACCTGTAATATCACATTGTTATAGCAATAGTTTTCATGATGCGCGCACACACACACACACGCACACACACGCACGCACACACACACACACACACACACACACACACACACACACACACACACACACACACACAATAGTGAATCTTTCAATGTTCTATTCCTGGATTCTGCTCTAAATTCACCATTGCTCATGAGAGTTGCTTGTGGGAGCAGCAGAAGAAAGCCCACGGAGAAGAGAGCCGTTGAGCTGAGTTCCATCCTGAGTGATCTTTTCCCCTCTGATGTGTGTCTGTAACGACACAGCAGCTCTGTACTTATAGGACGCCTAACCCCTCTTCTGGGAGCACACTCCGCTTCTCAGAATACCTCCATTGATGCTGTCACCTTGTCAATGTTCAGCAGACGCAGACCGAACGTAAAACTCCCACGAGTGTTTGCACTTATCTCAAAAGGTGCGACAGGTGCGGGCCCGGTTAATGTGCAGTTCATGAATAGAGAAACACTGTTATCTCTGACATGGATTAATGATCATTTGTACGATTGAACGATCTGCCTCCCGGTTGGTTTCTCAAACATTCGGGCACGAATGAGAATTGTTGGCTGCTTTTAGATGATTTACAGTTTGTGTCAAATGGGAAATTATTCTACAGACGATGGATGAAAGGTCATCCCTCTTTCTTCAAAGCTCATTTTATATCATGCAATCGGGATTTGGCCTTTGCAGAAGAATAACAGATTAAAGCAGCACCACTTCATGTGTCCCTGAATGCGAAACATTTGCACATTCAATCTTATTCTTTTTTATCCTTCTCTTTTATTCTGTCTCTCTTCTGGACTAATTTGAGTTAATTACCAAGTCAAGTTTCAAGTTAAATACAATTTCAAGTTTAAGTAAGTTCACAGAGGGTCAGTGGTACATTTAAGTGTTGGACAAGAGGGACATGTCAGCTCAGCAATGGTGTTACTGCAAGTGTATCTTCTGTAAGTATATGTAGGCCGTTTATTAAATCACCATTGTATCACATTAAATCAATTATTATTATTATTATTATTATTATTATTATTAATAACATTAATTGTATTATTCATAATTACCATTATCATTATATATATATATATATATGTTATAAAGAAAGAAAGAGCGGGATCTGTGCCTTTATTATTTGGACACTGAGACACTGATTCATCGCCATCAGATGAAGCCTGAGTCGTACAGAACATACTAAGAAGACATATGTTAGTTAACACTTCTAATCGTGTATTCTGAGTGTGATGGATTCGCTTGTTCCTGGTGTGTGGCACATCATAGCAGCTATAAGGAGGCACAGTGAGGGGGGTGCATGGCTCGCTGTGCTCGAGCTGCTCGTGCATGTGGCGACTCTCGTTATTAAACGTCTCTGATGAAGAGGCGCGGTGCGATTGGCTAAAAGTGGTCTTGATTCCCTCTCAGGGGTGATGTAAGACATGTAGGCCCCGGCTTGAACGCGAGTAACCCCGGCTGCTTTACCGAAAATAACCCGGGCACTGCAGCATCAGCACCGGGCGGGCAGCTGCGCAGGTGCGGCCTTTAAAGAGACAGACCTGGATGTCACCAAAAAAAGATCCTCCTCACGTTTACACTGACCGTCAGTGGCAGAATGAAGCCGTGCTGATCATATGACCCACATATGTATAAACAACAGTGTTTCGATTGCATTAGTCCCCGTTTCATCTTGTTTCCTCGTGGATGCGCATCAACCCAGAGTAGTCCCGGAATAGAAAATCAAATCATAACATGTTTAAATTGGCATCAGTGACACAGCCTCTGCACATAATCTGATTTAACAGTGAAGCCATTCCAACTTTTAGTTCATGAAATCCTTCAAATGTGTCTTTTTGATTTTCTGAATCTTTTTTTTTTTTTTACTCTGTAAGAGCGTATTTATCTAAAAGGTAAGAATTCCGAGGAGCAATCAATCAAAACCAAAACAATAAATGTAATTTATTTGTCCTCCTCCTGTAGCATCCTGCCAGCAACGCCCTGCAGCCTGTGCATCCATGTCTGTAGCCTATCCTAGACCGGCGTGCGCACCACACACGCACACACGCACACACGCACACACGCACAAACCGGTCCAGAGGATAACGGCGGTTGCTGCTGTATCGAGCTGGTGCTGGTGCTGATGCTGCTGCTGCTGCTGCTGCTGCTGGAGGATCTGCATCACTGTTTTGGCTCCAGATGTGAAGACTGTCCCCGCTGAATGAAGATGAGTGCGAGCATTTCAAGGACGGATGGATTTAACGAGAGGGACTAATAATAATAATAATAATAATCATAATTCAAACAAACATGCTGCCCTGACGATTCTCCTCTCCGGGATGCGGTCATAGTTTGAGGCCGGACATGGTTTTAATCTCATGAGTTGCTGTAGCTGTGCTGGATGCGGGATGATGTGCGCCGCACCCCGGGAGAGATACTAGACAATTGGAGGAACACTGCACGGGCCTTGAACGCATCATAACCGATCCGGATTTTTTTTATTTAATTTCATTTGTTGTGGTTCCTGTGAGCATCTTGTTGTCTGTGGCTGACTGGGACTGTGTTTTGGTTTCGGAGGAGGGGGACCTCCTAAATGTGGAGGGACTGCGTCTGAGAGGATCTGTTGCTCACACCCAGAGAGGAGAGCCAGGGCTGAGCTGCTCACCTTCTCATCTCTACACACAATAATAATAAGTATGTGAATGCATGTGCATGTGCGTGTGCGTGTGTGTTTGCAATGCAACACAAACACTGTAGAATACTGACACAGATGCTGTAAAGATGCCATTGGGAGAGGCTCATTTGTGAGTCATCCGCCTCAGAAACTCCTTCTTTGTCCATTTTCAGTATTTTAGATTGTGTTTTTTGTATTTTCTCAGGCTATAGATGGAGTGTCGTGCTTTCATCCTCATCAGTTTGTTGTTAACAGGTGCTTTTTGAAGAGCCAGGGGCCTCCTCCATCGGCGCAGAGCCCGGAGTCCACACACACACCACTGCAAAGCCTGTACATTTAATAACCATATTTCATCCCTTCAGCACACTTTTACTAGGGCTCTGTGTGTGTGTGTGTGTGTGTGTGTGTGTGTAGCGTGTGTGCATGCTCACGTGTCCTGGCTTTGGGGCCGCACATGACAAATCATGGAGAGGCCTTCATTTTCTGACTGAGAGACCATTAAAGTCAGCAGAGCTTATGCAGGCTGGTAATGGAAATACACTAATGGCAGTATGATCAATACAAGCCATGGTCAGTTGTCTTCACTTGGTCCTCTTCACAGGAGAATATTCTGTTGCACATAGTACAGGTCATAGTGCCTACAAGACTGAGTGAGGCATTGCATGGCAGCAGAAATGTTTGTATACAGTGATTACATGATTCACAAGGAGTGTAATTCAACCACGTTTTGCTGATAGGGATTTTTATTCTCAGTGTGATCTCTCAGATTGGTGGTTGTGTCATATTTGTCCGTTTCTGATACAGTGTCACAAGATTATCTTTTACGAGGATAAATAATTACAGCTTTGATAAAGGTGGATGAGTCGTAAATATAAACAAAAAGCTTCAGTAATTCATTTCTGATGTTAACATTTTTTTCCATCACCACAATCTGTTTATTCTCTAATATTGATTTTAATGCTTATTCCAGGTCTGCATGTACATAAACATACTCACACCACTGACTTTTGTATAAAAAGAAATGATCAAATTACAGTTTTCCACATTAGTCTGAATCAGTTTGAGAATATTCTGTTGCACATAGTACAGGTCATAGTACAAAAAAAAAAAGAATTCTGATTCTGATGTTCTTATAAGTAAAAAAAAAAAACTGTATTAGTCCTCAAACACGTTTTTATAATAATGCTCCCAAGAGTTTAAATGCAGCAGAGATATTTTCTCTAGTGTACATTTAAACCATTATATTTTGCATTAAATACAGGGGCAGGTCCAGGGGTGAATTTTGATTGGCCCCAGAAATGTCCCTGTCCTGTCAGTAGTCTTTTTTCCTTTTGAATAAACTAGTAATTTACTAACAATAGTTTTTTTTTTGGTACACAATGTGCTTGAACAAGGCTTTGCTCAAAGTTATAGAGCTAAAAATAAACAAGAAATGACTTCCATTTGCACCTTTGGACTAAATCAGGAATTGTGCATGGATGTTGGACATCCATTATAATTGGGCCCTCTGGGTAAATTGTGGCCCCTGATTTAGAAAAGTCCTAGACCCACAACTGTTGAATTTGACTGTAGACATTTAACTTGTAATTGCATGGGATTTATTCATACCTAAAGTACTGATCTAAACTTTTAATAAGTAATTACTGCAGTATTTTGTGTTAAATATTTACCTGCACAAAATGATATCTTCAGTATATACAGAAGCAATGTGGGGTTTCAGTCTCAGATAACCTGAAAGCTAATGGATCAGCAGGCACTATATGGTTTAACAACCACTTCAGACAGGCCGTCTTATCGGGGGAGGAAATTTATGTGAATCAGCAGTATAAGTGTGCTGCAGGACTGAAACCAGACCCTGGCTCCTCACACTCTGGATCTCATTCCCCTCAAGTAGCCAGTCCATAGAATAAAAGGTAATCAGATCATGTGCAGCGCCTTGTTTTTAACATGATGCCTGCAGTCGTCCTAAAATCATTCCTGCAACAGATGCTCTGTGTCCGCACATCTGGTTTAGTGAACACCAGGGAAACATTCAACCAATCAGTCACATGCTGATCTTGTTAACTTGGTCAGTTAATTTCACATCAACTTGGTTACTGTAGTGTCTGTCGGGATTTGTGTCAATGAATTTGTTACTTTTACACCTTTTAATATTGTGTATGACTTACAGTGCTTTTGTTGTACCTGTACTTTACACCAAGAATCTTCTCTGTTGACAGAGCGCTCTTATAATAAATTCATCTATTCAAGTATGGACAACTGAGGCTCATTGAGTTTATTCTATTATTCACTACTGAGAATTAGAAAATTCAGCCTCTTTAATCAGACACCTCTGCAGAATATCTTCATCAATTCTTATTTAATAAAATCCTAAAGCCCTTGACATGTGTCAGCCACACTCTTTAACTATTCTGTATGTTTATATCAAAAGAAATGTAACACATCACATTGTGTTGATGCAATGGAAGTTTGATTGATTTTTCAAATGAAAAAGTGTGTGAAACTGTAGGAATATGAGACCGGATTGATGGAGAGCAATGAAACATCCTCTTGTGAAGCAGAGGAGAGAGGAGGTGAACTTAAAAAAACAAGTTTTAAATCTGACATGTGTGTTTCTCCCCATGCAGCCTTTCACGATGGCCGAGAAGACGCAGGAGACGGGCTCGGTCAGCATTCCCATGGAGGAGACCAAAGTTCACACCGGAGCACC
Source organism: Hippoglossus hippoglossus (assembly GCF_009819705.1). NCBI lineage: Eukaryota > Metazoa > Chordata > Actinopteri > Pleuronectiformes > Pleuronectidae > Hippoglossus > Hippoglossus hippoglossus. Next base: position 14,446,772 of record NC_047164.1, on the reverse strand, counting down.
TCAGGAGGCGCCGCTGCTCATCCACCTGAAGAAAGTGGAGAACCACATCACCGAGGCCCAGCGCTTCTCCCACCTCCCACGTCGCTCTGCTGTGGACCTGGAGTTCAATGAGCTCTCCTACACCATCCGAGAGGGTCCCTGGTGGAGGAGGAGAGGTACTGAACGCTCACTTCACTATAGTAACCATGATGGATGAGCAGGAAAGCAGCGCCCATGACGATCAATAAGCTGAGAGCAGGAATTTCAAAGGAAGGCATTTAAAAGCCTTTGTGAGAAAAATATTTGTCTTAGTGTTGAACTCTTTATCTTGACCGGCTCTATTGTTCTGACACATGTAGCCCAGCCCAGTCCTCACACACACACACACACACACACACACACACACACTGAGTCCCCGCATGTTGTATAGCAGCCAGTGTTCCTATAAGCTCTGCTTCGCTCAGCAGAGTTTAGACATAGTAAATAATTTACACTTGCAGGTTGGCAGGCTGCTCGCCTTTCTTTTCCCTGTGCTGTCTGACAGTAGGCGGTGGCAGCGAGTCAGGCCCACGATTGATCCCGCTCATGAAATATGGACGGCATTTAAACTCACCGGCCTTGTCAATGACGAGTCTCCAACCTTTGGCCATTTAGCTGTTCGTCGACCACACCACCCTCTGTGAACTGTTGTGCTCTTGTTGTGCTCTGTGTATTCAGCAGGGTGGGTATGTGTGTGTATGTGTGTGTGTGTGTGTGTGTGTGTGTGTGTTCGGTGGGGGGGGGACGACTTCATAGGAATTCTTTATTGACATTCGCCACATGTTATTCTTAGGAGAGGCCCTGTTTGATGCATTGCAGGTTGTCTTGTGTTATTTTCAGCCTTGTGTAATATTGATGTGCATTATGAAAGCCTGGCACAGGAGTGTTTGTTGTTCCACTCAATGTATGGAGAGCATTAATGGCTGGGAAGAGGAGCAGTGGGGGAATCTCATGCAGGGGGACGCTTGATTTGACACCGATACTTTTCTTTAGTCATCCCATTAAAGATCGTCTCCTCGAGGTGCTTGCCATCGGGCTGATGATGTGTGAGCAGGAAGTGTCTCAGCTTTTATTAATTAAATGGTTCCTTTCATAAAGAGGCTGGCTTTCCATTTTACTCTTAGAATCTCCTGCCTTGCACATCCTGCTCCTGCCTTTCTAAATACGTTCCATTATCTATTGATGGTGCGGGGAGGCTGGAACCACCCTGGAGGAGATCGCTAGTCCACCACAGGGCCAACATACAGAGACAAACAACCATTCACACCAGTTATAGAGTCTCCAACGTGCATCTCCACACAGAAAGACCCATGGATTCAAACCAGGAACCTACTTGCTATGAGGCATCAGTGCTAACCACCACATCACCATGGTACCTCCGTACTCACATAAAATAACAAGCCATACCTTTAGCTTTACTATTAGTGTGTTGCCTCATATCTGACATAAGCTGTAGATCATTCTGAGGGACTTTTTGTCCAAGCTCAGCTCAGAGCTGATTCTTTGCACTTCCTGTTTCCCGCCCGATCAAAGCAACAAACAGGTTTAATCCCTGAGACTGTTGTTCTGCTTTGATTATTTCTCCTGGAAAAAAACATTACTTTATGTTCTGTTGAGTTGTACAGTTTTATATGTAATCGTGCGAGAGGGTTGGAAGGAAAGACGAGAAAGAGGATGACGTGTAGCACAAACCCTGAGCCTTAAACCCATGATGTCACCTTTAATTGAATGTGTTTTTGTCTTTGAGTCATGAGACACGCTGCTTATGAGTCATTTTTAAAAAGAAACGAGGGGGTCCATGTTTGATTCCACTCTTATCCATAAATTGCCACAGTGTGAATGTAAGACTTGTTTCTTTTTATTGTAAAAGGGCTCAGGAAGGTCAGCTGCTGCACAGGCTGCCCTCCGTCTGAGTTTGTTATTGCAGGCTCCTCTCGGCGAGGGCATCCATTTATCCCTGTTAGGATGAAGCTGCTGCGAGCTTGTTTCATGTTGAGGGTATTCTCCTCCCGAGGGAGACGACTGGTGAAACACTAACCCGGCAATGAGAGGGGGAGGGCAGGAGGGGAGGGAGGGAGAGCAGGGAAATGTTTACATGCCTTCAGGTGACTACAGATCTGCATTTTGTTTATTTACCGCCATTGCGTCTCGGCCACTGGGTCTATTATTTGAGTTGGTTAGGGAGAGAATTCGAGTGATCATTTTACAGAGATAAAATCACAGCTTACACTTGGCTTGCTTCTTGCTAAGTATAACATACCGGTTTTCTTAAAGGCATCAAAGATAAAATGTTTGTTGATTCTCTGTAGAGGACATTTGAATTTGACACAGCAACACGAGAGAGGAGCAGCGCAGGAAGAAAATGCAGCAAAAATTAAGAATGGCAACAGGATCTAGAATCAAATAGATAATAAACTAGAAATGTACGGCTGTTCTATGAATGTTTTGTGATTGTGCAATTTGTCAAAATTCTTTGTAATATGCAATATATAATATGTGAAAGCAATCTTTTTTTTTATTAGTTTTCAGTCTTAGACTGTGGGTGAAATTTATGACTGGGATGCAAATCCATGTAATCCCTGTATTGCAGAACAATTTTGAAAATTTACTATTCGCTTTCACCAGATTTGAAAAGATACTCCACACACGTAGCTCACAGTGATGTGTAGCAGTCTTGTATTTGCCTTTTTATTGATCATGTTATGTTGTGGACAGTGTGTCAGGCCAAGGGTAAAACTGAATTCAAAGTAATGCATTAGCCGTATGTATTTATCCTATGACGAATGGCAGCAGTTTATGCAGAGCCTGAGTATGTTCTCAATTTAACGGCCTCATGTGAGAGGGATAGACCACAGTAAAATGATCAAGGACATCAATCAGATTTTACTGCTTAATTTTGTTCATTTCAATTCTTCCTTTTTTATTTTCTGCTCACACAATTTCTCAGGTTAGACCGAATAAAACAGGTCGTCCTGGTTTATGGCAATATTATAATTCCATATTCCATTAGGCAAGTGATGACCCCCACATCAACCGTGACTCATAACAATTTGTCCAACACTTAACTTTGAGATCACCTGTGAGATCAGGCTCTCTGGAATCGACTGTCACATGCAGTTAAACGTGTGTGTGCACTCTGCGGCGCCCATGAGACCGGGTGATCAGGATGTAGCGGCAGTCTCGCACAGATGAGACCATTGCTATGCACGACCTACAGCACTGGGTTAGACCATCAGTATGCACCTCATGCCAGAGCAGGGCTGCTTCACTGACATCATGCCGCTCTGCTGTCTGGGTGGAGCTGTCTGATGTAAAAACACTGCCAGGGAGGAAGGAGCACTGCCATGAGGCTACCTTGCTCATAGAGTTTGAGTTTTGGGGGCTGGGAGCTCTGCTGAGATCCTAATTATACAGCTGGAGACAGGGAGAAATGTCTCTGAAGGGATATGTGGTATAAACATGGTGACAATAAGGCAGGATACATAACCAGAGCCTTTTTGAACATTCCATATGTGGAAGGGTTCGGAATCTACGTCAGTTCTAAACCTGTTGTTTCACCATTTCTGCTCAGCGTCAAGAGCCGCAGTGGTTAGGAAATGCATCAGGAGCAAAAACTAAGCCATCTGCATTAGCAGGCTACACCACAAACATGTTTTTAACTGCTGCAGAGAAGTTATACCTGTGGTTTTTCTGCTGGCGCCACAGAGGGCATCATGAATCCCCCTCTAATGCTATTTCCTTTTTTTCTGAATTATAATTTTTCCATTACAAAACAGTTCAGCTGCACACCTGACACCCAGCTCTCTTTAAATGCTGTGAAATAGTCTTCACATCCACTTTACCTTGAATTCTCTTACATTGAACTTCCTTACATTTTCTCACTAGCAAGTGAGAGACAACACTAAAGCTTCATAACAGTATAGGAGACCTTGAAGTGAGTATTAAAGTTGCTCAATAAGACATATTTCCCCAGACACTGATAACAGCTTGTCTTTAGCTCCCGTTTCCAGCATTCCTTGTATTTTAATACAGTGGCTGCACAGTCAGTGTAATCTGCTAATTAGGATGATGGTCATGTGTGACAACACGTGTGTCTGACGTTTTATGATTGACAGCATTGATACCTTTTCCCCTGAGAGCTCCTGATAGTCAGATTTACTCGTTTGTGTCTTCCCTCCTGCTGAAGTGAACCTAGACTTGAACTATCCATTTAGAATCTGTAAACTGAGATCAGTTCATTACACTGCTGTTCACTGTTCCTGGTTCATGTTGTCACAGTGAGGAGGATATACAGATATATAGAGAGCAGATGGCCCATGGCTGTGAAATCACCACAGGGTAAAGGACAAATGTAATTGCATCCCTCAATATTTGACCTATATTCAATCATTGACCTGAATCTTATTTTTAACCACTTATTTGTCAGATAAGCAACAGTCAAGTTAGCGTTATGCTTAGTTCTGCTTATAGGCTATTTCTCCCTTATTATAATGTTTTTCTGCTGTTGTTTAATGTTTTAGTTTATTTTATGCAGTCAGTAAAAATGCAATATTACTGTTGTTACATACTGTGATTTGTGAATGTTCAAAATACACTATCAGTCGTGTCTGTTTTTCCAACTTATCCTAATGTATGGCATACAAATATCCACGTAAAGTTAATATATCTAAGATGATTGTGAAGAACTAATTCAGAACAATTACAACAGTATAAGTAACTGAGCATCTTCTTCTCACTCAGGTTACAAAGCCCTCCTCAAGTGTCTGTCTGGAAGATTCAGGAGCAAAGAGCTGATTGGCATCATGGGGCCGTCCGGAGCCGGGAAATCCACTCTGATGAATATTCTGGCAGGGTACAGGTGAGATCCCTAACCAGATTATTTGCTCTCACGTATTCTTTTTTTTCACGAGATGATACTTTAGATTTGATTTAGTGCTTGGAAATTGATGGCAGTATAATTTTGTTTTCTGTTTGGAAACAGGGAGACGGGCATGAAGGGTAAGATCATGGTGAATGGACGCCCGAGGGACCTGAGGACCTTCAGGAAGATGTCGTGCTACATCATGCAGGATGACATGCTGCTGCCACACCTCACTACCAGGGAGGCCATGATGGTGAGGTCATTAGAAAGAAACAAAGACACTCCCAGAATCTCATTTAATCCTACCATTCAGAAATAATGTGTTTGTCTTTCAGGTGTCTGCCAATCTGAAACTGAACGAGAGCATGCAGGTCAAAACAGAACTTGTAAGTTTGAAACTATTGTTTCCATTGCATTGTACATATATAATGTTTCAAATTAATGAGAAAGATCCTTTTATGATGATATTATTTTACAGGATTTTTACATTAATATGTTGACATGCCTTGAAAATGACACATATCCATGTGGAGGAAGTCATGTGACATCAATAGCCTGGAATATTACAGATAACCAAATGCTACAACTTCACATGAGAGCATGTAATAGTTTGATGTACAGAAGTAGGCAAAACAACACAAAAGTTTTAAAACACAAAAGCATACAGAGGCTTGAGCCCTCCTGCAGCAGCCACAGATACAGTTCCACCCTGGCCCTTATACTGCTTATATCTCCCCCCATTCTCTGTCTCCCCATTTCACGCTTGCACTGTCCCGTCAATAAAGACAAAATTACCCCAAAATATCTTAATTTAATTTGATAAAAGTTTACTTTACCTGATCCAAATTATTCCACTTGCAGCCATGATGAAAGCAAATAGGAAAAGATCGAACACAGTATGACATCTACCATCTTGCCTGCTGCCGGGTCTTTCTGAATAACATCACAGCATTCGCCCACTATTGCAGTATACACTTCAAACATACCATGATAGCATATTGTTTCCACATTGCCCACTTCTGGTGTTGTATACTGTATGTGTGTTATCGTGTATTGACTTTCATCTGTGTGTGTGTCTGAGGTGGATGAGATCCTGACTGCTCTGGGTCTTCAGGAGTGCGCTCAGACACGCACCAACGCTCTCTCAGGGGGTCAGTGTAAAAGACTGGCCATCGCCCTCGAGCTGGTCAACAATCCTCCAGTCATGTTCTTTGATGAGCCCACCAGGTGAGATACCACACATCTGAATCTGTGTAAACCCAACATAGATCTGGACTAAATAGTTTATATATGTATATATATTTATATATCATCTTGTATCCTGTCCCAGTGGTCTGGACAGCTCGTCCTGCTTCCAGGTCGTTTCCCTCATGAAGTCTCTGGCTCTGGGAGGACGGACAATCATCTGCACTATTCATCAGCCCAGTGCCAAGCTCTTTGAGATGTTTGATAAGGTAACTTGAGTGCTCATAGTGCCGGACACGTCTGGCCCTCCATTAGCTGCCGCTCAGGCCAGGACGTGAAAGCTGGCATGATTAATTTTATCCAGCTGACAAGCAGCGCAGAAGTCGATATCCAGGCCTGTTGTTTTGTCAGGTATTCATACATTATTCAGGGAGTCAGTGTATTGGAAACTATGTTGGATGCCCTGTAACCGTGTTCCTCCTCCTCCTCCTCCACCAGCTCTACATCCTCAGTCAGGGTCAATGCATATACAAGGGCACGGTCCCTTACCTCATCCCTTATCTGAAGAACCTGGGCCTCCATTGCCCCACGTATCACAATCCAGCTGATTTCAGTGAGTCCATCCTCTCCCTGTGAGTGTGAGTGTGAGTTTGTGCGAGTGTGCTTGTTCTTACTGTCCTCTCTGTTCGCAGTCATTGAGGTGGCGTCAGGGGAGTATGGAGACCTGAATCCAGTGCTGTTCGAGGCCGTCCAGGGTGGACTGTGTTCCGAGGAGGGGAAGAAGAACTCCAAAAGCGATCCGTCCTGTCCCTCGCAGTGTCCCGCTGTAAGTGACACGAGCCCCCCCACCGAGCACCACACCATCATGTCACCAACAAAAACCTTTACTGATCTCAAAAAATTGTTTGATGTCAGGATATTGCAGAAGGTTTTCTCAGTTCCCTTTAATGGTAGCTGAAGAATCAACAGCATACATTTAAAAAATGATGGAACGATATCTCAAATCTACATCGGCAAAATCCAATGCAGAAATTATAAATGTTCGCCTCAAACTGTTGGTGGTGTCCATTTTGATCAAACGTGGCCCCCTGTGATACTTATTTAAATCTCAAACATAACGGACAATAAAAGATACAAAAATGTAAAAAATCTGACAAAAAATGTCTTCCCCTCTGTTGTGCTCTGCTCTCAGTCTCTCTCAGCTTCCTCTCACTCTTACTTCTCACTTAGCCTCATGTGCTTCTTTTGATAAGATAATCAGCAAAATGTCAAAACTGTAAATGCAAACCACCAAGAGCACTTTATGATACAGTTACTTATATAGTGTACTGTGCACTGTGCAGCTTGGGCCTTACATTTTACCAGTTTATTGATTTTGCAATTTCCAACCTCTTTAGACTCATTTGCATCAAGTATTTTTTCCCACACATAAGGATAATTTTCTGCTCTTGTTTACTGCGTCTTTCTTCATATTCATTGTTGGCCATTGCCTGCTACCTTTATCTTCTTTTATCTTGTGGTGTAATATGTAAACATTTTTACTGTAGATCTGAACCAAAGTGACACTGTGCTTAAACTTCTCAGCTTCTAGTTTAAATATCTGCCATTGTTCATCACCACCCGTGTTTCCAGTTTTTGTGCTAAGATAAGCTAACGTCTGCTGTCTGTATGTAACAGACAAACATGAGAAGTGAACAGTGTTGTCGGGGACATTTTGAGTCACTTCCTCCTGGGACTGATTCTGTACCTGGTGCACAAATGACACATTTCTTGCATGGCATACGAAACAGACATTTACACGTTATATGAAAATATCTAATCTAATAATTTATGACTATTTGCCTTCCTCCACTGTTAGAACAAACATTTATTTTGGAGAATGATTAGGGGATGATTCCTTATCTATTTCTCGCTGTCTTTAATCCACAGGAAACAGGAACTCTTGAGAAACGCAGCTTTGCCACCAGTACATTCACACAGTTCTGCATCCTCTTCAAAAGAACCTTCATCACAATATGCAGAGACACGGTGAAATAACTTTTCTGTTAAACTTTGACAGGAAAAACAAGGTGAGGTTGAATCTTGACCTTGTTTTTTATGTTGTGTGTTTTTGTTTTTCTCTTTTTCAAGGTGCTGACCCACCTCAGGGTCATGTCCCATCTTGCTGTTGGAGTGCTGATTGGTTTGCTTTATCTCAAAATTGGAAATGACGCCAGCAAGGTCTTCAACAACACCGGTTTCCTCTTTTTCTCAATGCTGTTCCTCATGTTCGCCGCCCTGATGCCCACTGTCCTAACCTGTAAGATGCTGCGTCTCTACCACTGATTTGTGTTTTGTGTGGTTTAAGTGAAAAATATTTGAACGCTGCTTCTACTCCACAGTTCCTATGGAAATGTCTGTGTTTTTGAGGGAACATCTCAACTACTGGTACAGCCTGAAGGCCTATTACCTTGCCAAAACTATGGCAGACATACCGTTCCAGGTAATGTTCTGTAATTTATTACTCCACGGTTTAAAAGTGTGACGACTATAAATTAATGACACTCCTCCTTCACAGGTTATTTGTCCAATCCTTTACTGCAGTATTGTGTACTGGATGACAGAACAGCCACCTGAGGCAAGTCGCTACCTACTTTTCATGGCCTTGTCTACATCCACAGCCCTGGTAGCGCAGTCCCTGGGTCTCCTTATAGGGGCTGCATCAACATCTCTGCAGGTTGGTGCCGCTGCGTATCATAAGTATCTTTTTACAAGATATTTCACCGAGGGATATACTGAGGAAAATACTGCTTATTTGTTCCACAGGTGGCAACTTTTGTGGGTCCAGTCACAGCCATACCTGTCCTCCTCTTCTCGGGCTTCTTTGTCAATTTTGACACCATTCCCAAATACCTACAGTGGAGCTCTTATGTCTCCTATGTCAGGTACTGTCAGATTTCTGAGAGTTTAACCACTAGTTTTAGGCATCTTAAGGCTTTCAAATGATTCTCTTTCAATCGGTTCATGTGGTTCTGTCTCTTAGGTACGGCTTTGAAGGGGTGATACTCTCCATCTACGGGATGAACCGGTCAGAGCTGGAGTGTCCGGTCTCTGTGTGCAAGTTCCAAAAGCCAGAGGAGGTCCTGCAGCTGCTGGACGTGGAGGACGCAAAGCTCTACGTGGACTTCATGGTGCTTGGGGTTTTCTTCGTGGTCCTCAGATTGGCCACTTACCTGGTCCTGCGTTACAAAGTCAAGTCGGAGCGTTAAGACATCCAGAGGCGACCGCTGGTGGATTCGGACACTCGTGACATATCCCGGCAGTGTGAGATAGTAAGAAAACGCGTAGTCTGTCTTTCACTGTCTCTACTTCACACACATGTACAAAAGACGTACACAAATCCAGCATGTGCAGTCATCCAAAAGCTGCTCTGCGTCATTACCCAAACTGTACACTACAATTACATCTTTCATTAAGGCTTGAAATACAACAAAAAGGAAAGTTTAGACTGTGACGAATGGTGTTCTGCCCCCTGCCCATTGCTAGCTGTCCTCCAGGTAATAGTATTTCTCAGATCACCATTACCTTCCCGCAATATTGTGTATTTCCACCGTACATAAACAGAATGCTCAGCAAAGTAGCAGAAAGCATGTTTCATTGAACTGAGAAATGCAGATTTATACTTGTTCGGCCAAACCAGGAAAGTGCCATGTGAATAATGAAGTGTCCAGTGACATGTAGCCTCTCAACCCAATGCCTGAGGAGGAAATCCAAGGCGAACGTCAGAATCCTGTTAGTTGATACTCAATTGGAAAACACCCATGAAGACATCTGAGGAACAAGATTTTAAAAATCAGGAGAAGAGGTAACGGCGCCAGGAAACTTCAGATTGGCTTCTCTCTCGCCTGGAGGATCGTCTTATTAGTCATCATCACCAAGACTGTGAACACGGTGGCTTTTCTTGACGGAATACAACCCTATAACAAACTGACTGCCGGTGGGACTTTCCACTCTTTCCCTCTCCAGTGTGATCATTTTCACGAGCCTTCTGCCCTGATATTGTCAACGGTATGTTCAGATGGGGATGAAATGTCCAGCAGTGTAACTGATCTGGAAACACCCTGGGACCAGGCCTACGAGTCCTTACTTGCTCCTTGTTATAACACGTGGGTTTCTCCCACAACATACAGTGAAGCGGGAGCAAAATGTGAAAGCAAGCGTGACTGCCGTCTCCAGCCTGACGCAGACGTCTTTCTCAATCATACTGCTTACACAGAGAGCATGGTGTTTTAGGGTGAAACGCAATAGCCTGTTCTAGAAAAAAGAAAAAAAATGTGATGTTTGACTAATCGGTGTTGCTCTTCTGACACAAATCTTTGAACTGCTCGTTTCCACTCGTCAGATTCTTCAGCTGCCGCCTCCAGCTGAGCTGCGATGGGAAGTATCCCTTTTTTCTCTCCTTCTCTTCCTCTCTGCTTTGCTGATGTCTGACAAGATGTGTGTTGTCCAAAAACAATGCCAGATAGTTGAACTGCTGGCTGGGCAGTTTTTGTGCCTCTGAGCTAGAATGATTTGAGTTTCCTCTGCTTCATTGTTTGCATATACACCTTATGTCAGCATACTGTACATGCTGTCTCTTTCTCTCACACACACACACACGTATACACATGCACGCACACACACATACGCACACACACACACACGCACGCACGCACGCACACACACACACACACACACACACACACACACACACACACACACACACACACACACACACACACACACACACACACACACACCCTTGTAATGTTTAGAAGCCTGCCTTTGTCACAGGGCAATGCAAAATTTTCCAATAGACTTGCTATGAAATATTTCTTACTCAAACTATGCTACTTAGTAATCCTTATTATAATGCATAAAATTATGTGAGCATATAATCAATGATTGTACAGTGAATATGTCATGCTGTAAACAAATGTACATTTGCACTTTTCAATGTATGTTTAATTCTTTTTTTTATTTATTTGGATTCGATTTCCTTTTTATATCTATCTATGTGACGAGTGCTGCTTGAAAGTATAATGGGAAAAACAGCAACTGAATGTTGCATGATCACTTTAGGAATGAAGTTCATGAAATATTAAATTTCAGAGAATAGCATACTGAGTTTTATTCCATCATCCAAATGTATGTACCCTGCGGTGTTCGAGGAGACGCAAATCCTCTGCTTTCTGATGAACATTTTTAGAATCTCTGGAATTAAGTGTGCATCACTGGTGTAGATTAAAAAAAGAGAAAAAATCACGAGTTGTGGAAGTAAAGTAGAAGTAGGTGAAACATGACAGATGGAAGAATAAACAACCAAATGTATGGTTATGTAGCCGATGAGACTGGTGGTAGGGAGCAGCTGGGTCAGAGAGAAATCCCTGATCTGCCTCAGTGTGGTGGCAGCAGGCGACGATCTGCATCAAGAGGCGGCTGCAGCAGCTGAGGCTCGGATTCTGTCATTAATAGCAATAGTCAACATTGTGAAATTGAATTGTTACATGTATACCTCCCACTGCTGTGGCATTAGATGTGTATATGTTTTATAGCGACAACTTGATTTGAGTCATTTTGTTCCTATACCTGTTTTATTATGTGCAATAACCATCCAAAGTTTAACTCTGTGAGACCAACTTCATGAAGAGAAATGTGATTCTGCAATCTGAACTTTTTCATCTTTGTCTTTGTTGCTTCAGTTAAGTTAAATTTGGTGGACATGCTGACAACATAATGATTTGACAAGCGGGGTGAGAGCAGTCTAACAATAGCTGGAGGTGCTATAGATGGGAGCTGAAGTTAAAGCCACTGGGCAGACGCTGCCACTTCATTATCAGAACCTGTCAAAATAATTGGTTCTCGAGTCAGTGCAGGAAACTTTGTAGCACGGGGGGAAATGTTGCATAAAGTCAGTTTTAACAGCCAAAACAGCAGATATGTGTTTAAACCTTCCTCAAATTATATCAAAATCCATGAGCTCGTAGGGGACCTGCAGCAATGACTTTGTAAAACAAAAAAAGGAATCTAGAAAAGAGACAGCTCCAAGCCAGAAACAAAGCAGGGATAATTAGCAAGTGCTGAAGTAATTAAACAGTCTGGGAGAGTCTCTGCCTCAGGTCTCGAGGCCTGTGGTACCAAAGAAGAAAACAAATCATCCTTCCTCTACTGCAAGATTTGAACTTGAGTGGGTGCATGTCTCTGTGAGATTATGTCACAGTGTTCTCATTAATTTTCGGACCAAAGAGAGATCTCTGAAAATGCATCCACACTGTTTGTAGGGGACCTTCCTGATTTCTGGATTTCTGATCCTCTTAAAACTGTTTGTGTCTATTGAGATGTGTTTTCCAGACACTGACAGACCCCATTAAGCTCCAGATACTAAATAATTGCATCTTAATATAAAGTAATCCTGTGTAAATGAGTGATCAGGGAGGTGTATGTGCTGGATGCAGCTGATGAGCCTATTCACTTTCTTGGACGCTTTTATTCATCATGCCACTATTTCGCCTGCTCGTCATAATAAGCCACTGGATTGTAGTGCACTCATTGCATGGTGAATAATAATATGCAGGCGATCCTGACAGAAAACTGATTGAAAAGTTAATATTGCAATGGAAGGCTGTTTAACACATGTTATTTTTGTTTATTTTTTGTCAGATATAATTTGTTTAACATTTTCATTTTAATTTTTGGTTTCTCAACTGAAAAAATGCAAATTCTGTGTAATGAATGCTGTTCCAAGGATTATAATAAAGATTATTTATAACCTTTGCCCCTGATTGGTGAGATGATTGGCTAAAACACTGACAATTGCTAGTTCACATTATTTACTCTATACTCTATTACTCTATTATATATATTTCTTTATTAGCGATCAGATATCTAACACAGGGGACGGTAAGTAAACTGAAAACTTTTTTCATATTTTCCAGTCCAAAGGGTTTCAACGGTTATAGATGTGGTTGCTTTAAAGGGGACATTGTATGCCCATTTTACCACAAGTTGATATGGTTCCTTGGGGTCTTAATGAAATGTCTGTAACATACTTTGGTCAAAATACCACAAGGATCATTTAAAACAGCACCCTTTTTACCCTGTCTAAAACAGCCCTCCACAGAGTGACCTGTTTTGAGTGCCTGTTCCTTTAAATGCTAATGAGCCAGCTCCCCCCTCCCCCCTCTCCCCCCATGATTTTAAACGATATCAATTACATATTTTATAATATAAATTATCAAATAAGCATCCCATACTTTGTATTCCCCTTCTGTTGTCCTGGAGTTTTAATTTTCCCAATCACATAATTAAATGTCCCCCTCTGCCCATCCACTACAAGCACACAAGCAGACAGACAGAGAGAGAAAGAGAGGGGTGGGGGGGGGCTATGAAGACCATCATTTACCCCCGAACCCCGACATTCAACGGGTACAACAACAAGCGGAGAAAGCAGAATCGCGGGCTGACCTTATATATACAGTCTGTGGGGCTGACCAGCGGAGAAATGCGCGTCCCGTGTGAACAGCCAGGCGGCTGCGCGCTTGGGAACGGCGCTGCGCTGCCTCGCAGCCTTGCTGCGTCCGGTGTAAACCCGGCGTAACGAGTGTGGGGGGACGGGGGGGATTAGGTGGGGGGTGGGCCAAGGCCATGTAGGGAGACTTCCAGTGCCTTGTTACGACACAATTACCAGGAAGCTCATTCGAGTCACTCAAGCATGACGTTTCTGACTTAGAGGAACATAACAAAACGCGCGAGTGTTTTTTTTCCACCGTTTTTGGGTTGGTAGACATGCCAGATACCCACATTAACGTGTAGAAGCACTAACAAAGTGGAATTTGCATGCTATGTCCCCTTTAAATGTATTTCATGCATAACAAATTTGTGTTCACTTTTCATGTATATTTACCACGAGACACTGATTTTAGCTTTTAAGTCACATCAGAGGCATTTTAACAAAAGCTAATTATAACTTGGCTACCGTTTCATGTCACGATTCAGGTAGGTTTGAACAGCTTTTTCAGGCTATATTACTGTGGACAAATTGTTAAAAGGAAATCTACCAGTAAATATCATAAATAACCAGAAACATATGACTTCCACACTTTTTTACACATTTTACAACAAGAAGACACCTTTGTCCTGGTGACTGTGTGAGCAGTAGTTGAAGACAAACACACTGCAGCATGATGACAGTGATTTAAGAGAGGTTATTAAAGATGTAGATTCACTGACTTAATCACATGTCTGTACTCAACTAGAATGGGTCAGGTTAAGAAACTAAATTTTAGACTTACGTCTTAAGTGACTTGAGTTACATCATAGTAGGTGAGTAAAAAACTAATAATGAAAACAAATTTATTTTAAATGATTATGTATTTACTAACAGATCTTCTTGCAGTCTTCATAGTTGTTGTTGAGGCTCAGATCCCATGTTATCAAACTAATATTGAATTCTCCATTTAAAGAAACACTTTTGTTGCACTTAACCCAGACAGCATGCTCTCTCTCTCTCTCTCTCTCTCTCTCTCTCTCTCTCTCTCTCTCTCTCTCTCTCTCTCTCTCTCTCTCTCTCTCTCTCTCTCTCTCTCTCTCTCTCTCAGGTCGTGTTTGAATTTATCAAACAAAATACGTGAATATTTTCCTTCGATGTTTCTAGATCAAGAGGGTTGTAAGAAGACGTTTCTATGACAACTACAGGAGTTAAAAAGGTTTAGAAAGTTAAGAGTTACAATGTTACAACTATTTGTTTGTCACCTGCAGACAAACATCATTTGCCTTCAAGATCCCGACGAGAGCAGAAGCTTCTTGAGAGAACGAATCCTCGACAACCACCAACCGACAAGAAAACAACAAACAACTTAGCAAACAAGAGAAAACTGCATGTGCATCAACTGTTTGAACTTGAGCACAAGTTTCTTCAGAGCTTCATCAAGAAGTAGATCTGCTCTCTGTTGTGAATCATGCAGCAACAAGACCTTGTCTGCACCAGGAGCCGCCTCAGCCCGAGACAAGCTGGAGCAGAGAGGTGGAGGTCAACAAGGAAAACCAGGCTCTGAAGGAGCAGGTCAAACTGCTGAAGGTCGGAAAGAGGACGATGGAGGATGAGCTCATGAACAAGAACCAGCTCACCATGAGTGAAACTAAGAAAAGGAGAACATATGCCAACACCTACATCTACTGCCTGGCCATGCTCGCTGCCAAAGAAAAGGAGCTGAAGAATAATTGGGCAGAGACGGTGGAGGTGAAGCTGCAGCAGGAGACGACTCCAACTGAGGGACTGAGCTGCAGAAAGGTGGAGGCCGTCAACTAAGATAACAAGTCTCTAAAGGAGCAAGTTCACCGACTGAAAAGTGAACGGATGAAGCTCGAGAAGGAGGTGAGACATAAGAACGAGCTGATAAAGACAGAAACAAAGGAGAGAAGAGCTTCCACCAAATCAATACCTCGCCTGCCTGGACAAGCTGAGTGAGACGGAGAACGAGCTGGAGAGTGTTGAGAGGAAGTGGAGGAGAAAGGTTGTGCAGCTGGAGACAGTGAAGGTGGAGGACAAAGACAAACTTCTGACCCCCCATCCTCCCTTTGAATACATGTAAATATTATAAAGATTTTAAATCTTGTAAATAAATATAACAAGTACAGTAAACTCTACCTGTGTGTGTCTTTCTGAATATAGATACAGGATTCATGGTCAATTAACACAGTGTTGGTTTTGTTTCTTTATATATTTAAATATGCCAAAAGTCGACAACAGGAGTTAAACACATCAGTGTGAATCATTTTGATGATGAAATGAGTGTTAATATATAAATAAATGAATATAACTTTTTCCCTTATTTTTTCATTATTATAAAAGTTTACTTGATGATTATCAGTTTGTAAATGTGAAACTTTGTCTATAATATATATACATATTTAGATATTATTATTATTCTGAAACCACATGAACCACACAAATAATCTTAATTTAAAAACAATATAAAGTTCACACATAAACTAACATGTGGGAAATCTGTTCCCCCTTTTAGGACAAATTAGTTTATAGACAACGTTGACCCCTGGTGGTAAGAAATGTATAGCACCAGTTCCCTAAAAGACAAAAGACAATACTTCATTATGGCTTCTCAACCCATTCAGGTGCACTGGTTATAATCAAAGAAAATATTATAAGTATTAATAAGTTCCAACCAAATTCTGCATGAGAAACAACAATGTTTTTATCAAGCCATTTGCAAGTGTTTTGAATAATAGAGTACTTTAAGTTCTACACACACAGGTACCCAGTTGGAACATACACTGAATAAAAAGATTAATCTAAATTCAGATAACTAATACATAAAGTTAAAAAAAAAGCTAAGTAACTAAATATAGACAATTCAGATAGTGCAGCTATTATTGCCTCATTTTCCGGGTTGGTTTTTATCGACTTCCGCTCACCTGACTCGCTCTTGGGTGTTTATCTTGCTTTTTGTTTCATCTTTGACGTGGACCGGCATTTTCCCACAACACCCCGCTGCTGCTGCTGCTGCTGCTCTCACTGATGACGAAAATGGCGGACAGCGGATCCTCGGTAGGTTTCCCAAAGATGCAATTTTATTTTAGACGTTTCTAACGCTGTTTGGGTGGAGTTTGACGTGTTGTCTTCCCACAGGTGGAGATTGTGGAGGGCTGTCGCCTGCCCGTTCTTCGTAAAAACCAGGAACACGAGGACGAGTGGCGTAAGTATTGTCCGGTTCTCTTCCCAGTGCTAAGCTAAAGCTAATGCTATGTGGCTAACCTTAGCTGTTGTTAACGGGCTCCGCTGCTCAGAGCAGCGTAAACACTCACAGGGACCCACGCTGGTGTAATGACTTTAATTTGGATGCTTACCAAGACACTGCTACATCCAATGAGTCGTTACCAAGTCATGTCCTGTGGGTGTTTTCATAAATAATACATTTTATCCCGAAAGATAAAGTGAAATCTGTGTGACAACTGGCTTTTGTTTACAAACGTAAATTACACCTGTTCAGGTGAAACAACAGTTTATTTGAATTCTGTCTGGCTCAGTTATACATGTCAACTTCAGGCCAAAGTTGTTGTGGTTGACTCTACTTGTTCTGGCAAGAAGAGAAAAGTAAGAGCCACAGTAAGATCTTAGTCGACAGCTCAGTGACTCTTACTTGTATGTTATTGACAAGCTTCAACAAACTTATTATGAGGCAGCGTTACCATTCTTACATTTCCATACACATGCACAGACTGACAGATTAAAATTTTACATCATTTTGGGGTTTGCGCAGTGTTTCCCTAAAATTGTGACCCTTGTAATCTAAGCACGAACTCCTCACCACCAGAATCATCTTATTGAGCTAATGCTTGTCATTATTCTTTACTTCATGCAATTTTATAAAACTGAAAGATGGCAAAACCCTCCAAGTGCTTGAAATTAAGTCTTTAAATGGCTTGTGTTTAATCAGTCTTTCATTAAATGATACTAAATTTGCATTATTTTAACAAACCATAACAGTCAGTTGTCATTTTTTATTAAAATGTTCTGTCTTTCTGCCATTTTAGCATTACTTGTGACCCATACATGATGCTTTTAACCCATTATATTGGTTGTGAGATATTAAATCTAAAATGTTATTAACTTCTCTTCATACAGCATTGGCTGAAATTCTAAGTGTAAAAGAAGTCTCTGCGAGGAAGCTCTTCTATGTTCACTACATCGACTGTGAGTATTTGTGCATTTGTGTCGCTCCTTGGTTTATACTGGACTGTATAACTGTTATAACGCTGTGTAGGCTGTATTACACATAAAACATCACAGCAATTGTGTTCTTCTCTGTGTAAAATGACTTGTGTGAAAAGTCAACAAGCGTCTGGATGAGTGGGTCACAGCAGACAGGCTGGACATGAAGAAGCTTCAGTTCCCTAAGAAAGAAGCTAAAACTCCAACTAAGAATGGTCTTCCAGGCTCCCGTCCCAATTCTCCAGAAAGAGAAGTGGTAAGCGTGTATAAGTACTACACCACAAAACGTTTATTTTGAACCGCAAAATATTGGCAGTAACTCAGTAATTTCAAACTTTGTTGCGAATATTGCCAAATGGCTATACTAGCGTGTATTGCTGTATATTGATATTTGTAAGCAGTAGTATTTACTACAAGCATCTTAACACTAGTTAATGAGAATAATTATTATCAGATCTTTTATAACAAAATTTCCCCATGGTTTTGTTTGTGTGGTAGAAAAACGAAACAAACTACAAGATATCAGCCACCAATCATATGGTCACTTTACTAATGACTTACATGCTGCTTGAATGATTTGTTCAAATCTACCCACAAAATATATGATTTGTTTCCGAGCCTTTATATGTTCAAAGCTTTTTGCCCATAATACCCTTGACCCTTTATGTAGAAAAAAATCCCTTGGCAGTGCAGCCTAGAGAAGTCTTCATTCTTAAGTAACTGATTTTTTTTATATTTCTGTTTTACTAATTCTTCAGATCTAATTTAGATTCAAAGAACTGCCACAGAAACTGTTAAATTATCTGTTTATGTTTACAGTGACTAATAATTATTTATACAGTATTAACCCTCTGGTAACATGACTGTGAGTTAACCCCCGTCCTTCTCTTCCTTTCTTTTCAATTCAGAGGAAGAGTCTAGATCTCAACGCTCAATCTGCCACAGCCCCTTCCAGAGGCAAAACTCTTCCCACACCGGTACAACTTGAATTTACCCATTCCAGAAGTGACTGAGACCTTGTTTAAGCCTGGTGTTTAACATGCATCTTGTATGATCATACAGCTGTCGAGTCATGGCGAACTGCATGGAACTCCAGAGACAAACAACCATGACACAATAAAGGAAGAGGATGATCCACTCGTGCAGATCAAATCCGGAAGTGATTTAAAACACAGTGTATCCAAGTGTTTGTCGGGTGTACGCACTGGACTTGTCAAGCCAAATGTCAGCTTCAGATCTTTCAAGGTAGCTGGCATGTTTTTTCTTTGTTGCAATCTTTTGTGTAATCATACTTTAATTGTCTGCAGACATAAAAACAAACAATATAAAACCCCATTCACAGAATTTATTAAATAGCACAATGGGAAAAAAGTGGAAAGTGGTTGATGCAGTTGGTATTTTAGGAGGGGGAATATAAAATGTATTGATAACTTCTTTGAGAAGACATATTTTTAGTTACATGGAACACACTGCAGTCTTACCTGATCTGTGTTTGTTGCATCTTAATGCAAGGATTACATGCAGACATTGGACAAAGTTTAATCTGACTATATCAATGAACACATTGTAAGTAATACTTAGATGACACCCCTCTATGAACTAGAACTGGAACCCCCAAGATGTAATTATTACATTGGTGATACTTTAAAACATAACCACATGCCTCTTGTCTGGCTGGAATCAAAAATATCTGCAAACAAAAATTCTGATTCAATAATGAGTTTGTTCTGTCTGAATTTAAATCAAAGTGTCTTAACAACATTTGTCTGCTGCAGAAAAGGAAAGTCGAGCCTGTCCCCATGGTGACTCAGGTACCCCCAGCCCCCCCGGTCCCCTCCCTGCCAAGTTCAGCTGAAGCCACTCAGGCATCTGTTTTTCCTGCTGTGCGGGAGACCAACACCTTCAAGTCCCGCGAAGACCATGACCAGCTCGCCTCGCTCACAACGGTACATTACATCTTCTTGGGCTCTTTATTTTTCGAGCTGAGGTGTTTTATCACAGGCTCATGTGTAACTTTTCATTTCTATGCAACGATAGAACGGCACTGCCCGACGGCTCATCCCCCCTCAGCCTGGAAGGAAAAGGAAAGCTAATTGTGGGGGAACTGATGAGGTATGAGGCTAATTATTTTCTCATTTCAAATATCAGTCTGCATTATTTTTGTTTTGAAGATGCATGATTATTTTTCAGTTTGAAATGTGCCAACTAAAATACATATACATTTTATGCTCACCTCTGGTAGCATTATCCATGTTAGAAGGTGAAAATCAATTGAATTGGTGCACAGTATTCAATTATGCACCACAGTCAAGTAACAGATTATAAAAATCCTTGTTATAATAAATATTAAAAGCTTTAAATGAAAACACATACTCTTTGTAGAGTTTCATAATGCTCTTACAAAACATGTTTCTGATAAAACACATTTTCTTAAAGTAATAAAACAAAGAAATGTTTTGTTAATGTTTTGTCTTTTGTTTTTACTCATTTAATTTTTCACCATTGTCATTTCTATGTCACCATTACTAACTACAAATATACAAGTGCATTGAAAACATATTTACTAGTAATAGGTAACTAAGTAGCATGTATTGCTGGGTTACCGTAGGTCACTGTTTTAGTTATTCTCTACATTTTCTCTTTTGTGTCTTTAATTTTCATATAATTTTTGATTGATGTTATATTGGCCTTGTAATTGTTGCAGCTGTACAGTGAAGAATTACAATTTTGAAACTAGTCATTTTCAAAGCTATTACACCCAAAAAAAACACCTCCCCCAAATTCATATTAATATTCATCTTAAATTTAAGCATTTGCAATTTGTATGTCAGAATGTTTGTGATCTTTTAACAAAATGTATGATGTTGGCTGCATAATCCAGCAGGAGAACGGATAATATTTTGGCAATAATATATTTTAATTCATACACATAACAAAGCAGTGACCTGCACTGAAAAAAACCTAGCACATCAGAGTTTCTATCACTCCATCAAGCTTCTCTCACATGAGCAGCTCAGATGCTGTATGGAATGAGAAAGTTGCTGCGGCTGGTATTTCTGCTCACATTTCTGAGGACTGTGGCCAGTGGGGTTGTCATATAAGTGAACTAAACCGTCTGTTAAACCCACTTGAAATAATTGGTGGTTTTGTGTTTGCACTTTTCCTCACTCTTCATTCACAGTTTGACATTTCTATCATTGTCAGAATTGCTGGTCGGCTACCGATGAACCCACCCTGAAATGTACTAAAACTACAATGTTACACTGAAGTTCATTATTGCTTTCAATCTGCCCCCTTAACCAAACTGTTCAGTGTAAATAAGAATTGTTTTATTCCCCTCTTTAGTTTCCTAAAGCCTGTGTTTTTGTCTTTTTTTTCCCTGCTAGATGATAAAGGTTTTGCAGTATAACAACCCTCAAAGTGCCAGTGTCTTTCTACCACCACCAGAGGTCTGTTTAATTTCCTATTATTGCCCGTTGATTGTATGTTGCTGTCCAAATTCAGCTGTGCCTTAGTGGGTCCCATAAACCTGAGGGGATACTTACCTCCGACCCAAGTTTAGTCCTTGTAGTAACGTGTTCAACCACTGTGATTACACGTGTTACTATAAGAAATCGAATTGTGTAAAAATACATAAAATAAAAAACATCTGCTCATTTGATCGAGCAGCTTTTTGGTTTTAAAACAGTTTTTTTTGCTATTAAAGAAAAAGCTGCAACAGGAGGTTCTAATGTTTATATTGTCCACATTGTTTACTGCCAGGATTCCCAGGACAGTTCGGATGGCATCCCATCTGCACCCCGCATGACAGGGAGTCTGGTGTCTGACCGCAGCCACGATGACATCGTGACACGGATGAAAAACATCGAGTGTATAGAGCTAGGACGTCACCGACTGAAACCCTGGTACTTCTCACCATACCCGCAGGAACTCACCGCGTTGCCCATCCTCTACCTCTGTGAATTCTGCCTCAAGTATCTCAAAAGCCTCAAGTGTCTACAGAGGCATTTGGTAAGAATCATCAGTTTGTTGTTTGCCTCTGGCGGCTTAAGCAGATTTTACACAACACCACAGGGAACAGGGTCACACACTACACAGCTTTCCCCAGTAGAAACCACCGACTGGTCCCCAAACATGTTCAATTACGAAAAAGACAAAGTGCATCTGACTGATCCTCCTGTTCTTCTCTGTCATGACACGTTGGAGGCTGGAGAAGAGATGAAACTCTCAATATCAGTTGATATTGTTTTTTAAAAATAGAGAGCAGCGCAGGTTGCTTTTTTCTGCCTGACCCGAACCAAAACCAAGAGACAACGAACCGAGCCCGACAGGCATTATTTTTTTTATTTTTTTTTGTCCAAACCCGACCTGACCCCGATGCAGTTAATATAAGCTGTGCCGAGTTTGTGTTCCTCTCCCAAACACACATGGTAATGGCTTGATTTCCCAGATTACAGACATGTGCAGTGTAAAAAATCAGGGGGCACCTCCCCATTGTCCTGTGCTCTTTTTGGTTGCAGTTGCCGCAGACTCCGACCATCAGGTTGGAAATCCGTCTGCGACCTTTGTAATCGCATCTTTGACAAGTTCACTCATAGCATTTGGCGACTGCCAATCGAGCGCTTATCAGGGCTTTAGTCTGTGACTTCCAAAACACATTGGAGACTGGCAAATTGGGCTGTAAATCATGTAGTGTGAACAAGACTTTGGAGATTGTTGGACATCGCTCTCATCCTCTCTCATCTTTACAGACAAAATGCAACCTGAGACATCCCCCAGGCAACGAGATCTACCGCAAAGGCACCATCTCATTCTTTGAGATTGATGGCAGGAAAAACAAAGTTAGTGACTGATATCTTTGTCTCTCCTCAACATTTGTACAGCATTCATTATTGTTATTATGTTTATCATTAATGTGTGCATTTATTTTTCAGATGTATTCCCAGAACCTGTGTTTACTGGCTAAATGTTTCCTGGATCACAAAACCTTGTATTATGACACGGACCCTTTCCTCTTCTATGTAATGACGGAGTATGACTCCAAAGGCTTCCACATAGTGGGGTACTTCTCTAAGGTACATAATTCATGCAGACGATTTTGAACTAACCTCTTTTTTATGTCAGGGGTTTCCAAATCTAAACATAATTAGTATTTACTGTATGCAGGAAAAAGAGTCAACTGAAGATTATAACGTCGCCTGCATCCTGACCTTGCCTCCCTACCAGCGGAGGGGCTATGGCAAACTGCTCATTGAATTCAGTAAGTGTACTATCAAAAACAGTGGCTCAGGAAATATTAGTATTATTTTGTTTTGGTCATATCTGTGATCCCCTCACCTGTGCTGATTATCTGCTCACTGTGTTTGTCAGGTTATGAGCTGTCCAAGGTCGAAGGGAAGACGGGGACTCCAGAGAAGCCACTTTCTGACCTTGGTCTTTTGTCCTATCGTTCCTACTGGTCACAGACCATCTTAGAAATTCTCATGGACCTTAAACCTGACAATGGTGAAAGGCCGCAGATTACCATCAAGTATGTGACTGCTGCCATTTTTATCTCAACTTAAATTCACCTCTTAACAAACCTTTCAGATAGAGAATATTGATAGTTTTCTCTTCTCTCATTTGACCCTTTCTTGTTGTTTTCTCAGTGAGATCAGTGAGATCACGAGTGTAAAGAAAGAAGACGTCATTTCAACACTTCAGTACCTCAACCTAATCAACTACTACAAGGTGAGAGACCCCTGCTCTGTGTTAAGAAATTGAAGTTCTGATCTAAAATGATCTAAAAAGTACGGCTGAACGATATATCGATATCAACGTGCGCAATAGACGTATCGCAAAACACAACAAAAACAGTGATAAGTGATGTTTCATGCGCCACGCATTCTGCATGTCAATATATTTGGCCAATCAGATGGAGCCCTAGCTTATAAATGAAAAACATTTAGATAATTGACAGGTTTTTCCGTCAGTGAATCATGTTCGGAAGAAGAGAATAGAGAGAAAACAGATTTGATGGAGCGACGCAGCTCTCTCTCTCTCTCTCTCTCTCTCTCTTTCTCTCTCTCTCTCTCTCTCTCTCTCTCTCTCTCTCTCTCTCTCTCTCTCTCTCTCTCTCTCTCTCTCTCTCTCACCCCCTCTCTCCATCTCTCAGCTGAAGTCTGTTGACTCGCTTCAGTTTAAAAGTTGATTTGTTTGTCCCCACAATATCATCACTGATCAGAGCAGCGCATTCATCAGCTGGCTCTCACTCACTCACTCACAAACAAACAATGTGATCGGACACGTGTATAAACTCAGTCTGAGTAAAAACAACAGACCTTATAAACTAGGTAAATGTATGTGGAGATTGAGGAGAAACGGCACGCTCCGTTTGGTTTGATGCAGTGGGCGCAGCCTACAGCGCGAATGGCAGAGGCACGAGAGAGGATGTAAATTACTGACAGAGCTGCTAAAAACTGTAAAAAAATAACTTTTCATGGTCCAAACATGTACGGAAAGACCCCAACTTGGTGGCGCTGCGGCTGGGCTGTGCACCTTCTCTCGGCCAAGGAGCTGTCCGTGGTCTCTGCCTCCGTAGCCAGGGACTGTTGTTTGTTAATCCCAAATCATATCGTCTTCGTGATATTACACAACGTTATCGCATATCGCATGTTTTCCTAATATAGTGCAGCCCTACTAAAGAGTAACATAAATGGAAATAGAAAAACAGCAGAAGTTAGTAACTGTGGCATTTTCCAGAAAATGTTTCTCAACTCTAAACCTTGAGTTTCCTAACATCATAATGGGAACCGCAGATTTGTTTGTTTTTAATAGATGATCACACTCACTCTTAATTCACCAGGCTTGCATTTCCCTAATGGATGATGAAGTGGTGAAGTCTCTCAATTTATTATTCAGTCATTTTTATTTATGAACTTATTGATCTGCCATACACAAAACGCACTTGGCAGCAATTGAAAGAAAAATTACAAGAATATGGAGCCAGCAGAGGAGACACAGAATGTTGCCTACAATTTCAACCCAGTAATTCTGATTGTTAAAGATAAGGGTTTTTAACAGAACTTTCTATGACTTTCATGAATATATATTTAAAAAAACAAAACATAACCATCCTGTTCTGCTATAGTTATTTCAAATGCACTGCAAAAAACATGAACCTATATTAGAATAATCTCAGTGTGAACAAACTGGTGGAAAGAAATCACTTGGAGATGTTTTGAATTGTAAGTTCAAGAATGTTTTCAAAGTCAAACTTTCTGTCAAATAAAGTGAAAATATTTACAAATTCCAGTGAAAAGGAACATTGTAGTTTAATTTAATGCATAACTTAAATTATTTAAAATGATATTCAATATGCTGTGGAGAGTATGAACTGACTTTGTCTTGTCTTCTGACTCCAGGGACAGTACATCCTGACTCTCTCGGAGGACATAGTGGAGGGACATGAGAGAGCGATGCAGAAGAGACACTTACGCATCGATCCAAAATGTCTTCACTTCACACCTAAGGACTGGAGCAAGAGGGGCAAGTGGTAGAGCCCGAGCCTGGTTCACAGAAACCCATCCCAGACTGTCAGATTACAGACTTAAAACAAATGATGGATCAGAGCAAGTTTTTTTTTTCCTCATGGAGAACCTCAATCAGACCCAGACAATGAACATAAACTGTGACTTGAGAAGCAGAAGCTTTTATTGTGAATATTCATTGTATATCTGTCAAACCCGCCGACAAGAAGAGAGACGGTGACTGCACACAAAAAAAAATAGTGTAAATGAATAGTTAATATTGCAAAACATACAAACCACCTAATGAAAAGGAGATTTCCTTTCCATGAATGCAACAAGGACAGTTTTATGTTCCTGTTTTGGCCACCACAAACATGAGTGTCATTTTGTCTACATTCTTTGTATCTGCCACAAAGTTGTGGAAGTAAAATTAAAAAGTCATCAGAAAGTTTTCAAAATTCCCTGTTTGACTTAAACCAGAATATTCCCTTAAGTTTTTCATACAAGTCATACTTAGAACACTTAGTTCACTATGATTACATTCATTAAACAATGCCATAACTCACAGTCCAAACCTTAGTAATCACTTTCTACATTGGTATGCAGACGTCAGCACCTCTTCCTGTCTACAAAGGTTTGAGTAGTAATAATAGTGATTGAAAACAAAACCCACTGATGATCAGACTGATTGTATTTATATATTTATATCAATGACTCAGTGTGATCAGTATTGTGATTGCATAAACAGGAAAGAAAGTCCAAGGAATCACACTCCAGTTCTGTTTTCAGTGTAAAGTTCTGCCCAGTCAAGCTACTCATAGCACACAGTGCTTATCCGTTTATTGTGATTCCCCTGGCGACGGTGCCTGAAGGGGAATAGAAATATGCTGCTAAAGGCTTCTGGATCCTTTTGTGTCAAAATCAAAGGCGATTATTACTATACGTATCTCTATATATACAAATATATATTCAGAACTATTTGGAAACAGACAAATATTTAAAACTAGACATAAGATCCGATGTTTTAATGTTGTTAATGGTCAGTTCATGTTTATCTTTTACAATAGAAGCTCTGCTTTTCATTTCCATGTATTTTAAATTGTTGGAAGAGTTTATGATTTTTGTTTGTGACCATTCAGGTGAATAGTTTGTTCTCCGTTCATCCCCTGTTGCGATCATCTGTACACAGTGTGCAATGAGACAAATCCATAAGTTAAACATGTTGCTTGTTACTGTACATATTGAACCTGATTATTAAAAAACCTTTAGAAGACAGAAGCCATGTTGAACTGTTAGAGGAATGTAAATTTTGTGTACAGTTGTCTTTCTTTTTTACTTGATGTAAACTAACAGGCCTCACAATATTAACAGGACAAGACCTTAAAGTGATATCTTACTTTCAAGTTTGTGTTTTTATGTTTACATGTGAAATAATTTAGCATATCTTTATGTGAAACACAGTTGGGAGTATGATTTGAACCTTTGATTTGAAAAGCTTGTTGAATTGATAAAAAAAAACATTGTAAAAAAAACCCTGTAAAGTGTCTTTAATATTTGATTTTAAAAGTGTACATTTCCCACCTCAGTATCCTGTATTGATTTTATCGGCACAGAGTTCTGAGAACCACGTTTAATAGCCTGCGAAGCTTGATGAACGTCACTAACATAGTGTAGTGAAGTTAAAACACCGGTAAGTATTGATACCTGCAAATTTCTGTCGCATTGCATAACTGCTAATTTCACATGTAAAGACATTCAAGTTAAAAACTCGCATAGAAGAATAGAAAGCCTTTGTTGTCATGTTATTGTACAAAATACAGTGAAATTACAAGTGCTACTTCTAGTTAGTACATACAATGTAAAAGTAAAAAAATTAATTACATAATATATCACAGTTAAAGATAATTAGAGCAATGCAAAAGCCAGCATATGGCACAGTCTATAGTAGCTTTTGCTCTGTAGCTTCAAATGTAGTGTTTTTTCATTTTGTGTATTAATTGTGACCAGACTTTTGAAAAAGAAACAAACAGGAAAAATAATCTAGAAAATAAGCTTGTTGGTATTTAACATTAAATAAGAAGACTTGGATTCATCAAAGTCAACTTTTACAAATAGGGAAAAAAAATGCATATTTATCATTTTTTTAGCAGAATGTGGCCAATCATGAATACATGAGCTCTCATTTCACCGTGTCTATATACAGTTTGTCCACCAGGCGGCAGCAGCGTGAATCTTCTTTCTTTTTGTGAAGTTTCATTAGCCGAGTTCAAACCACGAGCTGAAAGCAGGAATGAGTGATGCTCGTTTGTAGCTAAATGTAAAAGTGCAACCTGAACAATGTGACTCTGTTACAGGACTGACGCTCTGCATCAGATCAAATGTGGAAACCGAGACTACAAGATGCAACAACTGGACTGAGGAGGCGACCTGAAGCTGCAGGACAGAGCCAGGTAGGCAAAGACTCATATCAAGATTCTGCTGCATCTGCTCCTATTTGGATTGATGCTGTTAAATGTGTGTGAATCAGGTTTGAACCAGTCCCCATGTTGAGAGAGAGAGGAATTTCACACTCATCTAACATCCTCCTCCTTCTCCTCCTCCTCCTCCTCACTGTTTGGCTGTTCCTGCAGCATCTGGACCTCTGAGAATAAATATTGTTTAATTCTGGCACCATTTGCTGTCATAAAGAATTACACAGAAAACATTATATATATAGACTAGAGCCAAAATAATCCATTGATAAATCAATTAAGAGAAACGTGATCAAAATGTTAGAATTCACTTACTAAACATTCAGAATATCCTTGGGTTTAGGCCTCTTTAGGTGATGATTCACTGCTTTTCTCTGTCTTCCATATTTCACAGAATATCACATTGTAATGGACAGATCAAGCAGTCAGATAATAGTAGATAATCAAGATTATTGGGTGATGGAAATATCTGTTCTTCACACATTTAGGAATGATGATTTAAGTGCACTTTAAATGCCATTTTTGCTTATATACATAATTGTGCTGATGCTGGAGGAGAGTTCATTGACTGTCATTGTTTCAAATAGCAAACAGGAGGAAACTTTAAAATGTCAACCATGTTTCTCTGCAGAGCCGCAAACGTGACCGCGGTCTTAGCGGGACATGTCCACACGGTGTCACTGTAGCACTGATCGTAGTGAGGCCTTTTCCTAAATGACCTCTAGTGAGATTTCTGGGTGATTTGTGATGGTCTGAACTCTCAAACTGTTGTTTACATCAGAGGTCATTACCTTCGCCAAGGAGGCTTACGTTTTCAGCCCTGTCCGTTGGTTTGTTTGGAAGCAAGATTACGCAAAAACAACTTAACTGATTTCCCCCGAAACTTGGTAAAAGAATGTGGTATGGGTCAGGGACGAACCCAGAAATTATTTTTTTTACTTTCTATAACATTGTGAGATAGTTTTTTTTTATTAGACACATTTAGGAATCTGATATCTGTAAGTGTGTGAAATCTGGTGCAGTTTGATTTAAGGGATCTGTTGGGCCCTGGTGGAGGTATACGCTCTAGCTTTGTAAATGATATGGCCTTTTTCTACATCGATATAATATTATACATATATAACTTTACATCCTCCAGTAAGTAAAGAGCACCAAAGAGTATTGGTGTTTGAATTTAGTATTCATGGAAATGTAGGTGACATCTCTCCTGCTCTGAATGTTTAAAATGTGATCTTCTAAAGAACTGGTTATTTGTAATGGCTTCTCTTTGTCCTCTCCTTTCTCAGATTAAAACAACGATGAACCCTGGAAGCAACAAACTCCCTGATGAGCACGCTCTGAGGTATGTTTGTTTTAAAAGAAAACTGTTTCACTACTATCAACCAGTGCCTGTGCTCTTATATTTTCTTATCTCTCCAAGACACACATCACCAGCAACACAGGCTTGTCCTCCTACTCCTCCTCCTCCTCCCCCTCCTCCCCACCCCCAACCCCAGACCAGAGCCTCTGACCTGGTAACACACACACACACACACACACACATACACACGACCATATGGTACAGCCAGGACGAGCCTCCAACCAGTAATTAGGGGGATGGTGCCGGACACTTGGCTGCGCCGCTGCAGTGGAGGTTGAGCAGCATGATTCATCTTCTCCT
Source organism: Hippoglossus hippoglossus (assembly GCF_009819705.1). Taxonomy (NCBI): domain Eukaryota; kingdom Metazoa; phylum Chordata; class Actinopteri; order Pleuronectiformes; family Pleuronectidae; genus Hippoglossus; species Hippoglossus hippoglossus. Next base: position 14,417,323 of record NC_047164.1, on the reverse strand, counting down.
CTCCTGAGCATCATGTGGTGGAGCCGCGTTCACAGGTACTTGTTCTGTAAAGATGCGGTGGGAAGGAAAGAGGCCGAGCTGTGTTGTTATTTCTCCTGCGCTCTCATTGTTCCTGAGCAGGTCGGTTGTTTGTTATGGTCTCGACCCACACTGGCTACGTTTGGGGAGTACACAGAGGTCTCTACAAATAAACACACTGTCACACACACACAAACACACACACAGCCATTTTCACCTTTGCCCTTTGGCCTTTGTCTCTGCCGTGCAGAAATGTCAGCTTTCGGTACCAGAGGGGGAGACTTCAAATGAAGGTGTTGGATATTACAATGAATATTCATCTGGCAAAGAGATCAGTTCAAGCCAAATATGTAGGTTGAGAAGTTGTGTGTATATTGTGTGTTGATACAACACTGGATCAGCATCTATTCTGCCACACAGTCCACTTGTGCATGTCATCTTTTGAGATCTTGAAATTCACGCTCTCTGAATATCAGTTTTAGACACAGAGAGCTTGGCCTGTCTCTCTCTGACAAGGAGCTGAGGAGGGGGGAGGAGAGAGAGAGAGAGAGGCCGGGTAATGCTCTGTGTGTGTGTGTGTGTGTGTGTGAGAGAGAGAGAGAGAGAGAGAGAGGGAGGAGGAGAAAGAGGGGGTTGGCACTAGTGTGATGTGAATGGAATAGAATCAGCACGAGAAGGAGAAAGAGGGAGGAGGACAGCACAAATCAACCTGCCTCTTGACTCCAACAGCAGAATAGAGGAGCCGGCACAGACACACACAGAGAGAGATCGGGAAGTGTGTGTGTGTGTGTGTGCGGTGCGTGTTTAAATTGTATTTCTGGACAGAGGAAGAGGACGGGAGGAACTGAGGGAGGAGGAAAGCAGCCTCACCGTGGAGATAGATAGCAGAAACATGCTGTCACGGGGAGAGAAGGGGAGGGAGTCGGCGGAGAGGAACAGGATGAGACAAGGCAGGGTCGAGCAGAGCTGAAATGTGGAGGTAAGCTTTTTCCTTTCCGCGTCGGGATTAATGGAGGATTCACATTCCGGCCGGCCCGCGTCCTCTTTTTCTGGTGATAATGAATTCAGGAGGATGGATGTGCTGCACCGTGCCACGTTACCTCTGTACAGGCACGCGTGTACTTACACAATCCGGCCAGAGACAATGTAATGAGAGCGACAGAGGATGTGCAGTAATGGCTCGTGTGGTATCGTATCATGGTCCAGCTTCCACCTCCGTGCCCGTTGTTTTGTTGTCAGCTCTTCGTTTTTATTGTGTGGCTCAGCGAAGCCCGGATCGGATCAGACCGTTTACGCGCAGCGATGTGGGTTTAAATCCAGCTTCCAACCTTTGTCGCATTTCATCCCTGGCCTCCCCCCCCCTCCCCTCCCTGTCTCCCGACACTCACTCCCCCCCTCCATCACCACCACCACCACCACCATCACCACCATCATCTCTCCTGTCTCCCTCCATTGTGCACCCTCTCCAAACCGGGCAGGGTCGTCTTTAAAACAGTGTTGTGACATCGCCCGGACGCCGGCGAGAAACCTGGTGGCTGCAGGACTCAGGGGATGAGGGCAAGGTGGGGGGAGGAGGGGATGGAGGGGCACTGAGAGAATGAAAGAGAGACAGAGTGGGGGGGGAGGAGATGCATGAACAAAAAAGAAAAAGAAAAAAAGAGGAGCGGGGATTTAGATCCAGATACATATTTTAAAAGCCACCAGTCAGGGGGGGATGTGCGGCGGTGGGTGGGTGGGTGGGTGGGTGGGTGGGGGGATTTGCGTGGATAAAGGGGATTGTAACGCCGCTGCATGTGACGCGCGCAGACAATGATGGAATGGAGGAGCACCAGCCAGGAATTGGGGTGTTGTTTTCAAGGTGGCACAGAAAATGAGGGATGCGGGAGTCGGGGGGCCCCCCCTTTCCCTCCCCTCCCCTCCTCACCTTCATCCTCACCCTCCTTGCTCACAACCCACCCACCCACCCCCTGCACTCTCTGGTTTAGGGATGGGGCTGTGTGTGTGTGTGTGTGTGTCTGTGTGTGTGTGTGTGTGTGTTTACGAGACGTTTGGGTTTCAGGGGCAGGATGAGGCTGCTGCTGCTGAAGGGAAAGAAAGGCAGGGATGGAGAGCAGGGGGGGGTTTGCTAAGCAGCAGCAGCTTACATAAGCCAGTGCACTCAAAGGACAGGCCATTTAATTTACATTGAGCCGCATGGTTCCCCGTACAATGTGGTATTCACTGTGGTTGACATGAGCAGTTTAAATGATAAAATGCAGTGGGTCCTGCCGTGGTGGTCGGGGGTGATGTGTGATGACTGGACGTGCATCGATTGTGTTTGTGTTGATGTTTTCCATCAGGGTCAACTCTAACTGTAGGGCTGTTACTGGTTTTCTAGAGGACCACTCACAGATCAGTTTTGCCATTCACCCCTAACAGTTTGTCTATTTGCTGCACTTTCTCTATCACACACACATACACTGCATTCACAATTGTCAGGGGCAAATGTGGGATTAAGTATCTTGCAGAACGGAATCAAACCGCCGACCTTCTGGTTAGTGGACGACCCGCCCTATCTCCTGAGCCACAGCCGCCCTGTGTGTGTGTGTGTGTGTGTGTGTGTGTGTGTGTGTGTGTGTGTGTGTGTGTGTGTGTGTGTGTGTGTGTGTGTGTGTGTGTGTGTGTGTGTGTGTGTGTGTGTGAATGAAGTTCACTGACAGCAGGATGCTAACAGTATGAAGCTTATTCCTCCTAAACTCCACTGCTGCAGACGTATGTGCTGCTGCCGTCCACTGCACTCACTGCATTTACAGCTTTCCTCTACTATATCAAAGCGCTGAGACTCTTAGTTATGTCTAAATAGTCAAACGTGCATGTATATGCATGTGCACATTTATTATTTTTAAAAAAACGACTTAAACCAGAATAAGTGAAGCCTCTCTAAATCATCATGGTATAATTTTCTTTCCAATCCCCATAAATTCTGAGCATCATCTGTATTCGGCATAAAAAACTCAATCTCTGAAGAATTTATTTCTCAGTTAAATTGATGGAATCTATTGGTAAAGTAGTGGTTTTCAATATTTAGCATAATTGAACCATCTCCAACAGTAACATGGATGACAATTAGCTGTCTGCTTGCTATTACTAAGTAGTTACTAAGTAGTTACATCCTTGTTTGTCATGAGAGACGATGGGCGTTTGGATTCAGATTGCACTTACAGTGTCTTTCATTTTTGGGGTTAATCTGTGGATTACTTTCTCAATCAGTGTTTCTGTCTCGTAGAATATTAGAAAATATTTATGAATCATTATTTCACCGAGCACTTTTGAAATAATCACATCCCTTGTTTTGTCCAAACAACACACTCAAACTCAGAGATATTCAGTTTACAGTCATTGAACATGATCATCACATTTCATCACATTTCATCACCTCTTAAAAGCTAGAATCAGAGAGAAAGTTTGGCATTTTAGCTTTAATTACTTAAGAGATCAACTATCAAAATTGGTGCAGTTCATTGATTGACTTCATGGGTTGAGATACTGTGACTTTCAGGATATATTTTTCAGTCTGGACACACGTTCAGTCCTCATGAAGTTTCTGCATGAACGTGCTGGGACTCAGTCTGTTGCTCCTCTGCTCAGCGGCCGTTATTCATTTAATATGTGAAACTATCACCCAAATTTATTTTGCTGCCCAAGGTCACCGATGGTCCATGAGCAAAAAATAACATACGTGCATACTGTCATTTTTTAGCACAGTAATTTACAACCTGTGTGTCTTTTCCTCAGATCAGTTTCCTCTGTGGGTTTCGTACTATTCCAGGTTGAGTAGGAGGGAAAGAGTCAGAGGACACTCTTGAATCGATCGGCCTACTTTTATTTCCTGCACCACACAAAAGTCAAAAGAGCTCGACTGGGTACCTGTGTCATGTTATGGATTCTCATGTATTCTTATTGTCCAACACAGAGGTAGAGCTGTGAATATAATCTTTAACCTTCTACATCAGAAACCGGTGCAGAGCTGTAGAAGACGGCTCTGTTTATCAGGGTCCGTAAATGCAGGTGCAGTAGTGAATAACCTTTTACAGTGAATAATGATGATGACAGTCCAGCAGCATCACACAGTCGTGCAGCACGATTGGGTTACTGTCGGAGCTGGTAGCTAATATTTTCTGAAGCAGAGTTTAAACTTTGCTTCTCGTTGTTTGTCCGGTTTCTGAACTGAATGATACCGTGACTCCTGAAATGACTCCACACCCACAGAGCCTCAGCTTCAGCCAACAGCTGACAACAGGCAGCAGTTTGCTTTTCACAATAAAAAAAAAAAAAGATGCAGACGACAAAAATGTTATTTCTAAAGGTCTTTGTTTTCACAAGGATCCTTATGTGTGTATTTTAGCAAAAACTAGAATAGATTTGAGAATAGTGACTCTAATGCGCTTTCTTGTAAAGATCGCTGTGGGAATTTAGATGAACGAGTTGCAAAGTTACCAGGCAGATTTTGCTCTGCTCTGAGTCAGCATCCTATCAGTCCTCTCATTTGGAGCCATTTTGCATGGCTACACCCCGGCAGGCTCCCTGTGGTGGCTCAGCGAGGAAGGCAGTTGGACAGGCGGAGCCTTCCCCTCGTCGGATGGCAGGATGCCGGCAGAATAAGCCACTGGGTGGATCCTCTTAGCTTGTGCTTGGTTGTCACCTGGCCCCTGTTGGCATTGGACCTAATGGAAGATCAGGCCTTATTGCTTTTATTTAAGGCTGTTGCCCTTTTGTAGCCGTCCAGTTGAACTTTGCACTATTACAAAGGACTAGAAAAAAAAGCACAATCACTCACTCAAAGTGTCAAAGTGGGATTTTGAGATAAATTAGTGTGACAAATATTCAGTGAAGTTCTTTATCATTAGGGGAGTGTTAGTCACTGTAGAGACACTATTCTCTTTCTGAAATGTAGCACTTAATGCTTTTAAAACGTCTGCACAAACACAATTCTGTCAAATGTTCAAAATTACACATGGGAATAACAGCCATTAATGTCACAGCATCCAGCAAAGAAGCTGATGCGTTAAGTACAAAGAAAGTCATCATTGCTGATGAATGATGTCGCTAAATAAATGATGTAGTAAGATCCTTGTACGCAGAGAGACAGTAACTGAACCAGGCACATCTAACAACAAAACCCTGATGTAATCCTCCCAAAATATGTGGATGCTTCCGTCTTTATGAGACATCTTTATGTAAGGATGTGCTGTGAATACTTATGAATCTTTCTGTTATATTTATACAACCCACGTTAATAAAAACTTGACCCACGTTCACACAATGCCCCTCTCTGTTATGTCACACATACATTAAACCATCCAGTGGTGCAGAGACTCCTTGCTATTGTCCACGTTGCTATAACAGGAAAAGTGCACTCACGGGTATTCAGAGCCACTGAAAGCAGACCAGGAGCGACCATTCATGGTCACACCGCGTCATGGAGATAGAGATCAAAAAGGCCGAAAACGTCCCTCCTTCTCCGAGAGGAGTGTAAAAATACCATCATGAAAACAATTCTGTTCTCGGCCCAATGCACGAAATACTAGAGATTATATATTTTCAAACTCAAGGGTTTTTTGGTTCTGATACATCTTCGTGGAGGTGGTTTCAACCGTATCTGTTCCACATACACGTACAAGTCATGACGAATACAGAAGTGAGAGCAGTTTACCTCTCAGTGCTGCGTCGTGTGTTGACTCTTACATGACCGAACAGCGACCGCACACACACAGGAAACTGACTACGAGATTTGACCTCATGAAGTAGCAGCGACGAGGGCTGGGGAGGGGGGAGGGGGGGGGTCGTCTCATGTTTGCTTTGAAATGAAGGTCAATCTTATATCTAAGTGAACAAAAACAAAATTAGCGGCCGAAATAATAATAGTGGCCCCCAGCCTCCAGGCAAACAGTAAAGTAAAATTGAGCAGGTTCTGTGCATAATGGCTCAATGAATCATTTCACGGAAACCTTAGTGTTTTCATTCACAAGTGTAAAACCACAGACGCACTGAAGCTGTTCCTTCAGTAAATCGGCTGCTATCTGCATCATAGTTAGCACATCGGTGCATGAGCTGCTCAGCTCTATGTAGGTCAGAAGGTGCAGAGCCGCTGGTGCAAATGACACAAGTCCACCAGGGGAGAAAGAAGCTGTAAACAGCAGCAGGTCCTTGCATGAACTGTGCAGGTGTAAGATAAGTTTTAGAACTTCAATGCGACAGTAAGATACTGAAGTAAAGCAGCCTATGATTACTCTCGAGAAAAGGTCAAAATTACCATTTGAGAAACAAACACAAGTGAAAAGGATTCTGTGACTGTCATAATCAATCCACATGATTCAGATGTTTACAGTTTATAGCCTCTATTTGTTTCTTCATAGATTAAATCTGCTTTTAATGCGTTTTTAATGGATGTGAAAGTTTTGCCAGACTGCCAACTTGTGAAAGCGTAATGCAGTAATGCTGCTTACCAACACGTCCACCAAAGCCATAATGGCATTACGGTTCAGTACTGATTCATAAAATCTTGATGGCCTCATGTTCTGTTTTATGAAATGTATTTTGAGATTTGTGAGAATATGTATTGCCAGGCCATAGTGCTCTGGGGTTGAGCACCCACCCAGACAATGCCAAGCACCCACAAGCCACATTCAGAAGTAATATCTTGTACAAGTAGCGCCTATGAATTGCCTAACAATTTCAGTTTTGCACTTTTTATAACATTATTTCATTTGGGTGTCATAAAAGCTCATTAATGGCCCAGTCAAGTCAGAGTGGGTCACCATGAAAGGAGACCTAACGTCACCTAACAAGTGTGTAATGTGCGACGGGTTAAGTGATCAGCACCTCGTCCCAGAGAAATAGTTCCAACCTCCCTGTATGAAATCGTGCATTATTGTAGCATTCCTTCAATATTAGTGTATTTTACAGTGGAAGACACGAATGAATAAAAATGGAAGGAGAGACTGAAAAAGGGAGAAGTAATACAAATCTCCACATAGAGAAGCTTTTCTTCAAGGAGTAACAGGTGTAATTTGCTCTTCAACCTGGCCTTGATTTCTCTGTCAAATGTGCCTGGTTTAGCAGCACGGCAGACTTTACCGATGCCCGCGCTGCGAGAGTCTATTTCTCCAATTAATGTGTCCACTGAAATCCTAATGGATATGGACTGGACGGGTGTAGATTGTGAGTTTTATGACGTCCATTTAGAGCTGGCCTTTCCTCGCCGCCGCACTCCCGAGTCATCAGCAACACTTATTGAGAGCAACCGAAGACAGATTTGGGAGATTTCCTCCGAATAAACAAAGATTTTCAGCTGAGAAATGGGAATGAGTTTGGGCTCCGTCGGCTCTGCTGTCGTTTCGCCGCCACCCGGCCACATTTCAGTGGACAATAGGGACGGCGAGGAAGCGGAGGAGGTCAGCGTGTCTTCCTCTGTAGGTGGGGGTAACGGTTCAGTGCTATTAGAGCAGTATTGGGCTGTTTTCTTGCCTCAGAGCCTACACAGATGACAGGGGGGGTAACAGTGAACCGTTGAGCTCGACATAATAGATACAGTCATGAAGCTGAGGGTCAGTTCCTTTCCCCCGTCACACACACATGCCTACACACACACACACACACGCACACAGGGGGGTTGCAAAGGGACAGCTGCACTTCCTGTCACTGCTAGGACAGTGTGCCACATCTTTAAAGCACGGATACTTATTTTATGTAGTCAGCAAAGACACACAAACCATCTCTCTCATTTCGGCCTTAAATCTGCAAACACACACACACACACACACACACACACACACACACACACACACACACACACACACACACACACACACAGCCTGCCACAAGGTGTATTTTCAGATACACAGGAAGTGGCAGTGCTCTGCCAGCACACAGTGTTGATGTCATGGCAAATAACACGTCAAACAATAGTAGTGTGAGTTCGGTACTTTCTTTTATGGAACATGCACGTAGCTTAGATGTCAGAAACAATAGCGCTTGAAAATGTTTTTTTTAAAGTGCATCACTTTTAGGTCGGGCTATTTATTACAAGAGGAAGTGAGGATTTTAATAAGAACAATACTATAGAAGGAGCTTTTCTGAGCAACTTCCTCTTTGCATTTATTGAAACAGGAGGTCCACTGTTAATGCATCCGCTTGGAGTAGAACAAAATAATAATAATAATAACAATGTATGCACTGATTGTTCAACTATCAGATTAATTGCAGACTCCCAGTGACTCCCAGTGTCTGACTCTACTACACTGTAGCAGCTCATTTCTCCATGAAACAAAAGCAGCCCAAAAGAAAGAACTGAAACTGTACCAGATGACGTTAAAAGCACGTCGCATGACCTTTTCAGTATTGGTTTACTGTAAAACATGAGCCAGACGTGCACAAAGACACAGACGTTTGGATATAAATCATAACAAATCAGCTCCAGTTTGTGTGCATCCTCGCTGGTTCAGGAGTGGACAAGGGAGCGACCAGGCCATGAATAATTAACATCTTGGTAACCCTCGCCCCCTTTCGCCCAGCTTCATTCATAATGTATGAGACCGAAGATTTATTTTCAATTTTTGAAGGACACATTTTAAAGGGGAGCAGCTCTCCTTGAAATTAAAGTTATTTGATTGTGCGGAGATGATGCTGTGGCCTACTGTACAGCCCGGGGGGAGGTTTGACCTCCACATACGGCGATAACAACGATGCCATACAGCAGAGCTGATGCAGACAAAGACGGCTTTTCACTGACCCCTTTCTGCTGATTGGTCCTTCTGCGGGAAAAGGCATTTAACATTTCCTCTGCGTTTCCTCTTTCTGGAGCTAAATCATGTTCCTCCTTTGAAATAGGACAAGACATATGCATTGAGGGGAAAACCCATTGTGTCCTTAAAAGATACAGTTATTATCAGTGTGCTGTGACAAAACTGACACAAGGAAAACCAAGAGAGGACAGGTGTAGTCAATGTTTGTGTTGCGATGCTCCAGTTGTCATTTGTTAAGGAAACAACTGCCAACCAGCATGTGTCTGCTCTTTTATCTGTCACCTTGACAGGCTGGGGAAACATTATTAGAGCAAGAATTCAGAAATCAACAGTCAAATTATCTCCACTGGTGATGATACATGCATAATATATAATACAAAAAAATGTGTGGCTCGTGCAAAAAGGAAATTAATGTGACAGAACGTTTTTAGTTTTTCGGAGATTTTTCAACAACCTGCTCTTTTCTCTGCCTCCTCAGCTGTTATATAGATACCGATATACCTGCAGATACATAAATATATTTAACCAGAAACCTTATAATAAATATCTACAGATAAAAAGAAAACACATATACAACCCAAATAGACCAAAATGCACATCTTTTTTCAGCACACTTAAACACAGATATCCCTGTGATGTAGCTCTCTGGCTCATTTAGTTTTTGCAGGTATTGCAGACAACTGCAACTCCATCTTTGGAGTATAAGTTATAGTCCCGTACCTTATTGTCTGTTCGCTGTCGGTAAACTTTGAACTGAATTATTTTTATTATTTAGTGTCTACTAATACCCACTTTTATTTTAATTGAATGATTGCACTGCTGAGCTGATCTGTTTCTTCTCATCACCTTTCATTGTACTGTTGTTGACCCTGTGTTAACTTGCACATGACAAATAAAAAACGTGAAACTAATACTTAACAATAAATATATATAGGCCAAATTCTGTCCGATGTCGATACTCACCTATGTTACTCTAATATCGGCAATTGATAAATCAGTTGGGCTCTATTCTTATACTCCCCTTTTCCTTAAACACCAGCCCATCGGACATCTGGTGCCAGGGATGCATGCTTGTCTTTGGGGACCAATAGCTCAGACTGACGTTTGCCAACCGCTTGAATGAGGAAGGGAGATAAAACACATGACAAAAAAAGACAGAGTGCTGCAGTACCATCCACTTAGCAGCCTCTGGACTTGGCCCAGTTCACTGTCCGCAGTGTGGTGAAGAGGAGGGTGGGGCCGGGTAGGGGGGGGGGGGGAACTGAGGATGCCTGGAGCAAGTGTTGGGCTTTAGAATTAAGTCATTTTCTGAATCGTATCCAGCCACGTTAATACCTATTCACTCTCTTAAAAGCATCGAAACCAGCTAAAGTTCAGATTCTCTTCAGCAGCAAAGCAGGGATGCAACCTGATCTGAAATGTAACAGGGCTGCGACGGATCAATAATGAGAGTGGGACTGAGTCTGGCTTTAAATTTCCCAAAATCAATCTCTATTAGGGAGTTGATTTAGACCTTGCGGTTAAGAAATCGGCAAGCTGGCTTTTAACTATGAGGATGGACACTGACACTCGAGCAACTGACCCCCACACTTTCTGAAAGAAGTATCCACCGAAGTGCAATAACATGTTTGTCACAGATGTTGGAGTTAGTGCCGGATTCTTCATCTTTACGTGTAATTTTAACATCACATGTCACAACAGTCGGCTGCTTTGAAACACCGCTTGCATAACACGTGGAGGCCTGCAGTGTATTTCACAAGTCTTTTGACACAAATACGGCATTATGGTGTGAATCTGAACAGCTGCTGCAACTTGACAGAGTGACGTGACGGAGTTGATAAGGCACAACTCATGTCACCCATCACATCTAATTGCTGCTAAGCTGCTAAGCGGATTTCCACGGCTTCACCTGAAGGGGAAAACAGATCAAATCTCAATCGTCTGCATCAGGATGCAAACCCCTTTTCACCATTAATCGGCATTTAGTGCGACGAAACCACACAAGTGGAAGTTAAAAGTTAATTCCAGTTACTGGCAGAGAGCAAACAACTGCTCATTCATGCTGCAGGGTTGCAGTACAGTCCACCATAGGTGTGGAAGGGTTGAGTTGGAATGATGACGACACCCATCCTCTCAGGGTTCAAAAGCCAGTCGTCTCTTCCTGTTTCACAGGACGCAGGCTTGCACGAGCGGGCGCAAAATAAGTCAAGTGGCCGTGACTTCCCCAAAATGGTGCGAGCTTAATGCAACTCTCTGCTGTCTTCAGTTTGTGTCCTGACGGTTTACGCTAGAGGCCCATTGACCTTGTCCTGGGCTCAACGTGGAAGTGGTCATCATTTATTATCATTAGTTAAACCAAACACGTATCCCAGGCAGCTGTGACCCGTCAAAGTGAATCTGGTGCAAAAAGGACAAAAGAATATTGTCTAAGCAACAAGATACAATCCTGAAAACAGATAAACTGATGCTGCTCCACCGGGTCATTTCACATTTCCTTCCTTTTCTTATCCAAGTGTTAAAAGCAGATCCTTAACTCTCGGTGATGTAACAACATCAAGAACACGAAACTGGAGCTGAGCACACAGAGAAATATATTTGATAAAATATAGATTTATATTTGTAAAATAAAGTCTAGTTTATCCGGACCATGTGAGCACGATACTGCGATCATTACAGTCTGTGCGCTGGCGGAGTTGCAGGAATAAACACTGCTGTCTGCATGCATTATTGAGTTTCTCTGGCACAGAGACTGGCGCTGGTACCGTGAGGGAATCTGCAGAGGGCAGCCGGCTCCCAGTGGTCTTAGTGGATTCTCTCAATCTTAAAATAAAAAATCCTGGAGAGCATCAGCAGGATGTGTGTGTGTGTGTGTGTGTGAAGAGGAAAACAAAGGAACTTTTATTTTCTTTATTATTTTTCATTGATAGTCCCAACAATGTGAACAACAAAATCTGCAAAAATATTGAGCAAACAGCTGTTATTATGAATGAGTCTGACCATGTGAATATATGTCAGCGTTACAATGCACGATTGGATTCATGTGGTGAATGGACTTCCGTCAGAGTAGATGACGGACAGGAGAATGACGTTTTTCTTTAATAGTTAAGATGACACATGGAAATATCAGTGATAATACAACCAGACAATAGTCATATCCATCCATTATCAATACAGTTTATCCTTTGAGGGTCCTGCACTTACATTGGGCGAGAAGCGGGGTACACCCTGGACTGGTCGCCAATCCATCAGAGAGGAGTCATACAGAGACAAACCATTCACACCTCCATTTAACCTAACCTGAATGTCTTTGGGCTGCGGGAGGAAGCTGGCGAAAATCCACATATTCACAGAGAGGACACGCAAACTCCAGCTGACCCAGAGTCTACCTTCGCTGTGAGACAGTGCTAACCACTGCATCACCCTACTGCTGCATGGTAATGTAAGTCATGCCAAAAAGGTCAGTAAGTCCTCCTTGAGGCCATTTAATACAAAGTGTTTAAGATGCTCCTGCTAACCAGCTGAAGGAGAGGCCGTGTTTCTGTCGATGTGGTGGTGGAGTTGTGGCTCAGGGAGCGTCAGAGGTCACACACGGTTTCCATCATCTCATAACCCGACGGACATGGAGAAATGTTCGAGCAGCACTGTGGACATGGGTTAGCTCATCCAACTGTAACGGTGCAGGGTGTTTGTTTCCTTATGAGAGTTGATGCGTGCTGCTACTTAATATTAGCCTGAAACTATCTCTGTAAGGATAGTAACCTGCTGTTTTACTTGATGATACACCCCAGTATGTCAGTAGCATAAACCATTTGAGGCTTCGTATTTAGTTTACGATCTTTCTAGTCTAGCATGTCGTCCAGATTGAGCCGAATCACGACACAAGATCTAAGAATTAGAAGTTTTAAACCTGTGAGATGCAGCATCATCAGACATGAAATGTCTGATGATGCTGCATCTCACAGGTTTTGCGATTGGTCGTTTCCATCGATTGGTCGTTTCCATCCCCCGATTGCTCTTACTCAGACTATGGAAATGATGTAAACAGCGCAAGATGGCAGTGTCCAAATCTGTGTTATTTTGGCTTAATTTCTGGATAGTGAGAGGAAGGGGAAACATGTCGTCCATCTTTCTGTATTTCTTATCGTCTCAAGCCTTCATCATGTCTTTAAACAGTTTTTAACTGTCACACAGTCAATCCTGTGGTTACAAAGTTATCCATTTAAGACCATATTAAGGTTTAGTTGATTAAAGCTCGTAACATTGTTTGGTATCAATGACCTTTATGTTTTTTTCATATGAAATCAAGATATTTGGATCAAGAGGTAGTTGTTTAAATGATGAAGCTTCACTGGTTTTGAGTTGGGGGGGGATGTACAGTGCAGTGACATTTAAAATAACTTACTGAAATCTAAAACAATGGGTTCCCAAATAGACAGGAACCCATAGACAGAAACCCGAGGGGGCAGGGACAAAACCCAGTTCTGCTTTACTTTGTACGTCTCTTTAAGGTATGTCACGCACTTCTCTATAACACACACAGAGGTCAGCTTCTATTCAAAAGCAGGCCACTTTTGCAGGAATTAGTATAATATATTTTTATTTTATATATATTTAACTGTAGTTTTCTGACTACCTGGTGAAGATTTGATTGTCGCACATCAGAAATGGTAAGAAAATGAGTATTTAGCTTTTTAAACGTTTGGCGCCTGCATGACTGAAACTAGACACCATCACTTTCTGTTCCCGTCTTTGATTCTGCTTCAAGCAGAATGTGTTTATCACCCTCACACAGCGGCAAACATAGATGACTAATAACTTCATAACACAGGACTAGATAGAGGCAGAAACACCAGACACATCATGTGGATGTGAATTATGCAAATGACTTGGTGATGAAATAAAATGGCTCTGTGCCGTTTCTCTTGAAATCAGGATCACTTTCTGTCCTGAATGATAAAAAACTTTTTCAAGTTAGACAACATTAGTTTAGTGTTTTATGATCAGGCTGTGATTCTAAGTAACTTATCAGGAATACAAATGTTTTGTTTTGCACGTTGCACGTTTTGAGAGAATTTGTTTCATCACAGGTTTAAAACAATTAAAAAAACAACAACATGTAAGCGTGAAAACGAGTTTCACGCTTACATGTTGTTGTTTTTTTAAGCTTGACGATACAGATTTAATCATGTTTATATTTATCCGCGACCTGTTTTCGTGTGGCCGCTCAACCCATTCAGGGTCCTGTCACACATATGCCAATATCTCACGTTGAGCTCTGAGCGAAGCCATGCTGCGATTTGCCTCACCACAGGAAGTAAATATTTTCTATTGATACATTTACATGTGTGTGTGACCAGGCCGTTGATACAACATCTGGTATTAAAGATGAAATGTGAATGAACCTGAAATTATTCCGTCAATCAACACTATCTTGTTTTGTAAACGGTTAAATCTCGACAGGAGCATTTCTCTGCCTTGTTTCTTCTTGTTGTATTTTTGCTGAGGAGTAAACACCAAGGTCACTGACCCAGATATCATCTGTCTCGGGCTCATTTCACAAAAAACGAAACCTTTTCTCCTCCTGAGTGAGGAAACCAGGGTTGTTATAAAACACTGGTGGACTGGATACCTCCTCCAGAGAGGGTGGCACCGGAGCGGTTACTATGGAAACAACGACTGATTCACGGGTCGGGGTCTTGAGAAGCTCAGGAACATGTGATTTGTACAAAGGCAGTGATTGATAAGTGTGCAAGCTCAACCCTCGCTGTGTTGGTGGACAGCGGGAGGGTTTCTCTCCGACCCTGGAAGTTCCGTTTGCTGTTGGAACAACATGAAGGCAATCTGTGATTTTTAATTAAAAGGGGGAAAAAAACAGTCATCCACACCCCCACTTGGAGACAGCAGAGAAAATTGATTGCTCACACTTGTTTGAAGGCTTTGTGAAACATGCAGATGATGCTGCGCCTCACGATTGCAGATAAGCATCGACATACACCAGTTGAACTTCTGCAGCATCCCTGGGTCATTTGAAGCGCATGTGACATGATCAAGATTAACAGTCACTCCGGCACGAAAGCAGGTTATTTTATCCAATGTTTTGTCCATTGTTCCACATATTGTTCAGTCATACATGACCAGACTGTCACCTCATAGCAAGAAGGTTCCTGGTTCAAATCCCAGCCTAGCCCGGGTCTTTCTGTGCAGAGTTTGAGGTTTTCTCCCATTGTCCCAAAACGTGCACATTGGGTTTTGGTTAATTGGGGTCAGACCTGTCCAAGGTGAACCCCGCCTCTCGCTCAATGTCAGCTGGGATTGGCTCCAGCCCCGTGCGAACCTTAAAGGATAAGCAGTATAGATAATGGATTGATAGATGGAGGGGTTACACTTTCTCTGCCAGACTTATATTCCATGCATTGCAGTAAAGGTTTTATGGCCTCAATATCACAGGGATTAAACGTTTAAAGATTTTGTGAGTTTCTTTTAGTCTGCTAGCTTTCCTAAAATATTACATCTCAGCTCAAATGTGAGCTCAAGGACGACCTGTGTGGCTTCCGTGAGAAGAATCAAATGACTGTCCAATAAATGATCTCCTTTTCATCTTCTATTGAGATTTGAAATGTTGTGTGACAGTGACCTTGAAAAAAAAAAAGTGAAAAGTTAGGGCTTCAGGTAAATTATGATAGTTTACCTACATATTTCATACATTTTTTAGAGCTCTACACTGCTGTTACAGAGTGAAAGGAGAAAATAGACAATGTGAAACAATAACATGTAATGTAATGTAATGTTGCAAAGCCCGGTACACGTCCTTTTTCTCTTCTTAAAGAGCAGATATAATTCATTACCAAGACCCTTTAAGATAAACTGACTAAATCTTCATCCAGTGTCACTTCCTGGTAACAGAGGGAAGCCTCACGTGTCATCGAATGTCTTCTATGATAGAAGTGCATGTTTAAACCTTGGCACACATTATCTCCTTACGCCATCAAAACTGCTGATAAATATCCACTGATTGTGCACAACTTGGAAAAATGGATGTGTTCTCTCACTGTGATGGAACAGACAGTGTGAGAGCAGGGGAGGAAGGAAAACAAACAGTTCTTGTGACTTCCTCACTTTCCTCTATAGCATTTTTTTTTACGGTATGTGTGTGAAAGGCTTTCCTGGTAGCAGCGCTGCACAACTGCACCTGCTCTTCGAGGCTGCAAACGCGAGCGAGCAGATGCGTGTGAGAAAAAAAAGAAAGAAGCTATAGACAGGAAGAAGCCTCTCGTAGCTTTTTGAAGCAACAAAAGGTTCCAGCTCGAGCAGGCTGGCTTCAGTTCGGTCAGGGACGGGGCATCAGGGACAGATGATGACAGGAACTGGTTGATCTGTGCCCGACACACAATCCACTTTACTGGTAAGTTAGAATGAAAACTTGTACTGCGACTTAAAAAAAAAAAGGGGAAGCACACAACTTCTTGATCCAAATCTCTTGGCTCTTTTCATTGACTCAGTGAAGAATGAATAACAGTCTTAACAACTGCTCTAAAACCTCATACTGATAGTTATCGATAATGTCTGTGTGTTATTACACCATAACATCATTGAACTACTACACTGTGTTTGTGTGAGTGAGGCTGAGAGATAGTTTACGCTTATTTCTCTCGTATGTTGGCACACGGTCAGTAAGCCAGGAAGGCCCCCTCCCCTGTGTTAACACTGTCCATTGTGAGCATGTGCAGGGTGGACGTGGGGAGCTTTAAGTCTGGAACTATTTAGGGAAACTTTGGAGCGGAAAGTGTGTAACGGAAAGAATAATAATGAAATAAAACAGAGGTACAAGGCATTACTCAACAATAAAACACACAGTGGACCGGCTCGCTGCTTTACTGTTGGATTTCAAAACTTGTTTTCAAAGCCAGTGTTTTCTGTGTACTCGCTGACAAGCTGCTATTGGGCTGAATATAAAGCTGTTGATTAAGATAATAGCGGTTTTGGAGAGTGATAAGAAAGACTAAGACGTTTCATCTCTCTCTTTTTTTTTCTATACAGGTGGGCAGGGGACGAAACCAAAAGGGAAGCTGCAGGCACTGAAGAGTGCAGGGGAACGGATGCCATGTTACAGGGGCTGATACACAAAGAGCCTCTTCTGCACAGTGGACAGAGAGTTTGGCTTCAGTGATGATCCCTACATCCTCACGCCACAGGAAGGAGCATCCCACATCCGGATTCACAGCAAAACACACATCTGCACAACTGGACGGAACCTTGCAACGAGAAACAGCCGAGAATTGCCTTCAGTCGTTTACGTTTACGCTCATTGTGACTTCAAAGTGTGGCACCTCACGCAGATGTCTATGAGAGCCCAGGGGGTCGAGACGGTTCAGCCATCTGAAGTGGTGTGAATCAGGACTGTTGCTTTCACTCAGAGGGGTTTTCATCTTTGTTAACACCAGCACCATAGAGACCAGGACAGAAACGTAACTGGGAGAGCAGAAGGCTCTGGGCCAAAGTGGAGCGAAGGTTTGGTTTCCCTGGCACCATGCAGTCAGATGACCTCTTCATCCGCAAGTTTCGCCGTCAGAATGTCCGGCCGCCGATTGCCTCCGTCAGCTTTGACCCCAAACGGGAAGAGGGTGTAGTGGAGTGGCCGCCCAGGAGGGACGGCGACGGAGTTGACGGCGACAGCCTCACTCCGAGCCGCGTGGGCCTGACTCTGAGGGCAGTGGGCCGGGGCCACATCATGCAGAGAAGTAACAGCGATGTAACCCTGGGGGACCTGGACTCCTCTGGTAAAGCAGGGGGGAAAGCAACACGGGCGGTTGGTGAGAAGGTGGGTGTGGGGGCTCAGGGCGACTCAGGGATGCTAATACATAGGGAATACGGCAGCCTGTCCTCACTGGAGAGACAGATTCAAATCCAGGAGTTGAGCACAGATGACCAGGGGCCCCTGAGTCCAAATGCCCTTAGATTCAAAGACCCTTTCCTGCTTTTAGGCCTGCAGGGCAACCCTCCGGAGCCTGATGGCTTCTTTCGGGGTCTGTCTGTTACCACAGGGGACTCCCCAAAACCTGCCAAGCCACCAAAGCCTGAGGGTCTGGGTAAGAAGTCCAAACCTGGGCCCCTGCAGATCCCTCAGCCCGGACCTTATGACAACATTGGGGGCGGGGCCTGGGTGAGGAACTTTGCCCACTATGATGTTCAGAGCATCTTGTTTGACCTCACCGAGGCGGCCACCAACAGAGACAGCATTGGGCGGAAAAAGAACATCACCTCAGGGGCTTCTGCCGCCTCCCAGCTGCGGCCCCTCTCCCAGGCCACCCCCTCCTCACCTGCACAGGGCGCGGGAGGCAACGGGGGGAATGCAGAAGACCCTGAGCAGTCGCTGCTGCTGGACGAAGGGGATGGCAATGATAACGAGCTGCTGCTCAGCTGCCCCCACTTTCGCAACGAGACGGGGGGAGAGGAGCAGGTGGGTCTGGGTCGATCCCAGGACCGGCGGGGACTCTGGTTAAGCCTGCGGACCCCCAACGATGCCGTGTCCGTTCTGGAGGAGCCCAGAGAGAGTCACATCCAGCAGCAGGGCAAGAGCAACTACTTTATCGGGCATGCAGATCTGGGAGCCCATTACTATCGCAAATATTTCTACATGAAAGGTACGTGTCGATTCTGCTGATTCTGTTTACCTGAGCTAATTAAGGGAATAATATTTTAGCCTCAAAAAGAGTGGAAGTACAATGTGGTCCTATTCAATCATTGATAAAATCACATTTTAACTATTTTTTAATCTTTATCAAGGTATAAAAAAAATTTTAGGTCATTTTTATTTCCTTCCCTTGTAAAAGTTTATATTTTTCATCAGCTAGTTCTCAGTTTAAAATTTGGTCAAAATATCAAAAACTCCTTGGAGGGTCTAGCTTTGTTTCAAAAACTCCAATACATTTCACACAGTCCCATATTGTATTTTGTTTTAACCCCAGCACTGTCCCAGTTGCTGCACTTCCATTATCAATCTTCACACTTTTATTTATGTGACTCCACTTTCATCCCAGAACACCAGAATTTCTTCGGCATGGACGACCGCCTCGGCCCGGTGGCCATCAGCTTCCGTCGAGAAGAGAAGGAGGGATCCAGTGGAGCCCAGTACAATTACAGGATCATCTTTCGCACCACAGAGGTACGACTGTGCTTTTCTCGCCTCGGAGCTCCCTTCAGGTTCAGTGTGTGTAAAATGGATTTTGACGGGATGTGATGAATGTGAATTCCTCAGATGAAGACGCTGCGAGGTTCCATCCTGGAGGAGTCTGTGCCGTCTGCTGCTCGTCACACGACCCCCAGGGGCCTGTCTCCCAAGAGGCTGCTGGAGTTCATCATGCCTGAGCTGAACCTGCACTGCCTCCGCTTGGCCTCAAACTCGCCCAAGGTCAGGGACACGCTGCTGAAGCTGGACGAACAGGGGGTGAGTAAGGACACGTCTGTGGATGCTGAACACTTTCTGCATGTACGAACATCTTATAGTGTCCAATAGCAACACATTTTTTTATTTATTTGAATGTCGCACCTAAGAACCCAGAGTCTAAAAGCAAGTACAGGTTTTTAAAAAGTCCACATCTCTCATCCGCTGTCCTCTGTGATCGATCAGTGTGCTTCAGTGAGAAAGGGATGTCATTAGATCTGTGTATTCTTACGTTCTGTGCTCTATAGTTTCCTCCTGTTCACTCAGCATGTAGGACTACACCTAATGATTTTGTCTGATGTTACCTACTGATGTCAAATAGGTCATGTAGTGTAAAAAAAAAGCTTATGTGCAGTAATCTGTAGCTTCAGCAACTCTACAACCTTTGGTTTACAGGCAATATTGATGCTTTGTTGTTTTCTATGATGTTAAATTATGTTGTAACTACAACGATAAAGTTATATATTACGAGAATGAAGTTGGAATTTAATGAGAAAATCAAACTATTGCAAGAATAAAGTCGTAATCTAACAGAAAAAAAAACAAAAAAACATTCTTAAACAAATAAGCAGCAATGTGAACCCTTGCTTGCAGGAGTTCTACTCCAAATGGATCCCAAACTTCGATTACCACGTCTTTGAATATCACTCAGATGTAACCAACGATAACCTCACACTTGAACCACTACCAAACATTTCTTCATCCACAAAAGAGACAACTCTGTGTGGTCTTTGGAATAGACACAGTTTCTTGCACAATCTTTTCAAAGTCCTGATACTTGCTGATGACCCAAAAGATGAAGTATTTTGTTATTTTTTAAACCTAAAGAATAACCAGATGCTCCACATTTCTCATCTTATTTCTGGTAAAATTACGACTTAATCTTCTAAAGCTGGGGCCCTAACACAGCAAAATCTTATTTTATTATAATTTCAATTATTCTGATATGGTAATAATGAGTTTGTCCATTTCCGTCTCTTTTAACATACAGTTGTTTCTCAGAGAAAACATAAAGTGCTGCCTTCTTTCACATGAATAGAGGCTTTATTTTTATGATTTTATTGCTGAGGCTGCTGAGCACTTAAATTCACCCACGACAGACGGGATCAAGTGGCAGCTTTGAGATGAACTAGTTCAGAGAAGCAATGAACAAGATAGACAAAATAAAGTGTCTCTCTATTTGAAGCATTGAGCTGCCTGAATCCTGATGTAAAAGCTCAAGGCCGTTGATAGGGTCAGTAATCTAATGTGTGCTGCGTAGGTTTGTGTCATTTCACCACATAAATGAGCCTTTTGAGCTATCGAATGATGAGCATTCATCAATATTTCTAAAGTCTTGGTAGTTGGAATGAAAAGAAGGAGAAGATGGTATAAATATGCATATTTGACTCATCTCTGTCTCTGGTTGCAGCTGAATTTCCAGAGAAAGGTCGGGGTGATGTACTGTCGGGCCGGCCAGAGCTCAGAGGAAGACATGTACAACAACGAGAGCTCCGGGCCGGCGTTTGAGGAGTTCCTGGATCTGCTCGGGGAGCGGGTGCGGCTGAAGTGCTGGGAGAAATACCGAGCGCAGCTGGACATAAAGAGTGAGCTGAAAACACGCGACACGCCCCCGATCTATTGGCTGCATCTCACCTTGTCGCAGGGCCATTATCCGAAGGGCATCAGTGCGCTACTGAAAGCCTAAGATAACTCCTATCTGGCCACATGTAATCTGAGTAATGCCTGCAAATAAGCACAGCGACTGCTGATTATCTCCATGCTGCTTTCCCCTCACTGAGCTGCAGAGAACGGCGGACGAGGCAGATTTCACCCTGACGGCGACACTTTGTTTTCATCCGGAGATGTTGACTGATTTTCCTTAATCTCTACCTCTTTGTCTCTTTGCGTTTGTGCGTCTTGTGCAGCGGATTCAACTGGAACACACTCCCTCTACACGCGCTACCAGGACTACGAGATTATGTTCCATGTGTCCACTATGTTGCCCTACACAGCCAACAACACACAACAGGTAAAATAAACCTCTAATGGAACGGAAGCAGAAGAGTTCCTCGTCCTGAGCTTTGTGTTTCTCCAAAACCAAGTTCTACTCTTGGGAGGCCACTGTTCTCAGATGCTTCACCTCTGTTCTTTAATTCTGCAGCAGTGTGGGTTCAAGCTTCATTGACGATCTTTGTTCACAGTGTCATGCTTTAGTAAAAGCCTTAGGAAAAACCTCTGTGCTCTGCAACAAGCATGACATAAAAATCCTGCCCCCCAGTGTTCACTCCCACCGTGAAGGGATTCACTGTGCAGCCTCCCTCTTCAGCTGACTGTCACTTCTCCATGTGCCCTCTATCCAAAGACCTGCCATAGTGATGCAGCTTCAAAGTTTATATCAAACTAAACTTTGGGATTTGATAGTTTTCATCTAATGATATTATTATTCTGATTTTAGATTTTGATATATATATATATTTATTTATTTGAAACAAGTGGCATTTTTTCAAGTTATAAAATGTTTCTCAATGTATCGTAATGATCTTGAAGTTACAATATTAACTTTAATTAATTGACTTCAACCATATTTGTTTTACAAGTTAACTTTTATTTTTCAATTAACAGCTTTTGATTATATGGTTTATTTGGACTTCCATTTGTTGTTGCACTGGCATCAGCTACTTCTTACTGTATCTCTCCTCCCAGGGTCTATATAAGAAAATACATTAAATCCTCAGACAACCTACAGTTAAGTAATATACAGTTAAAATATCAACATTGTATCCAACAATTATATTACATAGAAAACAGACAAATACACAGCGTAAAATAAAAAATAGAATGGTGTGATTGGTAAAACAATAATCAACTTGATAATTTATATCATAATAATGTTAGCAATCTTGAACATCCCCAAAAATATTTTTTTAAGAATAACCCAATTCTGCTATTTACCAAAACATTTATTTTGTCGATTATTGAGTCTTGCAAGCTGTTCCAGTGAGTTAAGGCTCGTTCTCCTCTTAGTTATATTTTACTGTGACTTTGGCCTTTCTGTTTAGTAAAATCCTGTGTCTTGGTTTTGTCTCGTCAGTTGCTGAGGAAGCGACACATCGGAAACGACATTGTGACGATCGTTTTCCAGGAGCCAGGTGCTCTGCCCTTCACTCCAAAGTCCATCCGCTCCCATTTCCAACATGTCTTCATCATTGTTCAGGTTCATGAGCCCTGCACGGAGAACACCTACTACAGGTAGGATTCTGCAAAATGCCATTATTGATACACAGGCCTATTAATCATAGACATTTTTAGCTCCCATTTTATTGATCTTTTAAGGTAATGAATACATCGCATGTGTATGTGTCTTCATAGGCAGTGGTGAGGTAAAATAAGTTATGGAAAGATCTGAACTCCGAGGAAAGATTAAAAAAAAAATCTTCATAGGGGTAGCAGTGTACCTCAGGGGGGGAAACAACAGCAGCAGATTCATTGTAAATGTTTGTTATTTAGGAGACATTATCTGGCACAAAGAAGACGTAGATTGACGGTTTCCACAGAACCTTTCATTCCTCTTTTTCTCTTCTCCATCTCAGGGTGGCTGTGACACGCTCGAAAGACATCCCATTAATTGGCCCGTTGTTCCCCAAGGGCGCCCGATTCCCTCGCTCAGCTGCCTTCAGAGACTTCCTCCTGGCAAAGGCAGTGAACGCTGAAAACGGCGCAGAGAAATCCGAGAAGTTCCGCTCCATGGCCACGCGCACGCGGCAAGAATACCTGAAGGACCTGGCGGAAAACTATGTGACCACGACACCCATCGACTCCTCCACCAAGTTCCCCCTGCTCTCCCTGGGTGGCAAGCGCAAGGACAAGCTGAAGGGAGCCAAAGGTGCCGAGTTGCACAGTGCCGGGGCGCTGGTGTGGGCCGTGATGGTCTACAGCAGAGATGAGGGGGAGGTGGGAGAGCTCAAGCTCCCCTGTCTGCTGGGGGTGTCGGCCGAGTCGGTGGTGCTCATCGAGAGGTGCACACGCAAGGTGGTGTTTAACTGCTCCTGCAGAGATGTCATTGGATGGAAAGCCGTGACAGAGACTAAGGAAGGGGGCCCTTGCTTGGATATATTCTATGAGCGTGGGGAGTCAGTGTCTATCAGTGTGATGGAGAGCCAGGTGGAGGACATACGTGAGGTGGTGCAGAGGCTAGAGGTGGGTGATTGTGGCCTGATAGGAAATTATACAGTGAGTTGTCTATGTGTTTCTGAATCATCCATACTTTTCTGCACATCTGCAGTTGGTTACGAGGGGCTGTGAGGCGCTGGAGGTCACCCCTCTGCGAGACGGGGTCGGTCAGCCGGGCTTCCTGATGAACGAGGAGGGCTTTGTGACGGAGCTGCAGCGGTTCTGCTATGCAGAGAGCGGAGGCCTGCAGCTGTGGGCTCGAGTGGTGCGGCTATGCGGACACTCGCTGGTTCACCTGAGCCCCGAGGAGAGGACGAGGCTGCTGCGCACGGCGCACAAGATCCACATCACTGTCATACCGCCGGACGAGAACGGCAAGCCTCGCAGGTGGGTGAGGCTGCAGATAGGAGGAGAGGGGGGAGGGTGAAAACTAACAAGGGCACGCTTGGGTCAACATAAACATGGTGAGAGGGGCCTCGTGGGAATAGAGCTGCGGAAAGTGAAGAGTGGTCCCAGTGAGGGGTGGCGCAGGGGTTGACAACAATTAAATGGGACAAATCAGTTGAGAAAAACAACAGAGGTGCCACTGAGGGGTCACAGTTCATTCTGCTGTTGATGGCAGTCGGCAGCCAGTGTCAAATCAGCTGGCTAACAACCAATCAATCCCTCTAACGACGTTTAATCACACTGGCACAGGCTGTCCCACTGTTACCAGCACGCTCTCCTTTCAGCTGTCACACAGATGGAATGTTAAAATAATGTAAATAAAACCAATATTTAACTGAACTCAGTTAAAAGAAGAAACGTTTGAAAGCTGGCAGCAGAAGTATCCTCAGAGAACCCCAGGTTTATTTATATTTCAGGCCTGAAATGCTTATTCTGTGACAACAAAGACGTCATCATTTGTGATAAGTGAATTCAAAGCAGTATAATACAATCTTAGACATTTTATCTTTCTTTTTGACTTCTCAAATAATGTATGACCATGAAATGAGGAGCTGGACGGAAAACACAGAGGTGTGACAGTTTTTTTTTCTCACTGAGTATGTTGTTGTTTTATGTTTTGCAGAAGTTTCTCTGAGTTGTACCAGAAAGCCATCAAGGATGCGGAGTGCAAGCCTGGCGAGGATCAGTCGGGAGAGGCTTGGGTGCTGGACGAGAGGGAAGACGAGGAGGAGGACGAGGAGGAGGACGAGGAGGAGGAGGAGGCGGCGAGGGAGGACGACCTCAAGGCGGATGTGGTCAACGAGACAGACGCAATGGAGGTGCAGCTGGCGGCCGAGGAGGCCCAGGAGGCCGAAGAGGTCGAAGAGATGCCGTGTGATGAAGGGCAGAGCGAGAGAAGTCTCGACTCGTTCCTCATGCCGCCCAGCTTGCCCTTGTTACGGGCCACGTCGCTGCAGGACCAACCGGCCAATCAGGGCCAGGAGGGCAGCGCCTCGAAGCTCCCGCGCAGCTTCTCTTTGGAGAGGCAGCCATCCTTCAGGGACACCTGTGATGGGTGAGTGTTAAAGTGGATGCTGCTGTTAGTTCAACCTGTCATGTGAGAGTTACAAGGTGTTTTAGAGAACAAGAGGGTTTCACGCTATAAAAACAACAGGAAATTTGCTTTGCTAAATGCAACAACCGATCTAGACACAACTGCAGATGAGTCGACTATGACCTCATCCAACATGGCTGAAATCCTCAAACTGAAGCTGATTCATCACAATTACATCACTGCGTAATTTCCGAGTCACAGAGAAAGGACTGTGACACTAGACTGTTTCCTTAATGCAGTGGTATTTAAATTATGATTCATAATAAACTTTCATTTTAGTAAAGATTTTACTTTTTTTAATGTACTTTACTTGAGCATAGATCATTTTATTCTTCAATGATAATTTTTTTTTTGTTTTTATGTTTTTTTGGGGCAATAATGACTGAAAACAAGAAAAGTAAATTGACTCTATTTATTTACACAGAGCTTTTCTAGTTTTATCGCTCACACAAAGTGTGACATTACAAGTCACATTTACCCATTCATTCATACAGTGCTTCTATATGCAGCACTTGTACTATCATACACCATCTATACACTTCAGTATCTTGCCCAAGGACACTTCAGAAAGCAGAATTGAGGAGGCGGTGATCAAACCACCGACCTTCTGGTTTTTAGTAGACAACCCTCTCTAACTCCTGCTCACAGGAATGCACATTTGTTTCCCTTTGTTTCCATAATATCTGCACTGGGGGAAATAAAATATCACTATTCTCTCATTTTTCTAGGGTCACAAGAATGTAATAAACCTGTGTGATAGCAGCACCACATATACATTATGTTCCTGCCTGTGAATTATTTTCAACACACTGATTGGTTTCACTCCAACAAGTCACATCAGCTTGAAGAGAACATTGTGCATAAAGGGAATATTCATGAGGATAATATCAAACTTAAATGAATTTGACTTTTCATCAAAGTAGAACTGAGTCATTTGACTGAGCTGCATCAGATATGATATTTTTGAAAGATCATTTTCTGAGTGCAGGATAACAAATGTCAATCAAGCCAGAATCTGTAGATTACTTTTCTCGGTGCTCCTGTTTCTGTTTTGACCTCTGGATTGGATTAAAATATGAATCTCACAAGCTATCAGCCACAGATTTACTTTGTGTTTTACCATAACTCTCCCTTTCCTCCTTGGCGGACAGGCACGTGTACGACAACGTGGAGCTCAAGCCGGAATGCCACATCTACGAAAACCTCGGCAAGCTGCGAGACGACACGCCTGATCTGATCCTGGCCGTCAAGCCCAAGGTTCCCCTGGAGGACGAACAGGTGACAGACTAAGACGACATGACATCTGAGCGGTTTCTACCCCCACAACGCGCCAGCTCCTCGCTGACTGTGTCGTTTCCCCTTTATCTCTGTCTTTATCTTGT
The DNA here is from genome assembly GCF_009819705.1 of Hippoglossus hippoglossus. Classification (NCBI taxonomy): domain Eukaryota; kingdom Metazoa; phylum Chordata; class Actinopteri; order Pleuronectiformes; family Pleuronectidae; genus Hippoglossus; species Hippoglossus hippoglossus. Next base: position 14,391,007 of record NC_047164.1, on the reverse strand, counting down.
CTTCAGTTCATGGCGGCTGAGTTTGGCGACGACAGGGCATCGGCGAGCGACTCCTCTCTCTCATCTTCCCGGTTGTCGTGTGTAGACCGAGCCGAACGAAATTCACGAGCCCTGAGTCTTCATAACTCCATCACCAAGAGTGAGTACTTCCCTCTGCCTATAGATTATTGAATGACCACCAAGTTTTATTTGGGCAGTGCTGATTTGCATGTTCTCCCTGTGCCTGTGTGGGGTTTCTCCAAGTACTCCAGCTTCCTGCTACAGTCTAAAAACATGCAGATTGGGGTTAGCGTTGATTGGAGGCTCTAAATTGACTTTGGCCTTGTGATTCGCTAGCGACCTTTTCGAGGTGTACCCCACCTCTCGCCCAATGTCGCAGCCCTCAGGATAAGCTGTACAGATAATGGCTGGATGGATGGATACAGACATTTTATTAATTTGTCAGTATCATCAATCACTCTACATATTTATTGTGTTGTATTCTTTAACATAAGGAATATTAGCACCATGAGATGAGAAATAAACTATGAATCTGATCCTGGGTTCAGAACAATGCTCCGTACGGCTTGAATGATGCCGAAATGGAACAAACATGCACGTTTCAGCCTCAGATTCCTTTTTTCCCTAATTTCCTCCTGCCTTAAATCCCTCTCCTCATTGTCCTCCCTCCTCTCCCCACTGCATCCCCCCTTTGTCCCTCCTCTTTCATCCCCGCTGCCCCCTCTTCCGCTAATCTAATATCACCCCTGCTCCGCTGCCACCCCCTGCCAGGGCTGGGATAAAAGGGGGACAGATGGGTAGTGGGGGGGTGGAGTTTTTAGGCAGCCCCAAATCAAGGAACCCCTCTTCCGCCATCTGCTCTGCCTCTGCAGAGACTATGAGACTCATCATTTAACAGCCATAAGAGCACACTCATCATCACACACGCATCCTCTCTTCAGATCCTTTTAGATTTCTGTGGGGGAGGACGCTGAGGCCTCTGATTGTTTCACATTACGTTCTTTCACAGGAGGCCTGCAGGTTTTTTTTATAACTGAATAATAAGATTCGAGGACTTAATAGATCTTAAAAAGGAACAATTGTAGATTCTTGAATATGTTATTTTTTTATTAAGATTGCATCTGATAATTTACCAAAACATTCTGATACTAAGCTGAATTTCCTGTATGGTGACGTTTATCTTCATTTTTTAAAGTTTTGTTCCTGCAGTAAATTTCATGTTAACTAATGTCAGAAACATCTTACAACCTTAGTAAACTGTTTCCATAGAAACCTGCAAGTGCATTATATATATATATATATATATATATATATATATATATATATATATATATATATATATATATATAAATCATGGCATTTCCTCCTTGTCCCTGTATTCTCATTTAACACAGCAGCACCCCCCAGTGGTGACTCTTTGTTACTGAAGAACCAAAGTGAATCTGTGCTCTTACACTGACTAAAATGTCACTGTTCTCCTGAATGAACGCAGCTACATTTGATTCCTTCACTACACTGAGTTATGATCCATAAACCACAACCTCTTTCTCTCAGTTCTCTCAGAGACGACAGATTCAACGGAGGAGGAGTGGCAGTCCATCGCTAACCTGGCCACAGCCTGCCGCAGCATCCTGGAGGCTTTGTCACGAGAGGGTGAGGATTACCATACGGTTTATATATAGATGTAAAATAATACAACACGATTTCTATATGGTCAACACAGTCACAACATCAAGAGAAACCTGGATTTGATTGCCAGATACCTTGTGTTTATCTCATCCTGACGTCTGTTTCAAAATCTAAAATTTCTAGTTAGACAGATTCGAACATTTGTATATGTATGACTGTATATATATTTATATATATATATATATGACCAAAAGTATGTAAGTATGCAATTTCATTCTAGATGAACAGTTATTCCGAATATATTAGGCAGTCGTGTGCTACACTGTGCGGACTGCGGCAGCGTTTTTTGTGTCAAAGGCTCTTACCTGATTCAACATGAAATGAAAACACGAAGATGAAAATAATGGTTTTCCCGGTTTGGGATGAATAAGAAAGACAAGTGTGAGTCAGGCCTTAGTAAAGTTGAGTTGAATTTTTTTGTTTAGTTAACAGGGGTCATGCGCAACACAGTACAATACAACAAAAGTACATCACTTACAAACAGTCTCCATGTTATAAAACAGTTCCAAAGGTCAATGATCAAATGTCTTATTTGTTTTGAGCCCTATTTTCAGTGTTATTTTAAAAGTACTGAAGTTTGTGAATTATCGTGAATTATCACTCAACGACAGTGACTGACCTCACTAAAGCTCTCATGGCTGCAGCCCGATTCTAAAATTATCCTAAAATCAGAGAGAAAGTGAACATCCCCCATCTTTTTACCCTCCCCTTTACTTTTGAGTGTTTTATGCTCTGCTGTTTTAAGTGGCAATAATGTATATAACATTCTTGTTAAAATCACAGACCGCAAAGCTGGAGACCCGTCACAAGCAGGAGCTGACCAGACTGATGGCAAGCGGAGAGAGTCAAAGGAGAGGTGGGTTGCTCCACAGTACAGTCAGGGTGAGACAGTTCAATGTCTCTGCTGTTAGTCTCTCTGTTTTCTTTATCTGAATCCCTGCACATGTTTCTCAGCTCGATTCGTCCTCTTCTCCTTTATTCTCTCTCTTTTTATTATTCAGACTTTATTGGCTTCATCCAACTGTTTGAGTCAATTCTCTCCCCTACGAACAGAGCTCTGATTCAGACACTCACACACTCACACGGATGCACTTACGTGTCTGACTCACCCTCATTGTCATCTTTCTGTAGAACTCCCACCCTAATCCATTCTATTCTTCTTTTATTCTTTTCCCAGATCCTTCTTTTCCTCTTTCATGCTGTTTCTGAACACGTTAAGTCCACAGTAGTGTTATCCTAAAGTGTGATGAGGCAAATGCTTGAAAAGAACATAGAACAGTACACTCCATATACTGCACCATTTTCTCACCCTGCCCCTGACCTTGCAAATTGCATTAGCTATTACCAATTGTTGCCCAAAATCTTAATATTTAGTTTTCTTATTTTCTATTTTTCAGTAAATACTAATTGAGTAAAATATGTAAAGGCAAAATAAAAGCAAACAGAGGCAAACTGACGGCATCTTTCAGGGAATTTCTGTCGTCAAATCTCTTTAAATGCTGAGATAACAAAAAGCACATCATCAAATTTAAAAATATACCACTTGGTCCAAATCATTTAACATCAACGCTGTGTTCTTTCCTCTAAAAGCATTATTATCATGATTCTCACATCACCAGGAGAGTGCCGGCGCTTTGCTCTGAAGGGTCTAATCATGATGTGTAACTGCAATCAGACGAAATGCATCCTGGGAGGACTATACTCAGAATAGGTCTGATTGGCGGCCGTAGCAGTAATTGTAAATGGATCTCGGGAGTATTACAGGTTACGTTAAAGGCAGTGGGGACCATGAGGGCGTGGGAGCGGCTCTAATGCCAATCAGGCAAATCAAAACGTTCACTCTGTATTAGATAAAAGTTAGTTTAGATTATTTATATAACACAAAATAAATAAATAATCTTTCTATAAAATGCAGCAGTTACCAGTGAAGACATCCGTCTCTCAAACAAAACCATGTCGACACCTTGGTTTCTATTTATACATTTTCCAATTACAAACCTCAAAGTGCTGCGATTGCTTTTGACGAAGTGTCACTGCGTCTCTTTGTTGCAGTGACTCTCCAGGCCACCTAGAGGAGAAGGTGTCCCAGCTGGAGGCCATGCTGAAGAAGCTGCAGGATGACCTGCAAAAGGTGCTTTGACTTTCATGACTGTTTTTCTCTCTAGCTGTATTTTCAGCGAGCTGCACAGGAAAAGTCAGCAGGTAGGAACAAGGATTTAAATGGATCAGCTCCTGTTACTGGAGGGAGAGGAATTGGAGTTTCTGATCAGCCCTTTTTTTTTTACTTGTACAAATCGTCTCATTCATACAACTATTTTCAATCACAGCTGATACACTCTAGAGATACACACAAACAAACAGACACTCAAAAGTCTTCTGAGTATTTTAGAATTTTTGGAATATTCAGATATCATACTTAAAAAAATAAAATAATAACAAGCTATTATATTTCTGCACAACTAAACGTAAATCTTAATTTTCATGTAAAACAATACTGGACGTGACAAAGTCCACTGAACCACAGCTCATGGTCTTCTTCAGTGGATGAAGCTGCTCAGTCAATGACAGACAAATGGACATTGTGTTGTGAATTTCTTTCAATACTGTGTATGTCTCTGTATGTACGAGTATTATTCATCCTAATCACATGGATATTTTTCTATTTTTAAGTTCTTGATTAGAACTGAAACCTATTTTCATTTTTGATGAATCTAATGTATCTTTGTCAAATCAATCATTTCATGATTCATGAGCTTAGTGACACAAAATGAATCAATAACAAAAACAATTCTGATAACTTTCTGTTAAATTATGATATATGTTTACTTTTTTGTCCTCTTAAATGTGCTGGTTTGCTGCTTTGCTCTGTTTTATATAATTATAAACTGAATATCATCACTTAATTGAACAGATTTGAAGACATCCCCTTCAGACTTTGCTTAGAAATTCTTATTCCCTATTCTTAGTTGCATCCCTGTAACAATTGTAAGTGATGAGTTACTAATTTATACCACAGAGTATTCGGGCCATGTTGAAGAAAACATTTCCTGGGATTTTGAGAATAAAGTCATAATATTACCAGAATAAAGAAAAAGAAACATTCCCTAGCAAACAAGCAGCAAGTAGAACTCGTGCCACAGTTTCACTCCTGGATTCAAAATCATGAACCAATCTCATCGTAAATTCCCTTTGAATATCATGCAGATGTAAGAAACGGAAAACTCACAGTCGACCACTGCTAATTTCCATTTGCTCCAAGTTCGTGTGTTTCTTTTTACACAAGCTTTTCAAAGTCCTGATGCATATAATACCTAAAATACCTAAAAGTGGTGCTGACGTGCCAAAATATTAAGTCTTATGTTATTTGTGAGACTTATACTAAAGTAAATTACATATTGCTTCTCGTAAAAATAGGACTTCATTCTCAGAATCTCAGAATTTCTTCTCCCCAACACTGATTTTATTCAATGCTGTAAACAGTGAAAATATCATATAAATGATCCTTTCAGTGACTTATTTACTGTTTCTGTGCTCTTTAGTGTATTCTTCCTCACTGCAGTGTGATGTGCCTCTCGACACTTGTTTGTGTTGTTTTATTTCAAGCTCTGTGTTTATGTGTGCCCACTAGTTGCCTTAACGCCACCCGCTGTACCTGTCGCTCCCCTCCCGTTCCTGCCACAGCGATCTGAGCGACGGCTTTTGTTTTGTTGTGTGCCGATGTCTTTCAGGAGAAGGAGGACAAGGCGGTGCTGCAGGCCGAGGTGCAGAGCCTCAGGCAGAACAATCAGCGGCTGCAGGAGGAGTCGCAGAGCACGGTGGCCCGCCTCATCAAAGTCACCGAGCTGCTGTGCAACGTCAACAAGCCCTGCTAGCTCGGCCGCCGCGCGCACAAACGCATGAGCTGATCAGCAGACAGATGCAAATCGAACAATGTCCCTGTACGCTCAGTGCACTTGATTTGTTCATGCATATCTGCAAAGGCAAACACACACCGATCCTCTTCAGTCTGTGTATTGGCACAGTCTCTGTCCTGAAACCTGCCTGTTGGTGAGGGAGTATGCAAATCAACATACAAAAGAAAAAAAAAGAAGACATTTTTAAGATCCCATGACCCTCATAGACTGACCAATGAGCAGCTCTCAGGCTGCTGTGTTGGCGTGCAATGCTGGAGTGCTTCTCTTGGTGTGTGTATAATACAGTGTGTGCGTGGGTGTGTGTGTGTGTGCGTATGAATGTGTGTGTGTGTGTGTGTGTGTGTGTGTGCGTCTTTACGTGTGCATCTCTTACTGTACTTTGCTTCAAATACTTGACAAGCTGGGCTGAATAGCACTTGCATAAAAAGTGGCAATTAAGACTGACTGAGAGACACTGTATAGCATGTTTAGTGGTGTCTTATCTGAAATGACCAAAAGTGTACATATATATATGTATATATACATATATATATGTATGTAGGTATGTATGTATGTATGTATATATATATATTTATATATATATCACCAATAATGTATGTGAACAGTAGTATTGCTCTCCTCTCTCTGCCAGACGTGTAGTTGCAGTGTGGTTCTGCCTGGCGCTGCCTGTGTGGAAAGCCTCGTATAGAAACACAAAAAGAGAAAAAAAGGGAGCATGACAGCGGCGAGGCTGTAGGCAGCCTTTTACTCCAAAAGATGTAATGATGCTAACTGATGTTAGGTCAGTTTCGTAAGGACGCCACCACTCCTGCCCTCTCCACTTCTTAGTAGTACTGTATTAAAGAGTTTTTAAGGCGAGACACATAACAAAAAAAACATAAATGAAAGGGATGTAAACTGGAAAACAAATAACTGGGCATGTTTTTCTCCCACGTGGAAGTGTGTATGAAAACAGTGTTGAGTGAATACCGAAAAAGGTTGATACCTCTCCCGAAGACACAGGCAGGAACTAGCTGCTTCAGATTCCTTCCGCTAACGCCTGTAGCTGTCCTCTAACCTCACTATTGTAGCAGCCATACTGTAGAAGATCTCCTGCTGGCCTGAACCACAACATGCCAAACGGCAGCTTTTCTTTTCAACTCGCAAAAATAGCTTTACATGTCTGGACAAAAACACCTTGGACTAATAGTGGAATACAGAATATTGTATTGAAATATGTTTTTAGTGTTTGGCGGACGTCTACAGTGACTATTTTTGGGGTAATAGTGAAGTAATGCTTATGAGTGGTATAGCGGTGAGGACAGTAGGTGAAATCTTACAACCTGATGTGTGTTTCTGTGTGTTTCTGTGTCATTCTTGCACTTTTTCTTTTCTTTTTTTTAAAATTGTGAAATCAGCACTGGACAGGGCCCACACTGTATTTTATTTAGCCTGCCCGGGTTATGTCTTGTTCAACATAAAAAAGGTGGATAAGTTCCCCCCCCTCTCCCCCCTGACGCCACCTTACCTCACCTTTTTTTTTGTTCACGGCTGACGGCGCCGTTCTATGACTGTGTGTTCAGAGGAGTTGGACTGCTTCTCCTCAGTGCCAACGAAAAATCCCAGGCAGCTCTCCTGAAACACTCCCAAACAGAACTGACTCAACCACAGACTAACCCCCCCCACCCCCCCACCCCCATGACCACGAACTCTGAACTCCGACGGAAAAAAGGATGCCAAACTTTCGCCAGTCACTCGGACTCTCTTATTTCTTGTACAAACTTCCTCTTGTAATTTTATTTTAGAGTCACTGTGAATACCTGGTACCAGCATATTAAGATACAGTATATACAGATTAAATTATGAATCTAAAACTTTATCAGTATGTGAAGATACTGTATGTACAGCCGAACTGTTCCATGTTATTTAGTGCATCGGGTTGTGTATGTCCTCCCTGTGCAGGGTGATCATGCAGACGAGGGTTGTCTCATCCGTCTCATCTCCTGTACACGCTGAAGCCTCGTATCTGGACAGGGAGACGATGAGAAGTGTGAGAAGACCTGTTTTACTGTGTCTTGTATAGTTATTTAGATTGTAGGAGGTTGGTCAAGCATGAGAATGTGCCAAGCAACTTCCAAGCTCCCCCTCTGTACGTGTGTATGTATAAAAAAAAAAATGTAACTTATTAATCATGCAAATGTGGATTTTCTTGTTGCTGTTGAAACTGGAGGGGAAAAAAATAATGTGAAAAGGGGCAGAAAGGAAGGCGGGCTTGGTGATCAATTTTAGTTTTATTTTGTAGAAAGCCAACAACCGTGATATGACACGACAAAATACCATCTGCAACTATGGCTGTGGTTCCCCTTGTCGTTCCAGTATTGAGCTATTTCAGCTACAGCTCGTACACATTTAATAAGGTCTTAAAACACCATGAGGTACGCCTTAATGAGTGAAACTCTTATTTCAGAATGGATGGTCAGAACTGGTCATATAAAATGTGAAGGCTTATTTCTCTGACTTTGTGCCTACCTGAAAATGTAATGTATGTTAATCCATCATAGAGATCTCCTCTCTTTGTCTTTGGTTGCACTTGCTGAGGTGTTTATTTGTTTTTGTGGCGGATGAAGGATTTTCTCAGAGACCGTCTCAACATCTGGTCTTTCATCCGCCGTGCGAGGAAAAGTCATTGGGTGACACGTGATCTGAAAGAACAGATGATGATAATAATAATAATAATGGTAATAGATGTGTGTTGTTGAGCGTCATTGAAGGTTTACAGCTCCATGAGTACCACAGATTGTTAAAAGAGCCGACAAATATATAATTTTTAAAAGTGAATTAAAAGGAAAAAGGTGCTTTGAAAATGACTGATGATGGTTGAAATCGAGTTGAATTGAGATGAATGTGTTGAATGGCCTATGCAGGAGGGTTATTATGAGGTATTTGAATATTTAAAAAAGAAAGAAAAGAAAAAGCTAAATGTGGCTGAATGACCTAAAAGGGACAAAAGCAGAAAAAAATACAGGCAAAAAGCTTTTTTTTCCCCCATTCAGTTTGTAGAAATTAAAAAAAAAAACTCCATGAGAGAGAGAGAGAGAGAAAAAAACAAACAAAAAACTTCCACAAGTCCACAAACAAGATCTCGAGAGTTTTAATTGGTGAAATTGGTTTTGGAGGGAAGAGAACTCCATTAACTTACATGAAAAAAACTGACCTCCACAGAGTGTGAGCACCACTCTCACTCCACTTCTCTGTTTACTTTTCATTCAGTTATCAAAGTTATTATATTTGGAGAATTGAAAACCTGAGCAGGAATAGAAAAATGCAAAAGGAAAAGTTAGGACATCATCGGACTTCTAAGAACCTTCCATCTCTTTACCACTTCATAACAATCAAGTAGTCAGAGATATTATATTGATAGTAATATATATATCTCACTCTGGACCAAACTGATGAGTTCAGAATCTTATCTGCATCTTCAACAGCTTTAATATCACAATCAGCTGTTTCTCATGTCATCAAATTCTTAAAACTCCCCAAATGCTTGAATGTCAGCACAAAAGTCCCATCAGCAGCTGACATTCAGTCCCTGAAATATAAAAATAAATCTAGCCTGCGTTGTCTCATAAACACATGTAGAGATTTACAGGGAGATAACACAGATTTAAAGCAGCTTGAAATCCTGATTGTGTGCACATTCCCGTCTCCCTGAATTGATGCAAGATGAGGTAAGACAAATACACTTTCCGAAGCTCGGTCCATGATCATAATACAGCACGACAACATCATACAAACATTTCCCAGGACTCTGTCCACTGGAAGGCTTTCCTAAACACTAGCTGGAGAAAAACGCTTTATCTTCCCTGCCCTGACACCAGCAGGGGAGCTGATGACAACAATGCGCCGGCCTATGTCTTTATTTGGGGTTGGAGCACAGGACGTCTTCACTAGGGGCTATGTGTCACACACAGCTCAAGGGGCTTAACGCCAGTTTGACTCATCCGTTTTCAGTAAATACAGAGGCCGTATGTGTGTGTGTGTGTTTCGACTCAGGGTAGTTGCATTTTAAATGGCCACTGTTGCTCCATACACACAACTTGCAGATGAGGCCTATAATATGAGTTTGTCTGCAACATGGCTGCCGACTTCCTGTCATAAATGAGACTTCACAACATTTTTGAGTTAGATTCCGTTGGTTTGATCGATGTCATGCATCCACAGATACAAACAGCAGATAAATATTTGATCCGAGAGGGCTCCTGATGTTTAGAAATACCCAAACAGCTGATTTTATCAGGCACAGCATGGGATTAAATTGAGGATTTCCATTTTTGGGAAACTGAAAGTTTGGTTTTGATGCATTTTGAACAAAATCAATACTGTCATAATGTTAAATTAACAATTGTAAAGAATTCAAAATCTGAACTTGAATAATTTAAAAGACAAGACCTCTTTGAGTTCTGCATTGCAGTGTTGTTGTCCTGCCGTGCAACAACCCATGACATGTTTCTGTTTTCTTTACAATCCAGCCTGTTAATAAGTGATGCCTCCACCTCATATAACAATTACTGTGGGTGATAAATGAATCACGTCATAAACCCTCAAGTCATAAACCCTGCATTCAAAGACATTAAAATATACAAAACTCCAGGGTGCTGCAGCTATGTATGAGGCTCCATTGACCTTTATTATTTGATTTAAAGTATGCCTTATCCTGTTTTTGTTGTAATTTTTAACAGCAGACATTATCCAGGCCACTTCCACTTACGTACATTCTTTTTTACGCAAAAGGGGGTTTGTGTACTTTTGCTCTTTCTGGGAAACTGGCAGGGTAGATTATTAGCAGACAGCATCACGGAGCTGCTTCTTAACCTTAACCCTGTTTCTGGAAGGTCTCTGTGTGACATGAAGTCTTGGTTTCCTAACACAGGCAGCGTGGCAGGTCCCCGTTTTAATATTTTTGAATTTTGTCTTAAATGAGACAATAAGACTGAAGAATTTATAGCGGAGAGAGAGAGAGAAAGAAGATTTATAGAATCAATTGCAAAGCATGTAACATATTTTACTACATTCTATTATTATGGATTTATTTTTGTCAAAACAAGGATTAATCCAAAGGTCTGTATGTCATTGATTTACGTTGTTTCTACTGGAATCAAGCCATTTTTGCCACCGACTCATTTATTTTTGTTAATAATAGTAATAATAATAATAATGTCATATTTAGTTTGTAGTCAGGATGGACATTTCCTGCAAGTGGGCCCAACAGAATATAATTAGAAGCATCTATAAACCCCACAAACAAAGTTTCATGCACAACTAGAATCATCACATCGTCATCAACAATAGGTACAAAAACAACATTGCTGATTGTAGCAAAGGATTGGACTATTCATCACACTTTATTATACAATGTGTATGGTGACTTAATCACCATCTTGTATCAGTGTAGACAGTATACACTCCATCCTGGTATGGTGTTACCATAACCAGTTAGTTCACTATTTGTTATATGGAGACAGTGTTAAATTAGACTTAAGGGTTAACTAGAATGTCATTCAGTAGAACGGATACCTCCGGCAACAGTCGCCTTAAATTGCACAAAATTTCACACATTCATAGATATCAGTTCCCTTAAAATGCCAGATTTTTTTTAATAAGAAAGTTATCCTCTGGAAAATCTATGAAAATGTTCTAAAAGCCTTATCTCACTAAGTTAAAGAAAGTACAAAAAAGAATCCCTGGAACTGCCCCCTGATCCAGATCCAGACCATTATTTAATTGTTCTTCTCTAACCCAGTGGAAATCCGTCCAAACAATCATACAAATCAACCAACAAACAAATGGACAGGGGTGAAAACGTGAGTGGGACAGTTGAGAGAATCAGTGGAGTCTCTCCCTCTAGTATAGATAGTCTCCCTAATCAAAAAGCACTGTTTCTGCTCCTCTGACTGACTCCTTGACTCCTGGGATCCTGATGAATGTACCATAGTCAATAAACTAGAGTGCATGTTGGTGTCTTTCCCAGAAGGCTGAACACTCTAACACCCGCCCACACATCGTAAAACACATCTTAGTAACCTTGAATATATGTAAATTATGAGCCATTAGGACTTTGTACATATGTCTGTATAATGTATATTGTAACTAAGACATTTATTGCACTCACACCTTCATGGACATTTATATATTTTAGAAGTTTTTTATGTTTTTAATGTTTACTTTGATGTTGTAGTTTAATCCCCTGCCCCTGAATAAACTATTGGACTTTAAATCATTGACAGGTATTTTAAGTCACAAGAGTTTTTTTCATTGCACCTTTAGGGTACACTGTCTAGTTTTAAACACAGATAGAAAAAATGCATGTTTCAAATATTCAACTTATTTACTTTTTTACAGCTCAAAACCCATCTTTTTAAACTGGCATATTCAGTCTGATCGTTTTCCATTTGGCCAACCTACATCAAGTTTTATTCACTGTTCATTTTATTGATCATTTTAATACATTGTTTTTTGTTCAGTTTTTATCCATGTCTTGTAAGGTGACCTTCAGTGCTGTGAAAAGCGCCTGTAAACAAAATGTATTATTATTACTTATTTTGATGTTGTAGTTTGAATCCCATGCTCCTGAAGAAACTACTATTTTTCAAAGTTGGAATATGAAGATTAACTTGAGCTTGGACTTTAAATCATTAAAGGGTATTTTAAGTCATTGGGGTAAGCTGTCAAGTTTTTTACTGCACAAATAGTGCAGTAAACATGAATAGAAATTATTTTTCAGAATATTCAAATTAGGCAATGCTTAATTTGGAAGCACAATGTGTTGGGTTTTTTTAAGGTAACGATACACACAAGATATTGTGGTGAGTGACTATTGCTTTGTTCTCTGCAGCCAACAGACAGTACATGGAGGGTCTTTAAGAGCAGGGTGACTGTGGAGCTGGAGGCAGAGCAGGTCATCCACTAATCACAGGGTTGGCAGTCAGACTACCAGCTGTGAACACAACAGCTGTATTTATAGCATATATATATATATATGTGTGTCTCCATGCGTCACACAGGTGTATTTTGCAGGGGAAAAGAGGAGCTGTCACTCAATATCAGACGAGCTCAGCTGCAGTAAGGAAGTGGAACTTACAGGTTTAAAAATCATCTGCTCGTGAAAGCGGCCGGATCTCAGTGTCTGTGTGAGAACAGGTTCCATCCACATGTTTCAGAGAACAGCGTCGTCATGCAGCACTCTGCGAGCAGACCTGTCTGTTGTGATGTAACTGTCTGTTGTGATGTAACTGGTGTTTATTCATCTGCATTATACTCTTGTTTTGTTTCCCCATTGTTGTACAACACAACCGTCAATATTCAGTGAAATGCAGTTACACCGTGAGTGATGTTGTTTTAGCATCTCTGACCAGATGACTCACAATGTTGAATCACTTAGAAACCGTCTCCCTGCTGAGTGGTTTCATGTTGTACTTGTGATAGCTGACTATCTATACGATCAATTTTATATTTTTCTAAACATTTCAATCAAAAGCACATCTTATAGTAGATCTTGCCCCGGTGTCTCCGTTCAGCCCAATGCAAAATGAATGTAAAATATGAAGCAGCTTTCATTATAACTGTTGTGTGATCTGGTTAATATGATTATTTGCACGCACTGGACTGGTGAACTTAATACATTAACTCACATCTGATTCTGTTTGTCAAATTATAAGTAACTGTTTGTGGAATGAAATGAGACGACGGACACTTTTAATTGTAATGGAGTGTTTTTCCAATAATATTCATCGATGTGTGGCTTTGCACAAACAGAAAACCAGGAATGGTTTAAATGTGCACCTAAGCGCATCAGGACTCATCCATGGTAAATTGGGCCCCTTTATGGCCCCTGATTGAAAAAACTCCTAGATCCGCCACTGCCCATATGTATAGATACCACATCCTTCCACCAAGTTTCATGGGAATCCATTCAGCTGTTTTTCAATAATCTGGATCACAAACAAACAAATAAACAAACAGAGCTGAAAACAAAACCACTAACACGCACCTCCGCATGTCCTCTGACCGAGGTTTCCTGAGTTTGTCGCCGCCTGGTGGCCACACAGGGGAGGTGTCGGTGGGAGCAGGGGGAGGTAGGGGGAGTGAAGGCGCACGGAGCTCAGAGCATGTCGCCTCCTGTGGCTGCACCTCACTGCTGTCGACCTTTCAGTCTGAGCACATGAACGCACAAAGCTCCTTTTACGCGTCTTCCTCGCTATGATCCAGGCGGAGGCTCGGCGCACTGAAGCGGCTCGGCCTCTGCTCTGAGCCCGGACAGCAGAACCAGGCTGGTCCCTGACACCAGCGGGGATTTCTGTTGTTTTTGTTCTCCTGTCTTTTAGAACTCAACTTGGCAGAGAAGTCGCTCGCTGCTGTTGTCGCCCCCGCTGCCCTGCCGGGAGGAGGCTTGTGCGCGGACACAAAGTGTGGAACAAGTGTGAGAAAGCCGGAGAGCAACAGATGTTTCTTGGTGGATATGCGGCCGGCTGAGGAATGAGAGCTGCTGCGAGGCACCGGCGGCCCTTCCAGCGGTTCTGCTGCTGTGGAGTCGGGCTGCTCGCCGTCATTTGGCTCGCTCAGGTCATCCAGGCACCAGGTGAGACCTTAATATAGACTCTCATGCGGTGCGCGCCCAGTCATTTTAATCCTATACATTCTTATATCTAGCCACAGGAACATAAACGACACAGCAAGGCAAAAGTATTTTTAAACAATTTATCATCTTATGCATCATAGGAATCTGTTTTTATACATTTGATGTGTGTGTTTGCCCTGAAGGATGAGAAGAGGTGCAGCCACCAGGAGGTCATAATTTACAAATAACCATATTTTAACCTTATATATAAAGATCATATAATGAAAGAGAGAAAAGCAAAACCATTTATATAAAATAAATCTTAAGAGAAATGAAACTGTAAAGAAAAAAGAAGATATATATGCTGTATGTAAGAAGATATGTATGCTATATTACCCGTGAACATCTATATAATATCTCACCTGTATGATCCATGTGTGCAGAGTACAACACGAAGTGCAGCAAAATCTCTAATAGGCCTCCCCTCTTGTCCATTGATCTCAAATTCCTCTTTCCTATGGATTTAAATATGAATATATATATATATATGGACTGTGCCCAAATTCTCCATCAAAATGCATTTGTAGGTTGAACGTATATGTTATTATAGCATAATAAAAGTAAGATAAGTAGGTGCAAAGGTTTCAAGGTGTGATTCTCCAGCTATTCTTAAAGCAAAGCTTTATCCTCAAAGTGATGAAACCGTTCACCTGAAACACAGCGTTTGAATATTCAAACCTTACTTACATTATTTTCTAACACGCCTTCTAACCGTCTGCCAGCTTCTGTCCTCCTGCTCATGATTTTTACTCGGCTCTTTCTGCAGGAATCTGACAGTTTGCTGATTACATAAATCACACCCAATTTGTGGCGTATAATAAATCTGCTCGCTGATTATAAGTTCAGTTTGGTTGTTGCAGGTTCAGCAGGCGTTGATTTGATGCCCTGTGTGACTGGGCGCGTTATGGATTTTGTCGTCTTGTCCCTTTTTATATTTCTGCGTCTTACAATAAGAATGTGTTTTTCATTCTGCCAAATAAATTCTTATTAAACGTAGACGAATATAAATGAATTCTATTTATCTTGAAATTATTTACGGTAACTGTCATTTCATCCTATTAATAACCCGATGCCATACACATGATTGACATTATCCCGATTTTCTGATTTCCCCACGGCCTGATTCCTCCTCTATCCCCACGGCAACATTGAACTTGACACAGTAAGAACAGCATCATCTATAAAAGGACATGTGGTGTTAGTTCATGTCACACAAATCATCGGTTTTATCATAGTCCATGACCAGACGCACCTTCACTATGCGACCCTCTCTGACACTCACACACAGACACACACACACACACACACACACACACACACACACACACACACACACACACACACACACACACACACACCCTTCCCCCCAGCTCATTATCCTCTCATCACCTTTTCTGATGTGGTCACACTGTCGCACACACTCTTCAGCAGCTTCAGTTTTCCCCCGTAATCCTATGTGTGTGTGTGTGTGTGTGTGTGTGTGTGTGTGTGTGTGTGTGTGTGTGTGTGTGTGTGTGTGTGTGTGTGTGTGTGTGTGTGTGTGTGTGTGTGTGTGTGTGTGCGCGTGCTGTGAAGATTTGAAGCAGTGAACTTTTTGTTCCATCTGCAGTGTTTTGATTCACGTTACGGTCTCATCCTGGTATTGCAGGATGCTGTCCTTCGCTGAAGAGTGTCCTGGTGAATGAGCCGTGTCATTAATATTTATACTTCACCTTTAAAATATGAGTGTGCCATCAACCAGAAGAGGTTTTTTGAACCGAGACCAAGGCCGCTCAACTTAAACCATGTAAGAGCTCTGGGCGAAGCATGTGGTCTGCTGTTTGTAATGGCGACAGGCAGGTTACGCTCGCAATGTACTCGGAAAATATGACACATCCTGTAGCATCCCGAATACCACGGCCTAGTATGACTATTTATGGTTGTGCCCGAACACTGCCATATCAATATTAGTCAGATTTAGTAAAACAACACGAAGTGACACACCAACACAAACTGTTTACAAGTGTATTTTATCACCATCAACTCTCAAAGGATTATGACAAACTGTACAAGCATCCACTGCCAAAAAAGCAACAAACATGGTTGAAAGCAGTGAAGAAGTAGGAGAAACTCTCTAAAGACAGAAGCAGCAAGGAAAAGCTTTTGTTATTTCTGTACTTTTTGACCTTTTGTCTTTATATAAGGGAGGTTTAATGCTTGATTGATAGTTTAAAGCCTTAGTAACAACATTTTATTTCCAAGATGGCTGTCTGGCAGCAGTGAGTCGAACAGCTGTCACACCCATGGACGTCACATCCGTGTTTGTCAGCACACAAAATGCCACATGGATCTTTTTTTTTAAGAACTTAATGTTAAACCTGGAATAACATTATTTGGGATCCCTGAGAGCAGTGGGAACGAGCTGTAAACGTACATCGGCATATTATTTTTCTGAAGGTGAAATAGCAAATATAGCAAATGTGTTCGCCAGTAGTGGCTTATTTGCACATTGAGCAGAGACACATCACCTCTGTCAGTTTGTTTATTTGTTTGTTGGTTTACTGGGTATTTAGCAGGATTACACAAACAGTACTGGACCGATTATCATGAAACTTAGTGGAAGGATGCTTAATTGGTCAGGAAAGAAGTTATTACATTTTTATGCAGATCTGGATCACGGGAGAGAATCAAGTAATTTTTTTCCTACTTTCTTTTCAACATTTTCTTTGGTTTCTGAGAAAGTAATTTATTTGATGGAAAATAAATCAGGCATGTTTAGGGGACTGATATTTACGAGTGTGAATTTTGTGCAGATCAAAATACAAATAAGGATCTAATGAATTTAAATGTGGTTTCATTAGAGATCTGGGCCTTGGCTGAGGTTTCCACTCTTAAGTGCCATTCTTGCTGTGTTTGGTCCCCACTGTGGGAAACCTCTGTCTCTTTGTCTCTTCAATGTTCTGCTGTGCTCAGTGGCTGGTTGCTTTGTCTGTCCCCAGTTTGGTGCTGGGGAGGTCGTGTGCAGTGGTTTTTTATCAGAGCCAAAAATAAAAAATACGTGCCTAAACTTGTTACAATCCTCTGTAGAGCTGAGGGAAGCAGATCAGTTGCAAATGATCCTCTGTGGGGTTATTATCACATCCAGTCATGTTGCCCATTGTTAGAATACAAGGTAAATGGTTACAGCCACTACTACTACTACTATGTAGAATCCATCCAGTGAGTCTATTGGTCTGGAAGCGTATACACACGAGATTGCACCAGTTTGATTCATTAGTGTGACAAACAAAAGTATTCATACACCTTCGCGGTTTCAGCTTTCTGCTAAAATCAATATATTTCCCCCCTAAATCTACCGTCGATATCTTGTTGTATTGTTATTTTGTTGATGTGGTTCTACTCTGTGCACTCCTGTCCGTGCTGGAAGAGGGATCCCTCATTTCTGACTCTCCCTGAAGTTTGTATGTTTTAAGTTGCGGGTTCAGGAAAACAGGATGGTGCCCTATGTGGGCTATACAAATACAATTTGATCGTTTTTTTTTGATGATTCTTGAAATCTTACATAGACATAAGTTTTCAGACCCTTTGCCATGACACTTGGAATTAGTCTCAGATATCTCCCATTTCACTCGACCCTCTTTAATTGCAGCTCACTCGTGGTACAGTCATGATTGGACGTGGTTTTGAAAGTCACACTCCTGTCTCTATAAGGTGTCTCAGCTGACACTCAATGTCACAGCAAAAACCAGGTCGTGAGGTCGTAGCGACTGCCTGCAAAAAGCTCAGTGATTGGCCAATCGGGCCTTGGTAACAGAGGCGACAATCACCTGATGGTCACTCAGACTGGGCTGCGCTGATTTTGCACGTCAAGGACTCTCAGACAAGATTCTCTGGTTTGATGACACCAAGATTGAACTGTCAGGACCTCGGACTAGACATCGACCCAATCAAACATCTCTGCAGCCTTAGAGACGGCTCTGCGCCCACAGTCAACTTGAGAGGACAGAAAATCCAGGTGCGCAACGCTTGTCACGTCATATCCAAGAAGACTGGACACAGCGATCATGGCCAAAGGGTCTGAACAGATATTCTTTTTTTTGTCTCAATCAATTATCAAACATTTCTATAATTCAATTTTGGATTTGTCATGGTCGGGTATTGAGTGTTGACTGATGAGGGAGAAAATTAATTTGAATCGTTGAAGCATTAGGCTGCAGAATAATGGGTCTGACTTTTCTTTTCTAATGCACTGCAGATTAGTACCAATACGGGTTTGACGAAAAAAAGAAAATGTAATCAAGTCAAGTATGAATACGTAATTGTTGCAGCTGGATGTGCAAACTCTCTGCAGTGAATATAAACTGGTTATATTAATTTACACATTAATAGGAGAAAGTTTACCTGATCGTACCGCGTCATAATCCTTTTTCAAGCTTTGGTTTTTCACTATTTGAACTCGGTGGTGTCTACGCTCAGATATTTACTGCGGTTTGATCCCATTTAAGGTCAAATCCAAAGCTCATCCTCTGTGTTTACTGCAACATGACACTGACTGAACGTTCGGTGTGAATGTCACAGAGAGACCTGCACGACTGCTCTGTTTTCTATATGAAAATGTTGGACTGAGATACAGATATTTATTTTACATTAAGCAATATCCAAAGATTCAGGTTTCAGATGCAGCCGTGTGCAACCTGCTTGTGGAGGATTTCCCAGTCAGAGACCACACAGGTTCACCACCACAGGCTGCAGTCACTGAGTCCCTGTGGAGGCACTGAGCCTGTTTGGGGTAAGAAGTGAGGAAGCCGGTCTGTTCAGTCGATGTGTGATTGATGGGATCAAATGTCTTGTTTTTGCTGACGGAAGAGGAGGCAGCAGTGGTGTGTGTGTCTTCTGAATGGAGCTGATTACTGTGTGTATGGCTTCGGGCTTTCCTTCAAATAATGGTTTCTTCTTCAAGACCTCGGAAAGTTAAAAAAGTTACAATGATTTTCAGCTCGTGTCATTCCGTCCATGTGTTAAGACTACAAACAAATCAATGAATGCATTTCACAACACGAGGAATACATGAGTGGCACAGAGCTTCAGTGCCAGTTCCCCGTGCTCTTTATTACCTCTGCCAAAGAGGTCATGTGCATTTGTCTGGTGGTTGGTTGGTTTGTTAGTTGGTTTGTTTGTTAGTTAACAAGACTAAACAAAAGGTCCTGGACGGATTACCACAAAACTTGGCGAAAGGATGCGATATGGATGAGAATAATTTATGGATCATGATAAAATAAATCAAGATAATTCATAGTGTGTGAAAGTTGGTGCAGTCTGATCGACTTTCAGGGGAGTGATGTGTCTTAGTGGAGGTTTGTGCTCTACATATAAGAGCTACAAATGTGAAGAGAGATGAATTGTAGTTTATATTATTTATACCTAACATGATGGTATTTATACTTACCTTTCTTCGTTCAAGCAGCGTGTTTATGCTGAGGAACGTGGAGGCAGGATTAAGATATTTCCACACAAACACCACATTTCATCAGCTTTCATCACTGATCCTTCTGTTACCTCTGCACACCATGCGAAGTGTCTTAAATCAACTGAATCTGGGAAAAAATAAACTTTTGAAAGATAATCACGTATTTTATTTCAGCTTTTTCTAATGAGACAAGATGTGGTTGAAGGTGTTGAAGGCTTCACCCCGGTTCGATGTGTGAAAGTGGTGCAGAGCCATCTGTGGCAGTAACCCATTTGAATTTCATACGTGTCGAGCCCCTCTTGATGCCTCAACATGAAAGCCTTCACGTCTCCTCTCAGCCGCGGCCGCTGCCCTCGCCAAACAGGCTCATTGAGCTGCATGCTACAAAGAGACACTACAGCGCCTGGCAATCACAAAATGCATCAGACACAGGCACCAAGCCGCTTCATAAATAAAAGGCCCCTGTGTAGTGCAGGGCGTAATAACCGTCTCGCTATCTTCTCGGGCCCTCGGTGGAAGGATCTCTGGGTAGCAGAGGGGGAATATGTGTATTTTTCTCCCCCCACGGAGGAGAGATGATGAGATAGATGATGAGACAGCTCTATCTGTGGGGAGTTCCTCAGCTGTCAGCCTAGTAAAGCTGTAAAAACTGGAAGCCAGACGGAGATTAGCTACTGAGGAATAAAATGCATGGAGCTGAAATACACACCTTTTAAAGATTTCAGTGCTGATGGCTCAGGACAGCTGACGGCGGCATGGAGTGAATTACTGAACATGCTGTTATCTCCCGTGGCCAGAAACATGAAACTACAGTCTGTTGAGCCCTCGCTCAACTAGAGACCAGAATAACTGGAGACACAATTAGGAGACGGAGAAAAAAGGGGATAATTGAGACTCTTAATGATGGTGGAGAATTGTACACAATTCTCAAAATAAGAAATATATGTTTTGATTGCTACTGAAACGATTATTAAGCGAAGCAGTGGGGGGTTATTTTTCTGCCAATCAACGAATTAATTGACTAAACCAATAAATACAAAAAAATCAGTGCTTAAACTATAACGGCACTTAGTAGAGTTCGTACCTCCCCCAAAGCCCAACAGTTCCCTTTTGAAACCACATATTAATTCACTAGATCCAGATTTTAATTTGGATCTGCACCAACTTGCACACACTCATAAATATCAGTCCCCTAAACAGGACGGATTTATCTAATCAAGATCAATGAACTATAAAACAAAATCCCTGCATCTGTTCCCTGAACCAGATCTGCACCAAAAGTTAGTTTTGCGTAATCCTGCTAACTATCAAACTAACACAGAAGAAGACATAACCTCCTTGGCAGAGGTAACAACAATCAAACCACAGTTTCTAAAGCTGGAGTGTGTGAAACTGGTTTTTACACTAAAACGACCCCGGTGTTTTTTTCTTCCTTCCAACAGAAACCGAATCTTCTGCTCTTCGGCCAGGCGTGAACGGCGGGACGCTGCGATGGACTCGCAGGCTGATGCAGGAGAAGTCAGACAACCAGAGCCTGGATCAGCCCCGAGCAGGTGAGTCACTCTGCTTTCAACCAGAAAGATCACGTCTGTGTTCCTCCAGGACAGAGCAGCAAACCCCCCCCCCCCGCCCCCAGACTGTCTGCAGCACTACCTTATCATTCATCATTCAGTGTAGACATGGGTGCTGTGGATAAGATCATCTATAAATCAGAATAACGTGATATTGCGAATTTTTTTTTTTTATACGTCTTTTCAAAGATGTCTGTTTTTTATGTATCCTGTGAATCAGCCCCCATGAAGGTACAGTCGAATTTCTTGCAGCATGAGTGCATTACACTGTCATACTGTCCAATTCATGGTATGATATTTGGAATGGCGCACACAGCCAGAAAAAGGTGCATGGCGAGCGTGGTATTGGTGAGGAAGTGCTGTAGAGAGTAGGTCACGTGCATGTGTGTGAGTGTGTGCGGTGTGTGCAGGTAAACAAGGAGGGCGGAGTGTACCAGAGATTTCTGCCTCTCCCCCCTGCAGGTGAACTTGAAAGGTCATGCGGACGAAGCATTGTGCCGGTTGTCAGGAGTGTGTCGTCACTGTCAAGGCTGTGCACTGAAAAACTCAGAGAGCAGATGAAGCACAAAAGTCAGATTCGATTAAGGTGTTTTTAAGGTGGTCTGTTTTTCTTTTTAGCGGGATACAAGTCACCTGCCTTTGCTTCTCGAGTCTGGTCGCACCCTGAATATTCTGCACAGATTTCCAACTGGCATCTTTGTGAAATTATCCCCGAGCCGTGCCGCCAATCGACAGCACATAATCAGACCTGCGCCTCTGTGCTTCCCAGGCTGATTAGCTGGCTGGCTGACATGAGCTGCATTCATCACAGCTGACAGTTTTATTATTAAAAATTCAGTTCGGGGAGGAAATCTCTTTATTGTTGTGTGGAGATAATGAGACGGAGTAGATAAAATAACAATGCTGCACAAAGAGAGAAAAGAAAAACCCTTTGCCCCTTCTAGGAGAATTCGACTCTGTATCTTCATATCATTTGCATTTACTTTATGACTCTGCTAATATTGGGTTGTCACTCACAATGGAGCATTGTATGAAGAACTGTGTGGGTTATTGTTCAGCTCTGGCAGAAATGTATGCAAGTCAATGTTAATGATATAAAGTGCAAATAACGTGTTAGGAGAGTGCAACCCTGAATATTTTACCCACACAATGAATCATTTTAATCATTTTAAGAATAGATTTGGGTAGAGGACCAGTGTCTGATCATTTCTGCGTTTCTCACTCATCGTGAAGCACAACTTCTCACATTTGTCTTTTTCATCACAGCCGTCGGGAAAGATCAACATGTCAGAGCAACTTAATTTATTCACAACAGGTTTATATAACACGGGCACAGGCGGGGTTTTCTATTTTTATGTGAGTAATGTGTAATTTGGAATAATTTTATTACTGACTTTATCAAGAGGTTTATTTATTTTGGAGGTCCTGGCTGTGACTTGGTCAGTTTATCCACCGTGTGACCATAGATGTCAGTTTTAATTCTCTTCATCGTTTTATCACCAAACCTTGTTCCTCTTAAGCCATTTTAATCTTAAAACCACTCTAGGTTCTGATAATCTGATCTAGAAAAGTAATTCCGCGTCTCTGTGATATTACATAGTTTATATTTTTGCGGAGCTCTGCAGGAACACGGACTCATAGGGGACAATTGATCAGACACCTCACTGTCTTGCTGTCACACATCCTCATCTGTGATGTTACATCAGAGATGTGTGTGTGTGTGGGGGGGGGTTCTTCCACACTTGAGAGCGAGAAATGAGATGAAATGAGAAAAATGACAATGAGAATCGGTGCATCTCTCCAGCATCGCTCCATTTGGTCTGCACAGCCATTTGTGTTTTGCTACCTGATAACACACTTAACCTTTATGAGGCTCCTCGTTATCTCTCACAAAGACACAAGCGGAGTACTTCCCCCGTGGTAAGACTCCGGAGACGTGCAAGGCGAACAAAAGGCTGAACAGGTAGTGTAAGGCGCAGCAGTGAGCGCGGCTCCGGGCTCAGGTTGCCGCCCTCCTCCTCAGCAGGCCGTCTGACAGTGATTGCATAATCTGTAGTGTGATTAAAAGCCTGCCCCGGACCTCGGGGGATATTATCTTGGGGATTGCACAGTAGCGTCCAGCCACAGGCTCTCTCACTGTCTTTTCATCCCTACTCCTCTCAACAAGATGGAGACGGTGTGATCCGCCTTCAGCTGACAAGCCTCGGAGGCTGCGGTTGCTAGGCAACTGAATGCTAAATTTTGAAACCCAGACAATTCTGTCTTTCAAGCATTAAAAGTACAAAGAACTAAAAATAGACGAGGAGGAGATGGAGGATGAGGAGGAGTGGGTGAATTAATCCGAATAATGTAAATGAAGGAAATGGCTCGTGTGTTGCTGAGGCATGTTATGATGTTTATTTTGGCAGGCGACACTCAGCTGAGAATAGTATTTTTCCACTGTCGTGTTTTTGGGGGGTTTTTTTGGAACGGCGTTGAGAAAGAGAAGCTGGCGGATAATCTAACACAAATGAGCCTGGAATGGTGTCGGACATTTACGGGAACAGACAGATTGTGGATGGCACACAAAGCAAACAGCAGTTAATTTGTAATCTTGAGGTTTTGGAAAATTTTGAGCAGAGTTTGGATGTTGCTCAATCCCATTTGCTTTCTGCCCACCAACCAAAATAAGTAAAAAATGTCCTTTGTCATGTACGTTTCATTTTATCCTTGTCCACCAGGCTGAGGATGTGACGGTGTTGTCTGAGTACGATTAGGCTGCATCAGATTTTGCGTTCACTTCTGTCACACCGGAGTAACATGGTGTTCGGTGTGTTTGTTGAGGGGCGAGGTGATTGGTGCGGTTTGAAGCCCTGCTGTCGTTTCATCAACGTCGTATTCAAAGTGCCTCAAAGGAAAGCAAATCAAAGAACAAATGCATAATTGAATTTACATTACACACCTGGATGAAATATTTATTTTTTGATTCCTCATGTAAAATGCAGCAGTGTTGCAGAGGTTTGTGTGTGTGTGTGTGTGTGTGTGTGTGTGTGTGTGTGTGTGTGTGTGTGTGTGTGTGTGTGTGTGTGTGTGTGTATGGATACACCAGCGGCAGTTCGGTTGGTGCATGATACGACTTGACTCAGTGTGCCAGTCGATACCGTAGCTTGACTCCAGGACACCCTGCCGACTTCCAGGTCGATAGCATTATTCCGTCCTGCCCACATTCACCGGCACTGAGGCCTCCTGCAGCAGATTGACTCAGAGAGACATCAGCACACCTTCTACTCAAAGATCTGATCTGCTGCACATGTACCATTATTCTGCACTTCAATAATAATACATATATAAAACAGAATCTGTGAAACAACCATAAACAGTGCTACACATATAGTTTTAAGTTCATCCCTTCCACCAGGGCCCAACAGTCCCCTTATGAGACCACATTTAGATTCACTGGATACAGATTTAATCTGCACCGAATTGCACACACACACATAAACATCAGTCCATTCATCCATTCATTTTCCGCTGAGTAATCAATGAAAATGTTGAAAAACATCCTATTTCACAATGTCCTGGATCTACATCAGCATTTTTAGTTTTGGTGTAATCCTGCTAAATAAAAAGAGGAAACAAATGTAGAAAAAAACATAACCTGAGGTAATACAAGACAGAAAACTGCTTTTCTTTTTGATATAAGTAATATCCAACCTCACACCAAAACAAACTATTTAATGCCCAGCTGCTGTTTGAAATAGGCAACAGTGTTTTATAATTAGAATGGCACTCAGTAGAGCACATTCCTCTGCCAAGGCTGAACAGACCCACACAGGATCGTCTACTTCTTATAGTAGTAATATAAAAGAAAAAAGGTAGCCTGGTAACTTAAATGATTTATTTTTCATAAAACATTGTAAACAATGAAAGTGAAAAATAATTCCTGAATCCATCCATTATTTTTCATCAGCACCAAAATGTGATGGGTTCTTCCGAGGCCTCATCCCTCCTCTCTGTTTGGTGAAACTCGGTTCAGTAGTTTTCCTGCGAACAAATAAACCAACAAACACACACGGGTGAAAACATAACCTCCTTAGTGGAGGTAATAAATGTTGTGGTGCCGCAGCTAAAAGCTAATAAAGTTTTATTGAGTGCACTCAGCGTGTTCCGGCTAAAAGCAGATGCATTAGTCAAATTTACACTTGGCTTCTTTTTATATATTCACCTCTTCATGGAAAAGTTCAATAAAACAAATAAATAAGTCATATAAACAACTCATAATTGTTACTTTGCCGTCAGCAGGTTTGGATATTGAAAAATCAGGAGGCACAAGGGAACGAGAGTAAATTAAAACCAATCGTCAATTCCTTCCCCTGCAGGCCCGGACTTTAGATGATGTTTCCGTCATCGTTCTTTTTCTCTAGGGATTAAAAAATGTAAAAGATAAAGTGTTAGTTGACTTCACATTAATCCACTTTATGTTAACATGTAATTTACAAGATGTTCAAATTCAGTTTTCTCAAGCCTTTTTTTAAACTGGGAAAGAATCAACATGGTTTGATATATATATCATTGGTCATCTCTCCTCTATTGTACAATTTACCGTTAAAGGAAATTCCGATTTTTTAATTTCTTTAACATTGAGAGATTGGGTGGGTTTTTAGATTTCACAGTTTTCCAAGGGAATAATTAATGGATCTTGATGAAAAGATTAGGCACATGTAGGGAACTGATATCTATGTGTGTGTGGAATTTGAAGCAGCTTGATTGAATTTGAGGAGACCTTTGGGCCTTGGTGTGTGTGGTATGTGCTCCACTGTGCGCCTAGCTGTCAATGGATCTAAAATCTATCTTAGCATCTATTGTTAAAACCGAGGCACCCAGTACACACATAAAACTAAGGACCCGTACACACCCGGTATTAACATGTGGTATTTGTGATCCGATCTCAAGTGGACAGGTCTAAGTACAGGTGTGAACGCACTCAGGTCGGATGTAGATACGATCACGTCAGAGCACATTGGGAGGTGGTCTGTGCCACAAGTGTCCACATTCTTTTAAGAGTGTGAACGCAAATCTGTCCTGGGCCACATATGAAGGACCGACTACTCAGCTGACGTCCTCCACTTTCACCATGAATCAAACTTTTTAAAAAATGTATTTGTAACCACATTATCAACACTGATCACCACATCATGATCGATACCTGCCTCGCTCGTGCAGACACACACACACACACAGAGTGACATCGGACACACCTGTGTGTTCAGACTGCGTAAAAAACGACACAGCTTGGAGGTGAGCTCCGATCTGAGATCCGATCACGAGACACAAGTAGGGCCACATTTTAATGTCAGGTGTGAACACACGCACTCAGACCTGTCAATTTGGGATTGGAACACAAAGACCACGGGGCCTAATTCAACAATGTGACAAAGTGTTGTTTGGTTATTCTCCAGTTTAGTCTGATGTTCTCACTTGCTACTGACGCAGTTTGTCACTTCACATGCTGCCTCACACCGACTACATCACCAGATCAAGTCATCACACAGCTGCAGCATCACGTGAAACCCAATGATGTGTTTGTAAATGAAGGAGGATGTAAAAACGTACACAATTCTCAGAGTTATTGAGCGATCGTGCTCAAGAAATCTGTCTCTTCTTTGCTGTTTCACCTTTTTATCAGTGAACGATGATTCAACCAGTTCATTAAAGCTTCTCTCATCACATCCACCCTCTTTGTGCTCTCTGCTGCACAGGAAGTGATGTTCCTCATGTCTGAGCAGACGCCACAGCAGCAGCTTCAGTGCAGCGACTGTTTGAAAAGGTTCAGGAAATAAACAGAGCCGTGTACACCTGTGGGTTATGGAGAAGTTCGAATGAAACAGAGATACGTGAACTGATGAGACGACTGTGACAGACAGAAGCAGATCAGAGGTGGAGGAGTTGTGGGAGCAGTTTGTGATCGTGGCAGAGGAAAGACACCAGGAGCAGTAATGTTGGAGGTCTGAGCACAGAGTGACGTCTCACCGCTTAACTTCTGACTTCAAAATCACTGCTCGTGTCGAGATGATATCCCATCT
Organism: Hippoglossus hippoglossus; assembly: GCF_009819705.1. Lineage (NCBI taxonomy): Eukaryota > Metazoa > Chordata > Actinopteri > Pleuronectiformes > Pleuronectidae > Hippoglossus > Hippoglossus hippoglossus. Next base: position 14,363,672 of record NC_047164.1, on the reverse strand, counting down.
GGATTAAATCCCTGATTTTGGAAGTTGCAGATGTGCGATTTGTCTTCAGCGCGTGTGTTTCAGTTTGTGGCTCTGTGTTGTGAAACCACAGCGCAACAGTCTTGGTAAGGCACATTCCTGTCCAGCAGCCTTCAGTAAACCAGTACGCACTTTCTGTCCCTGTGTATCTTCTCGCCTCCCCCCCCCCCCCCCCCCCCCCCCCCCCCCCCCCCGCTCTCTCAGACCTCTCCTGAGGGTTTGTGAGGAAAAATAAATATTTTTAGACATTACGGTCCAGAGCTGCTGTCACTTCTCTTTTTTTTCATTTTTCATAAACCCCAACCATGGGAAACACAAATTCACCTCCCCCCTTTCTCACTGTTCATGCAATCGCCTTGCCTTTGGCTTCCTACTGCCACCCATCAAAAAAAAGAAAAAAAAAAAAGCTGCCCCCGGGGAGAGGGTCTCCATAGCAACTGCCTTCACCAGAGCAACTCCTCAAAGCGTCCATCTGAGCTGCATGTCGCAGCCCCTGTGTTTCCACCTACTGCAGAACCTGGGAGTTTGTGTTTTGGGGCAGAGAGGACGCTGGGAGTCGTCCAGGGCTGTGAGACAGGACGCCACAGGCCAAACAAGAGGGTGGAAGAAATAGAATCACAGAGAGCGAGAGAGAGAGCGAGAGAGAGAGAGAGAGAGAGAGAGCGAGAGTGCACAGATGTCCAACAGCTGATCAGCGTGACAGGCCGCTTCAGAAGACGCACACAGGGCAGCCTCACATTCAGGCTCTGCTCTGTGCAATAAGATGACAGAAAGTTTACATGCTAAGCCTCGATGATTTAGTGGATGAGCCCTGCCCTGCAATAACAGCTGGCACACGGATGAAATAGGTTTTTCCCCGAGTCGACTAAGCGATCAGAAGACAAAGGCACGGTGGCCCTGCCCGCGTTCACAAACCCACTCCTACTGCAGGCCTTAAAATTGACACACAAGAAGCAGTAGTAAGAATGCAGGCAGCACATGTGTAAACAGTGGTGCACAAACATTTACATTTTCCGACTGAACATGGCCAAGTCACTGTCCTCTCCCCGGGACCATATGGCCTCCTCCTCTCCGTCTCTGACACCACAGTGTCAAAGATTAAATCTCATATCCCTCATCGCAAGGGACCCGATCTTAATCCACGCAGTCTGTTGTTCAGTTTCCTTGCAGCCACAGTGTGCATCGTGACGGCTGCACTGTGCTTATTGTGTGCTTGTCGACCCACTGTTGTCTCACACAGCACAGGAGCTATAAATAGCTCCGTGCTCCCCCGTAGTTTAAATTCACCCAGCTCTGCTCCGAGTTGTAAATTGGAGCTGCACCTCTCTCTCTCTCTCTCTCTCTCTCTCTCTCTCTCTCTCAAATTGGAGCTGCACCTCTCTCTCTCTCTTTCTCTCTCTCTCTGGTAACGTGTTGGGAGCAGAGGGAGGCTGAGCTGTCATCAACAGTCTTCTTTATCTTTTACACTCGAGGAAGAACAGGAAGCAGCTGCCACTTTCGATTCGACCTCACTTCCTGTCTCGGCCTTGAGTGCAAGACTGTGTCTGCAAGACGTTGTGGTTTCTGCTGCGTCTGAAATGTGACAAACAGGCGGATAACACCATTTTTTATCTGCACGTTCACTTTGAAATGAGTGGATGTAATGAAAGAAGCAAACATCTTTTAAAAATAAAGCTTTATATCAGAGATCAGGAGAAACAACATCTTATAGAGAGAAAATAATTCAACTGTGTAATATGTTCCCTAAATTTAAGGGAAACATTTTGTATTCTGGATTTATTTTCCCGAAAATGAGCAGGCATTTGCTGCAGGCATTTGCTCATTTTAGGGCATCCGACTTTGTGACTCACATCATTTGAACCTGTCAGCATCCATTTGTCTTTGAGTGTTTTTTCAGTGAAGTGATGTCACGTTACATTTAGGCAGATTTTTATTTTATTTGCAGCTGCCAAAATCGACGTTTGTTTTTAATTAGAAAAGGAAATGGAAAAACTCTGAAAACTAAATGAAATATTCAAATCCTCCCCATGTCCGCCCTCCTCCCACAGCCATCCACGAGTTTCCAGAGGACATATTTACCAAGGAGCAGAGGAGGAAAGGGGCTGTGTTGCTTCATACGCTCTGTGTGAGTATTTCACACAATATTTGCCTGATATTTTTTTTCCTTTTTGTTTACATGCTCGACTCATTACGCTCATATTTGACATGATATATTACAAACAGAGGCAGGATGTGTGTGTGTGTGTGTGTGTGTGTGTGTGTGTGTGTGTGTGTGTGTGTGTGTGTGTGTGTGTGTGTGTGTGTGTGTGTGTGTGTGTGTGTGTGTGTGTGTGTGTGTGTGTGTGTGTGTGTGTGTGTGTGTGTGTGTGTGTGTGTGTGTCCCTCCACTCTCTGATCTGTGCTCAACAACTCTACAGGCCATTTACATGTTCTACGCTCTGGCCATCGTGTGTGAAGACTACTTTGTCCCTTCCCTTGAGAAAATATCTGAGGTGAGCATCAACCTGCCTTCGAATATACTTTTCTTCAATCAACAGGTCATTATTTGATTTGTTTTTTTATGGTCTGTTTTTTTTATCTTTCAGAACCTGCAGCTCAGCGAAGATGTGGCCGGGGCAACATTCATGGCGGCAGGAAGCTCTGCTCCAGAGCTATTCACCTCTCTCATTGGTGGGTAGCTCAGCCATTTTAGAGAGTACTTACTTTAGTTCATGATAATAAATTTTTACTTATTCAGATTTAAAGAGATACATTTTGTTTGTAGTTTCTGCAGTAACAGACTCATCCATGAGATGTCAGCAAAGTCCAATTCAAGTGAACTTCTATAACCCCAATTACATACTTGATTTTCACCCCCTCTCTATAGTCTAGTGTGTGTTTGTGTGTGTGTGTGTGTGTGTGTGTGTGTGTGTGTGTGTGTGTGTGTGTGTGTGTGTGTGTGTGTGTGTGTGTGTGTGTGTGTGTGTGTTTGGTCCAGCTATTACTCACGTTGTGGGGACCCAAATCTGTATACACACTCACATTATGGGGACTTGTCTGCCTTATGGGGACAAAATCAAGTCCCTGTAATGTAAAATCATTACATTTTAAAGTGAAAACGTGTTTTAAGGTTAGATTTAGGTTTGGGTTAAGTTTAATATTAATATTAGATTATGGTTAGGTTAGAATAAGGGTTAGGATTAGTCAGTTAGTAATTATTAGGTTTCAGTGAGTCTCCAGCAAATCAATGTAAGTCGATGTAATGTCCTCTAAAGGGTCTGTGTGTGTGTGCGTGTTTTGCTTTTGTGTGTGTGTGTGTGTGTGTGTGTGTGTGTGTGTGTGTGTGTGTGTGTGTGTGTGCGTGCCAGGTGTCTGTACAGCTGCCCACAGAATCCGACAGGAGATGACAGACTGCTGCAGTGATTTTTATCTCATCTGAAACCAAACAAAGCGAGACACTGAATGGACACATCTGACTCCCTCTCTCTCTCCCCCCGTCCCTCTGTGTCTCCCACCCGCAGGTGTTTTCATCACTAAAGGAGACGTCGGCGTCGGCACCATCGTGGGCTCGGCCGTCTTCAACATCCTGGTCATCATTGGCCTGAGTGGGATCTTTGCAGGCCAGGTAGACTTTTAAACAAAATGTTTTTACCAACATCTTCTGTGTAGATCTCACAGAGAATGAACACTAACATTTTTAACTTCACTCCTCAGACAGTGGTTTTGACATGGTGGTCTCTGTTTAGAGATTCCTCCTACTACATCCTCTCTGTACTGGCGCTCATCATGGTGAGATCTGCTTTCCTCCTCGGGAATCAACCTGTTTGTAGCTTTGACTTTTCCACATTGTGTTTAATTAATCTATTTTGTTCTCGCTCTAGGTTATCTATGATGCCAGAGTCGTCTGGTGAGTTCATACACTTTGAATTATGTTATATTTTTTATTCCTGTGTTATACTGTCTGTCAGGTGTCCGCATGTAATTTCAAAATTGGTCCAAACCTTCAGGGAAAGAAGATGTGATTAGATTTTGATGGTCGAAGGTCAAAGGTCAAGACCAAACAAAAGGGTCTTTTCCTTGTGAACGTGATGTGATACCTCAGGAAGACCTCCAGGGGATCTTTTCATATTTTATACAGACTTTCACAGATGAACTGATGGTTGAACTAAGGTCAAGGTCACAGAGACCGCGCAAATTTCCCCACTGTGGGATGAATAAAGGATTATCTTATCTTATGAATGTGTTATCTTAAGCCTCAAGGGAATCCTTTCAGATTTGGCATGAACGTTCAGTTGGACACAGATGAAATGATTAGATTTGAGTGGTCAAAGGTAACAGTGGCCTTTTGACCGGTTGATTCAAAGATGAACTGGTAAGATTTCAGTCAAAGGTCACCGTGACAGTCCCAGAGGGTTAAGGCCAGAGGATGTCAAAACTCGTACAGATTGTTTAAAATGACATGATTTTATGAGTCTGGAAAAAAAACGTTTTTAGACTGAAATTGCACCGGTTGTAGGAGGTGAACGACCACTTCTGCCTAAATGTTGCAGTAGTTGCTTTATTTATTGCATGAGACGATGTTTTACAATGTTTTAACAGATACTAAAAGTATAAATCAGTTGAGGTTTATTCTGGAGGCTCAGCTTGTTTGAAAGGTCTTTAAACTTCCTGCTCTTTCTTTAAACGTGGAGAAAAGGAGCTGAAATTCCTGTTTACACTAACTCACATTTACATCATCGCTGAAACGTCACCGATTTACTTTTAGGCTCATTTAAAAAAAGCAAAATCACAATAATACTGTTCCATTATAATGTATGAATAAATATGATGCTCTGAAAAATTGTTTTCATCAAGCAGTGCTCATATGATCACATTTCTGTAGCAGCACTCCCACAGTGGCTGTGTTCTGCATTCAGATGTGGAAATTCGTCTCCTTCGCCTCAGGCTCTGATTGGTGTCACGACCTCTTCCTCAAACCTGTGTCATCACAATCATGAGGTTGAGGGTGTCAACAAGGTGATTGTGCAGTCCGTGATTGAGCAGCACGTTGAATCGATTCAGTTCAAAAAAACAAAACAGCTCGATGTGTGTTTCCAGTCAGCCACTGCTCATTACAGAGTCGGCGCAGGTTCAATTTAAAATCTGCTGTCAGATGACTTTTCATTTGTCTAATTTGTGTGGAGGAGGTCTGTGTCATCTGTGGCAACCACTCAGCAATTTGGAGCTTGTTAGATTGATTTAGAAATAGTTGTTGCATTGATTTCTTTTGTGCAGACTTTTCCTTCTAAACACGCTCATTTATGCTTCCAAGCTGTTGCGAATGTTTTCTTTTGGCCTTTAAAAAAAATGGGCTTTCCATTGTTGTATATGTCAGTGGTTTTAATGAAAGAGTAGATTTAATCCTGGATTTAATGTCAGTGCTTTCCTCAGTGATAAATGACAGACAGTTATTGAGTTGCAGCGAGCGGAGCCAAAGCCGCTTGGCTGTATTTCACCTCACCCCCTGTTCCTCTGGATCCACTGTGGCAGATTTGTGTTGTAGCTGAGTTTGCCAAGTCACTGCATGCTCACAATATCTGAGTCTGCACATGTGCAGCAGTGCGGCCTCAACAGGCTCAGGGGGACAGCAAGAGATCAGTGTGGGTGCTTGTTAGGGAGGATGTGCACACACAGGTACAGTGTGTGAGTAGAAGTGTGCAAAGCTTCTTATGTGTTGTGTTGCATTTGTTTTCCATGTGGATAATATGACTAAACCCTCCTAAAGGAAGTCTCTCTCTGCAACTTTAAATGTTCATGACTAAATATAAATTGATATAAGTTCACAAAAGAAACATTTTGAGTTACATCTATAAGATTAATGAAGAACTGGGATTATTTTTTTTGCAAATTGCAATAATCTTTACATAGTATAGTATAAGATAAGATAAGATAAAATAGGACAAGATAGGTAAGGTGAGACTAGGGCTACGTTGTAGCACTAATGGGCCCGAGCACACGCATTTTGAAGCCTGTTGCGGTTAGTGGAGAGAGCGATCAATGACCAAGCGCACGCGTTGCATGCGTTTTGCGCACTGCGGCAAGGACAAACGCTTCACTTCCTGCGTCTGTCGAGCGATGTCGATCCTTGCCTGCTAATTGCTCATTACGGTCCACGCTATCAATTGCACATCACACTGTGAAAATTTTATGTAAATTGAATGATAGTTGTAAAACAAAGCTTACTTCCTGTTGCCAGACTAATATCTGTTCAAGTAGGGGCTCTGATGTAAGCGTGAGCAATTTTGTGTCAATTGGACAATGTTACAACAACATAATTATCACACTGATCAGTAGGTGGCGCTATGACCCTGCACTAATATTAATATATGGAGCGTCCGTCTGTCCGTCCGAAAAAAAAAAAATACGGACAGACGGACGAAAATCTGTCCGTCTGTCCGTCCCAAAAAAAAAAAAATACGGACAGACAGACGGACGAAAATCCGTCCGTCTGTCCGTCCAAAAAAATAAATAAACCAAGCACACGTCTCTGCGTTGCATGCGTTTTGCACACTGCGGCAAGGATAAACGCTTCACTTCCTGCCTCCGTCACGCGATGTCGATCCTTGCCTGCTAATTGCTCATTACGGTCCACGCTATCAATTGCACATCACACAATTCATTATTAATCTTAACGTAACGTAACGTAACTAAAAGTACGGAAGTAACTAAGTAACGAAATGTAACGAAAAGTAACGAAATGTAATGAAAACTAACGGAAAGTAACGTAACGGAAAGTAACGTAATGCAACGTAACGGAAAGTAACGTAATGCAACGTAACGTAACGTACAGTCACGTCACGTCACATCACGTCACGTAACGTCACGTCACGTAACGTAACGTAACGTAACGTAACGTAACGTAACGTAACGTAACGTAATGTAACGTCACGTAACGCAACGTCACGTAACGCAACGTCACGTAACGCAACGTCACGTAACATAACGTAACTAAAAGTACGGAAGTAACTAAAAGTACGGAAGTAACTAAGTAACGAACAGTAACGAACAGTAACGAACAGTAACTAAGTAACGAAAAGTAACGGAAAGTAACGGAAAGTAACGGAACTAACAGTAACGAAAAGTAACGAAAAGTAACGGAAAGTAACGTACAGTAACGTAACGTACAGTAACGTAACGTACAGTAATGTAACGTACAGTACGTAACGTACAGTAACATAACGTACAGTAACATAACGTACAGTAACATAACGTACAGTAACATAACGTTGCGTTGCATGCGTTTTGCACACTGCGGCAAGGATAAACGCTTCACTTCCTGCCTCCGTCACGCGATGTCGATCCTTGCCTGCTAATTGCTCATTACGGTCCACGCTATCAATTGCACATCACACAATTCATTATTAATCTTAACGTAACGTAACGTAACTAAAAGTACGGAAGTAACTAAGTAACGAAATGTAACGAAAAGTAACGAAATGTAATGAAAACTAACGGAAAGTAACGTAACGGAAAGTAACGTAATGCAACGTAACGGAAAGTAACGTAATGCAACGTAACGTAACGTACAGTCACGTCACGTCACATCACGTCACGTAACGTCACGTCACGTAACGTAACGTAACGTAACGTAACGTAACGTAACGTAACGTAACGTAATGTAACGTCACGTAACGCAACGTCACGTAACGCAACGTCACGTAACGCAACGTCACGTAACATAACGTAACTAAAAGTACGGAAGTAACTAAAAGTACGGAAGTAACTAAGTAACGAACAGTAACGAACAGTAACGAACAGTAACTAAGTAACGAAAAGTAACGGAAAGTAACGGAAAGTAACGGAACTAACAGTAACGAAAAGTAACGAAAAGTAACGGAAAGTAACGTACAGTAACGTAACGTACAGTAACGTAACGTACAGTAATGTAACGTACAGTACGTAACGTACAGTAACATAACGTACAGTAACATAACGTACAGTAACATAACGTACAGTAACATAACGTACAGTAACGTAACGCAATGTAACGTCACGCAATGTAACGTCATGTAACGTCACGTCACGTCACGTAACGTAACGCAACGTCACGTAACGCAACGTAACGTAACGCAACGTCACGTAACGCAACGTAACGTAACGTAACGTACAGTAACGTACAGTAACGTAGTGTAACGTAGTGTAACGTAACGCAACGTAACGTAACATTGCTAAACTAAAAGTACGAAAGTAACTAAAAGTACGAAAGTAACGAAAAGTAACGAAAAGTAACGAACAGTAACGAAAAGTAACGAAAAGTAATGGAAAGTAACGGAAAGTAACTAAGTAACGTAACGGAAAGTAACGTCACGTCACGTCACGTAACTAAAAGTACAAAAGTAACTAAAAGTACGGAAGTAACTAAGTAACGAAAAGTAACGAACAGTAACTAAGTAACGAAAAGTAACAGTAAGTAACGTAACGGAAATTAACGTAACGTAACGTCACGCCACGTAACGTCACGTCACGTCACGTAACGTAACGTAACGCAACGTCACGTAACGCAACGTCACGTAACGCAACGTCACGTAACATAACGTCACGTAACGCAACGTCACGTAACATAACGTACAGTAACGTACAGTAACGTACAGTAACGTACAGTGACGTAGTGTAACGTAACGCAACGTAACGTAACATTGCTAAACTAAAAGTACGAAAGTAACTAAAAGTACGAAAGTAACGTAACATTGCTAAACTAAAAGTACGAAAGTAACTAAAAGTATGAAAGTAACGAAAAGTAACGAAAAGTAACGAACAGTAATGAAAAGTAACGAAAAGTAATGGAAAATAACGGAAAGTAACTAAGTAAAGGAAAGTAACGTCACGTCACGTCACGTCATGTAACGGAAAGTAACATAATGTCACGTCACGTCACGTAACTAAAAGTACGAAAGTAACTAAAAGTACAGAAGTAACTAAGTAACGAAAAGTAACGGAAAGTAACGGAAAGTAACGGAATGCAAGGTAACGTCACGTAACGTAACGTACAGTAACGTAACGTACAGTAACGTAACGTAACGTAACGTAACGTAACGTACAGTAACGCAACGTAACGTAACGTGACGTAACGTCACGTCACGTCACGTCACGTCACGTCACGTCACGTCACGTCACGTCACGTCACGCAACGTCACGTAACGTAACATAACGCAACGTAATGTAACATTGCTAAACTAAAAGTACGAAAGTAACTAAGTAACTAAAAGTACGAAAGTAACTAAAAGTACGAAAGTAACTAAGTAACGAAAAGTAACGAAAAGTAACGAAAAGTACAAAAGTAACTAAAAAGTAACGAAAAGTACAAAAGTAACTAAAAAGTAACTAAAATTACAAAAGTAACTAAAAGTACAAAAGTAATTAAAAAGTAACGAAAAGTACAAAAGTAACTAAAAGTACAAAAGTAACTAAAAAGTAACGAAAAGTACAAAAGTAACTAAAAAGTAACTAAAAGTACAAAAGTAACTAAAAAGTAACTAAAATTACAAAAGTAACTAAAATTACAAAAGTAACTAAAAAGTAACGAAAAGTACAAAAGTAAGTAAAAGTACAAAAGTAACTAAAAGTACAAAAGTAACTAAAAAGTAACGAAAAGTACAAAAGTAACGAAAAGTGCAAAAGTAACTAAAATTACAAAAGTAACTAAAAAGTAACGAAAAGTACAAAAGTAACTAAAAGTACAAAAGTAACGAAAAGTACAAAAGTAACTAAAAGTACAAAAGTAACTAAAAAGTAACGAAAAGTACAAAAGTAACTAAAAAGTAACTAAAATTACAAAAGTAACTAAAAGTAACCAAAATCACAAAAGTAACTAAAAGTACAAAAGTAACTAAAAAGTAACGAAAAGTACAAAAGTAACGAAAAGTACAAAAGTAACTAAAAAGTAACTAAAAGTACGAAAGTAACTAAAAGTACGAAAGTAACTAAGTAACGAAAAGTAACGAAAAGTACAAAAGTAACTAAAAGTACAAAAGTAACTAAAAAGTAACGAAAAGTACAAAAGTAACTAAAAAGTAACGAAAAGTACAAAAGTAACTAAAAAGTAACTAAAATTACAAAAGTAACGAAAATTACAAAAGTAACTAAAAAGTAACGAAAAGTACAAAAGTAACTAAAAAGTAACTAAAAGTACAAAAGTAACTAAAATTACAAAAGTAACTAAAAAGTAACGAAAAGTACAAAAGTAACTAAAAGTACAAAAGTAACTAAAAAGTAACGAAAAGTACAAAAGTAACTAAAAGTAACTTTTTAGTTACTTTTGTACTTTTAGTTACTTTTGTACTTTGTTACTTTTTAGTTACTTTTGTAATTTTAGTTACTTTTTAGTTACTTTTGTAATTTTAGTTACTTTTTTACTTAAAATTATAAAAGTAACTAAAAAGTAACGAAAAGTACAAAAGTAACTAAAAGTACAAAAGTAACTAAAAGTACAAAAGTAACTAAAAAGTAACGAAAAGTACAAAAGTAACTAAAATTACAAAAGTAACTAAAAAGTAACTAAAAGTACAAAAGTAACTAAAAGTACAAAAGTAACTAAAAAGTAACGAAAAGTACAAAAGTAACTAAAAGTACAAAAGTAACTAAAAAGTAACGAAAAGTACAAAAGTAACTAAAAGTACAAAAGTAACTAAAAAGTAACGAAAAGTACAAAAGTAACTAAAAGTACAAAAGTAACTAAAAAGTAACGAAAAGTACAAAAGTAACTAAAAGTACAAAAGTAACTAAAAAGTAACGAAAATTACAAAAGTAACTAAAAAGTAACGAAAAATACAAAAGTAACTAAAAAGTAACTAAAAGTACAAAAGTAACTAAAATTACAAAAGTAACTAAAAAGTAACTAAAAGCACAAAAGTAACTAAAAGTACAAAAGTAACTAAAAAGTAACGAAAATTACAAAAGTAACTAAAAAGTAACGAAAATTACAAAAGTAACTAAAAAGTAACGAAAAGTACAAAAGTAACTAAAATTACAAAAGTAACTAAAAAGTAACGAAAATTACAAAAGTAACTAAAAAGTAACGAAAAGTACAAAAGTAACTAAAAGTACAAAAGTAACTAAAAAGTAACGAAAAGTACAAAAGTAACTAAAAAGTAACTAAAAGTACAAAAGTAACTAAAATTACAAAAGTAACTAAAAAGTAACTAAAAGTACAAAAGTAACTAAAAGTACAAAAGTAACTAAAAAGTAACGAAAAGTACAAAAGTAACTAAAAAGTAACGAAAAGTACAAAAGTAACTAAAAAGTAACTAAAAGTACAAAAGTAACTAAAAAGTAACGAAAAGTACAAAAGTAACTAAAAGTACAAAAGTAACTAAAAAGTAACGAAAAGTACAAAAGTAACTAAAAGTACAAAAGTAACTAAAAAGTAACTAAAAGTACAAAAGTAACTACAAGTACAAAAGTAACTAAAAGTACAAAAGTAAGTAAAAAGTAACGAAAATTACAAAAGTAACTAAAAAGTAACGAAAAGTACAAAAGTAAGTAAAAGTACAAAAGTAACTAAAAAGTAACGAAAAGTAAAAAAGTAACTAAAAAGTAACGAAAAGTACAAAAGTAACTAAAAGTACAAAAGTAACTAAAAAGTTACTTTTAGTTACTTTTGTACTTTTCGTTACTTTTTAGTTACTTTTGTACTTTTCGTTACTTTTTAGTTACTTTTGTAATTTTAGTTACTTTTTAGTTACTTTTGTACTTTTAGTTACTTTTGTACTTTTAGTTACTTTTTAGTTACTTTTGTACTTTTAGTTACTTTTGTACTTTTCGTTACTTTTTAGTTACTTTTGTAATTTTAGTTAATTTTGTACTTTTAGTTACTTTTGTACTTTTAGTTACTTTTGTACTTTTCGTTACTTTTTAGTTACTTTTGTACTTTTAGTTACTTTTTAGTTACTTTTGTAATTTTAGTTACTTTTGTACTTTTAGTTACTTTTTAGTTACTTTTGTACTTTTAGTTACTTTTGTACTTTTCGTTACTTTTTAGTTACTTTTGTACTTTTAGTTACTTTTGTACTTTTCGTTACTTTTTAGTTACTTTTGTACTTTTAGTTACTTTTGTACTTTTCGTTACTTTTTAGTTACTTTTGTAATTTTAGTTACTTTTGTACTTTTAGTTACTTTTGTACTTTTAGTTACTTTTGTACTTTTAGTTACTTTTGTACTTTTCGTTACTTTTTAGTTACTTTTGTACTTTTAGTTACTTTTGTACTTTTCGTTACTTTTCAGTTACTTTTGTAATTTTAGTTACTTTTTTACTTAAAAGTACAAAAGTAACTTAAAAGTAACGAAAAGTACAAAAGTAACTAAAAAGTAACTAAAAGTACAAAAGTAACTAAAAAGTAACGAAAAGTACAAAAGTAACTAAAAAGTAACTAAAAGTACAAAAGTAACTAAAAGTACAAAAGTAACTAAAAAGTAACTAAAAGTACAAAAGTAACTAAAAGTACAAAAGTAACTAAAAAGTGACGAAAAGTACAAAAGTAACTAAAAGTACAAAAGTAACTAAAAAGTAACGAAAAGTACAAAAGTAACTAAAAGTACAAAAGTAACTAAAAAGTAACTAAAAGTACAAAAGTAACTAAAATTACAAAAGTAACTAAAAAGTAACTAAAAGTACAAAAGTAACTAAAAGTACAAAAGTAACTAAAAGTACAAAAGTAACTAAAAAGTAACGAAAATTACAAAACTAAAAAGTAACGAAAAGTACAAAAGTAACTAAAAGTACAAAAGTAACTAAAAAGTAACGAAAATTACAAAAGTAACTAAAAAGTAACGAAAATTACAAAAGTAACTAAAAAGTAACGAAAAGTACAAAAGTAACTAAAATTACAAAAGTAACTAAAAAGTAACGAAAATTACAAAAGTAACTAAAAAGTAACGAAAAGTACAAAAGTAACTAAAAGTACAAAAGTAACTAAAAAGTAACGAAAAGTACAAAAGTAACTAAAAAGTAACTAAAAGTACAAAAGTAACTAAAATTACAAAAGTAACTAAAAAGTAACTAAAAGTACAAAAGTAACTAAAAGTACAAAAGTAACTAAAAAGTAACGAAAAGTACAAAAGTAACTAAAAAGTAACGAAAAGTACAAAAGTAACTAAAAAGTAACTAAAAGTACAAAAGTAACTAAAAAGTAACTAAAAGTACAAAAGTAACTAAAAGTACAAAAGTAACTAAAAAGTAACTAAAAGTACAAAAGTAACTAAAAGTACAAAAGTAACTAAAAAGTAACTAAAAGTACAAAAGTAACTAAAATTACAAAAGTAACTAAAAAGTAACTAAAAGTACAAAAGTAACTAAAAGTACAAAAGTAAGTAAAAAGTAACGAAAATTACAAAAGTAACTAAAAAGTAACGAAAAGTACAAAAGTAAGTAAAAGTACAAAAGTAACTAAAAAGTAACGAAAAGTAAAAAAGTAACTAAAAAGTAACGAAAAGTACAAAAGTAACTAAAAGTACAAAAGTAACTAAAAAGTTACTTTTAGTTACTTTTGTACTTTTCGTTACTTTTTAGTTACTTTTGTACTTTTCGTTACTTTTTAGTTACTTTTGTAATTTTAGTTACTTTTTAGTTACTTTTGTACTTTTAGTTACTTTTGTACTTTTCGTTACTTTTTAGTTACTTTTGTACTTTTAGTTACTTTTGTACTTTTCGTTACTTTTTAGTTACTTTTGTAATTTTAGTTACTTTTGTACTTTTAGTTACTTTTGTACTTTTAGTTACTTTTTAGTTACTTTTGTACTTTTAGTTACTTTTTAGTTACTTTTGTAATTTTAGTTACTTTTGTACTTTTAGTTACTTTTTAGTTACTTTTGTACTTTTAGTTACTTTTGTACTTTTCGTTACTTTTTAGTTACTTTTGTACTTTTAGTTACTTTTGTACTTTTCGTTACTTTTTAGTTACTTTTGTACTTTTAGTTACTTTTGTACTTTTCGTTACTTTTCAGTTACTTTTGTAATTTTAGTTACTTTTTTACTTAAAAGTACAAAAGTAACTTAAAAGTAACGAAAAGTACAAAAGTAACTAAAAGTACAAAAGTAACTAAAAAGTAACGAAAAGTACAAAAGTAACTAAAAAGTAACGAAAAGTACAAAAGTAACTAAAAGTACAAAAGTAACTAAAAGTACAAAAGTAACTAAAAAGTAACGAAAAGTATAAAAGTAACTAAAAGTACAAAAGTAACTAAAAAGTAACGAAAAGTACAAAAGTAACTAAAAGTACAAAAGTAACTAAAAAGTAACGAAAAGTACAAAAGTAACTAAAAAGTAACGAAAAATACAAAACTAACTAAAAAGTAACTAAAAGTACAAAAGTAACTAAAATTACAAAAGTAACTAAAAAGTAACTAAAAGTACAAAAGTAACTAAAAGTACAAAAGTAACTAAAAAGTAACGAAAAGTACAAAAGTAACTAAAAAGTAACTAAAAGTACAAAAGTAACTAAAAGTACAAAAGTAACTAAAAAGTAACGAAAAGTACAAAAGTAACTAAAAGTACAAAAGTAACTAAAAAGTAACAAAAAGTACAAAAGTAACTAAAAGTACAAAAGTAACTAAAAAGTAACTAAAAGTACAAAAGTAACTAAAATTACAAAAGTAACTAAAAAGTAACTAAAAGTACAAAAGTAACTAAAAGTACAAAAGTAACTAAAAGTACAAAAGTAACTAAAAGTACAAAAGTAACTAAAAAGTAACGAAAATTACAAAAGTAACTAAAAAGTAACGAAAAGTACAAAAGTAACTAAAAGTACAAAAGTAACTAAAAAGTAACGAAAATTACAAAAGTAACTAAAAAGTAACGAAAATTACAAAAGTAACTAAAAAGTAACGAAAAGTACAAAAGTAACTAAAATTACAAAAGTAACTAAAAAGTAACGAAAAGTACAAAAGTAACTAAAAAGTAACTAAAATTACAAAAGTAACTAAAAAGTAACGAAAAGTACAAAAGTAACTAAAAGTACAAAAGTAACTAAAAAGTTACTTTTAGTTACTTTTGTACTTTTCGTTACTTTTTAGTTACTTTTGTAATTTTAGTTACTTTTTTACTTTTAGTTACTTTTGTACTTTTAGTTACTTTTGTACTTTTCGTTACTTTTTAGTTACTTTTATAATTTTCGTTACTTATTAGTTACTTTTGTACTTTTAGTTACTTTTGTACTTTTAGTTACTTTTGTACTTTTCGTTACTTTTTAGATACTTTTGTACTTTTCATTACTTTTGTACTTTTAGTTACTTTTGTACTTTTAGTTACTTTTGTACTTTTCGTTACTTTTTAGTTACTTTTGTACTTTTAGTTACTTTTGTACTTTTCGTTACTTTTTAGTTACTTTTGTACTTTTAGTTACTTTTGTACTTTTCGTTACTTTTTAGTTACTTTTGTACTTTTAGTTACTTTTGTACTTTTAGTTACTTTTGTACTTTTCGTTACTTTTGTAATTTTCATTACTTTTGTACTTTTAGTTACTTTTGTACTTTTAGTTACTTTTGTACTTTTAGTTACTTTTGTACTTTTAGTTACTTTTGTACTTTTAGTTACTTTTGTACTTTTCGTTACTTTTTAGTTACTTTTGTACTTTTAGTTACTTTTGTACTTTTCGTTACTTTTCAGTTACTTTTGTAATTTTAGTTACTTTTTTACTTAAAAGTACAAAAGTAACTTAAAAGTAACGAAAAGTACAAAAGTAACTAAAAAGTAACTAAAAGTACAAAAGTAACTAAAAAGTAACGAAAAGTACAAAAGTAACTAAAAAGTAACTAAAAGTACAAAAGTAACTAAAAGTACAAAAGTAACTAAAAAGTAACTAAAAGTACAAAAGTAACTAAAAGTACAAAAGTAACTAAAAAGTGACGAAAAGTACAAAAGTAACTAAAAGTACAAAAGTAACTAAAAAGTAACGAAAAGTACAAAAGTAACTAAAAGTACAAAAGTAACTAAAAAGTAACTAAAAGTACAAAAGTAACTAAAATTACAAAAGTAACTAAAAAGTAACTAAAAGTACAAAAGTAACTAAAAGTACAAAAGTAACTAAAAGTACAAAAGTAACTAAAAAGTAACGAAAATTACAAAAGTAACTAAAAAGTAACGAAAAGTACAAAAGTAACTAAAAGTACAAAAGTAACTAAAAAGTAACGAAAATTACAAAAGTAACTAAAAAGTAACGAAAATTACAAAAGTAACTAAAAAGTAACGAAAAGTACAAAAGTAACTAAAATTACAAAAGTAACTAAAAAGTAACGAAAATTACAAAAGTAACTAAAAAGTAACGAAAAGTACAAAAGTAACTAAAAGTACAAAAGTAACTAAAAAGTAACGAAAAGTACAAAAGTAACTAAAAAGTAACTAAAAGTACAAAAGTAACTAAAATTACAAAAGTAACTAAAAAGTAACTAAAAGTACAAAAGTAACTAAAAGTACAAAAGTAACTAAAAAGTAACGAAAAGTACAAAAGTAACTAAAAAGTAACGAAAAGTACAAAAGTAACTAAAAAGTAACTAAAAGTACAAAAGTAACTAAAAAGTAACGAAAATTACAAAACTAAAAAGTAACGAAAAGTACAAAAGTAACTAAAAGTACAAAAGTAACTAAAAAGTAACTAAAAGTACAAAAGTAACTAAAATTACAAAAGTAACTAAAAAGTAACTAAAAGTACAAAAGTAACTAAAAGTACAAAAGTAAGTAAAAAGTAACGAAAATTACAAAAGTAACTAAAAAGTAACGAAAAGTACAAAAGTAAGTAAAAGTACAAAAGTAACTAAAAAGTAACGAAAAGTAAAAAAGTAACTAAAAAGTAACGAAAAGTACAAAAGTAACTAAAAGTACAAAAGTAACTAAAAAGTTACTTTTAGTTACTTTTGTACTTTTCGTTACTTTTTAGTTACTTTTGTACTTTTCGTTACTTTTTAGTTACTTTTGTAATTTTAGTTACTTTTTAGTTACTTTTGTACTTTTAGTTACTTTTGTACTTTTCGTTACTTTTTAGTTACTTTTGTACTTTTAGTTACTTTTGTACTTTTCGTTACTTTTTAGTTACTTTTGTAATTTTAGTTACTTTTGTACTTTTAGTTACTTTTGTACTTTTAGTTACTTTTTAGTTACTTTTGTACTTTTAGTTACTTTTTAGTTACTTTTGTAATTTTAGTTACTTTTGTACTTTTAGTTACTTTTTAGTTACTTTTGTACTTTTAGTTACTTTTGTACTTTTCGTTACTTTTTAGTTACTTTTGTACTTTTAGTTACTTTTGTACTTTTCGTTACTTTTTAGTTACTTTTGTACTTTTAGTTACTTTTGTACTTTTAGTTACTTTTCAGTTACTTTTGTAATTTTAGTTACTTTTTTACTTAAAAGTACAAAAGTAACTTAAAAGTAACGAAAAGTACAAAAGTAACTAAAAGTACAAAAGTAACTAAAAAGTAACGAAAAGTACAAAAGTAACTAAAAAGTAACGAAAAGTACAAAAGTAACTAAAAGTACAAAAGTAACTAAAAGTACAAAAGTAACTAAAAAGTAACGAAAAGTATAAAAGTAACTAAAAGTACAAAAGTAACTAAAAAGTAACGAAAAGTACAAAAGTAACTAAAAGTACAAAAGTAACTAAAAAGTAACGAAAAGTACAAAAGTAACTAAAAAGTAACGAAAAATACAAAACTAACTAAAAAGTAACTAAAAGTACAAAATTAAATAAAATTACAAAAGTAACTAAAAAGTAACTAAAAGTACAAAAGTAACTAAAAGTACAAAAGTAACTAAAAAGTAACGAAAAGTACAAAAGTAACTAAAAAGTAACTAAAAGTACAAAAGTAACTAAAAGTACAAAAGTAACTAAAAAGTAACGAAAAGTACAAAAGTAACTAAAAGTACAAAAGTAACTAAAAAGTAACAAAAAGTACAAAAGTAACTAAAAGTACAAAAGTAACTAAAAAGTAACTAAAAGTACAAAAGTAACTAAAATTACAAAAGTAACTAAAAAGTAACTAAAAGTACAAAAGTAACTAAAAGTACAAAAGTAACTAAAAGTACAAAAGTAACTAAAAGTACAAAAGTAACTAAAAAGTAACGAAAATTACAAAAGTAACTAAAAAGTAACGAAAAGTACAAAAGTAACTAAAAGTACAAAAGTAACTAAAAAGTAACGAAAATTACAAAAGTAACTAAAAAGTAACGAAAATTACAAAAGTAACTAAAAAGTAACGAAAAGTACAAAAGTAACTAAAATTACAAAAGTAACTAAAAAGTAACGAAAATTACAAAAGTAACTAAAAAGTAACGAAAAGTACAAAAGTAACTAAAAAGTAACTAAAATTACAAAAGTAACTAAAAAGTAACGAAAAGTACAAAAGTAACTAAAAGTACAAAAGTAACTAAAAAGTTACTTTTAGTTACTTTTGTACTTTTCGTTACTTTTTAGTTACTTTTGTAATTTTAGTTACTTTTAGTTACTTTTGTACTTTTAGTTACTTTTGTACTTTTCGTTACTTTTTAGTTACTTTTATAATTTTCGTTACTTATTAGTTACTTTTGTACTTTTAGTTACTTTTGTACTTTTAGTTACTTTTGTACTTTTCGTTACTTTTTAGATACTTTTGTACTTTTCATTACTTTTGTACTTTTAGTTACTTTTGTACTTTTAGTTACTTTTGTACTTTTCGTTACTTTTTAGTTACTTTTGTACTTTTAGTTACTTTTGTACTTTTCGTTACTTTTTAGTTACTTTTGTACTTTTAGTTACTTTTGTACTTTTCGTTACTTTTTAGTTACTTTTGTACTTTTAGTTACTTTTGTACTTTTAGTTACTTTTGTACTTTTCGTTACTTTTGTAATTTTCATTACTTTTGTACTTTTAGTTACTTTTGTACTTTTAGTTACTTTTGTACTTTTAGTTACTTTTGTACTTTTCGTTACTTTTTAGTTACTTTTATAATTTTCGTTACTTTTTAGTTACTTTTGTACTTTTAGTTACTTTTGTACTTTTAGTTACTTTTGTACTTTTCGTTACTTTTTAGTTACTTTTGTACTTTTCGTTACTTTTTAGTTACTTTTGTACTTTTAGTTACTTTTCTACTTTTCGTTACTTTTTAGTTACTTTTGTACTTTTAGTTACTTTTGTACTTTTCGTTACTTTTTAGTTACTTTTATAATTTTCGTTACTTTTTAGTTACTTTTGTACTTTTAGTTACTTTTGTACTTTTCGTTACTTTTTAGTTACTTTTGTAATTTTAGTTACTTTTGTACTTTTAGTTACTTTTGTACTTTTAGTTACTTTTTAGTTACTTTTGTAATTTTAGTTACTTTTTTACTTTTAGTTACTTTTGTACTTTTAGTTACTTTTGTACTTTTAGTTACTTTTGTACTTTTAGTTACTTTTTAGTTACTTTTGTAATTTTCGTTACTTTTTAGTTACTTTTGTAATTTTAGGTACTTTTGTAATTTTCGTTACTTTTTAGTTACTTTTGTAATTTTCGTTACTTTTTAGTTACTTTTGTACTTTTAGTTACTTTTGTACTTTTCGTTACTTTTTAGTTACTTTTGTACTTTTAGTTACTTTTGTACTTTTAGTTACTTTTGTACTTTTCGTTAGTTTTTAGTTACTTTTGTAATTTTCGTTACTTTTTAGTTACTTTTGTACTTTTAGTTACTTTTTAGTTACTTTTGTACTTTTAGTTACTTTTGTACTTTTCGTTACTTTTTAGTTACTTTTGTACTTTTAGTTACTTTTGTACTTTTCGTTACTTTTTAGTTACTTTTGTAATTTTAGTTACTTTTGTACTTTTAGTTACTTTTGTACTTTTAGTTACTTTTGTACTTTTAGTTACTTTTGTACTTTTAGTTACTTTTGTACTTTTAGTTACTTTTGTACTTTTCGTTACTTTTTAGTTACTTTTGTACTTTTAGTTACTTTTGTACTTTTCGTTACTTTTTAGTTACTTTTGTAATTTTAGTTACTTTTTTACTTAAAAGTACAAAAGTAACTTAAAAGTAACGAAAAGTACAAAAGTAACTAAAAGTACAAAAGTAACTAAAAAGTAACGAAAAGTACAAAAGTAACTAAAAAGTAACTAAAATTACAAAAGTAACTAAAATTACAAAAGTAACTAAAATTACAAAAGTAACTAAAAAGTAACGAAAAGTACAAAAGTAACTAAAAGTACAAAAGTAACTAAAAAGTAACGAAAAGTACAAAAGTAACTAAAAGTACAAAAGTAACTAAAATTACAAAAGTAACTAAAAAGTAACGAAAAGTACAAAAGTAACTAAAAGTACAAAAGTAACTAAAAAGTAACGAAAAGTACAAAAGTAACTAAAAGTACAAAAGTAACTAAAAAGTAACGAAAAAGTAACTAAAAGTACAAAAGTAACTAAAAAGTAACGAAAATTACAAAAGTAACTAAAAAGTACAAAAGTAACTAAAAAGTAACGAAAATTATAAAAGTAACTAAAAAGTAACGAAAAGTACAAAAGTAACTAAAAGTACAAAAGTAACTAAAAAGTAACGGAAAGTACAAAAGTAACTAAAAGTACAAAAGTAACTAAAAAGTAACGAAAAGTACAAAAGTAACTAAAAAGTAACTAAAATTACAAAAGTAACTAAAAAGTAACGAAAATTACAAAAGTAACTAAAAGTACAAAAGTAACTAAAAAGTTACTTTTAGTTACTTTTGTACTTTTCGTTACTTTTTAGTTACTTTTGTAATTTTCGTTACTTTTTAGTTACTTTTGTACTTTTAGTTACTTTTTAGTTACTTTTGTACTTTTAGTTACTTTTGTACTTTTCGTTACTTTTTAGTTACTTTTGTAATTTTAGTTACTTTTTTACTTTTAGTTACTTTTGTACTTTTAGTTACTTTTGTACTTTTCGTTACTTTTTAGTTACTTTTATAATTTTCGTTACTTATTAGTTACTTTTGTACTTTTAGTTACTTTTGTACTTTTAGTTACTTTTGTACTTTTCGTTACTTTTTAGATACTTTTGTACTTTTCATTACTTTTGTACTTTTAGTTACTTTTGTACTTTTAGTTACTTTCGTACTTTTCGTTACTTTTTAGTTACTTTTGTACTTTTAGTTACTTTTGTACTTTTCGTTACTTTTGTACTTTTAGTTACTTTTGTACTTTTAGTTACTTTTGTACTTTTCGTTACTTTTTAGTTACTTTTGTACTTTTAGTTACTTTTGTACTTTTAGTTACTTTTGTACTTTTCGTTACTTTTGTAATTTTCATTACTTTTGTACTTTTAGTTACTTTTGTACTTTTAGTTACTTTTGTACTTTTAGTTACTTTTGTACTTTTCGTTACTTTTTAGTTACTTTTATAATTTTCGTTACTTTTTAGTTACTTTTGTACTTTTAGTTACTTTTGTACTTTTAGTTACTTTTGTACTTTTCGTTACTTTTTAGTTACTTTTGTACTTTTCGTTACTTTTTAGTTACTTTTGTACTTTTAGTTACTTTTGTACTTTTCGTTACTTTTTAGTTACTTTTATAATTTTCGTTACTTTTTAGTTACTTTTGAACTTTTAGTTACTTTTGTACTTTTCGTTACTTTTTAGTTACTTTTGTAATTTTAGTTACTTTTGTACTTTTAGTTACTTTTGTACTTTTAGTTACTTTTTAGTTACTTTTGTAATTTTAGTTACTTTTTTACTTTTAGTTACTTTTGTACTTTTAGTTACTTTTGTACTTTTAGTTACTTTTGTACTTTTCGTTACTTTTTAGTTACTTTTGTAATTTTTGTTACTTTTTTACTTAAAAGTACAAAAGTAACTAAAAAGTAACGAAAAGTACAAAAGTAACTAAAAGTACAAAAGTAACTAAAAAGTAACGAAAAGTACAAAAGTAACTAAAAAGTAACTAAAATTACAAAAGTAACTAAAAAGTAACGAAAAGTACAAAAGTAACTAAAAGTACAAAAGTAACTAAAAAGTAACGAAAAGTACAAAAGTAACTAAAAGTACAAAAGTAACTAAAAAGTAACGAAAAGTACAAAAGTAACTAAAAGTACAAAAGTAACTAAAAAGTAACGAAAATTACAAAAGTAACTAAAAAGTAACGAAAAATACAAAAGTAACTAAAAAGTAACTAAAAGTACAAAAGTAACTAAAATTACAAAAGTAACTAAAAAGTAACTAAAAGTACAAAAGTAACTAAAAGTACAAAAGTAACTAAAAAGTAACTAAAAGTACAAAAGTAACTAAAAAGTACAAAAATAACTAAAAGTACAAAAGTAACTAAAAGTACAAAAGTAACTAAAAAGTAACGAAGTACAAAAGTAACTAAAAAGTAACGAAAATTACAAAAGTAACTAAAAGTAACTTTTTAGTTACTTTTGTACTTTTAGTTACTTTTGTACTAAAGTGCACTACGATTGGCCGACAAAAAATCGATAGGGACATGTGTCTTTTCATAACAAACAAATAAGTCTCTTGGATAGATATGCTAGACCAAACAGGAAGCCCGCCATTTTGACTTTAGTGGCCATTTTCCACATTTTCCACATTTTTACTTTGACGAACTTGTCGTAGGGCTTTCATCAGATCAACTTCATATTGAGGTGAGTGTCATCTCAACATGATGGAGATATAAAGTACCTCTAATTTTGCGTTTTTGTCACACAGTCTGACCGTGGCATGGCATTAAAGTTTGATGAGTCAAATCAAGATGATTTAGCTGCAGCTGCAATATTGGTCATAGAGGGCAGTGTAAGACCATGGTTTGCCCAAGGCACAAATCTTTTTCCCCAGGGCTGAAGAGTTCGTTCACACATTGTTAATATGTTGGAAACTAAATTAAACTTACTGATGTGTGTCAATTAATGTTGAGAGATAACTTTAGTTCATGATTAAGAGTAAAATGATAATGTATTATTTATTTTTTTGGATGGACAGACGGACAGATTTTAGTTTTTATTTTATTTTTTGTCTGTATTTCTTTTTCTTTCTGTCTGTCCGTCCAAAAAAAAATATATATAAAAAAAAAAGTTGATTGCGTGGACCGTAATGCGCAATTAGTAGACAAGGATCGACGTCGCTTGACAGACGCAGGAAGTGAAGCGTTTATCCTTCCCACAGTGTGCAAAACACATGCAACGCGGAGCCGTGTGCCCGGTCTCCGATCGCTCTCTCCACCAACCAGGTCCCGAGTTGCGTGTGCTCGGCCCCGTTCAGTGCTAAAACGTAGCCCTAGTTTTAGTTGTATTTAATTGATAAAAAACATGCTGTTTTATCCATTTGCAATAATATTTAAATAGTTTAGGATAAGCTAAACTTTATTGAATATGCACATTTCACTACAGACAGAAATATTTTGTGTAGAGATGTAAAGAACAAGAAGAAAGTGCAGTAGCTCAGGATGATTGTATGGCATAATTATAACTGCATAGATTTAACAGATATGGAGGGTGTGTACTGTATTTGTGCATATGTATAAGGCAACTTATATAAAAAATATAGGCAGGTATAGTGTTAACGAAATTGAAAAACTTAACCTAACCCTAACCCTGCTTTATCAGGACTGTGTGGGTGTGGTTTGATCAGGTTTGATTTACAATGTACAAAAAATAAGCCAACAACCACACAGATGTCATCACATGAAGATATCACTTGATCACATGAAGATGTCAGTGGTGCATAGAATTATATCACAAGTTTACAGCTGAGCCCAGAACACCAGTGAGAAAAATCAAGGATAAGAACACAAATATAGATAAATATTGTGTGAAATACCCAAAACTGTTCTTATTTTGTCATTTGTTAAGATATTAAGAATGTAGAAATAATAAATCTTTTTTATCTTTTAACAGTCTTGTTTATAGAGAGATAAGTAGAGAGATGATGTGTGAATGTGTTGTTTCTTATATTTTATAATATAATATAACAATACTCCAATAGTCACAATGTTAAAGAAAGTGATAATTTCCTGAATCTGCCCCCTGATCCAGATCTGCACAGAAATGTGATTAGTTATTTCCTGAACCGCATACGGCTTCCTTCCAAGTTTTGTGGAAATGTGTCTAGCAGTACTTGAGTAATCTTGCTTACAAACCACCAAACTAACAGACAGGGATGACAACATAACCCCCCATGGTGGAGGTAGTAAAAATGTTATGCTCTGTAATTCGGATCATACATATTTTAAAAGTGCCTTTAAAATGGTTCGGTAAGTTTGTTGTGTGTGAGACCAGACTAACACAAATCTATTGCTCACTGTGCAGGTGGGAATCCCTGCTCCTCATGACCATGTATGGAATCTACATTATAATCATGAAGTAAGTTTTAAAAAAAAGAACAAACTTCCTCATCAGTCATCATTTCTGACTCTGCATCTACGGATCTACACTAACAGCTTCTGTCGGGTCACAGGTTCAACTCCCAGATTCGGGCGTTGGTGACGCGTCAGTTGAGTAACGCCGATCCGTGCTGCCTCAGATCAGACGATCACAGAGAGGACAAGATGGGAGAGGACGCCTCCGCATGCAACACGTCCATGGTGCTGCTCAACAAAGGTCAGAGGACGTTACTGCTCAGGCTGATAAACATGACCCCGAGGTTTTTATGCCACTGCACCGGCGACAGACATTGTTTACAAGTTGTCCATCCGTCTCATTCTTGTGAACATGATATCTTGAGGACGCCTAAAGGGAAGTTCTTCAAATTTGGCACAAGCGGTTCTTTGGAGTTGAAGATGAACTGATTTGATTTTGGTGGTCAAAGGTCAAAGGTCAAGATCACGGTGGCCTCTTGAACATGATATCTGCCTGCATGGAATTTCTTCAAATTTGACCAGTTTTCCTTTAGACTCAAACTCACATGCTCTCGGAACATCCCAATACCTGAGTTTGGAAATCATTGTTTAGACTTCAGTTTGCTTTGAAGGCAGAATGTGGGAAAAACCTGGAGGCTGGTATTCAATTATCACATTGACACCTATTTCCAAAATATCTGTATTGGCTTAAAAGTCTCTTGTGATTTTAATTGTTAGAGATTCAGTTTGCAAGTGTAGCAAGTGACAAGTTGAAATTAGAAGCTATGATTTAGAGCTGATTGTGAAATTATGGTTTATTGGTGATGATGTCAGCAACTCATAAACAAAACCTTTGTAGATTTAGTTCGTTTTGCTGTGAAAACAATGTATGTTGATTGAAACTGCACAGGTTGGTGGAGTCATACATGTTCATTACTTACGGGGATTTGTTACGTGTTTAATTCTTTTTTCTCAGGACAATCTCACGGTCAGGAGCCTCATCCAGTCATCATGGTGGATGAGCTTCTGATCCTTAACCCCCACAAACTGTCCTTCTCCGAGGCCGGCCTGCGCATCATGATCACCCCTCACTTCTCCCCCCGCACCAGGCTCTCCATGGCAGGACGCGTGGTCATTAGTGAGGTACGTGACCCACACATCACAGGTTATTATATCGGCACTGGAGCTCCCTGACAAACACGTCCCGCTCTCCTCTTACAGAGACAGAGGCTGATCCGGACTTCGAAAAACCAGCGAGAGAGCGAGGCGAGCGCCGGGTCGAGAGGCGGGTCGACCAACAACAGTCTGAAGAGGACGGGCTCCTGCACTGTGGAGAACGGAGGAGGGAGGCCGGGGATAGTGGAAGCAGAGGTGGGAGACAAGCCGGGGGTCGAGGTGTGTCAGCAAGAGGAGGAGGAAGAGGATGAATATGGGATTTTCAGTCCTGTGCGGATACCAGGTGAGAAAGATCCAAACCTTTCTTAAATAGATCAGAGTAGTTTAATTTATTTGTTCACCTGTTGAATCCCTCAAACTCGAGCCGGCTGATCACTTCACATGATTAAATCCCTGATCCTGTCGGCCCCGGCTCTCGTTCTTCACAGGTGGCTGCTGTGCGAGGGTGAAGTGGGTGATCACGTGGCCTCTGGGCCTCCTGCTCTTCTGCACTGTGCCTAACTGTATTCAGCCACGCTGGCACCGCTGGTTCATGGTCACCTTCGTGGCCTCCACCCTGTGGATCGCCATCTTCTCCTACTTCATGGTGTGGATGGTAAGGAGGCAGGACCTAAGCACTGCACAAAGGGATTATGTGTCACCTTAAAATGTTCCCTCGGCCTACACTGTATTGTGAAAAGCTGCCGTTACCATATAGCACAAGCAGCACAACATCACTCCTGCAGCTCTGTATAGCTGAATTCTCATTTTATCAGGTCACCATCATCAGCTTCACACTAGACATCCCAGACTACATCATGGGAATAACCTTCCTGGCAGCAGGAACCAGCGTGCCGGACTGCATGGCGAGCCTGATTGTAGCACGACAAGGTAAAGAAAACAGCGTGCAACTTATTATTCTATATCTCTGAGTCCTTTTTCCATGTTTCAGTCACATTTCCTGTCTCTTCTCAGGCATGGGCGACATGGCGGTGTCAAACTCCATAGGCAGCAATATCTTTGACATCCTCCTGGGTCTGGGTTTCCCCTGGGCTCTGCGCACCCTGGTGGTGGAAAATGGATCAGCAGTATGCACTAACTTTATCCCTCCACAATACAAATCATTGTTACTGGTGTCTTCATGCACGTGACAGAACTTTTGGATTGTCACGTCTGTTCGAGGTCATAAAATGGTGACACTTGTCGTTTTTTCCTCACAGGTCTTCATAAATAATAAAGGACTGGTCTATTCTGTCGTCCTGCTGCTGGCCTCTGTGTTTCTGACAGTGAGTGATCACAACACACCAAACATTGCTCTATAAATGATTAATAACTGACAAATAAAATGTCTAAAACTCTAAAGCCCGATCGATATTGATCTTTGGGGGTTTGATACTGATTGCTGCGTGTCTTCCCCTGTGTTCCCCCATTCTCTCTCTTGAACTGTCCTGTCCACAAAGGCAAAATGACCCAAAAATGTCTTTCAAAAAATAAATTAAAGAAAATAAATGCACATCTTTTCTGTAGAGTTTATTCCGTAAACGTTTTCACAGTGTCGATATAGATGTGTCTGTGAAATGCTCATATCAGGTTGGTATTATCGGCCACCCAATACATTGGCTCCTATAAATGCAACCCTGATATTCCCTAGATACTTTCCAGGTCATAAGTTGAGTGTTAGAGGGAGAGAGCTGATTTAATTTTTTTTAATTTATTTTAAATATTTTGTAAATGCTGTTGAAATAATTGAAATTAATCTTATTATTATTATAAGAAGTCTTATATTTCTAGATTTACAGGATCATTTCTTTCAGAATTTGGTTAAAAGCTGTTCAGGTGAATCTTTTCGTCTCTCCCTCACCACTGTGTCTTCCCCCCCCCGCAGGTGATGAGTGTTCACCTGAACCACTGGAAGCTGGATCGTCGGCTGGGTGTGGGCCTGTTGTTTCTCTACGCCATCTTCCTGCTCTGCTCCATCCTCTTCGGGCAGATGTGAGGCCTTGAAGGGTCAAAGGTCGAGCCCTGTCAGACAAACGCACCGAGTACCTACCTGGCTACGACACGTACTCTTTCCCAAAGCCAAAACAAAAGAGTGACAGCGTTGATGTGTTCCTTGTGAGAGTGTGTGTGTGTGTGTGCACCTCCGTAAGATTCGTTAGAGTAACACATACAACTACACACAGACACACACTGAAATCTTTTATCAATAGCACAGTTGTTTTTTCTTTTTCCTCCTTTTCGTGCAGTGCAGTGTTGGGAAGTCTTTAATGTGTCAGATCAGGAAACTAACTGTTCTGGTCGTAGTTTGGTTGTTGCACACTGTTGTGGCTGTGCACTGATATTTGTTGATATTTATAAATCCTAAGTGGGCAAAAAATTTCAATTCTGTAACAATGTGACATTATACTTCATATAATTTTAATACACAAAAATGTATTAATTTCAAAAGAATCAGCCCTGCGTCCTGTTAAAATTAGCTACAAATCTAAACTGCTCTTGCTTGATAATGAATTATGTGTTATCAGTATTTCATTCAACACCCTTTGAGGCATTGACAAACTTATTATTGATTATCACATTCATCGTTAATGTCCCATGCATTGTGAAGGTCTTAATGACACAAAGGTCCGGTTCTGTCAGGGACCGTCCATGCAGCTCTTCTCCTCCGTCTACTGTTCACTTTATTTATTTCTATGTTTAATGTTTGTGTTCTGAACGCTGCTACAGCCGAGCAACTCATCTACGGACCATTAAAACGTTTATTGACAACACAAGCAAGTTCATTTTAACAGAGTGATATATTATCACCTACGCCAAGGAGGTTGTGTTTTTCAGCCCTGTCCGTGTGTTTGTTTGTGAGCAGGATTACACGAAAATAACAAAAAGGATTTCCACGAAACTTTGTCTGAGGATGAGATACGGGTCAGGAAAGAACCCATTCAATTTAGGTGCAAATACATTGTGAGATAGGAAAACATTTTTATTGATTTCCCAGGAAATAATTTGTGGATTTTGATGAAAACCATAAGGCACATTTGGGGAACTAATATCTGTAAGTGTGTAAAATTTGGTGCAGCTTGTTTGAATTTGTTGGGCCTCTAGTTTTCCTGAATCTCATTCTGCAGTAGTAAAGGGTTAGAGTTAGGTAATGATTTACTCCTGCAGTTTTAAATGAGACTAGCCAATAAAAAGCTCCACTACAGGCGACAGCCCAGAACTAAATAAGTTGGGAACCATAATGTGACAGGATTCATCAGGCGGCTGTGATGACTTTTATTTAACTCAATAAACATCTTTCCTCCAAAGATGTAAAAAAAAAAAAAGTGATACTTAAATACTTTGTCAACCATCAGATTATCAACTTGTCTGTGGACCTTGGGTTTGAATATGTTTTTGAATGTACACCCTGGCTGTGGAAATATTTACATGCATTGAAATGTAGCAGCAAAGAACCTGTGAACACACGACGAGGAATTTTCGCTGTGCAGCAAAGGGCACTGTGTATGTGCCAGAGGACTTTTAGAACAGAAACACTGATGTGAAAAATGCACATTATTGTGAGAATATTTAAACGATTTTTGACTCATTACCTAGAAGCAAGTATTGGTACAGGTTAGTGTATGTAAGAAAAAGGATTAACCTATTGTTACAGTATTTTTTAGGAGGTCTTATTACTACGAAATGAATATAATGTACTTCTTTGAGTGTCACGGACTTTGAGTGCAGGTTAGTTGTAAAACGTCACGTTTAGGTACGACAATCGATGTTCGTATTGTTTCTTGTACATTTAAAGAGATTTTAGTCACTTTGGTGGAACATTTTTACAATGAGCACAAACTCGTATCAGCGCACATGCAGAAAAATAATAATAAACTATAAAACTATATATTTATACTGTGTGTGTGTGTGTGTGTGTGTGTGTATTATAGCAAATAATGCTGCATCTTCCGCACATATATATAAACCAGCTGCTTTTCTGTTCTGCAGAGAAAAAACATTTCATTCCTGTTGATAAAAATGTGTTTTTAGGTTTTTTGATGACGACGATGTGCTGTCAGTTTTTGGTATTTGCTGTTGTTCAACCCATGAATTTAAAATCTGTTCCACCAAAGGGATGAGAGATTTTTTTTTTTTTTGGATGGCTGTATAATTATGATTGTCTACTTGACTTAACACTTTGTACCGTTTGTAAATGTTCAAATAATTGACATAGTTTTACAACAAATGTCTGACAGAGACTAGATTTGTGCTGTTTTTTGATATTTTTTAAGAAACTACATATTGTTAACCTGCTTGTGAATTATAATTATCATAACAGAAATAATAGATATTTTGTCACTTTGCTTAGTGGAACATGAAGACGTTAACTTTGTTATGAATTCTACTGCAGTTGTGTATTTTCATATTTGAATCTTTTCACCGTGACGTTTTTCTTTTATTTCAGTGTTGACTCATCGACATATTCAACCTCATGTCTCCTCGTTTCATGTGAGGGGAAACACAGAAAATGAGACTCCGGTTTACAGGTTGAAATTAAGTAGAAAATAGTTTTTAACTGTTTTAAAAGAATCTTCAAATTTACAAGAGTTTAGTTTTTCTTGTTTCAGTTTATTGAAACTATTTCAATTGGACACATACCAATTAAATATTTTCCCCTTTTCAAACTAAATTGTCACAAAAACATGAATAGTTTTTTTCCACTGTTCATTCTTTCTTTTTTAGAGACACAATTCAAAAGTGTAGTTCAATTTAAACACACTTTACTTCCCAATAATGCATCTTAATGTGTTTTCAGGGTAACAGGTGACCTTCAAAATGTCAGATCCAAAAAAGGAAAATGAGATCATTATCCTGTCCGACACAAGATGCACTTTTCTACTTGAAGCGAGACAGAAAACGTTTAATAAAGTGTTGATAAGTTGATGGACAGAAAGTTAACTGACAGTTATTCTGATCAATCAATTAATTATTTGAGTTATACATCGAGAAAAATTGCAGAACAGTCACTTGTCAAAGCAAAAGGAGGATTTGGCATTTTTCTCTTTGAGTGTGTGAAACAGCCATTACACAACACTGGGTAATTTATTGAGGAAAAACGATTTAAGGTTAAAAGTTAATGAAAATAATCATTAGTTCCCTTCTTTTAAGTTGGCATTTTTGGGAGTTCATTTTTTAATTTTACCTTAAGAAGAGACAGTCTTCTCACATCCTCATTATCCGTCTATGTCATTGTGCCAGGTGAGGACTTACATACTCAGCTGTTAGGGTAGTAAGGAGTTGTTGTGTTTAAATCTAGTAATAAATTCAATACACTCTTTGTGGCGAAAGAGGGACACAGCAGCAGAACGTCTTGGGTTTCACGGCTCGCAGAGGACACTGCGTTTGTTCTGCTGCGACCTTGGAACTAGACGATGTGTTCCCAGTTTAAATTTATTGATTTAGAGGTCGTATTGGATCATAGAAGACTGTTGTATCTTGAGTGCAATAAAAAAATGTGCAATAACAATTCATCTCCTGGTATTTTCTCAAGATAGCACTGATGATGAGACAGACGGCATTTAATCCTTGAGCGCCATCTATTGGAGTAAGATGCAAAAAAAACATTTGTGTTGAACAAAATTGTCTGAATCTCAATAAGGACTCAAGCACTGAACCCTCATGGACTTAACTGACAAGTGACTGATTGTGAGAAGCAGCAAGTTTGGATCTTCTATCTTATAGTCTTACTTTCTTTACAGCCGTGATGTTTGAGGGACCGTCTGCCTGATTTCAAGAGAAGATGATTTTTTAAATAATTAGTTTACTTGTTTCTTGGAAAAATAACTACACAAAATCTGTCTATGAATCAACTTGGAGCTGTGTTCATACTTCTATCTTGTAATATCAACTCCGGGATTGGTCGCTCCTTCCATGCTTATTTGTTTATTGTTGCGTAATCGTTCGGTTTGTTTACCAACATCACAATGCGATGAACTGTGGGTAAATCCCTTTGGTAAAATCTGGAGAAATGCCGACTTACAGTAAGTGTGTGAGAGAGTCAAATAGTCAAATAGTCATCCATTTGACTATTTGACAGTGGGACAGATCAGAGCCCTCACTGACTTACCAGGAATGTGCCTTGTGTCCTTGAGGGTGGACATTGGACCTGGGTCATTGCCTCATCAGCAAACGGGATGTTTGCACTTACGATTTTTTAATTTGATTTTTCTATGTGTCTCCCATGCCGTGGTCCAATCCTCACAAACGAAACAAACACTACAGCAAGTTATAGTGCTTAGTATTTTAT
This sequence comes from Hippoglossus hippoglossus, assembly GCF_009819705.1. NCBI lineage: Eukaryota > Metazoa > Chordata > Actinopteri > Pleuronectiformes > Pleuronectidae > Hippoglossus > Hippoglossus hippoglossus. Next base: position 14,331,972 of record NC_047164.1, on the reverse strand, counting down.
TTTCCTGAAGACAAATTTCGTACAATTACATTCCATTACAATCCAAAATGAAAGTCCAACCAAAGAGAATTCACCTACCGAGTAAACCTATGAACCTTTTCAAACATTTTTTTGTTTTGAACAATTCTCTCCCAAAGCTAGAAACCAGAAAACCATACTATGGTATTGAACAGAATTATATATAACATGACAACAAAAGGTGAACTTCCTTGTTTCTCACTTCTGTCTGAACGCAGCCTAGAAATTGCATTGGTCCATCATTACTTAACCATTCAGTGTTGAAGGTGCCGCTCCATAGTTTGCCTCTAATCACATTACGGGCTTTGCTTCTCGTTTCGAGGTTTGGAAGAGAGCGGCTCAGTCCATCACAGGATTAACTAGAAAGCAACTTCCACCTAAGTCCCAAAATGTCCCACACATCAGGTTTGCAAACATCGATGAGTACAAAAACCACCCGCAAGAATATTCTAGTAGCCCCTGTCTCTACATAACTGTAAGTTCAAAACGTGATGAGAAAAGAAACCAAGATATATTTGTGTAATGCTTTAGTAATTGTTAGTTGGCTATTGAAACGACATGACAGCATGGTTAATTATATTACACCACTTCCCAACACCTTCACCGACCTAATGCTGAGACGACTACGAAGCGTATGAGAGTGCAGATGTTTACTGAGCATGCACTTGTTTTAAATGTAGAATGTGCAGATACTGAAGCAAGATACTGCTCCGTTCATTACTATCCATCCGTCGGCCATTAACCGATCTATCTACAGCATGTTTCAACATGTGTTTAAATACTATTTCTCTTTGAGGTAAAGTAACTGCTTTAGCAGTTCAGCCACACATTTTGCTTTAAGCCTTGCCACGGAAGGAAACCATTGCATAATAAATCTATGAAAGCAGTGACAAAAACAGCTGTCTTTCCATAGGACGAACACATCTTCATATATGTCTACAATATGGAGCCACCATCCACAATTTCTGTCACAGTTGCCTTGTCTGTAATCATTTCTGAGATAGAAAATTTACAATATCGCACATTATAGCCTGAACAGACTGTATGTGAGTCACTCTCATCCTGGCATATTGCTTTACATTGTCAGCAGGTGACCATCTGCGTGGTCGCATAGTCCTCAGTTACATACAAATAATCTAGTGGTGTCACATCTGCAGATATTGGATATTGCATGAATAGCGAACTGCTAGAACACAGCGATGAAGACTTTTTATCCATGAACCTGGCTGATAATGAAAGTAGATTTCATTTTTGATTTGACTAGAATTATCATCACAACTTTTGCACGTCTGTCAGGAAAGGGCCAAGTGTGCAGACTGAAGTCAAGTATCAGCTTGAACTGTCCAGCTGCAGGAGTTTTGTCAGCAAAGGCCCCAAAGCCTGAATGAAACATGCACGTCAGTGTGTCCTTGTGCGTCCTCTTGAACTCTGTGCATCTCGAGCCACCAGCAGCCAAGAGTCAACAACCAGATTCAAGTCTAACCTGCCATCCCTGAAGTCCTTCAGCCTTTGGAGCCACTTTGACATGCATGTCAGGGTTTCTACTAGTCGTCCCTGTTTGGGTGTGTTTGTGTGTGTGCCGGTGGATGAAATGGAAAGTCTTTTGCAGTCTCAGCAGATCCCTTTGACTCTACACAGTTAATCATCAAATATCAGCAGTGCCACAAAAAGAAAAGAAATGGTTATGGATTTTTCCATAATGATGGGATGGACACTAATATAAAGACTATTACATGACCATTCTTTTTCCAATCTGTACATACTTAACACTATTATATACCATAGAAATATATAAATACTATAAAACGTTTATTTTTTCACGATGAGCAAGCATTGGCATGCTTATTTAATCCAACAAGCTCTATTTCTGCTCTAGTCATGAATCCAGTACACTGCAGAATAGAGACAAGGGTTTAGCAACTTTATATCTGTGTATGTGTAGAAAGGCTGAACAAGAAGTCATATTTTGCTGTTTATGCTGTGAATCCAAAAATTCAGCACTAATCAAATTGGCTATGTGGCAAAGAGGTGAAAATAAAAATCTCTTGGGCTAATTCTGAGCTTGTAACTGTGTAACAGTCATATCTGAAGCTAAGTGAGACCTGTTTGGTAAGGTGTACTTCCCTTTTCACAATTTTTTGCCCGTTCTGAGCACACTCCCTCTGAGGTCAGCTTGTCAGGGGGAGCTCATCATCGGTGTTGAAGGGTAAATCACACTTTTGCTGCTGGGACGGTTGAGTGATGAGTGTGTGCGGGCAGGAACGGCCATCACGAGGGTGGGGCGTTCTGGTTCTGGTAGATGGACGCCTTGTCTTTTAACAGTTCCAGACATAGATGACAGCTCCAGCTCCCTGAGTGAGAACACAGAGGAATGTTTAGTGTCAGAGATGGTTTAACACAGAGTTTGGCTAAATGTCATTCTGTATGTCCTTGAGCTTCAGGCAGCAAGGACGTCCACTGACTGGTTCATAGAGGAAAGACATCCCGTCAGTATGGATCCATGATGAACCTTTCAGACATATTGGTATTGGTCTTTATGTATTCTGATATGTGCCAATAAAAAAACCTTTTTAGAAAATATGTGATTTATTTTTAAATTGTGTAAAAAATAAAGTTTATGATTAAAAACATTTTTCACTTTTCATTTATACTATTTCAAATATCTTTGACAACTGCCTAACTAATTTTACACTCTATTAAAAGGAAAATACAGGTTTCATAGAAAACTATTTTCCGGCCAAGAGGTTATTTTTGTGTCTGTGTTTGTTTGTTTGTTACTTAGTGGAATTACTCAAAAACTGATTTCCATTTAAATGTTTTGGTTTTGTTAACATGGCGAGATAACTCATTAGTGGAGTTATGCGTTCTCAAAGAAACCTTGTAGTTCTTAAATGGAGCTGTTGAAAACTAACAACTTGGTTTTGTCACATTAATGTCAAAATCCAACATTTTCAAATGTACCAACACTTTAACAAGTAGCTCATACATTTTAGTTACAAACTATGAATAATAAGTACAAACAGTCAGTGCTGACTCAGTAACACAAGTAGACGAGTTTCAGTGTTGTCCGACCTGAGGCTTTCAGGGTGTGATAATGTTCTAAATCATGTGCATTCATTATTTTCTACTGAGCGGAACACTGTTTCTTTCATGCAGTTCACTCACCCTCTGGAGGCTCAGACATGGGTGGGTTGAGACAGTACATGTGATAGCCTCGATCGCAGTCGTCACAGAACAGAAGCTGATCCTGGAAAGAAAGAGATGACGACAACAAACACTTGAGCCTTCGGCCCAAACAACCCAGAGTTTAGCATGCACTGTAACGTCTGATAGTAGGTGAACTCACGTCATTCTCTGAGGTGCCGCAGATGTTGCAGCACTTGCACTCTATGCACTGCCAGCGGTACGTCTTCACTGCGGCCATCATCACAGAAGTGAACTGCAGGCAAGACGGGTGGCCTGCATTGAGGAAAATTGTGTTATCACTTTATCTATGCAGATGTAACAGTGGGATTATTTGTGTAAACAATTTTCCCTCTCTAGAACGTACCTGAGCGTCCGCAGTCGGAGCAGGACACCAGCTCCTCTGACTGACCAGTCTTGTGGTTGGTTTTGGAGTCTCCCAGGCAGAAATCACAGTACTTATTAGGCAACGCGAGACCATCTGGGCCTTTCTTGGGAGCTGAGAAGCAAAATTAAAACACCCAGAGAGCATCAGTAATAATAACAAGGAAACATACAGTACAAGACAGTCCAGTTGTGCAATAACCCCAGCAGCTTAAAAATGAAACCTCTGTTTCACTTACTTTTCGGCTCATCTGGCAGCGGCCTGGCAGGCTCGTTGATCTCCACCTCCTCCTTCCCCTCACCCTCCTCCTCAGCCAGGTGGGAGTGGGCGTAGTGGTAACTCAGGCCGGGGCGGTTCTTGTAGCGCTTCCCACAGACTGCCACCAACAGCAGAAACACAACATGTATGAAAACAATGAAAGCATGAGTAACGTCCAGGTTGTACAGAGTCAGCGGTTACAGGAGGGTGACTAATGGAAAGGATGACTGGTCCCTCATGGTGCTTGTGTGATATTTTTCACTTCTGACCAATAAACACTGCAAGTCCTGCTGAAAGTAACAGAAACACCTGCTGTTATTGTTTATTTCCCTTCATCCAGGTTGAATCTTTTATGACGATCCGAAGACTTGCTTTAAGAACCAGAGCGCTGCAGTTTCCTACTTCAAACATAACTATGCTTACTGTACACGAGAAGGGTCTATTCAAACTTTTAACTATTCTAGTTTAAAATCAGTGACATAATAGTTATTAATAAATAATGTGTCAACATTTTGTGGTGGAAGCAGCGACCAAGATATATTCAAGTCTAAAACTGTTTATCTAAACAGACTGTAAAGACCCTACAGACAAATATGACCAGACTTAATGTGATTTCTGATCTCTCTGCCCTCAGATACTGAAATAGTGTAACAATCTAACCAAATTCATCTATTTTAATGTGGCGAAGTGATGACGTATGACAAACCAAAGAAATCGTGGTATTTAAAGAATCCTGAATAGGTTTTATATGCTATGTACAAAATAAACATTATTTGACTCATACTGTACACTGCTGCAGTGTTGTTTTAGCTCTTGGTCGGCCCCTAAAAAAGAAAAAAAGAAAAACAATATGCTCTGATTGGTCAGCTGACCCACTTTCTTGTGATTGGTCAATCACTTAGAGTGTGTGTCAGAAATGCCATGCCTCCTGATCAGCTGTAACCTCTAACCATAGTAACAAGGATGATGGCCTAGCTAACCAGTAGGTGGCCACGTTACTTGATATTTGGGGACATAGACACTTAAAGGAAAAAAGCGAGCAATGCAAACAAAGCATTCAAGGTGGTTCTCGATGGGAGAAGACTGGGGCAGAATTTTACATGCAAACAAAACTGTATGACCTGAAAACATAATAAAGACACAATGATATATGTTGGCATGTACTAATATTCGAGGTGAAGAAGTCTGGGGTTACTGCAAAGGTGAGCAATCTTTATGACACTGGTTTTAACAAAGTAACTGACGTGCAGTATCTCACTAGTGTTTAACTTAAATTGAAATGTATTTGTATTTTGTATCTATCTTTCTAAAATTATTTGTAAGGGTAAATGACCTCAGCTCCATACCTTCAATATTAATGTTTCTGATCAGTTTCTACCATCAGAGGTGGAAGGAGAGGCCAATGGGATAGTGTGAGGAGGATTATTTGACTTTAGGGAGGACAAAGACGCCACTGTGAGCAGCCGTTGTCACAGGGGGTATGTGAGGTCTGTCATAAGATAACACCCGAGGACAAAGTACTTCTTCTTTCACTACCATAATTTTCTGATTTCATTCCCTTAAAGCCTTGTGCTCTGTTTCTTCTAACTGCCATCTAAAGGAATAAGAACTCTATGGGACAGTTTTCTCCAGAGCATTTTTTTGCAGAAGAAACAGTGAGTCTCATGCCAATAGATTGTGAGGTGGCATAAAGACATGAAAGAATATTCCCCAAAGGTCAAACTGACTCAAAAGCACAGGCAGCAGTTCACGCTAAAACATGAAACACTGAATAAAACCTAACAGGGTGCAGGTGTGGTGAGAAGGAAGAGGAAAAAGTAGTCAAATTGAACATATTAAATAACAAGACAAAAGACAAAGCACAGAGAGGGAAAAAAAGGAGCAGAAGCAAGACTCTAGATTATCTAACTCTGTGGGAAGTAAAAAAAAAAAAAGAGTTTATCTCTTACCGGCTGCAACTGCTCATATATTTGTCTGATTAGAGACGACAGCTTAAACAGGGTGTATAATAACAGTGTTGACCTGAATCTAAATCTAGTTAATTACATTTAAGTAAAGGGTCTAGAACAAAACTTGTATCCAATGTACTGAACTACAAAAGAGGGCAAATCTACTTGGTAACAGACAGAAATGAAAAAACAGGCAGTGAAGACGAAAGACAAGGCAGACAGGAGTAAAAAACAAATGAGAGAAATATACCTCTTTCAGAAGGTTTTGAAATATGCTTTTGTTTGATAGTGTCTGAAAGAGAGAAGAGAAGGAGAAGAGAGCAGAGACAGAGACTCAGAGAAATAAGATCATAGACCGACAGGGAAGTGCAGCTGAAAGTGAAAATGCTTCATAAAGAGAAAAAAAGAGATCACATCAAGCAAGTACACAGTTTGACAAAACCGAAGAAGTCAAAAGAAACATCCCCTCCCCCCCACACATGAAAGATTTGAGATGCAAGTATAAGAGAGATTTGATATCCTGATGACAAACAGAAACAGCTGAGCTAAACTGAGACTAGCTTTAGAGATGCTCAGATACAGGAAGTCTAAAAGCAGAAGGGAATAAGGAGGAGGACAAGAGAAAAGGGAGAAGATGTAAAGGCGGATGATAAAGAATGAGGTACTGGGGCAAAGTCTTGCTTGATTAGATTACAAACATTACAGCTATTAACATGTCTTTAACTTGAGTTCACATGTTCTGCTCTCCACCAGCATGACTCACTGTCACAGGCGAACGGCTTGTCCCTGTCCTCCTGTGCTGCTGTATCCAGCTTCTTCCTGGTGCTGCTGCCCACTCCTCGACCCTGAGGACAGACACATTAGAGTCAACAGTCGGGCCGGTTTTAAACACAAACTCATTAACATTAATTGCAGTTTTTCTTATTCTTAAATCCCAGAATTGATCTTTGCATTTTCTCAATAAACAACAAATGAACTAAATGTTGTGTATGCAGTGTTTACTTGTTGTGAGTGGTACACAATGATGTCATGGTTTTGGGAACGAGTGTATTTTCATACACTATACAATATACTGTATGATTTATAAAATGTCTACAAATTGAATTATTTTCTAAACAGGTATTTTCCGCTCAGTATACAAAAAATAAACCATAACATCCATTTACAAACAACTACAAACACTCAAACAAGCATGCTGGGTCAGCAGGTAGCGATAAAGTCTACATCACTCGTTTCTCAAATACCAGAGAATAACACAGTGAGCATGCTGAGTGAGCTTAGGTCTTAAGTTATATTGGGTGAGGCTAATGCCTGTGAATGCCGGTAATGTGGGGCAGTTATGTTAAATTTAGCTTTAAACTTGTAATTAGCCCTAACAGTGCTACTCCATCATAGAGAAACCGGTATATAGCCACCATTGTATCATTGCTCACCCTGGTACATACTATTGTATGTACCAGGGTGAAAATAAGCACCAGTCTCCACTCAAATTCTGGTGAAGTAAGAAAGTGTTCAGTAGATTTCAGACACTAATTTCTAATTTAGTATTAGGTGGATTGTGAATTTGAATACACCCCATGTCAGTAGCTGGTAGATGTTTGCATTTTAAAAAGTATATATCCCATCCTGGTATTTACATGAGAGAATCTGACTGGACTTTGTGAATTGAAATTGAATTGGGAGATCAGAGCTGATATGTGTAAACCCAAAGGCTGTGACACACATGGAGTTGATGGACTTATTGAGAAGGTGTATCCATGTCCGAAGATGTTATTTACCTTCCCTTTCCCTTTGCCTCTTCTTTTAGGTGTATCTTCCTCATAATCTTCATCGTCTAGGTCGTCCAGGAAGTCGTCAGGCTCGACGATTTTCTGTGTTGATGCAATAAGAGAATGAGGCAAATAGTTGTTAAGTAAAATTACTTTCTTAACTCTAAAGCTAGCTTGTGCCTAACGCCAAAAAACCTTTCTGATCCGAGCTGCAGGGTTCAAGACTCCAGTGTAATCACTCGTGTTTGAATCTTCTTCAGACCCTCGGATCTCTGTGGTCGTACGTTTGTCCAAGGAGTCCCCCTTCAGCAGGGCCTCCAGGCTGCTGCCGTCCGACGACAACACAGTATCCTTCTTCACTGTTAAATCCACCTCTATGAATACAACAAAGACACAAAGATGCAAGAAGAAAAACTAAACGTTGGAATACTTGTAGTGCCCCTGCTTGTGATATTGACGGACTAAGTCACATTTCAATATAAAAAAATAATTACAAATGATTTGATTAGCCCATAAAATTACATAAACAACTACTTTTACAGCCTTTCATAAAGATGACACGGTACAGTGAGCTAAGCAGAGCTAAATTATGTCATGTCAATACCTGACTTGACAGAAGGGAAGACAAGTCGTGGGTCGTCTGGAGGATGAGATCGCCGTTTCTTCCTCCACCTCCTGGAGGGGTAGGTGTAGAGCTGCCCTGGCGCTATGCCTGAGGGACAGCAGAACAGATCCATCAACACAACAATCAATACTTAAATATAAAATCTCTCTCTAAATCTATTTTTCGGTTTTATTAAAAAAGGCATGTGGGTGTAGCTAGATTATATGCATTCACACTTTAGCTTGTTGTATGAATGTATATGACTTATTTTCCTCAAATATTCACTCTACATACATTTTCCCTCCGTTTTGTGCCATATAATTTACTCACCATCTTTCCCTTTCACCCATTCATTCAACTCTTACCTCTCTTAAAACACTTGTGGAGTATAATAATGACTGCACGTGAACTTCATGTTCTAGGTCTTAACCTTAGACCATGTTCCAGTGAACCTGTTTTGTATCTCACCTGGTCCCCTGTGTCTCTTCTCCATCCAAATGTAGCAGTTGCTCTGAGCTACGCCGGTCTGCGAGTCGAGGAACGGCATCCGGACACTCCTCTCAGCACAGAGCCTGGCGTTGTAGTTGTGACATTGCTCCATTGCATCTCTGTAGTACTGCTCCCCGAGCCTGACAGAACAAAACCAGAGTCAGACACCGGTTAAAAGACAAATCAGCAGGCTACTCCACAAAGAGAGAGGAGCTACTTCGAACTTCTGAACCCCTCTGACAGTTTCTGTGGTTGTGCTGCCACCTTAAGCTCACGCACCAGACAATGTCTTTGTACTTCAAAAGGAAATCATTTGAGAGAGCGCCACAGCAGGTTCCCCGTTTGTTGGTACATCAACAATAAAAAGCCTGGTCGTCAGCACAGTCAAAAGTGAGCTGTGTTTTCATCATAAATAAAGTCAAACAGACAAGGTTTTTTCTTTTTCCCTGTCAAGATTTATAAAGTCTTCCTTCAAGTGTGGCGAGCAGGTTAATGACGGAGACCTTACAGGGGGCACTGGAGCAAGGCAATGGATCAGCTTACATCGTGACCTCCACCAAGGAGGTTATGTTTTCACCTCTGTCTGTTTGTTGGTTGGTTTGTGTTTGATTGTAAGTAAGATTACTCAAAAACTACAGAACAGATTAGCACAACACTTGGTGGAAGATTGTGGTATGAGTCAGGGAAGAACATTTTTCATTTTGGTGCATCATATCCAAATATTATGTTTTGGTGTATGTATATACCTCTTACATAGTGTGTATATGATGATGGTCATACATACATATCTTACTTTATTACAACACTATTGCTACTGTATAATTACTTCTATTGCCATTATTATAACATTACGCTGTTCCATTCTTATTATTGTTACTATGCTATAACAGTACATTATTAATAGTATGTAGCGTGTGCACTATTATAATTATTATTAACATTGCTGTTAACATTATAATCATTTCATCAGCATGTCATCACCACCATTCTTTACACAGTATCACGTGTACCTTTGAACCTTGTGTATATAATCTCTCATTCTGTCGTAGTATATTTACTTTAGGTATGCTTACTTTGTATTTTATTGTATTTTGATATATCTGGCTGCTGTGACAATTTAATTCCCCCCCCCGGGGATCTATCATCTATCCATCCATCTAGTGTCATGGCACAAAGACATTTAAATGATCAGTGGAGAAGTAAACAGAGGAAAGTTTCAGTAGAAACTTAAATGTTTAGTTTGCACTGAACACAAACTGCAGGCAGCGGGAAATGGAAGCACGTTCTGAACCGGCTGGTGTGAGGCAGTGGAACCTTCAGACACTTCCGCAGAGTAAGTGCATGAGATGCAGAGCTGTCATGGATCTCCAGCGTGACACCGGGCTGAGGGGGTGAAGCGGGCTTTCATTCATTCTCCCCCGCGTGTCCGCTGACGACGTGGGCCACTACTACACTTCACTTTAGCTTGTTAGCGTGCGGTTAGCTGCTGCCCTCCACTGACGTTAGCCCCGAGCGTAGCAGGGAGCCGCGGACCTCCACAGACACAACAGGTGACTGTGCGACCTCTGTGGAAGTGTTTACTGATAAACAACAACACGGTCTGTCACACAGACTCGTCGGTGCCTGTTTGACAAACGTCAAACTGCGTGTTCGCTAACTTCCACTCCCACACCAGGATGTGAGCACACACGACGGCTCCCACAGGCTAACCCCACTAAGTCACTGTGGCTGAACTAAGCTAAGCTAAGCTAGCGACACGCCGGGTGGAGTGCGAGGGAGCCGCGGCGGTGTGCGCGCGGCAGGAGGAAGGTAAGGAAGGAATAAAAGTGCAGCACTTACAGTTTGACAACATTCTCAACAACAGCTGCCATCTTGCTTTGACACACGGGGGGAAGTGGCTCCGGGGAACTGTGCCCTCTGCGAGGACTTGCAGGCAACAGAGAGCGAGGAGCGTGGTGTCGGGAGCCCCCTGCTGGTACGGATGCGTCACTGCAGGAGTGGTCAAAGAGCTGCGATTCTGCAGCTGAATTATTCGTTTTTAATTTATTCAAAACAGGATGAATTATCCTCTAGTAGCACAACCTTAATCATGACCATACTAAAAAAATATGGTGCATGTTATACACAACATGCTTATTAAAGTGCTGCACAGCAAGTCTGAATTAAAACATGAAAAGACAATATTAAGCTGATACTTGTTTTCACGTGTGATCAAACTTCTTCTCTAGATCTAGGTGGACAGTTGTGCAACTTCAACTAGAATGACGCTCAGTCCCCTTATGAAATTAAATTTAAATTCACTAGATCTGGGTTTTCATTTGTATCTGCACCAAATTGCACACACTCATAAATATTAGTCCCCTAAACACATCAAGATCTGTGTTGTTTTTTCTCTCTCTGGGAAATCAATGAAAAAGTTGAAAATTCTCAAAACATCTCCTAGTGTCAAAGAAGCTTCCTGGAGCTGCACCAAATTCAATGGGTTCTCTTCTGACTCGTACCACATCCTTCCATGTTCTGTGATAGTCTGTCCAATTTTGACTCACACCAAGATATCTCTTGACTGTTTTTTTTTAATAAATCTGGCCTTTGTGATTCCGGCAACTTCATGGAAGCACAATAGTAACAATATTACCCCATTTAACCAGGTACACAACCTCTTAATGAACCTCTGGAAAATGTTAACTAATTACTTTAGTCATTTTTTTCAATTGTATATAGTTTGATTATACATAGTTTTTTGTCTCTTTGCTGTGCCTACGCCTGCTCATTGTGGGACCTAAGGTGTCAATCTCAAGGTGTAAAGTGACTTGACTTAATACAAATAAAATAGAATAGTTGAGGTATATTAAGACACATATTTAAACAGTTGAGTCCCAGATTAATAGTTTGCATTTTATAGATTTGTTAAGTGACCATAATTCAAACATCTAACTTCTTCTCTCTGTTTAGCACATTTTTTCAACATAGAAAAACCCAACATCCACATATTTTTCATTAAACCATGTTTTATTATTCCTAATATTAGATGTAGATACACAAGTCAACAAACATTATTTTCGATTCGTAATGAAAATGCTCCACAGCACACTGACATCGTGTGGAAGGGTCTGGTATTACAGACACGTACCTGAAAATGGACAGCAGTTATACTTTTTGCAATAAGTTGCATTAGTAACAGTAGTAGTAACAGTAACAACAGTAGCAATAATGATAATAATAGCAATTAATAATAGTAGTGGTATTAACAGCTCTGAATTACAGAGGGAGGAACAGACATTCGTCAAAAGTAAATCAGAAATGAAGGTTGTCGAACAGGCTTATCAAATGCTGCAAGACAGACTACTGGAGGAAAAAATACAAGCTCCCACTAGACAGCAAAGATCCTGCCTTCTTCTAAAAAAAAAGGAAGCTAAAATTATCACCAGTCTGTTTTCACTCATATCTAATACTCAACAAGTAAAAGTTGTAATTCTTTCTTCATGAAGTTCTCCGTTGTGACAAGTTCTCTCATAACCAAAGACTCATCTCTTTGACATCAATAATACACACGTCCCATGTTCTGCTCGAAGCTCACCAGTAGCACAGTGTTACTTTTTTTTTAAAAGGGTGCCATATGCAACATCGAATCAGCCAGCTGAGGACATTCCCACAAGACTGGATCGCCAAGGTCATTCTGCATTGAATATACAGTACAGTATCAATGTGTATGTGAAAGAGAGAGAGAGCTCGTGTGCAGTGTGTCAAGAACATTTTTGCTTCACGTGACCAATTTGGCCCAAAACTTATTTGAATCTTCACACATTCAAATGAGCTGATAAGAAAACACACTGTGTGAGCTATGAACTTGAACTCCCTATAACAGCGAATGGAGGATGTGCAGAGCAGTGTTCACTACAACCAGCTCGTCCACTGGGGGAGAATGATTCATAGGAAATTGTGCACAATGTGCTAAACTGCGTCGGCTCACCCGTGTATGCAATGACCTCGTTGACCGGTTGAACTTTTAGTTTGAGGTTACTTAAAGTGGACTGTATCTATAGGGAGCTCTGTCACGCACCCAGGATGCTAAGTCCCACTGACAGAGACAAGGCAGTGTTAGGTGGTGTCAAATTAACCCTGATCACTAATCGTCTCAAAGTGGATGTTGGGTGTCGGATTTGAACAACGTTTGCACATTCGTTAGGAACTGGAAAAATAAGGCCGACCAGCTTAAACTGCAACCAAATGCAAGTTTACTTCCCCCTGTGTGTGTTATCACAACACTTTGGTGTGACATTCCTGTGAACTCATCAGCCCTGCAAGGCCTGTGACGCATCCAGGCAGGTACCAGCTTTTAAGAGTTACTTTCAACATCTAAGACATGTCAAATTATTATTTAACTGCCAAAAATGCAACCTACTGAAGATTTTTTAAAAAACGTCTTTTTGCTTTTTGGCAGGTACAAAAGGCAAATTAACACTTGGATTTAAGTGACTGACTCGACTAAACAGTTACCGACCCCTCCAATGGTCTCTAGATGTGTCTGTGTAATTGAGCTACTGTCTAGTTTCACAATATACTGTGAATGCATCTTTCCTATCAATTATGTTCAGTATTTGAGGAGACTAAACATGGATCTTTGTTAGATTGCCTTTATATCTTGGATGAATGTAAATGCCAATTACAGATAATTGGTTGCTCTCAACCCTGAATATGAAGTGATTACACCAACACAGAAGAGAACAGATGAGACACATACGAGTATAAACTTACACGAAGTCATGCCACATATGCAAGAGCGCAAAGCTCGTTTCAGAGAGAATTCAGGGCTTCTCCCTCTGTTGATTCATATCTTACCTGCATATACAATCCACTGACATACATTAGATCATTGCCACAGGGCACATGTTTAACATTCTTATCATTTGTACTAAGAAAGCTTTCTTTAAGACTGTTTGAATGGGAGGTGGGTTTGTAAAAAAAAGGGTTCAGTGTATCTGTAGTGGGTTCAAGTAAGGCTCACTACACCTCTCTGTCAAGTAGCACACAAACCATATTCGTCACTGCCTATCACTTCCACGCCCCTCATTTCACCTGCAATAAGACCTGTCAGCTGTCCTGCTCACATGTGCATCAGCTTTTTATCTACACACTGCCCCGTGCCTTCACAACAGCAGATGGAGAGAGAACAGAAATAGATATTGAGAGAAACAGAAATAATGAAACCATCTTGAGGAACTTCATTGGTAATTTCTTCTTACATATAATAAAAAGCTAAAAAAAACAAAAGAAAAAGAAAAGGCATTTTGATGAAATAATTCCAGTAATATTGTGAGTTTGAGTTTGTCTGGCTTTTGTCTACATTTTTCATACCGAAAAGCAGCATCAGTCTGGCCACGTTTAATTAGGAATAACATAAACGTGCAAAATCCACAGCACCACAACTCACACGCGCACACACACACACACACACACACGCACACACACTAGAAAACTAATCTTATCTGCTTTGTACAGAAAAAAAAGGTTGAAAATCAAGCAGAAAAGATCACTCAAAAGAAATAATCAAATACAGGCAAAATTATAGATAAAATAAAAAATAAAACCACTTATTAAATATATATATATTTATATATCATTTCCCAATGAAACGTGTGATCACTTACGCCACGCTGCTAAAATTGAAAGAGTTTTATTTTTTCTCAAAACACCTCAATAACTGTCATAAAAGAAATACATACAAGGGCAAGCCCAACATTCTCCACTAGTGAAAAACTAAATTTATTTCTCTCCACAACATGAATCAAGATCATCTACTGTCAAATTAGTTTTCTCAAACCAGCAACAGCAAAAGATAAATAATAATAATAATAATAATAGCAATAATATTGGTCAGGTTAATAACATCAATACCGAGAACAGAAAAAAAAGACTGATGTGATCCTTCCCAAAGAGAGAGCACTTAAGAGTGAGGGGAATAAAACCAGAGTGCACCACAGTGGAAAGCCACCATCCAGTGTTTTATTAGTGGCACAGCATTAAAATGACTCTGCTAGTCGAGACTCACAGAAATGAAAATATTCATGCTGAAGAGGAGATTGGAAGTGAACTGGGCCTGGATCCCTGCTAACGACAACCAGACCTGTTACTGACTCACACCGAGCTCTGCTGGTTGGCTGAAACTGCCTTTGGATGAGGGCTTTCATTGTTGGGTGCAGATAAATGTGAAATAAAAACTGGGTGAACGAAAAAATAAATGACAGATAAAACTGGCGAGGGAGAGAAAGAAAAGAAACAAAGTTCACTGTGTGCCACGTACAGTAGCTGTCGACAAATTCCTTGGGGCCTGCGCTGAAAGCAGTGTGTTAGGTTGACCTGTTTGTACTTTTCATTCTGCCTGCGTCACTGTGTTGAAATTTGACAAATCTAGTTTCCATCACTGGTTTTACAAGTGTTCTATTTCTTCTTGCCAAAGAAGCTGAACCTCTTCTCTCGATCCTTGTCTTTCCCCTCTCTGTTGCGCATGGTGACGCCTCCAGCTTCACCTGAGCTGGGGGAGATGGGGGGCATCGTCATGGCGCGGCTGAGGGCCCGCGGAACTCCGGGTGAGTCTCCTGATCCTGTTGGAATGGAACTGAGGATGGAGCGGATCCAGGAGCTCATTTCCGACTTCAGACGGACAGAAAACATTATTATATGTCAGACAGAGGCACAGCAAGCAAACAAGATATTTTTTCACAAATTTATATATGGTTTCATTTTATTTTATAAATGTAATACTGTCCTATATATATCTCACCTCATCCTTGGCTTGGAACAGGTACTCTTTTCCATCCCCTAGCCTGCAGACACAGTAGAGGAGGTGAATCATTAGTCAGAGAGAAGCTATAAAGTCTAATACATCTCATCATTTGTTATTTTCTTGGCATTTCATTATGATCTCTTATTTTATCTATGAAATCCAGCAGTGTGACAGCAGTACTGTAACAGAAATCCTTGTTCTCCTCTCACCTGAGCTTGAATACATGTTTCCTCTTCTTATAGCCGTTTGCTACCTCACACACAGCCTCGCCGAGGCTGATGGGTACCTCTCCATGATATGGAATTCCGTTGCTGGCACTCTTGCCATCTTTATAGAAACCCAGACTTCCTTTTCTTAAGACACAGTACACGTTCTGCCAAGACCTATGGGAGCAAATACATGGCATTGGAAGCAGCATGTGTTGCATACAAAAACAGAAAGTACATATATTTTTTATATCTATAACACTCTTTTTTGATATCTTCCATTGTTATAAATTCTTAAAACCTCTCTTCAGTGTCTGCCCTCTCCAAGGTCTATTATGTTGTCTGACTGCCCTCGTAAGAACACTCACCTGGTAGCTGCCTTTTTGCTGTGGGACTCCATCTCCTGTTTTCGACAGAGCATCCCCTCCATGGTGTCTGGGTCTGACTCTGCTCCACCCCTGCTTGGTAACGTTGCAGACGGTTCGAGGCGAGAAGATGCCAGCCCACTGTCCCTACCTGGCCCGTTCACCGACTCCGACTCTGAGCCCTGTGGTGCAAACCAGACGTGAATGTGGGTATAATGAGGTAGAGAGAAAAAAAAAACCTTGAGTGGATGGAAGCAGTGAGCAGCAACGCAACCATTCACAGCCACACATGAAGAGCCATGATGACGTTAGCGCTGATGGCAGTGTGTGATTACCTGAGGTAACAGCAGAGCATGGGTTTAAAGGATCCACATGACCACAATTGCAGTACACTGATATTTAACAGGACATTTAAGTCGCTCATATGCGTAAGACATACAGTTAAAATGAATATCTCGGAAAAATGCATCCTATAATTAACACATTTGTTTAAAAAAACAACATCATAATGTACCAAAGGAACTTTTTAGATTTATTTGTGAGAGATTATTCTTAACACTGTGAATAGTTCCTGAAAATATCAGTAACTCTCTCTCCTGTCTTCAGTGTCTGGCCTCTGAGGTCTATTATGTTGCACCTGCCAGACTCACTTCATATAAACACTGACCTGCTAACTGCCTGTTTTCCATCCAAATACAAATGTGTCAATACTATGATACTAAAGATAATCTTCATTTTTTTCAGCCAATCCTCAGTAAATGAATAAAGGATGACACTACATTGTAACAAAAAAATGTTTACCATTTGCATCTTAAATATGAAATAGTTATATACAATATTAATTCCTCAATAAACCTTTTCTACAAAGAACTGATAATTGACTCCATGAAACGACACTCATCACAACAACTGTACACATAAAGGGACAGACTAAAACAAACTACATATAAAAAAAGCTTTGAACAGCTACGATATCACCACATTTACAACTCTGGGCTCCACATTTAAATTTACTCCTGTCCTGGTCAATATGAGCACAAATGCACCTGCAGGCAGCATATGTGATCCATGAAGACAATCTTCATGAATCTGCATCATGCTTTTAAACAGCAATGGGGCTCATTATATAAACAAAAATTAAAATAAAAAAGCAATGGATTGCATCTGTGACAGAGAGCAATGGCCTCCTGATAAAATAAAGAGGCACTGCAGTTGACCAGGAGCTGAGCAGAGGCTGTGAAGGGCACGACGGGGAAGCTACAAAGCCAAATCCACGGCTTGGTACTCACACGCTCCGGCTGCTTTGGCTTACACACACGTTTAGGTTCTGATTTCTTTCCCACTGACAACGATAGCGATACTGACTGCTGGTAAGAACGTAATAAAAAATTGTTAAAACGTCTTTGTCTGGGGCAGAAATCTGATCAGTTCATGCAGAAATGGCTCCGTCTCTTTGACTGATTCTTCTCTAGAGTATCAGCTGCAGACCTAAACATACTGTAGGTTCACTCCAGCAGCCACTGTAGGCTGTTTCCTAGTATCGAGTTTACTTTATCCTACCCCAGTCTCAACCCCCATCCTCACAGGTGGGCCTACACTGTAATTCTATAAGGGTCCCTGGATGTCACTCTGCAAACCTGATTCTCATTTTCAGAGATACCACTTCTTTGTAATGTTTATATGACCATAAAATGATAAGCAAAGCTCTAATGCTTGCCTCTAAAATAAAACAATGCTGATAGACATTATTGATTAGAAAAGTTATATTTCACAGAAAACATTTTCTTTTTTTTTTTTAACTGGGTAATAGCAATTCATCTGATTATATGACATGCACCGAAACAAGTCTGTGTATTGGGCTTGAACAGACAGAGACAGGGACACACACTGACAAAGTGTTGTACTGTATGAATGACATACTTAGAGCTTTGTTTTTTTCTTTAAAAACCCAAAGCAAACATGTTGTGTATTTTCATTTTATTCATGAGTTGCTGCAAACTGTTAACATATTTTTATAGTTTGCAGGGAATTGATACCAAGTGAATGATTCGAGGCAACAACGATGCCAGTTACCAATATTTTAAACTATTGTTTCTCTGTTGAACTTTAAAACAGATTTAGAAAAATAAAACCAGGGATGGCAACATGGGAAAAACATTACAGGACATTACACACAAGATTATTTGAAAATCTTTAAAATAATTATCAGTGCAACAGAGAACAAACACTGTGACACTCAAAAGTATTGAATCTATACTATGTCTTACCTGAGATGTGTCATTATCACTATGTACTCCATTCACTGACACAGTCTGATTGAGGGTGGTCTGGTCCAGACTGGTTCTGTGTTTAAAGAGGGGGGGAAAACCCTGTTAATAACAAAAAGATAAAATAGACCACAACCATTGTGCTCTACTCATAAGTCCCCTTTACCTGGCTGCAGAATCATGTGCATGACTTTCTGCCTCAGATTGTGCCACTTCTTCAACTGGGGGTGGTGTGGGGGGTCGGCGAGCCCTCTCCTCTTCCTCTCGCCTCCTCTGGATCTCCTGCTCCTCAAGCTGAAAAATGACAACGCAGCCGTGTTATTTAAATAAGTGAGGGCATTCTGTATATAGTGCATCTACCAGGCCAGGCAGGAATCTAACCAAGATGTGAATTGTTCATGTAATTATGATGTCACTGTACTTACTGTAGTGAGTTTCTCCAGAAGGACAAAGCGATCTTCCCAGGCTGCAGCAAGTTTTTCAAAGGCCTCGTGACGCTTAATTAGGCTCTCGACCTCGTCCACATTTGTGCCCAGCTCTGCTGCTCGCACCAGAGGTTCTTGACCTGCCAACCAAGACTCCGCCACACAGGCATCCCGTCCAAACTGCAGCACCTCCAGCACTGAGATGCAGAAACAAAGAGAAAGGGTATCAATAAATAGATAGTGAGTCAGCTGTACATCCTCTAAATTAACAAACACACAATAGCTCTTAAGCTTCTTTGATTTCAGAGAGACTGTTGGTGAAAGGAAGGTTACAAAGCAAAAAGGAGCCACAAGATAAACAATAAAAACATGTGTAGGCAAACCAAAAAGTTAATCTTGGTACTGCTTTAGCAATAGTGTAATCAATACCAAACAAATACATGGAAGTACACATGCCTTGTAGAGTATGTGTAGTATAAACCTTGGAGCATTGTGCGGTTTACCTCACGGGAACAGACAGAGAAAAAATAATGGCTGCCATGATAATTTTGTACAGTTGAACTGTACAATTAGAGAATATAATTGGAGTACAAATTGCTGTCTGGTTTCTTTGTCACAGGCCTTCAAACTGGACATACCTGTTTGTATTTTCTTTGCTATCTCTAACCTGTAGCAACATGCCCACATTAATTGATCTCTTGCGTTTTTTCACAATCGCACTATTAGATTGAATGTCCCCTTGCACGCACTTTAACACATGTTAAGCATGCTTACCAATTTGTAGATGGTCCATCTTGTCTAGCCAGTTTTTGTTGATCCTGTCTCTCTTTTCCTGGAGCTGAACCAGTTTCTCCCGAATCTGGGAATCAAAGAATATTCAGGAACATTAAATAATAACTTGTGATCATAATGTTTCTTCTTACTCAAAACATGCCTGAATACAACAATAGTGAAAGTGACCCATTGTATAATACCTCATCAGCTGCATAGTGATTGTTGTTAATGAGAGTATTTCCCATCTCAGTACAGGCAGTAAAGCTGTCGGCCCTGGTCTCAATCTCTGACTTGATGTCCTGATGATTGGCAATGACCAGCCCTGCAGATGATACATCCCTGGGACAACAGAAAGGAGAAAGGTGAATTTTGAATATACACGTACCACTGATCACAACAGAATTCATAATAATAAAATGACATTCACCTTGGACTGTCGTGTGCGTCAATTTGCAGGTTGACACCATCCATCCATAGCATGAGGTCTCGCACCATGTTGAAGAAGCGGAACTTCTCCACCGTGTCCAGCAGGAGGAGCCTGCGGGCCTGACCAGTCTCGAGCAAGCCCTCCCAGGCAGAAGTCACAGCATTTTCACTCCTGTGAATTTCATCAGCTTTCTCTCCAGCATAAGCTTTCTGCAGCCGTGCTGCATCCTCTTGCACCTGGTTCACCTATGAGGTCAAGAGGGAATTGGGGACATTCAGTATTCTATTAAAATTGCTCTCTTCCTTGAATCTTGCATAACATCTCTTTATCAACAGATAGCTGACCTGTCCACTGAGGGCCTGGATGTCATGTTCAAAAGTGTTGTGCTGCCTGTGTAGATGCTGGACAGTGTTCAGGTCACGGCCAAGGTCAGAAGGCAGTGCCTCATGCTTTTCCTTAACACGTCCGAGCACCTCCATGGCATCCTGATGGAAGCGGTGCAACTCATAGGAGGCAGCCAACATTTGTGTGCGTGTGTCAATCAGCTCCAGCAGATCTGCCCAGGCCTCATTTAACCCATCCTTCCACTCAGCCACGCTGGCATTCTCAGGATGACCCGACTCAATCAAGTCATCTGCCAACCCATTTACACCATCTACTCGCTCTTGGCCAATAGTGCTGGTGTCACGAGCAAACTCCCGGAACTTGTCCCTCAGCATCTGAAGAGAGAAAATCAGGGCGAATGTGAGCAACATAATTAATTCAGCTGAATTAATTTAGATGAAAAAAGAAACCACTCACTGTGACATGTTCATAGTCCTGTCCTAATTCATGGGAGCCAGCAACCACCTCCCTCTCAGCAATCCACTGTTCTAGGTCATCCACCTCCCGCTTCAGCTGGGTCAGCCGCAGTCTCTCCTGAAGCCGCCCACGACGCTCCTCAGCGAGGTCTTTCAACCCGGCATACAGCTTGTCCACTTGGGCTTGCCGTAAGGTGATTCTCTCACTGTTAAATGAAAAATTAAGGAAAGATTTGTCAGTGGTTGTGGGTGTATAACTTTTGCTTAAGAGAGGCGTGTGTCACTGTCAATATTCAGATCTACTTCACCTCTCTGGGTGTTCACTGGTGACCATGAGACGGCTGCTATTGGCTAGCTGGTGAATGGTTTGGGCGTAGTCTTCGAGTGCCTGTTCCACGATCTGGTGCTTCTTGACCATCACTAGTGCGCTTTGCTCGTCCTGAGAGAAAAACAGGAAATTATCAAGTTTTCTCAAGACATAAGATCGTGAAACAGTGGCAAATCTGTGTCTTATTTTATCTGTGTACCTTGGCCTTTTCTTCTGACATCATGTGTAGCTCTTGTTCGCCCATCCAGGCTTCGGCCTCCGCTGCATCAGCATAGAACTGCTGGGCGCGATTGGCCTCTATTAAACGTGCACGACGTTTGTCTGTCTCGCCAATCAGTTGGTCCCAAAGGTCCTTCAGCTCAACGAGACGCTCCTCTAGGACAGACTGTCTCTCACCATCGACCTGGCTCTGAGTCTTTCCTCGTCTGTGGATGTCATCAATGCGAGGCTGGTGGCCCTGGATCTCCTTATGTAATGTCTGATTCAGAAACAGAGGGTGTTCACTGGTGTGTTGCAGTTACATTTGCCATGAGTTAAGACATTCAATTAAGATTAAGATAATTGTAAGTCACTTTTAAATATGATTATATCATCCTGCATGTAAAAAATTACTTTACCTGGTTCTTCTTGATAAGCAGCTGAACGGTAGGCAGATCTTTTCCATGGTCTGTGGAGGTTGCCAGGGGCATCCTCTCTTTCACCCATAGCTGATAGAAAAACAGACTGAGTAAAACTCCACACTTCTTTATCTAATGTTAGTAGTCAGACAGGTAATCCAACTCACAATTTCATCTTCCAAATCTCTGTTGAACTGATGTGCTTCTTTGGAGGCGAGTAGTCTCTGTCTCCTCAGTTTGAGAGGCTCCTGGAGGTTTGAGAAGTTGTCAGTGACACGCCTTTGCTGACCATCTACCTCTGCTAGTCCAGCATCCTCCTGGGACAGCGCTAGAGCCTGAGACTGCAGGGACTGCACCTCCTTCTCTCTGACCTCCATCTGGTGCTCCACCATCTATACAGGGACAGTAAAAAGATGTAAGAAAAGAAGGAAAGGCATTTGGTAGTCTCCACTACACAGATTTGGCATGTTCCACCACATGCACTGAAAAATATATTCAACATAAAGTACAGATTCACTTATTTGATAGCTGTAGGTTTTTCATGACATTGAAAACCATCTTTTTGACACAAGATGTTTTGTGTTCATGAGAACTACTAATTGTGCAATATGATATTAAAGCTCCATGCTACAACAGTAATTATTGATTGTAAAGATGATATGGACATGGTTTGTTGCACAATGTCGTCTACCTGGTGCTTCTTGAGCAAGATGTTGACACTGGTCAAATCTTTGCCATATTCGTCATTATGCAGCTGACCCTCGAGGTTCTTCAGCCAGACATCTAGAGCGGAGCAGCTCTGTGTAAAGAGCTCAGCCCTGTTAGCATCGAACAAACACTGGGCCTTGGTGCGTGTGGTGCCTTCCAGCTCCTCCCACTGACGCTGTAGGTCCTCCAGGGTCTGCTGGACAACAGGTTTCAGCTCAGGCTTCTCTGCCACCAGAGCCTGACCCTCCTGTTAGAAACAGGAAACATACACACATTTATATTTAAATTAATTACATTAGTATAGCTGTAATTGGCCACACAAAGGCAAGCAGACTGGCCCCACTGTATAAGAACATCAACATCAATTATCCACTACAATTACATAACAGTCATGTAACTATCAGCAATCATTTCCACCACCTGTCCACATATCAAGCACAAAACTTATCACAAAGTTACCCTTTTTTTATTAAATCAATTATAGTGTCACCTTGTCAATTTTGTCCAGCCAGTCTTTGTTAGAGGCCAGCTCTGCCATGAAGGCCTGGTGCTTCTGCCACTTGCTGTGAAGATTTCTGGCCTCATCATAAGACATGTCCTGTGCGGTCAGCATCTTCTCATTGATCCACAATGTGAGCTATGGAAGAGAGGAGAGAATTACAGAATAAGCATTATCAACTTCACATGTTAAAACATCTTTATTCATTATGCTATTATTTCATTGAATCTTTAAAAGATGTTTTTACCTCTTGCCCATCTTGGAGGAAGTGTTGAAGTTCACGGTTGTCCTTAAGCTTCGTCAACAATTCATTTGCAGCCTCCTTATTCTTAAAATGCCTGGAGAAAATTAAGGAGAAAATTAGCCACTCTTCAAATATCTATTGAAAAAGGGGAAAAAAAGCAAATCTGCTTTCTTTTACTGTAACTAACCTTTCCTGGACAGAATCAACTTTTTCCTGGATCTTATCAGAGTTTGCATTAGAGTCATTCATGAGGCGCCGTCCGTTCTCCACTACACCAGTTATCTTCTCCTCACTGGCCTCTGCGGTAGTGAGGAAATCCTCATGCTTCTTAATGGCCTCTTCTGCTCCCTGAAGACTGGAAGGCATCTCTGTATGTGACAGCACATACTCCTACACAAAAAGGAAAGGAATGTTAAAACATTTATTATATGCAATCATCCAGTTCCAATGATTTTTCGTTATTTTGTCACTCTGAGTGATAAATTGATGAAACAAGCAAAAAGTTATAATCATGTGCTGCAGCTTTGGGGTTATTGTGAACTTTAAATTCCTCACTATTTTATTTCGGTGTTACTAAGAACTAAACAGTAGTTGATTCATCTGATTCTGATTCTTATTAAAATAAACTTAGTATTGTGGCCCACACCTACACAGATCGAGGCCTATGGGCCACTTACAGGTCAACACACTTTTCTCCCCCCAATTACTCTGATCTGAGAGCTAGCTGTGTGAATACATATAACTTGACACCAATGTAAACAAACCACAAAACACAATCATTATAAAAAGCGATACAGGGTGAAACCTGAACTAAAATATGTATAAAGAAGAACACTTGTGGTTCTGGGTTTGGTACTGGCTGCTGGACTTGACACTAACCCAAGAAGGTTGTGTGTTGATACTTGGTTTTTGTTTCATTAAAGCCACAGCTCACTGGCACAGGCTTTAATTTATATAGTGCTTTTGTCTCTAACCTGGCTGTTGAGGAAAGCTTCCGCCTGCTTTGCATCTCTTAGGAAAGTCTGGAAGTCGAAGGCTTGGGCCAGAAGACTGTGGCGGTTCTCCCACATGCGACGCAACTCATGCCAGCCAGTATCCAGTGCCTGGAGCCTCTGAGCCAAGAACATGTACTGGGCATCTGTCTGACCTTGGGTGACCTCCTCACCGACTGCACGCATCTTCTCATAGTCCTCCTTATAGTTATCCACCTCATTCTTTATATTCTCATGCTGGGCTAGTAAACTCTCAGCCTCAGGCAGAGAAGTGGGAATGTCCTCTGAGGCCACGGCTGTCTGGGTGCGGGACAACCAGGACTGGAAATCATCCAGATCCCTGAGGAAGCCCTGCAGCTTGCTGGCTTCACCCAGTGATTCCTCACGTCGCTTCATGGTCGCGTTCAACTCCTCCCACACCTCTTGAATCCCAGCCAGGCGGCCTTGGATCTCTCCTGCCTGATCTGGATGTTCCATGGCCAGCTTTTCTGCCTCGTTTCTTAGGTCATCCAATTTGCCCTGAAACGACAAGAAGATCGTTTAGATACTGAAATAATGACAAGATTTATTTGCCTAGCACCGAAATGATTCATTCATTAATTTGCCAACATTTTTAGTATTTATAGTTTTTTACGGTTTCCCATCTTTATCCTATAAGTCACTGCATGTAAGATCTCCATACCTGAATGGCCTCCAGGTCCCTCTCCATGCCGGTGAGTTTGCGTTGCAGTGCCATCACTCCAGCCAGGTCATTGCCCAGACTCTGAGTGGATTCAATCACCTTGGTCTTTTCCTTCATCCAAGACTGGATCTCATTACACTCCAGGTGGTAGTTCTGGATGTTGAGGGCAGACTCTAGGGCATGTTTCTTTTGACCAGCCAGTTGTTCAAACTCTGTCCATCTGAGGCCATATAAAGTGCAATATTTAGGTCAAAACCATTAGTAGTAGTAGAGCACAAACATATTTCTTTGCAAAAAAACGTTTATTTGGCTTTGTTTGTTAGTGCTGACCTGTTGTTGAGTTGGTCTTGTGTCTGGTGGATTTGGTCTTTACTACAGTTGTCAGAGCTCAGCAGCTGCTCTGCCACCTGATTAACATCAGTGACTCGAGTGCCTAGATTATTCATCTCAGGTTCAAGAGTCTCAAATCTGCAATTGTTAAATAAAAAAAAACAGCATTCATTTTCTAATTCTAAAGAGAAAATGGCAATTTAGACAAGATATTTCTGTAGATTTTAAAATGACATGTAAAAGAGATCAGTGATAATTTGTATACATTAGAGCAACAAAATGATGGTGAGTCTTAATTACTGTTTCACATCTGAACCTCAATTTCAATGTCTCCACCTTGAATATTTTTGGGGGATATGAACTGAGCAACATTTATCCCTTCTCTTCCTCACAGACTGACCTCTGCTGCACCACCTCCAAGTCTTCCAGTTTGGTTGGGATCTCCATGCTGTCTAACCACTGCTCCTTTTCTTCCACCCAGAGCTGGCAGGCACCTGCTTCACTGAACATGCGGTAAAGAGCCAGGGCACCTTCCAGAGCCTGCCGCCGAGCTACTGACAGAGTCTCCAGTTCTTCATAACGCTGTTCAATAGCAGGTAGGCGGCCATCCACCTACAGTCAGCAGTCAACCATAATTTAGAACTCTAATTGGCAAGTCATCATTAAAGAAGTATGAAAACAAAGCACCCTACCTGAGGGGATTGTATATAGGCCTGCGGTAGTGCTTGAACCTGCTCTTGCAAGGAGTCGATGACGGGGCGGTGGCTTTGGATCTCCTCATCTATCTCCCTCTGTTTGCGAGCTATAGTTTGAGTGGAGAACTCATCATGGCCCAACTCCTGACTTGACACCTGTCTAAGTGTCTCCAAGATCCAGGCCTCCATGTCACTGGCATCTGTTTGGAACTGATGCAGGGCCACAGCTTCCTTGAGTCTCTGCTCTCTCAGCTTAGTTGTCTGGGGGACAGGAAGAAAAGGAGAATTACAGAAACAGAAATATATAACAGAAAAAATATATATTTGGAGAAAATATCTTTATACTGTGAGCAACCATCTAAAAAGAGTCATGATCATCACCCACCTCCTCAAGATGTGCCCACTGTGAACGGATGTCTTCAATCCTCTCTGTGACCTCTGGGGCTCCAAAGTGTCCCTCGTTAACCAAAGCTTCCCCGGCAGCAATGCTGTTACTCAGGGGACCATAGCGGGCAGCCATCTCATCTCTGAAAGCCTCATGTTTACTGAGCAGGTGAAGAGCAGAAGTGAGGTCACGCCCACAGTCTCCACTAGCCAGGATCTGCTCCTGCTCTCGGATCCAGGCTGCCTCCTCTCCTACATCCCACATGAACTGCCACAGACGGCGAGAGTCCTCCAACCGCTCTGTGCGTTTGCAGGCAAGCTGACCAAGCTCTTCGTAGGCTTGACCCAGCAGGTCAACCTTTTCACTAACTAGTCCTGGCTCACATGGTTTGTAGGCTGGCAAAAAACAGAAAAGGAATGCTTAGATATAACGCACAAATAGGTCAAACTAAAGCTGTGTGATTTGTACAAGGAATGATTTAAAGTATGTTTTAAAACTCACCCTGTTCATAGGAAGTGAAGCGCTGTGCTGCTCCCTGCACTGCCTTGATCCTCTCTGCCTGAGCTGAAATGTCGGCCTCTACCAAAGTGTGTTTCTGAAGAAGGTCCAACACATCATGCAAATGTTTGCCACTGTCCTGAGACTGCAGACGACTCTGAAACACACAGAGGACACAGCCCATGAGAATATTTAGTTTTTCAACTTAAAATGTAACTCCCTTGCAGCAGCACCCAGGTAGGGAACCATGTCAGATATTGTGTCCACAAACAGAATATGACAGAAGAACAGGAGCAAAATTACTCAAAAATCTATTAGACAATAGATATTTATAATACATGGTGGCATTTTGAAAACAAAAAAAGATAATAGCTGACGACAATATTTCATCAATGATGTAGCCTTTGACAATTAACCTGAACACAACAGGAGCTATAACCTTATTCAGATGACAGCAGAGAGAGTCATAAGATTAGGCCATTAAATGACAACAGGCTATAATAAAAACAGATTATAAACTGTATACGAGCATTTTATTTATATGGTAATGACCTACCACTGAAGATTACAGAAGAAACTGATTAATGTCCTAATCAACTCCATCCCAGACAAACAAGTGCAGACATATACATCTCCACCCAGCTGTCTGCAGCCACATTCAACATCTACTTATAAACTTTCTGAATTGAGGAATATAATGAAAACATCAAATACTAAGTGTTTGTTTAAAGTTGGGGGTGAATAATGACGCCAAGTCCTAGGTGCTATGCAGACATTTGATCTGAGGAGGTGGAGACAGGAACATATTCTACTTTTTAAACAAATACACAACTAAGAAATGTTTTAAGTAAAATTATTAATGAAATGAACGTTGAAGCTTAATATTCAGGACACCTATACAGTACATTTAATGCCACAGCATATCAGCAAATTCAACCTCTTACTACAAAGTCTAATAAACCCCATCAGATGTCTAGAATCATATTTTCTGGGAGTTAACATGTGCAATATTACTGATATATAAATTAAACTAAATGATACTGCACACTTTTTAAACATTTAAGCCAGTCAAGTGTTAAACTATAACTGGCTACTTTAATGGTTGCCTAATTTGTAAAATGCTGTATCAGTGGCTATCAGGGAATTACATTTCGGGATACCAGTTTTTGAGACTGGCACAATCAAAGTTAATTAATATCATAGTATGTGGAAAGGGTGTCACTAAATATAACCACCTAAGGAGAAAGGCTTGGCCATTCTCAGTAAAGCCAGCAATGACAGGCAGCACAGCTCAGGCTAGGCCTATAAAAAGCTAATTACTCCTATTAAGTGCAGATACTAAACCTGCTGTGAACATATGTGAACAACTGAATGGATTAGGAAATTCCTTTTTGTTAATTAAAAAACAAAGCCAACTTAATGTTTGAATGGAAGCAGTAGTTCACCATACGTTAAAACAGTGTGAACCTTGTTAAAATACTGCAGGCATTCACTTTAATGATTGGGTCTTTACCTTCATATCTGCCATCCAGTCCATGATGTAGCGCATCTCCTGGAACAGCCTCTGTAGGTCACGGTGGGCATTCAGCCGCTCTCTGCGTGCAACCAGAAGCTCTTTCAGATATTCCCAGAGTCGAAGCACATTATCCCTTCGAGCAATTACACGCCGCACATCATGGTATCCCTCTGCTTCCAGCTCTTTTGCAACAGCCTCCACAGCAGCCACACGCTCCCAATATGCCCCAATGTCTGTCTCAATGGCCTCGTGTTTACGGGTGGCAGCTTCCACCGCTCCCAAATCAGTTCCAAAGTTGTCCTAATAGAGGAAATGCAACATATTGCAGTAAAAGTAATCAATGTATTCAAGTCAGAATAAATGTTCATCTCTCTACCTGAGACACCAGCCTCTGGTTCTCACTCAGCCATGTCTCCCTCATAGCTGCTTTGCGGTCAAAACGAGCAGCGAGCATCTCCAGCTTCTCCTGTCGAATCAACTCATTTCGCAGCGCCAGCTCACGTTCATGCTCTGCCTTTTCCAGTCGCTCCCATGCCTGTCACACCAACGAAAACACAAAAATAACATGGTAAGTTGGTGTCCAGCAACAAGGATACGTATACTACATGCATGATGACAATTTTGTGCAACCACACAGTCCTGTGGTCGACAACCTGAAAGTTTACATGACCAACTTCGCCAAAAGCACACAACAAACTGCCTATTTGAAATACTTATATTGACATTACATTATGAAACTAGAAACTTTCTCGATGGAAGGAGTTATTGATAACCTCTTCTCATACAAACGCATACCTTGTTGATGTCCGAGATAAGTTTGCCCTCTCTTGGCATATAGACTTTCTGGTTGTTTGCACGCATCTTGCTTTGGATGGTAAAGAGAAGAATCTCCAAGTTTCCTTTCTCTGTAAATCTGTAGAGATAAACACAAACTCTATGTAATATACTGTTGCTTCACACTTTTGGATCCTATAGCACAGGATCACCACTTAGTTGTATTAAACTAGTTGTCTGTTACTCACTTGGGGGGTTTCTCCACAGTCCGGTAGGAGTTAAAAGCCTGAAGCTGGTTCTGCACAGCATTCAGTGAGTTAGCTAGCTGCCTGTCATTGAGTGTCCCTATGGTCTGCTCAATCCACTGCAGCAGCTCTGAAGCCAGGCTTTCATACTTCTCTATCAGCTGGTCAGCCTCAATCGCATAGTCCAGCACCTGCAACAAGGAGAGATCTGTAAATGAAGACAGCTCACACTGCACACATTTACTCAACTGTATTACTCACATACATTCACACACACACACACACACACACACACACACACACACACACACACACACACACACACACACACACACACACACACACACACACACACACACACACACACACACACACACACACACACACACACACACACAGAGAGTGAGAGCTAACCTTGCCAATTCTTTTGCCCTCCACTGCCAGGGCCTTCATCTTGGAGAAGTAATGATAGTAGGTGGCCACATAGGTAATGATGGACTTTTCATCAGGCTGATCAACATTGACATCTGAAAAAGAGAATGCATTATCTATCTGTACCCTAACCCCCATTTCTTGTCTATTTTGTATAAAATTCAGCATGCACAAACTATACAATGGCTTTCAAAATAGCCTGAATTAGCAGTTTATTTGTTGCCAAACCATTACCATCTTTAGACAAGGTTTTTGTGATGTCACTATAGCTGATTTGTGATGTAGTGTTGTCTAAGCTATAATTAATTCCAGTAATCCTCTATAGTCCAACACCCGTCAGTCTTGCGGGGAGCAGGCATCAGCTTAATGTCTCAGTGGATGGTGTCAGGTCATCAGTGTGACGTACAGGAGTGCTTCCTGTTTTTACACACTAACCTTCTGGGTCCAGCAGCTTGGTAAGTCCCAGTTCCTTCTCAGCCACATTGAAAGCATTCTGAAGATTGTAGTGAGCATTGGATCTCTTCAGGTTGTCAAACTCAATCAGGTCAGATCTGCAGAGTCAGGGGAACAATTAGGACTTTAATAAATACAACAACAACAAATGGCAATGTCATTCATAAACCATCAACCCGCGGCAAAAAAATATTTTGCCAAGCACTGAAATATGCGTTTCTGTTTTCAGAGCAGGATACATAAAATAATCCACTGGATTTGCATAAAGTCTGCAAATGTGGATTATGCAAACTGCTCCAGCCAATTATTACACAATTTTGGCAAAACAATGTTTTTATACAGCCCTTACTAGTATAATATTGGTCTGGGAGGCCAGTAAGCATGAATTGGCATTCACAATACATGGAAATGAGATGGAAAATTACTAGTTTGCCTTTGACTTTCATTGATCATTAACTTCTTAGATTTTGGAACTGCACCATGGCCATGGAGGAAGCATATTCTTCATTCAAGAAACTTAAGAAATTATATTGTGAATAAGGGGAAAAAAAACATTACAAATAGTGTAATTGCCTCCTGTGGTGGCTCCTCTGTAGTTTGAATAAGGATCTGATCATGTAAACTGCAGCATCACAATTTACATGAATATCTCATGGTTCAGTAACTCCAGTGAAACCAATATTAGCATTCATGTATCAAGGCATTCATTGTCATGAACAATGCTCTCTGTTCTACTTGACACAAAAGTTGAAGGTAGACCTTTGGCTTAACACAAGCTGTTCGTGCTATTATTACCAGCAGGGTGTGCAAGTGAGTATACAAGCATAGGTCTTCATAGAAAATAAGTGGGTTATTATTTTGGTGATCTAGGTCATCTTACTCCCTATTTTATTTTCATCCTTTTAGCCATACCGCAGACTGTGTGAAGGATGGGAGGAGTGGGAGGAGACCTAAATAGAAGTGTGATTGTAAATTGACAGGCGCTCATCATTAGATAAAGATAAAAGAGCAGGGGGGATAATGGATAGTTTGGTCTTGCAGGATAAAATTCTCATTTGAAAAGCGAGCCCTGTTAAAAGTATTATTGAATACTGTTAATAATATACTAGTATGGGCCTAAAAGGGTCGGGTTGCATTCCACATCACACAGGAAGAAGTCAGTGACCTGTGTTTGTGCACGATGGCATTGAACGCCAGACCATCTCGCCAGCTGGTAGTGAAGTTGTGGATGTTGACGTTGGGATATCTGCAGAGGTCAGAACAGAAATGATTAATCATTAAATCAACAAAGCAAGATTAATCAGCAACACCATATATTTCACTTCAACATATTGACAGTATGGATCCTTTGTTATTACGCCCTCTCTCTGTCTCTCCTTTCTCACCCAGCAGTTTTCATTTGGCACCAAAGTAGCAGGGCATCTTTAGCTGACTTTTTCTCCTTGTTGTCTTCCGTCTCCACACTGATGTCCTGGATCTGTAAGCAGAATATTAATTTACTTCAAACTGAATTGTACAAAATTCCAAGATTATTAGACGATCCCACATTATTAATATGGGAATGACAGTAGGTTCAAGACTAAAATAACGACATGATAAATTGCCCCATAAATCACATCCCAGTGGCAGTAACCTCTTTTACCCTATTTTGTGAGTTTGCCTGAGGATGGACTCGACTACATGCAGAGACCAGATGTCTCACGGTCAAACTTCTCTTTGAAAGACGTGGAGAAATGTGGCAGATGAGCTGAGAGAGAATATAAGCAGTGCTATATTCTGCTACTTTATAAGTTACCTGGAAGCGAAGGATAATGGTCCAGATGAGACCCAGTGTGAGGCGGTGATTCCCGTCCACAATGTCATGGGAGCCCATGTTTTCTAGATGGACTTTTTGCTCCTTGAGAAACTGCAGGGCTTTATCAACATTCTCCAGGCAGTGGATACGCATGCGTCCCTTGGTGGGCTTTGGCTGTGGGGAAAGAAGACCTATGTTGACATTGTTGAACAAATTGATTACAACATAAGTTATGGGGAAAGGGAGCAGGAATTAAAAAAGAGGAAGTAAAAGGTCACGTGAGTGCCACGCTGCTGCCTGGGTCAGGTTTGGGACAGAGAATGGTAGTTTCTGCGTGATACTAACCAGCTGTTCTCCTGAGAGCACTTCCAGAAGGCGGATTAGCATACGGCCATCGCGTAGGTCGGTGTACAAATCACCAATGCGACAGGTCACTCGGCCTAAGTGAGAGTTCACCCATTTGGTAAAGGTCTTCTTCTGAACCGCTTCACGCTCATCTGCAAAGTGCAAAAAAGAGGTGGTGAAGTTACATTGCATGATTCCCTCTATGGACTGAGATGCCTCTAGTCCAAATATCGTTCCTATCCTATTAGAGAAATAAATACTTGCAGGAAATTAATTTTGCTCAATACAAACACCATTGTCTACAGCTTTGATCAAATCTTAGGACAGACAAGTAGCAGTAAATCATAAGGACTTAAGCCCTTGGCCTGAGCAGTTCATAAGCTGCACCATTAAGACTCCAGGAGTCACTGTATTGACAGCTTAGTGAGAGGTTTTCACTCTTAATGCCAACGTTTACTGATGGCTCTGCTCATGTGTGCGTTGCCAATGTGAGTTCAGGGGTGAAAAGTGACGATGCAAAATTGCGCGTAGAGGCAATGACATTTAGTGAGCACTGTTGTTACGTTATTAGAGCAGGACTAAAAAAAGAATTACAATAAATTAAGCTGTAACAGCAGCTCAGACATATGGACCAGGGGAGTAAGAAGCTAATCCTGCTCCGCCACCTAACAAGGTGACCTTATTTCTAGGACACAAGGTCTCCCTGCCTTTTGAAAACACTTTTCTAGCATTGTACTTAATGCACAGTACCTAACACATGCCAACACAGAACAAGCCTGAAGCAGACAGAAAATAGATCTGAGAAACAGCCGTGTACTAAAGAGTTCAACAAAACACTTACAGGCAAATAAAAACGAATGTAAAGGTAGAACAATATTCAATAATTTAATTACTAAAAACTCCTAATGTGTAACCCTTATCCCAATTCAGTTCAACTTACTACCAGTTTATTAATTTGTATATATTATATTACATGTTATTATGTAATATGTGTAATAATAAAAGGTTATAATATTATGAAATATTATATCATGGTAGATTTGATCAGGTTCCTACTACCAAAACACATTTTAATGTTTGCAAAAGGTCTTGTTTTCACTAAAGTAAACACCAAGTTTGAAAGATGTAATAATTTCAAATGCAACAATATTGAAAACCCAGCTTCAACCCAAAGTCAAGAACCAAATACCTCAGTGGTTTGTGTAACAGAGACTAAAGATAAGCAAGTAAAATAAAGTCATTTTAAAAAGAGATCAACGAGATCACCCCCTGAGGTCAGTACATGGCAGTTCTTCTGAAATTATTATTATTATGTATGTTTTAAATGGGGTATTTTGAGGTGAACAAAGACAGTATGTTGTGGAATCAACCACTGTGCCAACTGTCAGCTAAAAAAAGAACATTGTGAAATTACACACAAGCCTTCTAGGGTGGGGTAACACCACAGAACATAAAGCTGTTGCGAGCTGCAGGTGCTTCCGCTGTTTCATGACTAAAGATGTTCTCTCTTGAATCGATACAGTGACAGCAAACTGCAGTCTGCTGCTAATGTTTTTTAAACAAGAAAGACTGTCACTGATAAAGTTTTAACATCTACCTCAATGTAATTCAGGTATTGAAACGTATCCTGTAGAGGTGTTGACCTCTAGTGAAACTGTACAATGATATATTAATAAGCAGGTCTCCATATTGTTTGTTTTATTTATTGTATGTTTCACAAACACGCTCACATGGATGTTAATGTCTCCCAGGAGCATCAGGATTGTGTAACACAGATTCTTATTGACAAAAGAACGCTGCAAGACTCAAGTCACATACACGTTTGTTATGAAACTATGCTTAAAATAAAACATCAATGCACAACAGATTACCCTTCCTTGCTTGAGTTGTTTTTCTCCTAACAACACTGTTTGTCAAAGAACAACACCAACAGAAGAATAAGAAGGTGCAAAAGAACCTACACGTGTGAATCTTAAGAACATATGTTGTGTATTGCAATTTCCATATTCAGAACAGATACTGTGCATAATTGAATTTTCCATGAGACAAATTTGAATTTATTTATTTTTTTATTTTTTATGTTGGAGAGACAAATAATTATCTGGCTGCAAAGATACTGTATGTTAATTCAAAGCAGGTGATAGTCATGGCCTACAGACATGTGAATAGCCGGAGCTGTGTAAAACTCAGTCAAACAGCCCTGCTTTATTTTAAACCCAGTTGGCTCTGTACATACTGTAATATGGTGTAATACAGTATGATGTGCTGGTTGTTTGGGGATGTTTGAGTTTTGGGGACTTCTGAATCTGTTCAATGAACCGGCAGAGGTGGATTACTGTGGCAGGTGGAGTAAAGTGGAGAAGCCTACATTCCTCCTGAAGCTTGGTCATGTTGTGACAGCACCCTGCACTGAGGTGAAGGTAGTGGGGCAGTGGGCTGGGAATCTAAAGAAGACGTGCTGCTACCCTACTGGTGATGTACTAATAACAAGGCTACTGAACAAGAACACAAGAAAGACAAACACAGATATCCATCTCTTGTGTGTTTGCTCATTACAGCAAGCAAACACAAACTTGTCGTCAGTCGCAGAGTCAGTAGATAAGGGCAGAACTGGTGCAGCGGTTTTCTCTAATAATGTGACATTTGTGGATTGTGTTCGTGCAATGTCATCTGTCATTTTACTAACCTATGAAAATGGCCATTGTCCATTATTAACAGAGTATCCTGGTGACTGGAAGGTGAGAAAAGATCAAAAGGACCAGGACTAAGCCTCCTCTAAACAGTCAGATCATGCAAAATGCCTGCCAACACTGTTCTAAAATGACATATGGGACAAGAGAGAAGAGTGGGAAAACACAGAATGAGCTTAAGACAAGAAGCCTAGTAATTACTATCTAGTTTTGCGTCATCACAATCCCTCTGAAATGACTTTACACACCAGCCTTTAAGTACGCACAATTCAAAATGATAGTTCTCCCACACTGAAATGCATTGTCCCAAAGTCAGAGGCAACAAGATACGATACAACTGCCATATACTTATATTGACATCCCCGTTGATCAGCACAAAATAGATATTGGCTGCTGGGAAAATGGTATGAATCTTAGCAAGTATATACGGTGTCTAACATGGATTAAATAATCTAGTTTAAGATACTTTCTCTACAATTACAACTGCACAACAAGATTACTTTGTAGTGCATTAAAATAAATAGTTATTATAAAATAAAGAATTCAAAAAATTCCCCGACCATACAGGAGATCTACCTCTCCTCCTTGAGAGGAATAACAAGTGATTCCAATTTTTGGTGCCACGTTTTTCTAATGGTTTCTAATAGTATATCAGAACTAGTGGTTAGAGGCACCATTGAGGGTTTCCAAAACTATTTGGGCATGTCCAGTCACTTTGAACATGTTTGTCACTGGTAGTAAGCTTTAAGTATATGTCAGGACATGGACTGTAGAGTGGGGCCTTGTCCTTTCCACTGTGTACTGAACTCACAACTGATTTTGTATTTAACCCCAAACAAACTCAGACAGTGCTGATACTGACTGATTATTTGCACGTAATATGAGCAAATATGCTGCCAGGCTTAATCCTGTCTGCGTGGCACATGGGGGCTAAGATCGTGTTTGAAGATACAATGGAGAAGGATACAATACTAACATCGAATCACACACCTAAAGAGAGCATCAGAACAGCACGTGTGCAGTTTAATAAAAGTCTGTAATCAGCTGTACCATGTCCTGAGTTCATGGTTCACATTTAGTATTAAGCAGGTCATTTATTGTTACATGAACAAGTGTTGACTGATGGGAAGATCAAGTCGAGTTACATCATGGTTCAGTAAATGAATTAACGAGTGAACAGACGTCACTGATGCAATGAAATACTAATAAATAAGGTTATGGCTAGTAATGAGTCTTTGCTGTTTTGATCTGTAGTTTATATCGTGTTATTTCTTTTAATTAATTTTCTATAAAGTGTCCTGTCATCTTACCAGTTTCAGACAGTATGCTATGTAACTGAGGCAGTTGTCTGCAGAAGGAGTCGAGCTAACACACAGTGGGATGACCTTAAGAAAAGGCCGTGTCCTTCAGACAGCAAGACACCATTTGTCATGATAAAGTTTTTCTAGCTGCCAGCATGCAAAGTTTATGGTCATTGATGACAAATTTTCTTGATTGCTATACAAATACAGAATGTTCTAAATATCCAATACTGCCAAAAGCTGGTTGGAAGCTATAGGATTCAACCCAAAGGGATTTAATTAACTCTGCAGATCATTGATCACAACTAATTGAAGATTATGTCTGTGATGTTCATTGTTCACAATGTTTGGATAGTAGTGAAGCTTTATTGACCTGTACATTTCAGTCTCCGTGTTGGCGTGTGTTGCTGTGTACACAACAGACATTGGCCTGGTACAAGATGTCACCACTGCTGTCTCTACCCAGTGATCATGCCCTGTCGTTTGTTTATCCATCACAGAGACAAAGATAAGTGTGGTGGTAATTTCTTTTGAATAAAGAGCAAAAGTCAACGCCAGTCTTAAAAACTCCTCTGTGGCGAAAGACTAGACACAGACAGACTGAGTTTCTCTCCCGGTTCTCGTTAATGAATGCTCAGTGTTTTCTCAATGACTCCTGCATCCCTCTGCTGTGTGGCATGACACTGCACTTTTGGCTCCCATTGGCCTCACATCATCAGGGGGCAAGAGACTCCATTCACAAATAGTTTATCATAGTAAGCACTTCTTACATTTGGCAACAAATTAATATTGCAGATTTAGTCTCAACTTTTCAATTTGCTGAACTATTGTTATCATTTATGTATTTGCAAATATGTACCACGCTTTCAGAAGAGAGATAGAAAAGGTCAATAGCAGTATTGGCTTGGATTCAGCAAAGACTGTTCACTCAGAGTTGCTAACAACTTCATCTTGTGTCATTTCCTGCTCAGGTCAAGTCC
The DNA here is from genome assembly GCF_009819705.1 of Hippoglossus hippoglossus. Classification (NCBI taxonomy): domain Eukaryota; kingdom Metazoa; phylum Chordata; class Actinopteri; order Pleuronectiformes; family Pleuronectidae; genus Hippoglossus; species Hippoglossus hippoglossus. The sequence continues at coordinate 14,294,760 of NC_047164.1, read as the reverse complement.
CTGGTCATTACTGGTTCCCTTTGTAGCTAGCAAACACCCTTGACTGCATATGCTTTTGATATTCTGTCTCTCACCCACCCTGGGCCTATGACTCTGGTCACCCTGAGCTCAGAAAGAATGAGTAAACTACTTCCCTTAGTCTATTTCCTTTAATCAGCTTTAATGACCTTCTCTTGGACATTCCCACACAGACAAGATTATGGTATTGTGCCAAAGGGCACAGGGAAAGGCACTCAGCAATGGGAGTTTAACTTCTTTCAAATGAGTGTGAAACTTGTTTTGAATAACAGCTTTTACAGAACAAATTAAGCATCAATGTGATGTTGTAAACATGAAGCAAGTGACCTAAAAACCACATTGTGAGATGTGTGTATATACCTAGTGTGTAAAATGGACATTTTGGTTTGATACTTGTATATGTGCTCGACTTGACAGATGTGAAACGATACATATTTTGAAAAGTCAAAATATAGAAGAATATTACTTGAGATTTAACTGAGAACCTATGAACCTGCAATAGTTTTTTTAATGCAGCTATCGGACAGTTCATTGTCATATAGTTACCAGGAATTCTTCCAAATAAAGCTAAAAAGTATGGATTAAGAATCAATTTCTCAACCATCAGCACCTTCCAAACTGTCTGTTCCTTTCCGAGATTACAGAGTACATCCTAGGCACTCATTAAAGGAATACTTGTGCATCTTGAATACAGTGCAGAGAAAACAATAAAAACATCAGACAGTCCATAGCAGCTTCTCAGCTTTGTGGTGCATAGTTGTCATTTTTATTGACACCTATGAGAGGTTTGATCGGAGAGTCACCTATGGACATATCCATCAATTAAAACACATTGTGAGCTGAGCAATGTAAAAAATGAGGGCAGGCTGTTTGAGGAGTTATTTGTAAGTAAATCTTCAGCAACAGGTGGAATAAAATGAATGGCTTGACTCAAAAAAATGTCCAACTCCTCTATTTGTAAATGTTTAGATCTGTACAAAAAGACAGAATCACACATTAAGACATTTCCTTTATGGGTCAGAAGGGCATCTACACAAGGAACCTTCAATTAGGATGAGCAATAGAACACGCGTAAGACAATTTTAGTTTATATATTAGCCTGTATAAGTTTGTGTATTAATTAAAATCAAGATTATAACTACTACATCTTGAAGTCAATGTGTGCATCAATTACTGTACTAGGAAGTAAGCTACAATTTAGAAAAAACAAGTTATTGAGTAAAAATAATATTTCACTCATCTAACCCAGTGCTACCCACAACAGAGCTGTAGCCTTCATCCCTGCTTATCATTAGACCAATTCATTTATGATATTCAAATAAACAGTTAGCAAGTAATGACTGTATGATGCAAATTGAGCAATATGGCAAATATAGATGAACACACGCTTTGACATTTCTCTCCCTATAAAAGCGCAACAGCCTTTCCTTTGCTTATAACTTTGAAATTAGGGCTGTGGTAAAAACCGCTGTGGCGTAACTTATTTTTACACATTTAACGGTTTGAGGTCACCAGTAGAGAAACACATTGTGTTTTTTGCCCAACTCTCACAGGTTTGTTCTTACTGAGAATTCATGCCTCTCTGTGCCATCTGCAGCGGCAACTGATAACGGGGGAGGATAGGGAAGAGGAGGACTGGCCAAGGCCAATCCCATGAGAAAGGAGACAGAAAGAGGCACCTCTCAGCCATAACATCTGGACACAGGAAGGGTGTGAAATGTCAACAAGACAGTAATTGTCCTGATGCCTCAGAGATGGCACTTTCTTGTTGCCCTCCCAAGTAGGAAATTGTCAATATTAGTTAAACTGTACAAACAAAGCATCGTGCATGTGCGCCTACATGTGTGTGCATGGGTGTGTTTTGTGTGTGTGTGTACATATGGCAAACCCTGACCAAGGTAATGTGACTCTCTCTGGCTTGCAGCTGGAGGGCACTAAAGTCAGAGCTGTTGGAAATATCAATTTAGGATATACAATTTCAAGACTTGAAACTTGACCCACAATGTGACACTGAATGAAAAAGTAGATTGATTATACACAACTAGACACAACAGTGTGAAACTCACTTTTTCCAGTGTTTGTAAAAAAACAAAATACTGATAGTGTCAAAGTCCTGTCTGTCTGAATAAAGCCACCCTGCTAGAGCCTGACGGTCGAAAGTCCACAGCAGTAACTCAGAGGGGCCAGGTAAACGGGACAGTGACCCTTTGAACAGGGACCCTGCACCACACTAAACTCACATTCTATCTATCTCTGGACTGCAACATCACAGACATCATGCCGGTATCTTGGCACAGAGATCAATAACTTGAGATATAGGCCGAAGGCATTTGTCAATTAGTTAGTACAGGCAACAGACACTGTAAGAGTGCTTTGTGCCTTAAGAAAATACTAGGGAGGGGATTTAATGGTGCAAAGAATAATGCTGGGATGGGCTGGGAAAAAAGCTTTTAAAAAACAGCAACTCTCCCTCTTTTATTAAAAATTGTTCCATGGAAAAAAGATTAAAGTTTTTTTCCCTCTCACTTAAACTTCGCTGCAGCCTAGTCTTTCATTAATCCGGTCTCCCTTGGCCAAAGTTATTTAGTTACTCAGTTCATTGTTTACTGGTTAGATATCACTTACCAGAGAGTCAGATAATGCTAAATGGGTTTAGTGCTGGTGTTAGACTTTTATAGCACCTGAAAATCGTCAACCATTTCCAGCCATTACATTTCGTTGTTAAGATCTTAAAATGTTCAAAATGAAATGAATTAAGAATACTGTATAGCTCAGGTAAGTTTTTCCCAAAACAGACGTTTTGTGAATCAATGATTGCATATAAGTTGACAAATATTTCAAAATAGAAAGACACTCAGAGTGCATACCTACACCAAGGCCCCACATTTCTATTAACTAGATCCAGATTATTATTAGGTTCTGCACAAAATTGCACACACTCATATATCAGTCCCATACAGGCCTGTTTTTTTTCTTCATCAAGAACCATTAATTATTCTGATAAATTAAAGAAAATGTTGACCAAAGTGAAAAAGAAATTCATGGATCTGCCCTCTGATCTGAAGCAGCATTAAAATAGGTTAATGGATTCTTCTCTGACTCATACCACATCATTCAACAAAGTTTTGTGGTAATACATCCAGTAGTTTTTGCGTAATCCTGCTTATAAATAGACAAAGAATTAGAAATAGAAAACATTACCTACTTGGTGGAGGTAATGCAAACACACATGAATCTTTTCATATTCATACGAAAGTCAAGTCAAATCAGGATTATACACGGTAAACATAAGAACAGGATCTGGGATGACATTAAACGACTTCAAGGAACCTGAGTCACATGGCCTCCTCTCCACCATGAAGAAAGCCATGTTGGGAATGCTTCCATTTGTGTGAAGCAGTTGTATAATCACGCCAAACATGTCAGATCTTCTAATTAATCGTTTGAGCAGACTTCATGATTTAACACGGGGAGGCAGGGAGTAACATAAAGACTGAGCCTCGGGGGTAGTCAAACTGGAAATACAACTGGGTGTTGCCAAAATGTGTTTGTGTGTCTGAGTATATTTACAGCAAACTTCATCTAGCATTACCAGGCACAGATAACCAACAAAGAACATAAAAGAAGTAAAGTATATGTATCAGACATATTAATCCTAAATCTTAGATATTCTTAAATAGCTCCATTTCACAATATTCTTAGGGAAGTGTGAATAAATCCTGTCAGCAAAAATGTGGTTGTTGATCACTGCCCCCCAAAATTACACTGCAAGTTTAAGGTTTTCCTGCCTGGCAAGTTGAAAAAGACGCGTAGGTGTGTACCCTTTGTTTCTCTGTACTTCACGGTTGACTCTGACAATGTTGTAAATCTTGTACTTTCTTTGAGGTAAAAGATAACATCTTTTCCATGGGTCTTATCTCCAGTCAAGAGCACCAGTGCTGTCAGGGTGGAGGTGTACACATTTTCTTATTTAGATAGGACTGCACAGACATATGTAAATACATACAAACATACATGTCCCATCAGGAGAACAAAGTCTTCTTCAATGGCCATGAAGATATTATCTAATATGGGAGGCGAAATATTGTTGGTTCACTAAAAGAATGTCAAACATGCAGAAAGAGTAGACTTGCCCCTCAAGTAAACTCAAAGACAGCTCTCCATACCAGACAGCAACCAGGGAGGGACAGGAAACTAGCAAAACTGTGATCTTCTTGCACACCACTGACTGACAGTTTCACATACTATTGCACGTACACACTGCTACTGGAGATTCTTTACCACATGGCCTGTGAGTACGATTTGTAAAGCTCACAGGAACAAGCCACAGAATGATGCAAGAATTCTTACAAGGTACAAATGGTAATCAGAAAATAGGTTTTTTATCCCAAGCATTCCCAGATGTTAGTTAAGTACTTGGGAGTTACAGGTTTGATTAAATTAGTAATGAAAGTTTAGCATAACATTTTGTGATGTTGTTGTAACACTGACCATGTCAAAACTTTCACATTATTTCTAAAATCCTAAGTCACAACCAGTGGCCTGTGTGATTTCTATGTGCAAGACCTCACAGACCTAACAGGCTTTGGTCAAAGACAGAGCCATGCATCGTAATAAGATAAGAAAGGACAGGTGGCCCAGTGATCAGTGGCCATACTGCTTGCCTGCCTTAGAGCTGAGCTGAAGCCTACTGTGTATATCTACTATAACTCTACTTGATACCCTCTACATTATGCTCTGAAATAGTAATTAATAAGAAGATAAATAGGAGTCTTTTCAAGCTCTCACAGATAATCACTCATGCCAGAAAAATGCTTTATTTAGTGACTCATTCAGAACACAAAGCACCTGCTGTAGGACTACCACTTGTAAAGAAGCCAAAAAGCCATATATCCTGTTTAAAAAAAACAGAATGTGTTAAAGGGTAACAATTCTAAACCTAGCACAGTCTTATCAATTACCTGAAACACCAACAACTGTTTCCATAAGCCACACTAGAGACCTTGAGACTCCAGTCTGAGATGTCAATAGGACAACTGTCCATTCAAATGAATTTGCTTAACTAATTTAAACCATAAAAAGAGATAACAGATAAGCATATTTCAAATTACCAAATGGAATAGAAGTTGGTCAGTACAACTCTTACCTTGCAGCTGTTTAAACCTTCCTTCCAAGATGTTTGAGTATTGCACCTGATTAACAAATGCTGCTGGGGACAAGGAGGGCTCTCTTTCCCTCTGGTCCCACTCCATGGCCGCTTTTCTCTCTCTTAAATATTCCTCTCAGATATGAAGTGAATGGGAGTTGTTGTCCATAGCACAGCAGAGCAACCCTTTCCCACTAAAATGTATCAAATCCTTTAAAGTGTTTTCCAAAAGAAAAAAAACGTGGCTTTTCCAGATTCCCTCAGCGTTGTGCCTTAGTTAGGCACAACACAAGCTTGAAAATATTGCCGCCTGTTCTTCTCTTCATCTACTGTATGTCCCACCTTGTCCAATGAAAACACAGCAGTGAGCGCTGGGGTTTTCAAAGAAGCATTTCAAACAAAACCGAAGAACAAAATGTTCTCTGGTTTCACCTCCTCCTATGAAGAATTTCACCACAGTTGTGGCCTCTGAGCAAAGTAAAATCTTTTGGTTGCACTCCCTCGTGGTTCGAGCATAGGAACAGTGGCAGTTCCTTTCCCTCCAAACTCTGAACTCACACTTGCTGAAACAGAGCACAGCAGAGCAGGCTAACTGGCTGCGGTCGGATAGCTGTGTAAACAAAGCCTGCTGTGCCTTCTGAAAATTGTGGCATTTGCATAAGGTGTGTTTGAGGGAGGAGCACAAAGGCAGAACATGGTGGAAGGATGAGGGGAGGGAGGAGGTGTAGAGGTGGACTAAACCATTAGAATTCTTTGCTCAGTGTAGCTTGAGGCAGGATTATTAAACTCCACCTTAATTCCAAGGAGCAGCGGGGTGTGGCTTGCCAAATAGGTGCATCACGAAAGTCCCTGTAAGATTGTGACGTCTTATCCTCTTGTCTCGCTGTGTGGTTCCCTTTTATTCCTATCGCTCGCTAAGACAATGTTTGATCTCCCCTCTTCTGTTAGGGCGGTCTGCCATATCATAAGATGTTTAAGACAGGAAGGAAGTTGTTGAGAAAGTCTCAACACAAAAAGCTCTTTCCTGTCTCAACAAGATTTGAAAGTGTGAACCTGCATGTCTGTATGAAAGGAAGCGTGTTATAAGCAGTGATGGGGGGTATAAAGAAGTGAGTCAGTAAGAATAATGGACCTATACTATATCAACACATTTTACAACATTGGGGACAAATATAAAAATGATGCCTGGCACCTCTTGTTGAAGAAATAATGTATATTTTTAAATGTAGTATGGATTTAGTTTAGATTTTTGCAAACACTGGAGTAAAATGAACACGTAGTTTCAGTTATGCTTGGACTTCAAAACTGCCAAATATTTGTACCTATTTGTACAACAATGTATTTAACCACCTTAAAAAGAAGTATAGAAACATGTCAGAAGTGTTTCATTAAAGTCAGAACAATCCCACTAATCCGTACCTCACAAGGTCCCGCAACAGTTATAGATCGACACAGAGAGAAATTGAAAAAATACAATAAAAGCATTAAAGAGTGGGAAGAGGTACTTAGGCAGATATTTACCAAATGCCTGTATGTGCCAAAATTACACAACACTGTAAACACAGAGGTCTAAGGTCACAGCCTTTCTTGCAAGTGGATAGTCCGTCTGATCAGGGTCCAGTAGTTAAAAGGCCTGGTTCTGCGCTTGATCTCTGTATTTGCTGATGAGCTAGGAGCATCTGGATGGGTCTCATTAGATGACCAAATGCCCCGGGCCTTCTGTGACTGGATGTTTATAAAGGGGAACTGGACTAATGAGATCCAAAGAGAACAGGCTTCCTTCTGAGGAGCAGAGGCTACGCTGTGATCACATGCAGAGGGAGAACTAGTAAATCCCAGTAATGGTCATTTAAGATCCCAATGGGCATGTACCAAACATTGCAATTCGAATTAACATGAGAGGCAGCTGTGATGGCAAGTTTGTGTGTCTGGTATATGCATCTTAACATGTTATGTTAGGGGAGTTTCCTCCCTTTAAAACCCATCAGTCATTCAGATATACTAATAAATAAACACACTGGGTAGGATTAACTGTGATTTAATGAAGCTTGTGAAATATGAAAACAAACCGCGAGAAAGGCTGCCAAAGGGGGTTTATTTGCATTGAGCAAACTGGAATTAATGATAATTTATGATGGTCTGACAAGAAAGAGGAAAAGATAGGAGCTGCTGGAAGTCTAAGCACTGCCAGAAAGGCATGATCTATTGCTGAGCACGTTAATTATATCCATCCTACAGCACCACCCCTTCTCCAGACCTGAGGGAGGTCGGAAGGGCGGACTACTTAATAGAATCCCCAAAATCACTTGAGTGTTAATAACACTATTTCAAAACGTGAGAATTAATTGATATGATATTATTCGTGCTTCTGTGTTGTTTCTTAAATAATATCATGTACACATCATATATGTGTATATTAATTTGTGGTTTCTTAACTGATTTGTCACATCTATGCCAATGATGTGAAGATTACTAGTGTAAATAAAAGTGAAAAGATGCTTTTCAAAGTACAAAACTATGCTCTTTCCTACTCTGGAAACTTACACAGTACATTTGTGTAACTGTTTGTTTTAAGCAAGCCATTTCTAAAGGCAAATTTGCGTAGTTTGCCGTGCAACCTCCACAGTACAGACGAGTAGATAAGTGGTTATCTAAGCAAATTACAATGATCTTAACACAGGGGAGGCTCTTTCTGCGCTGTATCAAGTGGTGCACTGCAAAAACTGCAGTGTGAAGGTGTGAAGCAGGAAATGAGGAAATCATATTACAGAGAGGCAGTGTCACTGAATGAGAACATCAGAAAGATGCGTAAGAAAGTAGCTGCCTATAGAATGCAGAAGGTCTTGACATTTGGGGATCAGTTTAAAAAGATGGGCCTGGGGGCAAATAGCTGCTACAACATGTCAAAGAATGTGAACGTCAAGTCTAAACTTGTTAAACAGAGATGGTATCACAAGTATTCACACAGGAGGGTACACACACACACACACACACCCACACACACACACACACACACATAAACTCAAATCTACTCGAACACAAAGTTTTACTGCCCTCTGCTGCTTTCTTTACATGACAGCAAAATTAACACAATCTTTAAATTCACTACAACGAATACAAGCAAAAAGAAAAAAAACTACGTGTGTTTTCTTTTAGCATGAGGAAATGAGTCAGGCTGTATTTGTAAGTAAAATGAGGCTTATCTTAACTTTGACTACCACCATGCTCAAAGATAATCAGAGCATGTGGTTTTTACTTTGTGTGCATGACTGTGTGTGTTTTGGTGCCTGTCTGCCTCTTGCTCCCCTCTGCTGAATTCTCCATGATAATTAAACTTCTTAAGACTATTAATAGGGGGGGTTCATCTCTTCCTTACAAGACAAATCAATATGTGTCTAGACAAATTGGCCACAATAAGATTCAGGGAAGAACCATTGGGCCCTAAGTATTTGTTGCAATTCAATCTGACAATAATTTGCCATTGTAAACTAGAAGAAAGAGCTTATATAAAATTGCTTACCTTGAAATCGATATTTCATAAAATAAATCAAGTATTTTTTGTTGCTTTATGACAGGAAAAAAATGGAAGATATAATTCCTTTCAGAACTACATGTCTGTAAGTACTAAACAACAAATACAGCAAGCAGGATTTTCACCTGGGTCATCTTATTTGGTGTCTCCAACAAGACAGGCCAGCCAGACATGCACTTAAACATCTATAGTTTGGAAGGGTGTCAAGACTGTCAAGGGAAGGTGATGAAGGAAGAGAATAAAGCCATATTCAGACAGACATTAGCATTATATCCGAATATAGAGCCTTCTCATTCATTTCGGTAAGACACCAGCCTTGGCACAGCAATGCAAGAGGCTCCAGCAAATTTTCATGTCATGTTTTATTTTTTTTCAATAATCATTAAATGGGAAGACTGAAGAGAACACACAGACATTATTAAAATAACACTGTTAATCTTCTGGGTTGTGTCCCATTGATGGAGGATTTTCACCACACCTAGCCCTGAGGCATAGTCTTCCTTATTGCATCAATGCTTATTGCTCTTTGGTGGATTGACTTAACAGCTCCCTGGCTATGTCCTCCTTTTGGAGGTATTTCTGTCTTGCCCTATAAAAAAATTTGCCTTTGGGAAAGAATCAATTAAAGTTTGTTCCTTAGTCTACAGAACCTAATTAGATTTATGCATATTGCAGTTAGTCAGTGATTCTGTCTGTGAATGTGGTCTCTTTGTCATGTCACATTTTTAAAAATGTTTTAAAACAAGTTACCATATCAGACAAAACACAAGACAATGTTATAATTGGATTATATATATATATATATATATAATATTTACATTATCATCTGATGAAAGTAATGTAATATTTATATATTATATATATATATATTATATATATATATATATATATATATTATATATATATATATATATATATATATATATATATACACACACTGTATATATTCAGTATCACAAACTGAGAGTCTGTAGTGACATTCCCGGATATAGAATTTTGTTATGTTAATGCTAATGTAACATCTATGAAAAGATATCTGCATATGAATGCAGAATGCTAAATTGTCGTCAAATGACAGCCAATGCCTTTTGAGATTACTGTTAATGCAAACTGAATTTTTCTAACTACTGCAGCTTCAAAATTCACTTAACATTGCTATCGTTTATCAAAAAAGCATTTACAAATCAAGATGACGAGAATTTTCATTGGAACATTTTGAAATATTACAGGGAGTAACAAGAAGGAGCAGCCACAGTGAACTGTTAGATGAAGAGCTGCAGGCGACAGGCTGCACACCCCTAATATCTCAGCGAGGTAACACTCTCTTTTCATTGTGCACTGCTGTTTGCTGATTTATGCTGTGTGCAGCATTAAATCAGATCTTGGTTGCTCACTGAATGCTGAAAAAAAAGGTCAATTCTTCTCTGAGTTCTTTATTAACATGACATGAGTGTTTTTCTGCCCATGAAAATTTGTGACATGTAGTCTTAGAATGCATTTGATGTAACCACCAATAACTACAGATGTCGCTCAAGAAACTAGAAAGTTCATACACAGATGTTGTGATTGAGTGGTGTGTATACCGTCTAGTTTTGCTAGTGTTAAATTATGCATAATTTCTAGCCTTTTTGCTCCTAGACTGATGACTTTCTATACCTCCGTTTATAGAGCCCCTCCTAGCAGTTTTCCATAAGCACTAGCTGTCTGGACAGCCGGACATTAAAACATTTCTAGCTGACCATTTCCATATTGACTTATAGACTTTGTCATCATATCCTGCACGTCAGCAAAGCAAGTGTAGAGAAGATATGGTTACTAATGAATCTATACATGTTGCTAATCTGACAGAAGAAAAAAAAAAACACTTCTTCACACATTTGTCTGTCATCAGCTCACACATGCAGTAGGTGCATGATGACTTCATGCAGGCACTGTGCATTGGTGTGGCCTAAAGTGTAGCATACCTGCGAGAGCCTTGATTCGCGAGCGCTCAAAGAGGCGTGCTGAACTGTTCTCATTATCCCAGTCAGTCTCTGCTGCCAGATCCCAGCGGTTGTTGATGTCATTATACTGCTGCTGGATCTCCAAGCTGTCAAAGTCTGTCGGTGAGATGGTACTCATGGTGTCCAAGCTGGAGGAAAACACATTCAACCTACAAATCAAAAGAGACAGAAAAAAACGTCCAAAATCAGTGAAAACAGAAGGAAGAAGACATTGCTTACTACTGGAAGCTTCATAAAACTGAGCCTTGATCTGTTTGAGAGCCGATGTTTGGAACGTTCAGTTTAGAAACCAAGAATCTATTTCTATTTTATCAGGGGCATGAGGATGCACAGTAACATACATCACCCACACTCTCCACACAGCCTCTCAGCTTCACTTTAGTTTTATATTCTCAGATGACAGTCATATGCAAATAGTAGCTTGGACAGCACAACTGCCCGAGTATGTAATGAGATAAAAACTTTGAGATAAGTTCAGCAACTGCTATAAAGTCGTTAGGTTAGCCAACCAGTAATTGAATATAACTGCTCCTCTAAGCCGGGGCAGCGCCGGTAATTTCATTATAGCCTCAGTGTCAATGGCAGAAACAACCTCAATCTACATTAATTAGATCTTGACTTGCACACGTAAAAACCTAGAAAGGTACACGCACACAAAATTTATATTTGAGAAACCTAGCAAGCAGAACTGCTACACACATAGCAGTACAAACACAAAAACTATCAAAACCTCCCTCAGCATTACGCCTGGGTGGTTCTGACTAAAAACAATTAAACAAGTGCCTGAATATTGATATGCATTTTCAAATTAAAGATGGCCAAATAACAACATTAGAAGAAGCATGGTTCAATGTTTAGTTGCCACAACAGCAGCAGTGTATAAACTACTATTATTAATTCTAATATATCACGCTTGGGTGGGAATGAAAAGTGAACAAAACTGTGGTGTCTTGCTGTTGCTATGTCTAAAACAAAGAGCTTTTTCCTTTCAAGTGAGCGTGCATGTTGCACTGCTGTGATACGCCAGTTCCAATTTGAAGAGCTAAGGTAATTTTTTTTTGTAGCTGCAGCTTGCATTGACTGGGCGCAGCCAGTTTTGCGATCCAACCTTGTCGTAATCAATGGTGTAGGTTACATGGATGCTCTACCCCTGCTCTATCTGACAACTACTCATCGAAAAAACTAAACTCTGCACTTCCATGGGCCCTCAGCAGTACACCCACCAAGGTCAAGTCAATCGTATGAATGTGTTCATTTTGTAGTTATAGCGGTAGCTCACGGAGATATTTGACAGTCAACTCAAAATGTTATTTTTAAATTTCTCTAGTGCAGTAGTTTCCTGCAGTTTAATATATGTCTTCTCATATTCAACAATGAACATCCTGACCCCTCGCGGTGATGCTGCAAGCCCTGCAGCACAGACAACAACACAGATCAAGACACTGACCCGCATTTAATACTTCTTATGTGTTGCTTCTGGAGCTGCTGTTTGGGAGAAGCTTATTACAAATTTTCTGATTTACTTACAATACAGTAAGTCATTAGTCAATAAGTCAAGTAAATAAGGTCTATGCTAATTATAAACACAAGTATAACTGCTCACACCTTTTACATATGCACTAACATTAATAGGGCATAACTACATCTAATTAAATGGACGAATGGATGGATCAATACTGGTATCTTACAATCAGAAACAAGCTGTGATACCAGCTATTACAGAAGATGGAGTACCCTATGGTAATGTTTCACTCCAATACATATATTGTATAGATTTGCTAAAAATCACATGTTCTATCGGTAATAGGGCTTCATCTGTTAATAATTTCACTCCATTGTTTAAAAGGAAAAAAAAAGGTATGGCAAGCGCATATGACCAGACAGCCTAAGTCTTATGCACTGACACCCAAAGGGGGATCTACATCAAGATAAACCCCTCTCCAACGACCCATTAACTAACTGGGGCCATTTGTTTAAGAGCATTGGACAGATTAATAGACGAGGTTGAGGAGACGGTTTGCTAATACCTGTTACTTTATCTTTTGTTGTGTCTGGCAGCTGTGGCTGCGTTACCGTACACAAAGATGATGGAAGTAAGGTCATGGTGATGTGTTAAGAGGCATTTCTAAGCCAAGCTCCACGGAGGACTGCCAACCATGTGCTTTCATTCATGGTATGTTGAGTTCATTTTAGTCTATGTTAGATTACATTTTGCTATAATGAGACGATGAAGGAAAGAGAATCCTTGGGAACAAAAGAAGTGATAGTCTAGAGTAGATTTAGAAGGCCATCTAAACAGCATAATGCAAATTAATGAGACTACACATTCATTCTATACCATTTTATTTGCAGTGTGATTGGAAAACATGACAGCAGCTTATGAAAGAGCTTTATCTTGTTGAATATGAAGCCGACTCTAAAGTGTCAGCTTGGATCCATTCCTGGACTCATCATGTCATGTCAAATCAATGCATCCTCTAAATGAAACCTGGAAATCAATAGCAGACAGCAGCCAGAACCAATAAATATCAATACTGTATACTGCCAATGTGTAGCCACATTGGACCCATATCTTCGTTGCATCATTATATGCACACAAAAATACCCAACCCACCTTGAAATCTCAAATGTCATTTCACAGCACTAGTAGCTATTCTTTCTTAAGCTCCAAGAGGAGAAAGTTAAATCACAGTAATTATCTGCATCTGGATAGCATGGGGGCACATTAATGTGTGACTGAGTCACACTATCACTGCAGGCTTTATTGTGTTGTTTTTAAAAATATTTTAAACATACATTTTGGCAAATTTGCAGATATTAGATTGTTTGCAGTGTAGACACAAACAGAAAACCAGGTAGAATGAGACGGATGAATCAAAGGTCCATTGCCATAATTGAGCAAGGGGTGCTGTAGTTATGTGTTATGCAATTTACATCCGAAAGGCCACCAAGGTACATTTGGTTGATTTTTAAAGGAGGATGTTGTCATACTGTCATAGATTAGGCTCTGATTTTGTTGAAGCCATGTATAGCTACTGTAATTTTGGATTGCACTATATCAACACAACATCTACTTAAACATTATTAGGCCATTAAAATAGATACATGTGTAATGTACTAATGTAATGTAAATTATCTTTTAACGTAAATGTAAATTTACTGTGTATGCTGTTTTACATCTACAGACTGTGGCATACATTTTTATAAATATTGATGGCTTTAGTTTTGAGTCCTCAGACCATATAGTTGTCCATGGTCACAACACTAAAGTATACATCACCATTGTTAAGCCAAGTCAAACCAGTTTAACATTCCACCTATAAAAAAAATTAAACAAAATCTCAGCAAATCCCATTAGTGGCAGATTAAGAAGTGGCTGGCAATAGAAACTAAATGCAGGGATTAGAGAGGAAGGAAGAACAACGCCTCCACACTTCCTCCCGACCTGTCACCTCTCTACTCACTGACAACCCAGGACTTGGCTAGTACATCAAACACACCGAGTGTAGGTAGTCAGTATGTTTATTTAGTCCCCTGTTTCCACATTGGATATTCTCCAAAATACATTGATCACTAAATCAGTCCACAAAAAACAACTCTTCCATGCCCTGAAAAATAATAATATCACATTATGGGGCCAATTAAGTAATAAAACAAACTAATTAAACACACAGAGAGGCTGGTACTGATGGTGACGTGGTGCTGCTGACAATGAGCTAAGTGATAAGATTTCTACCCAACCTAAATAACCCAAATGTCATGGCATTGAGGCAAGAGCCACAAACAGCACAAACGATCCAGGACAGACCAGACAGCTATGATGTGCATGACAATCTATCTGTGGGAGTGGACCAGGGCAGGGGCTGGATGGGGGACGGAGCAGTGAGGTCACAAGAGTCTGGCAGTGGCAAATGGAGGGCAATCCTCCCGTTGTTGTGGATAGGAAGAGGCTCAGCTCAGGGTCTGCACTAATCGCTCCTCAATGGATCAGACAAACAATCCCCTGACCTACTATGATACAACATACTGTACTCATCCTCCACACACACACACACACACACACACACACACACACACACACACACACACACACACACACACACACACACACACACACACACACACACACACACACACACACACACACACACACACACACACACCAGTGTGGCATGAAACCGCACATGAAAGCTGAGCTGACCTATTACACCTCCCCCACCACCAACCCACACCCCCCCCCCACCACCACCACCACACCCCCCCCACCACCACCACCACCACCAACCCACACCCACAGCCTCTAAAAGGCACACATACAAATGCACCCACTCATGATGTAACCATATAGTCTATTTGCATTCAGCACACAAAATGGGTCGGTTGCACACTTACAATAGTGCGAGTCTGAGTGATACACAATTGCCCCCGCCAGTCTAGAAAGAAATCACATCAGAGACAGAAAAGAACCAAAAAATATGACTTTGCTGTGTAACGTTAAAAAGAATAAAGGGGCCTCTCCAGTCCTTTTTTCATAAACAAGTCTTCTAGGGGCATCAGATGTTAGCCCCAGAGCTACAGCAATTTATCTTCCAACTGTGTTTCTGATCATAAAAAAAGACACAGACAGGCAGTCCGACAAACAGATGTGACACAAAAAGCATGCATAAAGGAGGTTCTATGAAAGGAAATCCCCTCAAGGCCTAATCCACAGACACACATTAATGTAATGAAAGATTTCTAATCCGTCACATATCCTTCGTATTCCTTTTGCTAATAAAACATCATTGAAATAACCGGGTAACTATAGGTCAAGTGAACAGATTCAATGACAGAATGCATTCAATATAAATATTATTTTTATATTATAACCTGGGTGGAAAGGCTTGGCCTACATGGAGAATAGCCTTTGCAAACATGACAGCACAATGCTTTCTCTAAATTAAAATATTAATCACGTACTATAAGTTGGATTTTTCTGTGCTTCTGAAAAAAGAGAAGAGTGAAATTGGGACACAGACGAATGCCTCGAGGCTGAACCCCAGCTTCTGACCAGACACACATCAGGCTATTCCTCACAGCAGAGTGACACCAGCTAAGAAAGCAGGACAGTGCCAGCAGCATTATAGGCAAAGCCACCACCTCTTTCTGTCTCACTCTCCCTCCTCCCTTCCCAGACCTGCTTCCCTTCACCCAGCTGGCCAGTTTGTCAATGCACCCGTTAATGAGGGAGAGAGGAAAAGAGAAATAGAGCCCACAATCAGTCCCCTGCAGGGAATTAGGCCTGTGCACATTAGCCATCCACACAGCCACCACGCACCAGGGGAATAGGCAAGACACACACACACACACACACACACACACACACACACACACACACACACACACACACACACACACACACACACACACACACACACACACACACACACACACACACACACACACACACACACACACCAAACAAAGGAGCTATTACCCTAGCCATACAATAACTACCAAAAGCCATAGTATGATATTGGTATTTAAAATACACTTTAAAGAATTACATTTTAAATATTTTTGTGAAAACGAATTATAACGGCAGTAAAGAAGCCAAATTTACAGCCACGTTTACATAAATTTAATTATATGAATTTAAGCTGAGGTGGCACCTCTGTGTTGCCCCATAATCAGCCTGCCTGTGATGCCTGGATGAGCCTAGAGGGTGCGGTGGCAGATCCCAAAATGCAGTGCACAAAGCCTGCCCCGCCAAGCTGGCCCCATACAATGGAGGAGTCAGCAGAGAGTTGAGTCCAGCCGTTCGAGCCTTTCCTGTTTGCAGAAATGAAGCAGCCAGAGGCACACACGTATCGGAGGCCCCTCCACAGGCTGCTGATCCTGACCTGAATGCCCAGCTGAATAGGACAGCAGAGGTCCTTTGTTGACCTGTAGCATCACATTCATCAAAAACTCAAGCAGCCAGAATGCCCGCCACACGCAGACATGCTCCTTTGGTTGAAGGCACCAGCTCTGACCACAGCAGAGTGGTATTTAACTATATAATTTAATTTTATATAGAAGTTTGTTAGCTTTTAATCATAACTGAAAGTAAGTTAATATAAGTTATAGTTTTTAAAATAACTATTTGGTTTTCAGCTGTCAATCATATTTATACTACATCATAGTTACACCATTTTTAAAATCTATCAATACAATACAATATTTGTGGCAATTTCACTCTTAAATTTCAAGATTTCATTCATATCCAGATAATTTAGAAAATTCTTATTAAAAATAATTTACAAATGTATCAGTGTAGAAATGATAGAAACAGAACCTAATGACATCTTATGGAGGTTCCACTGTGTTCTATAGCTACAGCTGGACAATGAAGAAGTGCCAAACAGTGCAAACAATATCTGTCCTATATCTCATACCCAGAAGTGAAGTATATTATTTGAATTTAAATAAGACAATACTGTCTGACACCGTCTTTTTAAATGATTCTTCAGTGAAGCAGTGCAGCATTGACACATCACAAGTTAGTGGGGGAAACCAGATGCTTACTTCAGTCAATGAGAGGCATGAGCAAACAATAATAAGGAGCAAAACAAGTTTCACTGTTGGATTTTACAAAACATTTTCTGAAGAATAAACCACAAAAATCCAACTGATCCAAATGATATGCATATCACAATTTCTATGCTTTATAGTGAAGCGACCCTGATATATCTTCATTATCTTCTTCACAGTCAGGCAAATATGTTAATTTCAAAGAATTACCCTATAAATAAAAAGACTATTTTCTAGCTTAGCTTGTGCTCTTAAATACATTTGGCTGGAAATTGCAGTAGCAGCATCGATCTACGGCACTGAGAGAATTAAAAACATCAGTGAATTAAATTTGGATCAGGCAAATCCACTGTGGATTGGTTCTTGGCATTTTAAAAACACACAAGACACAGTGCAGGCATTGGGCCTGTTGGCACATCTATAGGTCTGCTCCTGTGTGTTAGGGATCTAATCTTGCACCCGGTGCAAAGCAGCGCCAAGCGCAACAGAAGAGTGTTTGCCAGACTAATGCAGTTCTGCTAGCACCAACTGAACCACACCTGGAAAACAAGCTGCATCATAATACCACCATCTGTTATTAGATGCCTTGAAAAAGAGCAGTTCCAGGAATAAAGAGCATGCTGTAAATATAACTTTAATGGTGTTAAGTACTGTAAATACAGAAATTGAAGAAGTTGTTAAAAACTAGACATGTTTTCCAGATGGTTGTGTGGAGGCGGCTGTCACATGTGACCCTGCCATGCCCGTATTCCTCTCCCTAAGCCACTGAGCATTTATCCGTGTTTGTCATTCCAACTTTGACTCTTACATGTTGCACTACAGTTATCATTGTGTCACCAGTTTTATAGCTTACAAGCCTAAGACACAAGGTTTTGGATTTATCGTTTCTATGGTCAAACTCATACTTGACAAGGGCAGTATTTCCAATATTCCCAAAGGAAAGCTGGATGCAAATTTTATAAAGCCCAGAAAAGTGCATGCTTTGCTTTTAAGTCACATTTTGTGGAGATAAATTAGCTGTAACATTTGTGCTGATTAACATTTTTTCAATTCTGAAAATGAAGATGGTATTTACCAATGAGTAAATGCTCAAATATATCTCCAGTTTATCAACTTTTAATGAACAAAGTTATGAGTCTTATCAAACCTAATCTAAATGGATAAAACTTGTAAAAATAGTTCATAAGCTCCATGGGTTGTAAGATTTTCGAAGATCTCATTTTAAATAATATATTTTAAAAATGTAAACTACTATGCATTTTATTTTCCAAAGCTTCAGGTCCAACAACAGTTAAAGGTCTCCCACAGGCGTGGGTGGAGGAAGGATAATGATTCTCTTATTGTCTACGTCATGGCAGCAGATTAAGAAAGAAACATTTTGACCCGGAGTCAACAGTCACTTTCTAGCCTTCACAACACAGGACACATGTGCCAAAAACCTTCCAGGGTATGTGAATAGATTGTCTGAACAAAAGCACAATACCACCCAATACTGAACCCTCTGATGCACTTTGAGATGTTGCAGAACAGAGATCTAAAACACAAAATGTTACATGAAGAACTGCACATCAGGAAGCAGCACCAATTACACATGACATGCACTGGGTTAGTGATAGTGTTCACTGCAGCACAATGAATGTGTGAATAGCAGGAACTGAAAAAAAGCTTTTTTGAGAGGGATTTTGAGAATCAGCACTATGGGGGGCCCACATTCACAGTGCCGTTCCATTGTTGAATGCTGTTCATGTAGACAGCCATCTAGCCAGCCAACAGTTATCTCTCTTTTATCTATCATCACAACCCGTCTGTCTCGCCGTCAAAAAGGCTCTACAGTTTTTGCAACAGGGCAAGAACTAGGCAACAATTCCGAGGGCAAGAATTATCAACAAACGTACTCAGCAAAGTCAAAGGATGCTGTTGATGTATTATATTCTGTTTGGTTTTTTTGGTACGTATTCTCTCTGGGATCACCAATGCAGAGCTAACTGCTATGAATGACACAAAGGATCACAATAACTACCCAAGTACCCAAGTGCATTTTAAATAACAATTACAGTGTTGTTCTCATTGTAATTTTCACATTTAGTGTTCAGTGCTGTATCTGTATGTGCTAATATCACAGCAGGCCTCTGCAGCTAGATTTCAGCCACAGCACCATAGGGATGTTGTTAATTATTAAATATACTGCATGTGGCCTACTTTAACCTTACACCGAATGCCGCCTGCAGACAATGCTCCGCGCATCATTTCAACCAAGTGAGCAGAAAGAGAAAGTCAGCATGTCGCCCTCTGCTGGTACCAATTCAAACTTACTGCAACCGTGTGTGACTTCTCAATGCATCTCATTTGCAGACCATTTACTTGGTTCTTAATCGTGTTGGCATAGTGACTATCTGTGCTGATTTGTAAGGTAAACTTTTAGTGGGTGTAGAGATGCTGAAAGAAAATATTCTCCATGACATATCCATGTTTACTTGGATAAAAGGTTCATCGAAGGAGGCCTCAGTTGGATGCTCCATTTTTTATATAGTGTATGATGAGTGTACTCTGCACAAAGTGGCTGCTTGGCTTAGAGACAGTGGAACAGGAAGCAGCAAGAACCAAATATCAATTATCAGACCTCTAACAAGAAGCAGTGAAACATTTAGAAGAGAGGGGTACCAAAATAATCTGTTCTCCTTAATACCTTTGTCTATTAGTGCTAAACAAAAACAATAATTTGCTGAGGATTATCCAATGCGATGTCAAGGCTGTACCCATCATTGTGACAGACAGTCGAAGGCAAACTCCAAGTAGGAAATTAAAAAGATTCAGGATGGAAGTCATTAACAGGAATTATTAAGAATGTTAAAGGGATAGTTCACCCAAAATTGAAAATTCACCCATTATCTACTCACCACTATGGTGATGGAGGGGTGGGTGAAGTGTTTGAGTACACAAAACCCTTTTGGAGTTTCAGGGGTAAACAGCATTGCAGCCAAATCCAATACAATTGAAGTAAATGACTCATTCTTCAACATAAAAATACACAGAAAAACACCACCCCTCCATCGGCATAGTGGTAAGAAGATGAGTGAATTTTCATTTTTGGGTGAACTATCCCTTTAAGAAACAGGAAAAACAGCAAAAAACATGGATACAAATTAAATAATTATAGTTTATGTTATAGTTTAATACTTTTGTTTATTGCTCATTTAGCTGCCTTCTTAAGTTAGACATTAATCTAAACTACAACTCTGTTTAAGTGATCTAATTTCAATTAAATAAATGTTCAGGTCACAAAGCAGAGGAGGATGTGGAAGTAAAGGACAAGGCATTTTAAGTTTAACAAAACGAACACCTGACCCCCCTCTAGATGACTGTGATTTATTGCATTAAGCTTGCAATCAATGAGCCCTGGATATAAAGTCAGCTGAAAACCAGAGGTGTGTTTTATTGAAAGACACTGATAAGAGATCAGTGATTGTTTTCCTGATGGAGACATCTTTATCTCTTACCAAAGTGTCCTTTAAACAACACATATATCCTGTGAACAGTCCTGGTCTAGAAAAAGCACTTTGTAAACGTAAGTGAGAAGACAGGTTGGTCAATGGTTTGTTTTTAGGCAGCGTTATCCTCCCCTTTAACTGCTGTACAATTCTGTCCAACAGTGTCTAATCCATTCGGCACTCTTTCTCTCTCTCTTGTTTCTGCTTTCAGAAAACCATCAAATAATATCCATCCATCGTGAAACATAGTCCTTCATCACCAATTCACTACTCCTGTTCTTCATCAGGGGTGTATGTGTGTGTGCCCACGTCATTGTTATACAAAAACCTCAAAGTAAAAAATAAAAAAAGCTCAACAACAATGATGATTTAAAAAAGAAAATCTTATTACATTATTATGGCACCCATGTGTTTTATATATTCTACCATTTTTTTCTTCAACGGGGTGATGCTGTCTGAGGGCCACGAAACCTGCTCCTACACGTGGTGGCCAGCCAATGTCAGCTCTGATCATCTGCTCAATTAGAGGAACGGTCTTTAAAAATGCTTAATGGGGGACGTGAACAACTTATCGTAGCGGTGAGCCCTCCGCGACCACTCATGTGTACCTGATGCATCCCCCTGCTATGACTCACAGGCTATAGGCCAGGCACGCAGAGTCAATCTCAGTCCTGTATCACAACATAACCACACAAGCCCCACAATGTCGGGAGGAGGGAATCAAACAGCGGCTTTTACACCGTTCTACTCCACATCTCGGCGTGGTTGGAATGAAGAATCTGGCTGGGACCTCGCGGCGGCTCGTTTGATAGCAGAGGTGTTGAAAGGCAGGAGAGATCCACAGGCTGGAGAACACGCAGATAAAAAAAAAAAAAAAAATGTGGCTGCGTTTGACAACCGATTCAAACAAAGGCAAGAAGACACAGACAGATAGAGAGAGAGGAGGTCCCCCCCACCCCACTAACCAGCACCCGCAGTCAGACCACAGCTCCACCGGGCTGCTAGCTCCCACCAGGAATGAATGAACGAGGGGGTTTACATTACACCAACATCTGTGTCAGAGTGTAACACACAATGTGTGGGTTATGTGTGGGCTTGGGAAGCTAATAGCAGGGGGATGCTAGCAGGAGTCACCTGAATATCACACACACACACACTCCCCCCACCCCCCTCTTTTCATTAGCTTTGTTATTAGTGGTTAGCCTGCTGGTGATGCTAGCGGTGATGGAAACAAAGATGTACAATAAAACACGCTCACCTCTTGGTTTGTCTTCTGGAAGAAAAAAAGCCTGTCGCTGTGGTGTAAAAAAAAAAATTAAAAAATCTTCCTCCGCCACCGACCGAAGCTAATTCGAATTTTAACGGTTAAAAAAAAAAAAAAATCCCAGGTGACGCTGATAACGTTTCTCCGTTAAATCCGCATCCTCTGTGGGGAGAGAGAAAAATGACGAATCCCCTCCGTCGCTGCTGCTGCTGCTGCTAGCACCGGTGCAGAGCGTTACGAAACCGCGACCAGTCTTTTCTTCTCTCGCTCTCTCTGTGTGTGTCTGTCTATCTGGCTTTCACGCCACCGGGGGGGAGAGGAGACACGACGAGCCCGTGTTCAGGAGGCAGGTGAGAGGCGGATATCCGCAGCAGCAGCAGCAGCGGCAGGAGCAGCTTCTTCCCCGCGCCGCCGAGCATCCGAAGGGCCGAACCGTACCGCGCGCACTCCCGCTCCCCGAGCTCCGGTTCGACAGGGAGAAGAACGACGAGGTGGTGGCGGTGCTGGTTAGGGGTGCTGGTTAGGGGTGCGTGTGGGTGCGTGCGTGCGTGTGGGTGTGCGCGTGTGTGTGGTAGGTGGGTGGGTGGTTGAGTGGGTGGGTGCTGCTGACCCCTCACAGTCACATGGGAAACACCGTCCTCGTTTCTCACTATATTCTTCACAATAAGCGAGGGAGGAAGATGCTCCGTGTGCGTGTGCGCGTGTTCGTGTGTGTGGTGCTGTCCCTGGTGCTAAAGCATCTAAGAAAACAGAGGGGTTTTTTTGTGTTTCAAAAAAGCCCCTTTCAAAATCCATCTGTCTTTGCACGCTACAAAGAGCAGCGCTGGAAAAAAACTACAATGTACATTGAATTGATTTGAATGTATTGAAATGACAGTGCCCATCTTAGTTTCGAAGGGTGCGCAGTGGCGGATCTAGGGTTTTCCTAAATCGGGGGGGGGGGGCCAGTTATGTGTCTTAACATCCACGCACTGTTGCTGATTCAGTGGGGTGCACACTAATGTCATTTCTTGTTTGCTGTTAGTGCTATAGCATCACACACTCTACGCAGAGAGCTCAACACACTGCAAATTAAAAAAAACATAAAAATAGACAACTATATCAATTTGACGACACGTGCTGCAGAAAGTCCCAACACATGCAAATACAGGAACGAGCTGCAAATTGTGAAAGCGATAACGGAGAGGTTTCCAGGGGACCCAAAAGAAGTGATGAACCTGGCTCTATAGTTCAATGCTTTGTGAAGTTCCATCACCACTGACGAATAGGAGACTTCAATAACATCACAGTAAAAAAATAATATACAAATTGTCACATTTGTTGTTAGTATTGTTAGTAAGTGACAATTTTTTTTTTACTGACAGGACAGTAGCTCTTTAGTTGCCAATCAGATTTTAGCTTAGGCCAATGCCCCCCCTGGATCCGCCCCTGCCAGGGGGTCTCATAAACACAATTACAAAATTGACAAACATGCAGCCAACAGCACTGCATACAAATACACAAATACAGACCACTCGCTCACCCTCTTCCACCCACCGCCCCAGACCTCAGCCACTATATCGAAAAAATCCTATAAATTAAAGGCACAGACAGGCTGTTTTGAGATGAGAAAGATAAAGATGACCTGAAGTAGAAAGAGGTAATGGATCTCAAAATGAGGAGGATTCTACTTAGAGGGAGTTTTTTATGCTATTTGAATGATCTACTTATGTACATCTGATTTCTTTGGAAATTTGGACCAAAAAACAGGGATATTGCAGTTGCCTGAGTGGATATGAGGACAGACATCAAACCAAAACAAGGAAGGATAATTTGATTGGTGAATGCATCACCCTCATTCAAAGCACACTTAAACATCTCCCTGATCCTCAAAGCTTCAAAGTCTCCAGGCATCTCCTTTATAACTGTTGAGGATTTTTTTTAAGGGACTCAATAAATAATTCATGAACAACATGTCCCTAGTGGCTTTGTATATTCATGCATACTGTATATCCTACTATATACATACATGATACTGTAGGATCACAGTATTATTCACTGAAGCATCTCACCTTGTAGTCACTTTCTATTGTGTCAAAATATCAATCCATCCATAAATTGTAGCTCTTTTGGACTTTGTGACTTTGGACCACAGGAAAAGGCTGTTTAGCGTACACACACTGGGAATACACAATCCCAGCTGGGGTTTGAACACATAACCCTTATTACTGTGAGGTAACAGCGCCAACCACTGCACCACCATCCTGAGACAACAAAAAATACAATTGCTCCAATCTTGATTTTTCAGGATTCGCTCCGTTCATTCCAGCGTTTTCCCTCTGAGGGTCTGCTCCAGCACTAAATTATTCCTGAGACTCGGTGCAGCACCTGGCGAGTGTGTGTGTCACCGGGCAAGTCATCAAGATCTGGGTTATTCATAAAGCCCCTGGAAGATCCTCATGCAAGAGAGCTTCTGGACGAGGAGAAGTGTTTCCCCCCCCTGTGTCTGTCTCTGTTACACAGTGGGTTATAATGTGTGCAGTGATTTGACGATTAGAGTTGGAGAAGATCTGGACCCTCTCGAGAGAAAATGATGTTGGGTGTCCTGAAGAGCGACACTGGCGAGGGTACCCACACTCCATCACCGAATTTATATTTGTGTTCTCTGCAGGGTGTGTATCTGTGAGTATGGGTGTAGCTGAACCAACAAAGTGGTAGTGGTGAGGGCTTTATGGGATGATGGGTCTCTTAGGGAGGGCCGAGCAGTTTGGAAAATAGCATGCTACTCATTATAAGCAGTTAGTGGTAATGAAAAAACTTTGCCGTGTTGTTAGCGTGGTTCCGGTGTGCTGCATATTTGCTGTAAACTTATTATTGCAGTTGAAGCTTTTCCAAAAAGACGGGGTCCTCTGAACTGCAGCTATATCATTGGCTTGCAGTGCCAATGAATTTCATCAAATTTGTGATTGTTCAAAATATTTGATTGACTTTTTAACCTCAGTCAAAAGACTTAGTTGACAGTGGGGTTGATGGATACTTGAGGTGAGGGGAGGCTTTAACTCTGTCAGTCAAAGTTATGGGAAAAGTGGGTGTTGTCACTTTTTATGTAATTAAAATTGCCTGGGGTTTTAGTGGTTGGACATTATATTTTTTGATTGGTATCTGTTTTGACAGAAATACAATATTTTGGATTAGATATTTTTAGGATTTTAATCTGTTTATCAGCCAAGTTCATAACATTTATTGTCTCACTGTCCCTGCTGAGGTGGCATCAACCAAGGCCCTTAATCTTCAACTGCTCCAGCGATGCTGATTAGTGGCCGCTTAATTAGACTGTGGTTGCACTGGGCCTCCCCCGGGTGTAAATGTTTTTAACTGTATGACTCTGACCTAAAAGGCCTTGTTGCTGTCTGAATAAATACATTTTATATTTTAAACCTTCAGTTACATTATTACCTCCACTGAGGAGATTATGCTTTCACCTGTGGCTGTTTGTTGGTTTATTTGTTCGTTGTTTGTAAGCAAGATTACACAAAAACAACTGAACAGATTTCCACGAAACTTGGTGGAAGGATGTAGTATGGGTCAGGGAAGTACCTTTTCAATTTTGGTGAAGCTCAAGGGCCGGATCAAGGATTTCCCCCCACATTTTTTGACATTGCAAAATAGGGTGTTTTTCAAATTTTCAGGGTTTTCCCAGGGAATTATTCATGGATCTTGTTGAAAAAAATCCGGAATATTTGGGGAACTAATATCTATAAGTTAGTTGAATTGAATTGAGACTGTTGGGGCTTGGTGGAGATATGCACTCTACTGTGGGCCACTTTAGTTAACTAATTATTACTTTTTTAAATTAATGTTATATTCATAAGAGCCATATAAAAAGGTGTGCTCTTATAAATACCAAGCAATACTTTTGGCCTGATACAACCCCAAATTGCAAAACCTCAAGTTCAGGTGGATTTACATTTTACTTCCCAGAGGGTTAACTATGAAACACATCAGGTTCTCTGTCCAGATCCTAGACAGTAAAGTGATTAGGGCTAAAACTAAAGCCCCGGGGCTTCAAAAATCACTCATCTGAGCCGTGTGCTTGTGGGTCAGCATTGACAGCACACTAACCCCCCCACACACACACACACACGCAACCTGTTTACTCCCCCGGCCCCAGTCCCCACCCCGGCTCACAGGCCCACACCCCAGCAGAGAGCTCATCCACAATCCACCATGACAAAGGGAAAGAGCTGAGTGCAGGATATAAGGCTGCCGCTGGCTGCCAGAGTGTGTCCAGCACAGTGCTTTCTGCAGATTGCAGCAGTTTGAGCTAAATCCCCCTCTGTCTGCTCACTATAGACGGGACATGGACAGGGTGGGGTCACCATCAGGGCCTGCAGTGGGCCAGGGTGGAGTCGGGGGGGCCTTGTGTTTGGTAAAATCGGTGCGACTGTACAGCTTCACAGCCGCGTGGACATGATCTCCATGTTTTGTTTTTTTTATTACCTCAGGATAAGGAGTGTGACTGATATTCTCAAACTTAAAGCTGAATCATATGACTCCAGTTGGTGGTCATGGAGGGGGGTCTGTGTGCTGCCCTAATGTGTCTGAGGGAGAGACATACACAAAGAAGCTGAAAGAAGCATAGTGAGGGTTTACTCCAGATACTGTAAGCAGGTCTCTGTGGCCTGGAGCAGCACAGTAAACATATCCAAAAATTAGAGTTAAAAGCCTGTCTAAAGAAGGCACATTCACAAAGTAATCAGTAGCATAGACTGTACTGCATTTCCTCATCCAGCTTTCACAGTTGCAACCCCACAATCAAAGTTGACTGTACTTCAAACATGTCTTTGTTATCACTGGGTGTTTTACTTCAGATTCAAACCCCTTTTCAAAGAGCATAATTCATCCTAACATGCTACTTTTATTTTAGCTGATCCACCCTATATGCCGGCCCCGCTGGGTTTGTTTCCTTATTAGCATCTCTAACACACTGAGAACGGTTCTCCCAAATTTGGCCAGACATGGAAATCTCTCTGTGCTAAAACATTTCACTTAGCTCAAAGTGCCGGGGACGGTTTATTTATTGATGAATCTTAGAACTTATGTATTTATGTTTATATATTAGCAAGAGAGTTGATGTTTTATCACTTCTTGTTGTCTTTTTCTTCAACACTGGCTTGTGTAGACAATCCATACTTCCTCTTTTTATTACCTCCACCAAGGAGGTCAGGTTTCCATCTGCATTTGTATGTTTCTTATTTGGCAGGATTACGCAAAAACCACATAACCGATTTCCAGGACATCTTGTGGAGGGGTGGGGCGTGGGCTAAGGAAGACCCAATTAAACTTTGGAGCGGATTTATAAATGGGTGAATGCAGGATTTATTTCTTTAAAAAAGAAATCCGACACATTTGGAGAACTGGTTCCTCTGTGTGAAATGTGGTGCAGCGTGATTGAGTTTAGGGGGACTGTTGGACCTTGGCCGAGGTTTGGTTGTAAAAATCAACTACTGCAATTACATGGATATTGATGACTGAACTGAACTGAAGTGACTGTCTGAGGGCCCTAAAGATGCTGTGATGTTTCTAACTATAAACTTGAGTCGATCTTTACGAGACCGCTATGTAGCAGTCATAAAACCTCAGATTATCTGGGTGTGTGTTTGCCAAGTCACAGATGTGAAATATGGAAGTCATTAACAAACATTATCATTATCTTGTTGTGTTATGTCATGTTGGATCCCCATCTTCCAAAGCTTTATTTGACCGAGAAACAAGAAAGTTTGGTAGCTGCAGGCTGCAGCCATCAGGACCCAGCGGGTTATACTCCGGTCAATGTGACCTAATAACAGGTATTTATATCCCCCTACCACCTTTTTGAGTCATCTCCCAAGGACAACTGGGCTATTTCTGTCATGGTTCTTGCTCATCCTCTATCTCTCCCGTCCCTTTTCTTATCTCACTTCCTCCCTAAACTAGTTGCTGGAGGTCACCCTGCTGTTCCAGTTTAAAATTACACGATAATTCGACAGAATGAAACTAGGACGGTGAGGAGCTGTGGTGCCACTATGGTGCAACGTGACTCAATGGGCTCACAGGATGAGGACTGTGTATAGATCTGGATTTCCTCAGAGGGAGTCAGACAGACAGCTTAGTGACTTATGACACTCATTAGTTGGCCGGAAAATCAGCAGAAGAGCTGTTTCACATGCAGCTAACATTGTTAAATCACATGATAATGCTTTACTCTCAATCATATGTTGCCTGAGAGGATTTGCAGGTGGAAAATAATAGTGTTTAGAATAAAACACAACAGGAGTGGCAGCCAGTCTAAAACAGACCTGCAGCATCTGCACATGACGCAGAGGAATGAAAGAGGATACAACGTCACTGGCACCTTTCAAAATGTTATACTTTATCCTTCTATTAATTATTATGTTCATTATATTGCACCAACGTCAGGAGAAATGTTTTGAAAGACTTTTCCAGACCTAATAATTGACAGGAAAAAAAGTTTATTTAATTGTAATATCTTTAATGATGCTGACACCCATGAGATTAGGGTGAGTTTTCCTCTTTTTATTGTAAATTTAAAGTGGAATGAGCAATTCCGTTAGAATAGAGACAGTATAGTGCAACATAGTGAAGTGATAGTACTCAATTACTTGATGAGAACTGTGCATGTATTATACTATACTAAATGTTTACTATATGTGTGTAAATGTCTGGGAATAATTAAAGGAGTGATCTTGTGTGAAAGTTACTGTTTCCTCCATAGTGTTCTGCAGTGTACGTTCAGTGTGTAAAAAGTCATTTGTTTATCATTCAAGGACATAAAACCCCTATAAATAGCTTCTTATCTCATGGATTATGTCATTACTTAGAAATATACTCTCCTCCACGAGAGATGACTTCACCATGCTGCACACATGATGACAGTGAAGACCCAGTTAGACGAACAGAAAACGTGTTCAAAAGTGGCTGCACCAGTACCAGCAGCTCCCTCTAGTGGAAGCTCTTGAGGATTTGCCCCATTTTCAGAAAATATAAAATCCCTTTTTGGCTGAAATGTGAATGTAGGAAAGAATGAAGAGAACTATTGATTTTATTAATACACCTGATAGTACATCAACACCAGTTTGAGCAACAAAACTAAACGATCCTCTGATTGAGGACTTAAATATTTTTCGTTTTGATTAACTGATAAACTGTGGGACAGATAGTGTTACATACCACAGCTGATATTTTGTGTGGGTTGCAAATGATCTCTTCAAACATTTCTACTGCCTCCATAGGACATTATGTGAAGAGGTGGGGCACGAGGAGGAACCATTAATCCTTGGTTTGGATCCAGCATTTTCACTTTCCACTGATTCCCCGCAGAATAATTCATGAATCTTAATGGAAAACATCAGACATATTTAGGAGACTGATATCTCTGAGTGTGTGAAATTTGGTGCAGCTTGATTGAATTTAAGGGGAATGTTGGGCCTTAGCTGAGGTATGTCCTCTACTGTGTGCCATTCTAATTTGTTGATACTAAACCACTAAATAACTGTGTTACTCTGTGTGGAACTGGAGTAAGAGTGCGCATGAATTAGGACATCTGTAGCTTCGTACAAGATTTTCACAGACCAGTGAATAATTAAAGTCTAATTCAATATTAAAATATGTTTGGACAAAATCAAACTCAAAATCCAATCAGCCTACAAATTAAATTAAGTACTGATTGATTAGGGTAGATTTGTATGAAGTCAAGTTTCATTTTCATTAAAGTGATGCCATTAAAGCAACACTGCATTTGACAGACTGAGGGAGAGTTGATTACTAAGGTTTTGACAAATAGATTTATTATTAAGAATCAGAGACTTGATGTGAATCAAATCACAATAGAGGGATTTTACAGATGCCTTATTTAAAATGTCATATTTACAGTTCCTCTGTTTGATTGTCATTTTGAGAGTGGATGCAGTGCTCCACCAGTACGTGATCCTCACTGCGCAGGGGTCAACCTCCACACACAGATGCTCCACCTGTGGGGAAACACAGTAACATGGATTGACATCATGTGCCGTATGAATATAATTGTATGTACATTATGTCAAATATGTGTCACCATCTGGACACTGACTGTACGGTGTGTTCACAGATGAACTGGATGACGTGGGCCTTTTGGTGACGTGGTCCTCTGTCATAGATATATTTAGTCTCAGCTGGATTCACTTGCATTGATGTCATCATTTTAATGAATAACACTACATCATGGTGCTGACTCTGGATTTTGCTGGCTTGTGTTACTGGCAGGAGCTGTAGCAACATAAAGAGGCCACAAGATGGTGGTGTTCTACAGGTGGGTAGTGTCATCTGTGGTGAAACAACCCCCACTGAGGTACTGCTTTTATTTTGTAACTGCTGTAGTTCTCTGATAAAGTCACACTGAAGTCACTCTCGACTCCTGAACCTGAAGAAAACCCTTAAAGCTAAAGACTGATGTCTGAGGTTTTGGAGAAAACAAACCCACCCCTCACTCCTCCACACGTCTCAGTGCCCTCAGACTACACTGATATCAGCATTTACCCTTTAATTCCTCTGTCAGCATTAGTAAACCTGCACCGAATCAGCAAGCAGAAAGACACATGCACTAACAGGCTGACTTTACACGATCACAATGAGCTTATATAGAAGAAAAGAGAGCATGTTTAACTACCCTTTCTGCTTCTTCTTCTGTTGTAGATTTGTACATTACAGTTATGAGCAAAAATAAACTACCAAGTCACTCTTTAGAGTTCGAGCCTAAGACCAGGCCCAAGAGTCATCTTGTGAAACCACATTTCAATTCACCAAATCTAGATTTTTATTTGGATCTGCACCAAATTGCTCACACTCAAAATATATAATTTTTTTCCATCAAGATCCAAATCTTTTCTGTCTGAGAAACCAACAAAAATGTTGAAAAACACCCTTTCTTGCAATGAAAGTGAAAAAAAATTCTTGTATTCACCAGTGATCCGGATCTGGACCAAACTTTTATAGACTCTTCCTTGGGTCATACGCCATCCCCTATATAATATCATGGAAATTGGTTAAGTAGCTCTTGCATAATCCTGCTAAATAACAAACAGAAACAGAAACTCCTCGGCAGAATGAACAACAAAAGTGAAAATGTGTTTTTAAAACGTTTTACAACTTTATTAAAATCAAAATCTCGTTTAAAAAAGTATTCAGAACCTCAAGTCACTACTTTGTAGAAGAGTCTTTGGCAGCAAAGTGACTTCCATTTGTCCGCTGCACCATGAAGGCCTCTATGATGGAGAGCTGCTGGGAGCAGCGTGGTTCTTCCAGCGGTTTGTCTCGTCTCTGCGAGAGGCTCTGTCGCCGCTGGCTCCTCCGTCACCTCCCTGTCTGAATTCTCTCTGAAGCCACAGTATGAGTGAACAACACAATGCTCCAAAACACAAGAACAACAAAGACATGACTGGTTGACATCATCTTTTTTTAAATTCAATTCTTCTCATCGGAACAGCGTCTTTGGTTTTCTAAATACTTTGATGCAGCATTAATGTCAATGAGTGTCAAACATTCTCGGATTTCTGGAATAAGCAAATATTCCCACTACATTTATTGCTAAGTGCATGTCCTTTCCTTCTAGCTTAACAAATACTTAAGTGTACATGTCAATTTATACAAACACTTCAGCCTTCTCATATCAAACAACATCAACAAATAACAACAACAAGGGGTGGGACAGGGACCATTCTTAAAGAAACTGACAAAATGTACAATAACACAAAATCAAAAGTGTGTGGTTAGAAAAGTTTAGAATTGAACATTTTGTTGACTTATGGGAATGTAAAGGGAAATGTCGTCATATCATTTAAACGTATACAAATATGAAATGGGCTGCAGCAGAAAACCTGGTAGGAAAATATTTCCTTATTAAAACAAGAGAGGGCTTGACATCAGCATTTCAAAGTAAGAGTTGAAAGATCAATGCAATAAGGAAATTAAAAGATGAAGAAAATTACAAAAATGCACAATTTATACTTAACAAAACAGTTTAAAAAACAATAATTACAAACAATTAAACAAACATATTACTTGTCTGAATTTCTTTAAATGTGAAATGGTGGGGTGAAAATTAGTTTGCCATTGATATGTTATGTTCTATCATATGAGCCCTTCCTACAATCAGGCTCCGGACGAGAGCGTGCTTTTTAAGGTTCACTGCACACAGTCCCATGTTTGTTCTGAGAGACGGAGGTGCATGTGTGGGGTAATTGTGTGTTTTGCAAACTTCCGACAGGCATAAACACAGGGACACGCAGAGGTTACCGAGTCCTGCGACGAAGGCATATGTTTGGCCTGCGTGTGGCCACGAAGCCGTATTTGCAGAAGCACTTGTATGAGCCGGCGGTGTTGACACAGCGAGCGTTCTTACAAGGACTGACACGAGCCCCTGGCTCCGCACACTCATCAATGTCTGAAAAAAAGATGAACACGAGCACTCATCAGGTTGTGTCAGCTAGAAGACAGTAAATCAAACATTGCTCAATAGTGATGAATACAAGGTTGATACATAAACTAATTAATGTTAGCAGCAACTGTAAAGTCCTTGAAATACAATAATGAATTCATATCACCCTGCGGTTCTAATCCTCCCCCATCCAGTGCAGTTGCAGTCTACATTCCTTTTTTCAGACTGAGTCACCGTGACCTTTGACCACTGAAATCTATTAATCTTTGGGTCCAAGTGACAAATGGTCAAAATGTGCAAAAATTCCCTAAAGGCAAACTGAAGATATCATGTTCAAGAGGCCAAAACATATTTTTTGACGCCACCTTGACCTTGGACCATCAAATCTTAATCAGTTAATCTGTGAGTGTAAGAGAACATTTTAGCCAAATCTGAAAGGATTCTCTCGAGGCCTTCTCAAGATAACATCTTAACGAGACAAAAACATGTTTTGAGAGGTCACAGTGACCTTGACCTTTGACGGCCAAAATCGAATCAGTTCATCCTTTGGTCCAAATGGACGTTTGTACCAAATTTTGAAGAAATTCCCTCGAGGCATTCCAGAGATGATGCGTTTACAAGACCAAAAACGTGTTTTATAAGGTCACACTGTCCATGACGTTTGACCTTTGATTCCCTCAAGTTATTTTGGAGATATCGTGTTCACAAGAATGGGACAGATAGACGGCATAAAAACATAAAAACACCACAGTATTTTTGTAGTTTTAGTCTAGTGAAGTATAGTATTCATGAATAAGTACAAACCTATACAGCGGGTGCGAGAGTGGTCCAGCCTAAAGCCTGTGTTACATTCACACATGGTGCCCAGGTAGGAGCGGACACAGCGGCCATTTGCACAGCTACATTCATCTGAATCCTCCTCTGAGCTGTCGCCTGTTTTGGACACACAGGCAGGAGAAAAGAGAAAATGTGGGATATAAGACATAAGCAAATTTAATACAGGGCTCATTTAATTCCATATATTTTAGCATTTCATATAAAATATTGACTGCAGAGAGGGTGTGCGGTTCTACCTGGGTTGTAGTTGGCGAAAGCAGCGAGGAAATCCTGCTCCCCATCAGACTCAGTCTCCAGATGCATCTCACACAAACGACTGAACATCTCTGAGCACAAGGAATGAACATTTTTAGATTTAAGGCAAAATGGAAAAGCTGAGCGTGTCAGTCGGGACAGCAGCTTGCTCACCCGAGTTTCTGGGTGGACATGTGTTGCACTCGGGCCCCCATCCGCGGCCGTAGTGGCAGCAGCACTCTGAGTAGGTCACCACCATGCCGTTTCTCGGCTCGCTGCAGATCAAGCCCTCGTCAACCTGCAGGAAGCACACGTCCTTGTGGGCTGCAGTGCGATCTGGGTTAAAAAAAAACATAGACATAAATGGTTAAGTGTCGTCAGATTTACATAAGGTTCATTACAGGAAGTCACAGTCAGGCTGTTTGAAGATTAATATCATGTAAAACAGTATCTTACAAGCCAGTGGAGAAAGTGCACAAAAAATTTATAGTAGGTAAATTTATAACTTTACAGATAAACGTAATTTCAGATGTTAACAGCATTCGAAGATGAAAAATCTATAAAAACAAAACATCAATACACAGACACTATTTTAAGACTTTCTCCATAACTGTTGCATGCTGAGGTTTTGAACATTGAAATGTTGTTTATCAAGCAGACGTAGCAAGAACCACTAAGTACATAAAATTTACTTTTTCCCTTTATAATCTGTGTATGCGTGTTACAGGTTGGTGTTAGAGAAGGTCAGGAGCTTTTTCCAAATATGCAGCTGCAAAAGTGCAGAAATGAGTCCGCCCAATAATACAGTACGTATTTGTGTAGCCTACAGTAGCTATAGAACTTTTTTGTTTTGCTGTGCCACACAGAATATTAATAGATACATTAAAAGATTTAAGTCCATTTTATTTAGATGAAACTACTTATTTGCACTTAAAATTTGAATCTACAGTTAATTTAAAGAAAACCGTGTTTAAAATGCTATCATCCTTAAAGTCTTATCAATGAAGTGTCCCTATACATAACATATATGTAGAGTATATATGTTACGCTATTACATATATACGCTGTTACAGTCCTGCAGTGTTAATTACAGATGTAAAACCAGCCATGACCATGACATGCGATACTGTGCTGTGAATCATCTATCTTACATCAAAATTAACCCTACAGAGTACATTCTCCACTAAATGAGCAGCTTTTAAATGCATTATCTGTCTTTTCCCTACCAAAACAATGACATTTTACAATATACATTACGCAGACAAAGGAGACACATGCGAAACATTCAGAAAAATGGCTAAAATCACTTTTGCTGACACTGATCATACTCTGATATTGTTTTACCTGCAAAGCCGTATACATATTTAGTTTTGGTATCTTGTTTTGGTATTTATCACTTAAGTGGGTGAGAGGGGAAATGGTGTAACACAAAAGCACTACAGGCTGCATGGGGACACAAATTAAGAAGAATTACAAAGAGCAACATGAGTGGCAGATGACGACGTAAGCCAAAACTCATTTTGATCAGTCAGGCTCAGGCGAGCTAACACTAATTTGTTTTTTAGTTTTTTTTTTACCCACCGTCATAGACGCACTGTTTCAGCGCTGCACTGAAGGTGAGGGGCGGGTCGCAAAAACAGTGAAAGGAGCCGGGCGTGTTCTCACACCTCCCATTCTTACAGTACGAGGGGTCCTGGCACTCATTCACATCTGCAAAGGGCACCACAGACACTGGTTACAGTATGAACATCTGCTTGGAGCCAGCTCTGGTTGGCAGGTGGTGGACACAGTAACACAAGCATCAGTGCAGTTGAGTTCAAGTTCAATTCAATAGTTCTGAAATAAATTCTCTGTTGGATGCAGAATTTCTTACACTCGTTGTATTGGCTTGTAATGTACAGTGTTATTGTGTCCATCACCTTTATTTAAAGTTTTCTTACTGTATAGGCCTCTATCATACATGTTGCATGCATGTTATTTCCCTCACCTGTATAAACTGAACTCTTGGTCATGCACTGTACAGCTGGTCTGTAGTTAACATGCAACCACACTGTGCTCCATGCATAAAAAAGAGGGCTGCAGGGTAAAACAGGAAGCTTGGCTGCAGCAACACATCAACTGAGGAATCTGTATCTGTCAAGATGTTTGCAGGCAGTTTGCAGAGAAAATGAATGACAATGCCAAGTAGGCAGGTGTGGGCTGAAACAGAGCAGATACTTGGATGAGGATTACTTCTGTACGGGGGAGTGAAAAATTCAATAGACTGATGTGGTGTTTAATATTGCTGTTGTTGTTCTCAGTTTGGGTTTACTCAATATACTTGAAGTGGGTCTAGTAGGGGGCATACTTATAGTTAAGTTAACAAATACATAATTATTAAAAACTACACAGGCTGAGAAAAAGAGACTTAGAAATGCTCTTTGAATGCAATGGAAATTAGCTCTTTTATATTTTGTTATTCTTAAGCCACATATTCTTCCCTCTATATTTTTTGCTTTTATACTCATACATGTCAAATTTTCTCTTTGATAATAATATACAGTATAACCTGTATTGATGATTTAGTTGATTTTGAAAGTTAAGTCAGAGGTCTAGGTCAGTACGGTCATATTCACTTTCATTCACGCCCTTAAACTACAAATCCAGAGCTTTGTGTTTCTCAAATTAACACTTTAATGACCAAAGCCTGTCCCTGGTTTTAAGCTCATCAGTCTGTCCACTTTTCAATTTCTAGTCATTCATCCGTGCCTTGGTTGCTGTGGTAACGGAGGCCTCTGTACTTTCTATTCTCAAGAATCCAGGACTCATCTGAAGAAATGCTGAACACTGGCTCCAGTTTTTATTTAACAACAACTACTACCACCACAACTCCTTTGTTCCAGTGTAGCGTTCGGCCAACCACACCTCACCACCACATGGCTTCAGAGTGATACTGTACACCATTCCTACATATCAAGCCTTTCCAGGCGTCATCCATCATCCAGCAGGAGGAACCCAGCTGTGCTGCCGGCATCTCCACGCTCTGACCCTCGTACAGCTTACAAGGGGAGAGAACGGCCCTATCAAAAAATTTAGCTACAGAGCTGGAGCCTGTTACTAAGCGTATACGTTACATCTGGTTGCACTCAGCTCCATGTACCACTCTGGTTGTAAATAAATCGTGTGAAGCGTTAGAAATCTCCGTCACAAAACCGCTTATGTATATAATTTGAAACAAGGTGAGTATTTTCAGATGGACGTAGATTTAGATTTCTCAGAGGGCAATTCAATATTTTTTAACTGCACCAGCCATTCAGACAGCAATGACGGTAAATTGCAAGAGCAACTAATCACTTATTGTTAAAATTAGATAACACAGGACTTCATGAAGCCTGAACTACTCTGTGGGTTTTTAAGACTTTCTGTTTATTAAATCTAAAATAAAGATGAGGACTGAACTGCATTAAAAGAAACAACACATCACGTGATGGTCTTCAGGCTTTATGGAAAAAATATCTGAGGGAAGTAATAAAAAATCCACTGATAAAAAAAGGGGTGATGAAAATGCACGTGAACTGAAAAATGTAACCGAGAAAATGGATCTGAAATGAAAAATGTAACTGAGAAAATGGATCTGAAATGAAAAATTTACAGATTAATCATCGAGTGATTTGTTTCATTTGAAGCTGATTTGTTGTGTTATGATGAAAACAGAACTACATTTGATCATTGTCCACATCTTGACATTTTATCGTTTACCTTTCACTACACAAAATTGCCATTTATCATTTAAGAAAAGTCGCCTCAAGGGTGAAAGTAACATAAAAAGAACTGGAAAAAATGGAAGTGATGAAAATGCTTACAAATTAATAATGGAGGAAAAAGCCTATAAAAAAGCACACGCCCACACAGCTCAACTCTCAACCTTTTCTGCCATGAGTTTATGCCTGAGGACATTATTCACGAGTTTGTGGGCGCTGCTTTTGATTTATAGTTCAGTCCGAATTTTAAAGAATTACATGTTGAAAATGATAAATTTTCAGTCAGTTAGGTGTTGTGAATGATGAGTTGTGAAACACAGCCCAGTTGATTATCAGAGCAATGTAGTTTTGAATAAAACGTCAATTAGTTTATCAAATCAAATGACAATATATCACTCAAATTTTCCATTCCCAATTTTCATCACTTCCATTATTTCCATTTTTTTGTTACTTCCGCCCCTGAGGCTACTTTCCTTGAATGATAAATGGCAACTTTGTGTTGTGAAGGATAAATGAGGAAAACGTGGAAAAAGATGGAAAACATGGTTCTGTTGTCATCATATCACAAACTGTTTTAATCAAATCACTCGATCATTCACTTAATTTTCCTTTTCACATCTGCTTTCAGTTCACATGCATCTTCATCACCTCTGTATTTATCAAATAATGTTTGTCACTTCCACCCCTAATAAAAATATGTTATGTCCATTCACTATATGTAACTTAGACCTTGATTTAAAAAGCATGTTCTGAACTGGTTTATTTATTGAATTATTTTATTTTTACTTTGTGTGGTTTGTGTGGTTTTAGCTCAGGATGACTATTATAGATCCTCTAACATCAACATCCTGCCGCCGCGGTTCGTAAAAACATAACATGAGGTGCGTTTAAGGTTGTTCCTATGTGGCGTTATGTGTTTATTAAAGACTCCAAGTGATAAAAATAAAAATAAAAAAGCCCCTTTCAGCCACTTAAAATGCATGGAAAACATTTGACATATTTAATATAGAAACTCACATAATTTGTGAATTAGTTCTGACTACACAAAATGCTAAGCTTCATGTTTCATTTTCCTGTTCAATATGATAAAAAGGGTCCTTCACTGTCTTTGGCTCTGAAATCAGTTTTATCTACCACAAATGCAAAGAGCAAAAACTAAGATTTCTTTCAGATTTTTTTGCGTTTTCCAGGATAACCTGCCGTTGCCCACCGCTGCCTTGTTGCTCTCTGTAACCCTGGCACTGCAGGGGGTCTGCACTCACCAGCCTGCTCCTCGGGAGTCACACAGCTGTTGCGGTCAGTGGCCAGGGTCCATGGCGGCGAGCAGATGCAGTAGTATGACCCCGGGGTGTCCACGCAATGGCCGTTCTTACAGTTGGCCCGGTCCCCGCACTCGTTCACATCTGTGCGAGCAAAGAGATGAACTCAGTGTTCGACATAATCCCACCAGTAGCTCGGCAAAATGGGAGAAGATGCCAGTGGACTCACCTGCTACTATTGCCATCACACACTTCTTCTTGTTGGAATCTGGAGTCCAGGGACGCTTACAGTTGCAGTAGAAGGAGCCCTCGGTGTTGACGCAGTGGCCGTTAGTGCACAGAGACTCGTCGTGGCATTCGTTCACATCTGAGGAAGAACATGCAAAAGCAGAATCTGTAATGAGGCCTCTGCAACATTGTTCTGTATTCTGTGTGAGGATCCATTGAAGTGTCATGTTTTCCTGTGTATCCGATCGCTCACCAATGCACTCCAGGAGGTTGCCGTCATAGTAGAAGCCCTGCTGACAGTAGCACTCGTAGCCCGGCAGCGTGTTCTCACAGCGGCCCTTCTTGCAGATTTCATCAGCAAACAAAGAGCACTCGTCGATGTCTGCAGGCGATAAAGGAATAATCTGTCCTCAGTACTTACAGGAAGTGTTGTTCAATGCAGTGAGGTCAGTGTGGGGCGATCTCATGAGTCACGACAACGGTAAACATTAGGAACTGACAACACACAGTATTTAGACAAGGTTAAGTACAATTACAGTATTTAATTCAGGCACGACTGTGATCATTTTAATGTTTAGAGCCCAATCGATATATTGGTTGGCTAAAAATATGTGATGTGAGCCTTTCACAGAAATGTCGTTATCTGCGTATATATCTGCCAGCATGTAAGACTTTTATTTTACAGATTTAATAACGGAGGAAAGATGTACATTTGTGTTTAAATTTCACACCCTTTTTTTTTTTTTTCAAGTTAAACATATTTGGTTGTATGTGTGTTTATTTCTTATTTCCATGTACAGTTACTTATAATAAAGTTTATGGTTAAACTGTAAAATACTAAACCTCAATGACATTTCTTTGTCACAAGGGTTCGACTATGACATCATAGGAATCATTGCAATTCTATTTTTAAATATATGTAGCAGCAAATATATCGGTATCGTAAATGTTTTACTCCCTAATATCAGTATCAGCATCGACTCTCAATATCCATATTGGTCGGGCTCTATTAATGTTATACCACAATGGATGCTTTGGTTCAAATAGCTGAATATTTCAGCACTGTGTAGCCCTGGTGTGTGTTAACAAAATATGTACCATGGAAGGCAGGCAGGCTGTACTGGAGTCCTTCTTCATTGTAGAGACCCTGTCCGTTTGGACACAGGAAGTGGAACTCGGCTGGGAAAAGAAGACCAAGAGGATTTTAATAACCACTGCATGAGATATAGATACAGTGTATGGCTACAATAAGGCTGCGTAACGCTAACGTTTAAGTAAACCAGAAATTGAATTCCCTATAATGGTGTTAGCACAAGCTACAACCATCATCCAGCCCTTGAACACACAGTATTTTCAGACTTTGAGGCTCAGGATGATCAATAATCTTCTGTAAGACTTGAATGAGTTTATTTGCATGTGTACACAGT
Organism: Hippoglossus hippoglossus; assembly: GCF_009819705.1. NCBI lineage: Eukaryota > Metazoa > Chordata > Actinopteri > Pleuronectiformes > Pleuronectidae > Hippoglossus > Hippoglossus hippoglossus. Next base: position 14,254,582 of record NC_047164.1, on the reverse strand, counting down.
AGAGTGTAAATGTACCAGAATGGGAGACCGGACAGGGGTAGATCTCACAGTGGTCTCCCCATCCCACTCCAATGGAGCAGCAGCACTCCTGCTTGGTGACGTTGGTGGCCAGGACGCTGTCGCAGAACACGGTGTCGTCGAGGTTCAGGTAACACTCCTTCTTCTCGTCCATCAACACATGAACGGCTGCGGGAGCAAACGAGGTGAAACAGAACAGGATGATTTAGCGTCTAAATCCAGCGACTAGTCTTCACCTTTAATCTGCGTTCCAAGTTGGTCTTCGTTTTAATTTACAGCTCTAAAAATCTGAACTGGGTCATGAAGAATACAGGATTTGGTCATTTATGACTAATGATTATAATTGTTTGGCTTATAGGCTTCAGATGTGGTTTACATTTGAACAGAAATGTTCTGGGTTTGGGACAAGCAGGGATCAAATGTTCAGGCCTGGTTAAAGCTCTGGGATGAATGAGGGTCAACAGTAGAGCAGGAGGGAATCCGTGCAGGCTTACCCTCACAGCTGTGTTTGTCCTCTGAGAGGACATAGCCGTGCTTGCAGGCGCACACATACGACCCCGGTCTGTTCTCACAAGAGCCGTAGGGCTGGCAGAGAAATCTGTCTGCAGCACATTCGTCAAAGTCTGAAAAGGAAATCACACAGGTGGCTTTAAGACCTGGTTTCTACCCAAACACCACGTGAGTTGCAAACAAATAGGTTTTCTTCTTTAGCAAAGTAAGAAAACATTTTTAATATATAAATATTGGCCAATGTTGTGCCATTGCATGAACACTATGGAGTTTTTATCTATATTCAAGAACTTGGTCTTTCAGGTTTTGTAATGCTTTCAGTCAAAACCCTGCGCTCACACTCAAATAGCTCCTGCTCGTGCTTGGTTTTGCTCTGCTTGTGCTCAAACTGCTCTTGCACTTTGTCTGTACGGATGTTCTGTGCTCCAGTTTCAGCTCTTCTTCTCGCGCTCAGAATTCTTTCGTACATGCGTGAAACATCTGCTCTTGGTTTTCGGGACAATTTAATTTGTCAACACTACACCTGGAATTCTGTTGGTTGGGGAACTTTGACAGACTTGTTGCACAAAAAAATCCAAGAGCAGACGTTTCACACACGAGTGGCTTGAGTGCTAGGAGAAGGGCAGGAAATGGCAGGAAATCTAAGTACAAACAGGGGCTATCTGAGTGCAAGTGCATGGTTTTGAGTGACAATATTACAAAATAAACAGTGAAATGAGTGCTGCTCTCAAACTCATATAGAGATAGAAAACACGGTACACTACTTATTAGGTAAAATCCCACAATAGAGATGTTTAGATTACAATGAATTAATAATTATTTACTTTATCATGCAGAAAATAAAAGAAGACAAAGACAAATGTGTCTTTAACAGTAACATCAGCTCCTAAAAGAGTTGAATGAGATTTTGAAAGGTTAAACATAAGGATACAAATTAAGACACTGCAAATAAAATCAACCTATTAACTCCTGCATAAGAGTTAGTTACTAGTTGGTGGCAGAACGACAGACAGCACATTGTTTTCTGGTAAAGGTCATGACCTTAAAGAATGTAAAAGACTGACCTTGGCATCGCCTGCCTCCGACCAGCTTGTAGCCTTTCTGGCACTCACAGTGATATGAGCCCATGCTGTTGATACAGTGGCCCCTCTGACAGTTTGATGGCCTCTCACACTCATTGATATCTGGGAAGGGAAGGAAATAAAAACAACTATGTCGGAATGTGAAGCATGTGTTGAGCAGTTTTAGATTCTCTCTTTAACCTGTTGGTCACTCTTTATGTTTATTAGTTATCAAGGGACAATAAAAAACCTATTACTTTAAGGTGCTAAATAATTGCATATTGGTTTGTGGAATTATTCCTGCCTTCGCAGTGGCTGCCTTCCTGTGTGCGCTGGTATCCCGGGTAACACTGGCACTGGAAGGAGCCTTCAGTGTTGATACAGTGGCCGTTAGCACACAGCCGCACGTCCTCACACTCGTCAATGTCTGATTGAGAGAAAGAACAGGAAAAAAAAACGCAGCTACTTTGATGATTCAGGATTCATATTAGGCACCAAACAGCCATCAGGTCACTCGAGTGCATTATAAGCAGCCTAATCTGTGTACTGGGGTGAAAGGGTTAGAATAGAACTTCTCACCATTGCACCCTTTGCTGTCTGCTAATGGAAGGAAGCCCTCGTTGCACAGGCACCGGTAAGTACCAGGGAGGTTCTCACAGCGGCCGTTAGGACAAATGCCCGGCTTCTGACACTCATTAATGTCTGGTGAAGCATCAGGGAGAAAATAGAGGAAAATAAATTACACATTTGTTGTATTGATTAGCTTTTTTTTTATTACCTCTACCAAGGAAGGTTTCCACCTCTGTCCATTTGTTTGTTAGTTGGTTTGTACAAAAATTACTGGATGGGTTATTATGAAGCTGATATCTATGAATGTGTGGAATTTGGTGCAGCTTGATTGAATTCAAAGGGACTGATTATTAAAACACGCAGTAACATATGATATCTAATATTTATCTTGTACTAGGTAAACATCTTTTATTTTCCCTCTACAGTATGTTGATCTGAGATGTTCCTCTGTAATAAATCCCAACACACTATTGGCAAAATTTAAAAAAATCTGTTGTGATGGTTTTCACAGTTTTGTAGATTAACAGCAAGATACCATATATCGGACAGAAGTATAAACTCTCTTTTTACTGGGGGAGGTGGTTAACTTTGTCTTGAATTTGAATTTTTAGCGTGATAATCACATGGGTTAACACTCACCATAGCAGGTGCCGGACCTGGCCTCGTGACCAGGCAAACAAGGAACACACTCATAGGAGCCCGGTGTGTTCTCACACTGCTCATTGGGACAGGTGTCGGGATTCAAACACTCATTTATATCTGAAATGAGGGAGAAAAGGTTGAACATAGCCTTGTTTGGATTTACACAGACACACATGCAGGGCACAGATTCAAGTGTATGATAGTTGCACACACATAATAAGTGTTTTGTCAGCGGAAAGCCTGCACACTAACATCCATGGTGTCATAATAATCAGCATCTTTGTACCTTCACAGGCTGGATGACGGTGGGACTTGCTCCTAAACCCGCTGTGACATTCACATTTATAAGAACCAGGCAGGTTTATACACTGGCCGCCGACACCACAGATGTCCTGCTTAGAGCACTCGTTCACATCTGCAAAACAGGAAGGATGAGGCCAATGCAGGTTTTGATATCTGATAAAAAAAAAAACACCATGGAATTAACTCAACTGAACGCACCTATGCACTTAAGTCTGCCGTGCTGCACCATGTGTTTATAGCCCTGACGACAGAGACATTTGTAGCTGCCCTCTATGTTGACGCAGAGGCCTCTGCCGTGGCCGCACGGCTCGGACTTACATTCGTCATCATCTGGAAAACAGGAGAGAAGAGTGATGTAAATACATATCATGGAAATTAAGTCAATTAAATCCAATAAAATGTGCAAATGTGCAGATTTAAAATCATTATAAACATTTATTTAAATAAGAATAGTGTCTTTTTAAAGATGTACTCAGTATTGTATTTTAAAAAAGAGACAAATTTAAAGACATGACGTTCTGACCTTTAACCTCTAGTTTAGGTCAAACTCTTAAAATACTGAATCCTACACTTTCCAACACGATGCAACTTGATAGCACCTTTCTTTAGACCCGTCCCCAAACTGGTTAAATACCCACACGTTCCAAACTTCACAGCCCCAGGTAGCAATGGAGGCTTTCTGTTACAAACTTTTTGTTTCCGAGCCCAAGCCAAAGTATTTTCTCAAACTTTGGAAAGTTCCCTTCAGAGCCACAGAAGACACACAACTGTTTTGGCAGCGTGAGTAGAACGCCTCTTGTTGAGTAACCTGACCTCTATGGGCTGCTTTACTGAAGCTAAATATTCATACAGTTGACTAGGAAACTAAAGCAATAATAGCGATATCATCACTTAATTTTAGAGTTTTGGCTTTAATGATCAAGACACAAATGACATAAGACGAGGATGAGGTTGGGTTCAGATAAAAATGACCTTGTCATTCATCTATTTTTGATTCATAAAAATATATATATTATATATAGAATATTATATGAAATAATATTTTTAAGTTAATATTTTCAAATTTAAGTTGCTATCCTTCCCGTTAATTACAGTATGTATCCATCAATGATACAACATGTTTTCTTGAACCAAACAATAAAGCAAACAAATAAAATGTCAGAATGAGATTGACCTGTGTTTGCAGCATGCATAAGAAATTACTCATCAGCATTCCATGCCTGCACCTCATCTAACAGCCGTCTCTACCATCGTCTCTTACCCTCACAGATGTTCCTCTGCGGGTTCAGATGGTAGCCAGGGTGACAGTGACAGATGTGGCCGTTCAGGCTGTTCTCACACTCGCCACGACCACAAATGTTCCTGCTTAGTCTACATTCATCTGTCACTGCTTCAAGGAGGGAACACAGAGTGGACAAGCATCATATATATATATATATATACATGCATATATATATATAGATAAATATATTGTCATTAAATATACACTGTATATAGACAAACAACATCCATGCAATACCTAGGATCTGCTATTTTGGGCCATGTTCACACTAATCAAGATTTGGTTTGACCTCTGAGTCTTTCACATCAGAGCCGATGACAGGTGTCAGTCAGACAAACAGAGAGAAGCTGTATTAGATTTCTTCAGCAGTACTTTCTAATAATCATAAATGAAAACACAAGACAAGTGTTACAGACCAGAATCTGGAGATGTGGAAAACACGGAAGCCCAACTGATATAGATTTTTAGGAGCCAATTCCGATATCCGTATTAGAGCGTATAAAATATTGGATACAATAAATCGGACGATATGTACGTAAAAATGTTTTTAAATGTAATTGAGGCTTGATACTTAAAGTTTAACCATCAACTTTTCCATAAATAAATATGAATTAAAAGAAAACACAAATGCAACGAAATATCTAGATCTTGAATTACGTAAACAAATGTAAACATAAATGCACATCTTTTCTCTACTGTAAAATAAAAATAAATAATTTTGGAGCATATCAGCAAACATAAACGACGATTCCAAAATGCTCATATCGGCTCCTATGATCAGCAAACTGATATATTGGTCGGGCTCTACTTTCCAACACTCGCCAAAAGGAACAGTGTTATGATTCTGGTCAGTGTTTTGTGTCTTTTAGGAATTTTCTTTTTCTTTTTATGGAAATGAAATATGTGTCACATAACCTGCTGTAAAAATGTGGTTATGGCAACACTTGCTTCCTAGAACACAAAGCAGAGTGTGAACATGGCCTGAAGGTTGGTTCATGCTTCATGGTTGAATGCACACGACATCCAAACTGTCCCAAAGCATCCGTTAACCCTGAGAGAAGCATGCGTCTGAGTAGATTTAACTTCATGTCAAACTGAGCTCTTTTCAATTTCTGATATTAACTCTAGCAACATGGATCGTCTTAGTGTAAAACAACATGTGTGTGACATCATAAAAAATAAATCTATTGTATAAATTAGCCTATCAGAGAAAGTCAACATGTCACGTGTGAGTGATGGACCCGTCTTTTCTTATCAGGGAATGTGGAGAGCTGGAATTTCCAGTTCTGAGGCGCATGAAGCATGAACCAGCATCAACAGGAGTAACTCACTACCAGGTTAATACAGGACAGATATTTGAGTCAGTTTGAAGTTTGCTGGGAAACTCACGAAAGACTTTAGTCTGTGTTTCGAAGGGGTCATTGCCTGGGGTCATTCTGATGATAGTCGGAGGGGTGGGTTTAACAACTGTGGATCCGACAAAAGACAGATGAAGCGGACAGAGTTTAGGAAGGAATAGAAGATGTTGAACTTGAGTCCTGCTGTTTTTGTCATCACCACACGGAGGATTGCTTATTGTTACTGTTAGCAGGAAGACAGAAATGTTTCCCTCACTGTGACAGATGAAGTATGTGAAGTAACAGGAGCAAACATTTGAGCTTCAACAACTTTGAACAACCTCCGCAAAGAGGTTTGTGCATGGAATCCATCGGAACGTGGTGGAAGGATGGGACATGGGCCAAGAAGGAGCCCATCACCATAACAAATGGGTGGATCCAGGAATTTATTTTCACTTCCTTCAGCAATTTTGCAGGAAAATAATTCATGAATCCCGATGATCTTGTGTGTTATGAGTGTGTGTGAAATTTGGTGCAGATCCAAGTAGAAATCCGGATCATGTCACCGATTTGAATGTGTTTTCGTAAGGGGACTGTTGGGCCTCGGCGGAGGTGCGCATCCTAATTTGTGTGATTCCAGTATCGAATGTGTGTTTACCGGGAACACGAGGACTGCTGGTGGTGGTAGGAGCCTGCACGGTGGTCGTTGTCTCTGGTGGCCTCTCCTGATTGAAAGAGTGAATCAGATCTTACAACACCTAAAACTTAACCAGCCATTATCGTATCGTATTGACGACAATAAAATAATGTCTTACCGGCCGCTTCGGCTCTGGAGGGAAAAAAAGACATAGACACATCGAGAGAATTACTATTGTGTATTCACATGAACCATACGAAAGAACGACAGGCTGAGAAATGCTTGATACCTGAGAGAAATCCTGAGCTGTAAACATGTTGGACTCACCCTCTTTGACAGGCTTGCGGGGGAAGATGATGGGAGGGAAGGCCACACTCTCTATAATGTCCTGGAGGAAGTAGCCTTTCCCAGCAGGGCAGATCTTACTGAAGGCCACTGAGCACCACATGGAGAAAGGGGAGAGGGTTTCACAGTTAGTTCACCTATACTGCAAAATACATAATGACTCTTTTGATATTTGAAAAGCACAAATTACAAATGAACCAACGGCACAGACAGTGGATTGTATATATGAACGTATAAACATCCTTTAAAGACACTGTGCATTGAAAAGAAATACAAGCACTTTCTAAGTCTTATTAGAACTTATGATAACAGAGCATTACTATAGCGTATTAGGAGAAAATACAGATTCTGGCTTATTGCTGCGTCCCAGTGTATGATCCCTGTTAATTAAACATAGAAACCTCATACATATCACAAAATGAGCTTAAAGAGCTATAAAGATTAGGTTTAAGTGTCATCACTATATTTTATTTTTCTACATCTCAAACTAAACTGAATATATTCTGATGAAATTGGTATTTAATATTGAGCCGCAAATGGGAGAAATTAATGTGACCAGAATCAGACACCAGTTTCTTTTTGGGAGGGTTGTAAAGCGTCACTGATTTTATTTTCTGCTTCTACTGTTTTCTCTGTCTGACTCTAGTCTGTAACATTTATCTAGTGTCTTCGTTTATGATTGTAAGAAAAATACCCTCTTTCTCTGTTAATATGCAGCGGGTCATGAAAACGTAGTGGCCCACACATCATGAACTGCAGCACATTTCAGTCCTTGGAAATCATTAGGGTCTCTAACTGCTCCTGTTGGTCTCCATCCACTCACCTGTGCCATCCTGAGGACATCTTTCACAGTTGCGGCCCCAGGCTTTGCCCACCGTGCAGCAGCAGATCTTCTGGGTGAGGTGGGTCGGCACCGCGTACTCGCAGCCCCTGGCCTCGGACGCCATCAGGAAGCACTGCGCCTGCTCAGCTGGAGACTCTGACAGAGGAGGGTTTGAACAGGGTTTGATTTTGGTGATTAATCTCGACCTTCCAGTTTTTAAAAACGACAGTTTAATGTCATTGGAGTGGGTGCTCTGTTAAAAAAGACCCAGAAGGCGCTCTCACTCACCAACGCATCGATGCCTGTCCAGCACTAAACCAGCCTTACAGGAACATTTGAAGCTGCCCAGTGTGTTCAGACAGTCTCCATTCTGACAGACGCCCTGCATGGAGCACTCGTTGATGTCTTCAAGTGCAGGAGGTGGGGTGGAAAAATTTAAATGTTATTTTGAATACCTTGCCAAAGACTTTATATCGTCAGTCATTTATCATATGGTAACTGTAATTACAATAAAACTGGATAAATTTAAAAAAAACACTAAAACCGAACTCTTAGGTCTAATTTGTGCTCCTTGTTATAAGCTACATCCTGCCCTGTGTTACCTTGACAGTGAGTGCTGTTGAATCTTTTATAGCCTTGTGGACAGGTCGAGCCATACTCTTCCACAATTGTCTGTTTGACTGATGCATCTGAGGGAAGAGAAGACATGGTAAAGACCAGAGACAGGACCAAAGCATAAGTGCAATGACGTGAGAGGAGCAGCAGACAGATGATACAAACTAAAAATATAACTGTGAAAACCCTATCTTGGATATTTTGGTGGGAGGAAGTGGAGATGCGTCGTCCATCATTAAACTCAGTCTATGTATGAGATCCTATCATCTAACTCTCTGCCAGCATGAAGATACGCCTGTATTCCAAACTCGAAAAATCTTTGAACACTTTACTTCTTTTCTAATGACAGATGTTTTTTACGAGGCCTATAATCAAGTGTAGCTTGTTACAGAATAGACAGCAAATGTCTTTCATGAGGTTTTGACTCATAACAATACAGGATTCTCCCCCTTCAGGAGCCTTAAACCTCCAACACAGAGGAATGTCCTATTTTCCACGAGGGAGTACAAACGTGTAAGGCCGTTTTATTAGAGCGCTGCGGGAAGATGGAACTCACACAAACATTTTGGAAACAGGCGATGAGACAACAGCTTACTTTTGTCATTTAGACGAATGGATATGAACGTAACAAAACAGGCAGCTCTCTGGGCAGGGATCCAGTAATCTAAAGACTAACCAGACACACAGTATCAGGTATTTTTTTTGTCAAAGGAGGTATTGTCTGAGTCAGAACTGAGAGGCGGAATAATAGCAGAGTGGAAAAAACGGGAGCAGCCAACTTTTTTCTTGAAACCCAATCTTCAGCAGTGTGATGACAGTCGTGCGCTGGGCAGGCCTATAGGAACATGCTTAAGTAGAGGGTTATTTTCCACATTCTGTTTTTCTGTCTCACTGTCTGTGTGTAATTCCCGTAATTTCTTCCGTTTTTTTTCTTCCCTCCCCAACGTTTGACACACTCCCTCACCCACTTCACCACTGACTTTCATCTGCACACTCAGACACATTTTTAAAGAGGTATGGAGTGATTGTTTGATCGTAGGGGCCATCATTTCAAAAGGGGGATGATAGACATTTACTGATTACTGTAAGAAGACAATAAGTTTGCACTTTTACACCTGAATATAAGCCAAGTTAACAAAGAGAGAAGGCCATCAACATAGCTGGAAAAAAAGGGATTGAGAGCAGCAGAGATTTTTTGATGTGCACTCTCACTCACTTGGTAGTTTGGGGCACTGATAACACTTGTTTTGTCCCCATGAATTTCCCACACTGCCGCAGCAATCTTCCTGGTTGGTCAGAACAGGAAGTGGGGTGCTGTTGCACTAAAGAAGGACGAGATGGAGAAATATTAACGGTGGAAATACAGAGATAAAGGAAGTTTGCACGTGACTAAACTCACAGCTTGTTTGGGCGTGGTCTCCTGGAAGCAGCGCCCCTTCGGTTTGTGTCTCTGGGGGAGCAGGCGGGGCACTGTCTTGTGAGGAAGCTTGACGTCTGATTGGTCGAGAGGTTGAATGACCACAGACGTGTCCGGCGTGTGGTGAACACGCACGTTAATCTGCACTGGAAATAGAGAAATGGTAGAAATCAGAGGAATGAAACATGTCACAAAACTGATTTTCACTTTCACTCAAACCAACCAGGGATAGAGGATAAGTACCTTCAGATGAGTGGTGCCCTACTTGTGAAAAAGGCAGGGTGAAAACCGAGTGTGTTTGCGTCAACTGGGTCCGCCCTATGCCTGACTGCTCCACCAGTTTGAGGCCGTCTGGCTTCAGAGATACGGGGTAGACGGGCTGCTTGTTGCCTCGCGCTGCCTGAGCTTGCTGCGTCTGCTGGAGTGGAAACTGGCAGAGCCGACCGGTGAAGCCTGGCGGGCAGAGGCAGTGTTTCCTCGAGCTGCATACTCCTCCGTTCATACATGTCAGGGGACACACAACTATGGAGAAAAAGAGAGGAGGAGAGATGTCAAACCAAGATGTGCAGAGACTCCCACCGGTCGACGGTTCATCGCTATGAATCACATCAGATGAGAGGAAAAACACAAGCACATAATAACAGAGGGAAACAGCTGATTTAAGGTCTTTACTTCAGGGGGGGTGATATGTTCACATGAGCGGCCTCATGATTTAGCTTTATATAACAGAAATATGGCAGACAGACAGCAAAGTTGCATGAGCAGTGCCACATAAAATTTTAACTCTGAGCTGAACCATTGCAAAAGTCACACCAGCATGACGGACTAACGGCCGGCAGCCGAGTCTGAGCAGGAACGCAGGTAAAGTGCCTGATCTGTTTGACAGTCCCACATATGGGAAAGATCTCGAAATCTATGGGAAAGCCGCTGGCTGGAGACAAGTTCGCGGCATATACTGTATTCATTGCAGTTTTATTAGGTCTCCCATTGTGTTTATTTTAAGTTCAGTTGGTTTTGAAATGTGCACAATAGAACAATTATAGGAAAGAGAGCGAAAGAGAGAGAAAGAGAAAGCAGGGTTGTGTGGAAAAGTAGTTTCAGCATTCAAGCAAAAAATATGTTTTTGATCATATTTGCATGCAAGTTTGAGCATGTACAGTATGAGCATATTTTTCCTCATTGATCAAGTAGCCAAACTCCTGAAATGCAAGTTTTGAAGAACAAAGTGCAGAATAAATCATTAACTCTATTTCAAGCACTAAATAAATAATTAAATCTAAAAGGAAAGGTTGATTGATTGGTAGGAAATTGATCTGCGACGATTTTAACCATGTGGAATATGGCAGATATGAGGGTGGTGAATAGAATAACTAAGCAGAGGCTATTTCTCATAATCCTGAAATAGCAAAAATGCCTAACCCATTTGTATTGTTGTTATTCAGTGCAGTGAAATGTTCCTCCTCCTACTTTGTACCATGACTGGGCTAAACAGCACATGCCTTCTCCAAGTACCTGTTAAGTGTCAGGTGTTACAGCCTTTCCTCATGTTCATCAACTCACATACATCAACTCAGCATCATCACAATCCAATGCAATCCAGTGCTACAACTCAAAACACAACTTTTGCAAATGGAATAGAAAAACTGGCTAGTTTAGACGAGAACGCCCTGACTCAGTCATTAAGTAAACACAAGAAATGATTATTACAAGTGCCTGTTTTAAACCTGCCTGTTTATTGGGCCTGTGGTGATGCTGGTTGCAGTTTTTCTCTCTGAAACTGTAAAAGAGACCTCCAGTAAAGAGCCGTTGCAAGTAAAGACCTGCTGCTGAACCCTGAAGCTGCACCACGGCTGCTGCACAAAGAGCTGTTCACCTGTTTATTCAAAGTTCGATGAAGCTTGGTTTATCAATATTGAGCGTCTCGCATGTCCAAATCGCAAAATATAAAAATACAAATGCCAAGTGTGGAGCCAATACGATGAACAGAGATATGCGAGAGATTTCTGGAATTATTAGCCATGTTAATGCAAATTAAGGGTCACATATTTACACTTGATCCTTTGAGCACTTTTCAGACCCACGCACACTCGTCACAATAGTCAAATCCAAAGTTTAAATATCGAAAGTATCCAAAGGTTGCATAGGAACAGAGAGGAGAGGAGAGCAGGCCTCTTTCTCCTGCTGAGCCAAGTGTGCACACATGGAAGTAATTAGGAGCGCACTGCCAGGGAGTCTGGGCCGTGGCGTAATTAGGGGACTAGATCACTTTCAACACAGCAGGGACATCCTCACATAGTGAAAGTCAGGCAGAAAAAGTCAAGGACATCAATAGAACAGCCAACTCAGAATTTCAAATCGGAGGTGAAGCTGACCTCCACCATCCACCACCATGTGACGGTGGTCTTTAACCACAAGGAATAAGTGCAGGCAGCAAGGCGCGGACGAGCGGCACACCGGAGAAAAGACCACTCAACTTTGTCCGACTTTCTTCTGACATACACTGAGAGAGTTTTTCATGGCTCCAATTTCGTCCAAGTACTGGATTTAGAATGAGAGGAAACTGGGAGAAAGACGCGGGGGTTGAAAATTGGAATTGCAGACACGGGGAGACAGGAAAAGAACCTCTTTCCAAATGTGATTACACAATCTCAAACCCACAGAGAGCGGAGAGATGATGCAGGGAAAGTCTGGGCTGAGGCCTCGTCTGGCTGGGAAGGTGTCTGAATCAGAGCGGGTACTCTGACGTAGCACGGTCAGGGTCAACGCCACAATAATGGAACTCCGACCGATCGAGGAGTCATGTTACACTTTTCGGGTTATGTTTCTTGGGGAGGGAAACCGTTTGATGTGAAAATGAGCCCCATGTGATGCCATGCAACAGACAGTGCCAAGTACAATACACAAGCTGTCAACAGATCTCCTTCTACAGTCCTGACAGGGTTATTCCTGTGTCAAGGAAGGTCCATAAAGATGTTTGGCTCATGAGTTGCCCAGGTGTTGTCTAGACCAAAATGATTTACATGAATTATTCAAAGCCAGCCCAGAAAGCAGTGATTTCTGCTGAAACAAAATCATATATTCAAAGGCGGGAGAATAAAAGAAAAGATGAGAAGGGGAAAAGAGGAGAAGAAATAATGCCCTCTTTTACCTCCCATTTAAAATGTATATTGTTTTATGGGAGGTAACATGAGGTCATCACTAGGACACACTGACTTTCATATTCACATTAAAAGGGCAATGTCGACCAGTCAAAACAATATAAAAACAAACTTTATTCGTATTGCATCTTGTACAGGCAGACCTGATATGACGGAAAGTTTTTTGCTAATTTTATGTTGGAACGTTTCCTTGTGTGCAGTAGTCAGATTTCAGTTATGTAACATGATTTATACAGCCACTGATTTTATAAAAATGGAATTAGAGCCACGGTGGTTTGGATGGATGGATGGATGGATGGATGGATGGATGGATGGATGGATGGATGGATGGATGGATGGATGGATGGATGGATGGATCTACCTGTAATGAAAAATACTATAATAACTAGAATGGCCTTTGGTAGCGCGCACCTCCACCAAGGCCCAAGAGTCCTTGAATCCAACTAAGCTGCACCAAGTTTCACACACTCATTTTAGTTCCTTCAATATGACAGATTTGTTTCATCAAAATACTAGAATTATTCCCTGGGAAAACTATGAAAATGTTTTCATTTTCACCTAAATTTATTACCTCATAATTCCACCAAGTTTTGTGGGAATCCATTCAGTAGTTTTTGCATAATCTTGCCTAAATTGAACCAACCAACCAACAAACCAATGGACAGGGTGGCGTGTCCCACTCAGCCCTACCACTTGGCCCTACCCCTTTGCTTTGCACGTGGCCGTGAAGGGGTAGTGTTGTCCAATTTCTCTATGTGATTAAGGGGTGGTGGCCATCTATCCCTTCAAACACCCCTTCAACTATTGTGTATTCAGGACCCCCGTAAAAACAAAAAACATTTCGGGAAATTCCTGAATGTTTTACGAACTGCGAATGCTGTGGGGCAAATTGCTCGTAAATGTAAGTATAAAATATTGCAAAATAACCATGAAAATGTTTTTAAATCCAGCGGAACATCTTGTTTTAATCCAGTAGCAAATGAAAATATAATTGAATCGCGGTGACAAGCTTTTCCGGAAAATCCCTATTTGCGCTGTCAAAACAAGCATGTAACCACTCTGAGTGAGAGTAACGAGTAACGTTCGTTGTTTAATGGCTTCTTCCCTGGCGCATATCGCATCCTTCCACTAAGTATCGTGGTAACCCGTTCAGAAGTTTTTGCGTAATCCTTAGGTGTACTTAATTAAGGATAAAACATTGCAACTGCACTGGTGGTAATATACCTGCAGAAAGGTTACCAGGTTCATCCCAGCCCCCGCACAGCATCAAACTCACAAGTAGTATCACTGCACTTCATGCCCATAATATCTTGTTTACTGGAGTCTGTCTGAATTAGTTGTCTCATTTCTGTTCGAGCTCCAGGACTGATTCATTTGCATGTTATAATAACACACGACGACGCCTCTGCTCCAGATGTGCCTCGTACACTCAAGCTCAAGCTATGCTGGCAATGTATGGGCTAATGCTTTCTGCAGATCTTGTATGAGAATGGGCGTGTTTGTAAGTGTGTGTGTGTGTGTGTGTGTGTGTGTGTGTGTGTGTGTGTGTGTGTGTGTGTGTGTGTGTCAAAGTTATTAACTGGAGGGTATGGTGTCTCCTGGAGAGCTGCTGTGGTTATGTGACTGCACCACATTATATTCTGAAAGGAGAACAAAGCTTTAAAGCTGAGATCATAACAAGGATTTGACTTTTCCAGTGGATTTTCCCTTTATATCATCACCTCGGAGTTCATTAGCAGAATTTATGATCCCAGATCACTCACTGAGTCTCATCGTCGTCGCCAGTGGGCTCAGCGTCTCAGAGGCAGCCCGTCCTCTGCTGCGTGCACCACACCTTTGTCGTGGTGGATCTAACACATTCCTGAGTGGTGGTGTGTCATTAAAAATCAAATGCACCTAAGAGTTAATGTGGCGGTCTGAATGAATGTGAGGCATGAACAGAGAGGACTGGCTGAATGGTGGAGGGAGGAGCAGTGTCATGAGCCTCATTTTCCACACGGCCTTGTCAAAGAAAACAGAGGAAGTCAGGAAACTCATACAACAACCACTCGTCCTGCATTTGTAGCATTTCATCCTCACAAATTCAATAACTTTAGCGTAGAAAAACAATTTGGACGAGGACACATTGTTTTGCCATTAAATATATCGCCACATTTTCGCCACCAAACGGCTTCAGTTATGCTACAAAAACATTCAGAGTTTACTTTATCTTTCAGGCCTTTAAAAAACCTAATTTAATATAGAACGTCAGCTCGCAGGTATGTGCCAAGACAGTCGGGAAGCATATAATTTTCCCATGCAGCGCTCACTCCAGCTGAAGGAGGGAATGGAGCTGAATGAAGAGACAGAAAGAAAAGGGGGAAAAAAGGACTTTGTCTTCAAGCTCCTCTCGTTCAGAGTATACTTCAAGTGACATATGAGTAAGCGCTACTACTTAATAATGTCATGATTCACCACAAGAGGAGGAAGACAGATCTCTTCACAGCATTGAGCTGATGGAGCGAAGGTATTATATTATTTATCTGGGAAAGTCAGGGATTAAAGCAGAAACAGTCAGAGAAAAGAAAGTATGACGTTGCAGTGAGATTGTTGTGATTCCCAGACACTTTTTCTTTTCAGGAAAAACTAGCTGCACATTCCCCAACTGTTTAAAAAGCATGACTCATGTAACCGACAGGATATAGTTTAAAATTGTATGTGGGTGAAAATACTGATTATTATATTTTTACCTTGGTAAATTAGTCTGTTCTTTTTTTGGAGGGTGATGAGAAAAATGTCTTTGCACAGGCAATAAAAGAAACAAATAAACAACAAATATAGGAAAGAAAGAAAGAAAGAAAGAAAGAAAGAAAGAAAGAAAGAAAGAAAGAAAGAAAGAACAAATGAACTAAAGGAAAAAACAAATGAACGATAGGACCAAAGAAAGAAAGAAACAACAAATGAACGGAAGGGATAAAGAAAGAGAAAGAGAAAACAAATGAATGCTATGACTAAAAAAAGAAAGAAGGAAAGAAAGAAAGAAAGGAAAGGTTGCCCTCAGAGTGCCCTGTTAGCACCCACCCACTCACTCCTGTCTGTCTGGAGATGACGCATCATCAGCCCCTCCCCTCCACCTCGTCCTCCCCGCCGCTGGCCGCACCCTCCCAGCGCAAAAACAACAAATTACAGCCCAACAAACCACAGTTGAAAAAGCTCCCCAGCTCACTGAGCCTGGAGCTGAGTGCAGACATCATCTCCCACCAGGCGCACGATACGACGAGCCCGTCTTTGAACACACTCATATTGTGGCAGAAATACAAACAGCAGTTTAATTTAACCAGTCTGCAAGATTCACACACACAAGTCTGTGGTGATGCTCTTTGAGTCACTTTCACTGTGATTCAGTCTGAATCCACCCACTCAGACAAGTCAAAATCGATGCCAATACACTTTTGGATCAATATGTGATTATTTCCAGGCTGATAGAGAAACCTGGTGTAGTAGAGTAACGGTGATGGATGGTTCGGATTCAGACTGGTGACACACAAGACCTCATGACTAAACTATGTCTCACTGGACTTTCACTGGAGGAACTGATTACATAGAAGTCAAACATCCTTTGTAACTTGCATATTTTTGTTGGGTCAACAGCTCATAATTAGCCATGGTCATCATATCACACATGTTGTTGTCATTGTGAGGTTACGGGCGACCAGCAGAGACGATACAAATAGCCCAAAAAACTGTCCCTGAAGTAAACCACTCTATTGAACAAACATATGTATTGTGTTAAAGACTGAGCTTTAGACATGGTAGCTTAAACCGATTTTTACCCTTTGGCAAAGTCAGAACCAGCTGATTCCAATCCTTATGCTAAGCTAAGCTAACCATCCCCTGCCTCCAGCTTCATGCTCCTTGGACACATGTATGTGTGATGTCAACCTTCTCATCTAACTCAAATGTCTTTTCTAAAAGCTCTGCCTTTGACTTGTAACTCTGGTTTGGTCTACACCAACTTCAGATTACAACAGCTGCATAAGTAATAAACTCAAGTTTTCGGAGCTGGAATTGGATACTCTGGTGTTTTTAGGAGGGGGTTGGCTACATGAGAGACTCAACCACATGGTCAGCGTCCAAGCGGGGAAATCAAAACAATGAGCTACAAATGGCTAAAAGCTGCTTAGAGCTACAGAGTCAGGTGTTATTACTATCAGTGGGTTCAGTGCTATCGTATCACACAGTAATTTCATTAAATGTTGTTTTCAACATTTTCATTTAATCTAAGTTTATATTTCTATAAGTATTCCTGTGCAATGTTTTGCTCCTGTCGAACAGTGTCTTTGTGGCCTTACACTTCCGAGGGTGGTTATCAGTGGCAGAGTTACAGTCAATCATAGCATCAAAACCTGTGACAGACAAACGTCAACAGGCCACAACATGCAACAGCTGTTCATTCTTCTTTTAGATAAAATATACTGTCCAGTTAGTTACCTCCGACAAGTAAGTTCTGTTTTGATCAGCAGGATTACGCAAAAACGAGTGAAAACATTTTGGTGACGATCTGGGTAAATTTGGCAATTCCTCTTTTGGGAATTTCTATTTTCTCTTTTCTGTAACATTGCGGGATATGGGGTTTTTCGAAATTTACACCAATTTACATGGAATAATTCCTGGATCTTGATGAAAATAGTGTATTCAGCAAATCTAGTGGCAGCCAACTTGCTTTTGTGCCTTTCCCATTGTGTCATAATTTCGAACCGGCCCCAATTCAGATACATGGTCAGTGGCCAGTGATTAAACATGAGCTTGCCGATTGGTCTGGTGTTTAGGCTGCCATCTTCCATGACCATACAGAACTGTGACTAAACAACACTGGGCCCCATTCACTGGAAACATATGCCCCAAGACCAACTGTTTGAGAGAGAATATAGGGGAATGGCTATCATTGTATGACGCGGTTGCCTTTACCATCAGGTCCAAAGCAGGAAACCACATCCCCAAAATACTCCTCCCATCAACTGGCACTGTGGGACCACATACCACGCCAAGTGAGAAAGAGCAACGTATGAAGTGGGTCAGACTCCTGCAGCTGAGCCAGACGTTGGGAGTAAATGACATAATCACTGCCTTTTGAAAACACAAACCTGCGTACGCATTCCTCCTCCCCCCTGCAGAACTCTCAGTGCTCTGTCAACCCCCTGAAACTGAGCAGCCTCGGCCTCAGCTATCCAAACAATAGCGCAGCCCTTTTCCCGGGTCCACCACTGTCACCGAAGGCATTCATTACCCCTCACAGTCAGCCTAAAACAACAGTTTGTTAACCTTACAGAAACTGGACGATGACGACGAGCAGACTCCTCCCTGAGAAACGGAGACAGCCATTGTCAGGAAGATCCGGATGGATCTTGCATTGAGGATTTAGCAATTATCCAAATCTAAATTAAAACTCTGCCTTGCACAATGGGATTTTTACATCTAATTGAAATATGCTTTGCGGTTTGAAAAGTCCTCGTGTGGGTATCCAGCGTTACCCTGTCAGTCCCCTCTGGCAGTGATGTTTATGGAAAGAGAGCCAGAGAATTAGACAGGATCTTGGCATGAATACGGATGATGTCATATAATGACTGTCTAAAAGCCTCAGCTAAAGGAACTGGAGGCAGGTAGAAGAGTGCTGACAGTGCTCCACTGAGATTATGTCAGATACCTGCCCTGAGGGAGAGTCAGCACTCAGCGCCGGAGAGCGGGGCAGGTAACGTCTGTAGGTTGCACACTCTCAGGCCACGTACGGCGGCAGGCAGCGCTGGCAAAAGCCGTGTTGTTCTGTTTACCCTGGCTAATCACTGCAGCTACAGGGTCCTGCACGGTGTGGGTGCAGCTCCTAGCGCTCGCATTCCTCTGAGCAGCTTTAAATAACTGCTCCGTTTCTCCCCCTCGCTAAGCAAATGGGAGGAGAGTGTTAAAGATGGCAAAGAAGGCTGTTTGTTTGAGCTGGATTCAGTACACCACTCTCGAGCACCAAACACACTTAGGTACACATACGCATGAAGATACGCACACTGTTCCCTTGTGACGTTAAAAAAAAAAAGCCACTAATTGCAGCTTTGTTTTCTGTGATGCCTTTTGCAACCTGGAAATTGTTTTTCTTGCAGAAAGTAATGGCACGGAGGAGTTTGATTTCATGAGGGACTTGTGTATGCTCTGAGTGAATGTTTTGATACAACCTTAATAAATATATATACTGGAAGAATTTTAACCCATAAAAAACACCTTTCTTTAGATGTTGCCATAAATTGGAGAGTTGAAACCCTTGTGATTAATGTGGACATAAACACACTTATCCCAAAGGCGTTTGTGAAGGTACTGCATACAGTACTAATAGTGTCCTTCTTGGGAAACAGAGGTAAAAGGTTAATAAAAATGGCAGATCCCCAAATAACCACGTGTGATTTCCCCAGCATGCATAAATAGACGGGGAGAGATGACAGAATGTGCATCCAAAAACATTAAAACGCGTCCTTGACAGGGAGTTGGAGCTCAGCCTCCAAGCACACATGATGAACGTTTCACCACAAGTAAGAAGCTTTTTCACGATAAATAAGCTGCAGATGAGCGTGCATGACGTGAGCGAGCGCAGGAGCCGTGCCCGACTTTGCCCCTTGAGCTCCGTCCAACCTGTGGCAAAAAATCCGGAGTGCTGCAGGTTTTTGGTTGCCTGTGTGAGACCGCCTTCTCCAAAGTTTTGGCACGGACGAAACAAGAGTGTGTGGGTAAGAGCAGAGGGCTCTGGAAGGTAAAATAAACTCGACTTCTAAATAGAGAAAATGCCGAACCAGCTCCGTCGACTGCGTTTGACCGACTTGTCCTCGTTTTCATGGCTCCCATGGACCTCTGACCCATGCCAAGGGAAATCCAAAACAAACCACAGGGCTACTACTGTCACTTTACTCTAAATACAGAACCACATGGGAAATCCTGAAATAGCCGTATCCACTTCTTATGATGCCCATTTTAGGTGAGACGTGGCTCAGGCTACGATATGATAAGCCCATTTCCTGTCCAACATGAGGCCCAGTGCTTTTATTTATTCCAGAAAAAGAAGATAATCTAAAGCAGCAGACGTGTGGAGGCCCGTTGAAGATGAGATGCGGAAGAGATGCGGAGGACAGATGAGGGTTATACGACTGTCAGGGAGCCAAGCTGCTGATGCATACACGTAAAAAAAAAACTTACATTCTCCAAGGAGCGGAAAGAGGCATTGTCACATTCTCTTCCTCTGCCTATCCTAGAATTTACAGCATGGTTTCATAAGCTGAGGATTTTAGAAAAATATGTCGACTGTTGGGTATTTCCACAGACAAACACGTGGAGATAATTACATAAGAAATGCTGGTAAACAAGTCCAGGTTCAAGGGAGCCATAGCACAACATGCACAAATTCAAGAGTTAACAATTTTACAATCTGAAAATCCAACTTCCCACCATTATCACATGCAAGCCCGGCTCCCTCCGTCATCCCTCCAGATTCTTTATGAACGCTGTCCTAAACCATAAATCCAGATGTAATAAACAGCACAAGATGCACATAAAGAGTAACAACGCCTCCGCTTCCACCCATGCACGGCCTTATGATGACTTACACAGATACGATGTGGAATCTAGAAAAAAAAAAAAAGGCACATTAGGCCGTAAAGTCTCAACTTTAATCCGCCTGCCAACGTGCCTGGGGAGGAGTTCAAGTTTCCGTGCTTTCATCAGTTTTTAAGAAGTGCATGGAGAAATAGAGATCTATTAGGGACATGTGGGATTCCCTGGAGACATGTGAGCGGAGCATTTCTGGCACGTTTTTACCGTTACTGCGGCGGATTCGAATGTGTCAAGTGAGTGTTCAGCTGTCAAGGTTTCTTAATCTGATAAGTATGTGGTTTGAATTGTAGTGTGTGCCGGAGCACGGAGAACACGTGTAAAATAATGATTACACAGATAGACTGCTATGATGTACTGTGTACAATGTAAGTTAAATAGGCCGGTGCATGAGGTCCGCTAACTGCTACTTAGCTTAACCGTAACAGATATTCTATCATCGCCGGCTGTCTGCGTGACAATGAGTTCAATGTTACAGCTGAGTCGAAGCTCGGCCCCCACACAGGTTCAAAAGTACAAAGCTGCGTGCTCGTTCACGTGATTTGTCCTTGTGTTCACGGCAGACTGAGACGATCGGTTCTGCTAAAAACATCTGGGTGGTCGTCTGTCCTTCTGTCTCACGCTGCGAAGGCGTAATCACACACTGCTCAGATCAGACAGGTCATAATTTACATTTATGACTTTGTTGAACTTGAGATGATTTATGTTTATGAGTGAATTTCTCTTTTTAAACAAAGATCATGTCTGTAAGCAAACAAATACACTACAGTGTCTGACAGCAATTCACAGGACAAATGTCTAAAGCTTCAATCGATATGGTTATAACTACACCAATAGCTGTGTCTCAATTCAAGGCAACATTCTTCAGGGGCTGCATTTGAGGACTGATTGCATCACAGCGGCTTGACTAGACTGTTCCATTTCAAAGGCTCCTTATAATGCAGTTTCCAACGGATGGATCCTTTGCGGCCCAACCTATCCCAGGATTCATTGCACTTTGGTGATGAACCGTTTTTTTCAAAGAGCTAATGGTGCCAGCAAGCCACCCAGTGCTTGAGTATCACGCTTTAATTCAACCGAATGTTGCACTCAAAACTTTTTCATCATGTCCAACCTCAGCTCTGTTGCTAGGCAACAGCAACAAGCTGGTGACGCCAATCAGGCAAATCTTCTGGAGACCAAACCTTCTAATTTCCGTTTAATTTCGGTCCAGCCTTTGCAGTTTACCCAGCCCATGAAGATTGCATCCTTCATGGGCCGAATAGACCGGATCCTCTGAAGTAGGTGGCGCCTGAAATTTGGAAACAGCTTATGTCCAAATGCAATTGCTCATTGTGACATGCATGGAGCGTTTTAATGTCTTTCAGCTAATTGTTTTGTTTTGTCAGCCCAACATCACTTCCATGTTGCCATTTTTAGCAAATAAAGTATCTTGAGTAGGATATAAATGTCTGCACCACATTTCATGACAATCCATCCAATAGATGTGGAGGTATTTCACTCAGAGCCGCAGACCGGTGATCAGCAACTTCAAACGAATTCATCTTCTGGGCACCATGAATGTCCGCCCCAGATTTCATGGCAATCCATCTAATGATTGTCCAGATAGTTCACCTTGCACCTAAGTCATGCACCGTTACATTAGCATGGCTACAACAAAGATTTGCAGGTGCGTTATCTGTGATCTGCCTCCTTTTCTCCTTTTCATATCTCTGTAAATGGAATGCTTTGGGCTTTAGACAGCTGGTCAGAAAAAATAAACAGTGTCAAAACATCTCCTTGGAATCATGAAGCCCGGCCAACACTGACATATTCTCCAGTTTGTTGTCCAGCTGTTATACTCTGGGGTATCCTAGCATTTCAAGGATTTTCTTTTGATAAACAATTCATAATCTGGTAAACATTCCTATAGGATTTAAAATAGTATTACTGCAACTGCAATTTTCCCTGTGTTAGTTAGTTTCTGTATTGTTTTCATAGTTATGGACATAAAAACAATCTTCATCTGCTGGAAGAAGTCCCAGATCCATCACGACTCAAACCTGACTGTTTCTTGGCTTGTCCACAAAACGCCAGCCAAATTCAAGAGAACTACTTTACAGACTGTGAAATGTTGTTGCATACTGAAACACAAAAAGGCCCTGAAAAGTATTTCAGCATTTTCCCAAATTCTCAGGAACTACTTTTCTTTTGAGGAAAGGTTTGGGTTCGGCTGAGTTTTGCTCGGCCTTTCTGTCTTGGCGTCAGAATCGCTCAAATATGGAAAAGTCTTCATATTGTTGCTGCTCTAGCCATGGCCGTTTTAACACGGGAGAGAGACATTTCCACTTGTCCGCACCACATTCCAGCCCTGACACTGAACATCATCTCTCTGAGCAGAAGTCAAACCCACGATCCTCTGCTCAAAAAAAACGTGTACAACTCAGGAGGGATCTGTTTTCGGACGCTTTGACTGTGAGGTCCAGGAGACAGGTGACTGCAGAACAGTTTCACTCCCCAGTCCGAATGTGCCGCACCGTGAGGTATTCCTGGAATTTTAAATGTCTTTCTCGGATTATTTGCCACAGAAGTCCCAAAATGCAACGCAGCACAAGGAAACTGAGGGAGAAGAGGAAGGCCTGGTGCCCAAAGCAACTCTCGGACTCTTCACACGTTGAGGAGGAAGAGCGCTGTAATGGCGCTACAAGTGGGATTCACTTGACCTTGATTAAATCCAGCCTGTTTACCTCCACATGGGCATACCAAAGAAAAACAGCTGGAGAGGCTCCATCTGTATCCCCAAGTACAGCTCCTCTGTACTGCAACACTGTCTGTGGTAACAGTAAGAAGCACCACAACCATGCACCTTAGAGTCAGTAACATGGATATGATTTGTATGCATTTCTTTTATAGGAAAGCCTTTTATTTTATGATTTTTATCTGGTTTTAATGGACGTTTGTTTTCTTTAATGCTATCTTTCTTGTTTTTGTTTTGTCTTGCTCTGTTCTTTGTTTTTTTATTCCCATATATTTTGAATAGCACTTTTTAAACTTGTTTATATATACGTGCAATAGAAATAAAGTATTACTATTGTATTATTTGCTTTTACTGACGCCCTGGATTTCTACAGCCCCAGATGAATACACAGCACTGATTGAGAGTCATTTTCATCCGGTAGTACTACATCTAACCTTCTCCTTTAAAATTCTAACATAAAAACACGTGTGTAATGATTCAGAGGGGCTGCTAAACTCTGGTATTACAATTAAGATTATAGGGGTGAAAAAGGTGAGAACAGAAAGTATACGACAGCATGCACACTCAAACTTGAGGTGCTGGAACAGAAGTGATGAAAACCAAAAGACAAGACATTTTCGCAAGGAGTTAATAAAGGTAGGGTCATTAAAAAGTTTGTGTGAGGCTCAACTGGTGCGCAGACATTTCTTATCTTTTAAGGAAACGTTAGGATGACGTGAGTTCGAGGAACAGTTCAGTTGAATGTGCTCCATTTCTTGTAAGACAGAAGATAGTGGTTCTGGCACTAATGTCCAGGGATATTTGACGTTGCATCACATGCCTCAACCTCTGAAGAGCTGTTATCATGTGTGATTTATTATTGTAGACGATAGTGCTACTTAATGTATTGGTTTCACGATGAATACAGGGTTTTTAATCAACCTTTGGTGAAACAGAGACAAACTAGAATAGTAGAGCGCATATACCACACACTCAAATCTCGGTCTCCTAAATATGCCAGATTTTTTCCCCTCTTTCTTTAAGATCATTGAATTGTTCCCTGGGAAATCCAAGGAAATGTAAAAAAAAAATCACTGAAAGAAATTTATAAAGAATTCTCAAATCCACGCCAAAATTCAGTCGGTTCTACCAAGTTTTGTTCAGTAGTTTCTTGCGTGATCCTGCTGACGAACTAATTTTGCCTCTACTGGTACAAAGACAGCCATGACTCGGACTATCCTTTATGGCACAGCACCCCTGTACTCCCCCAGAGACGTCAGTGAGCTCACTTCATCTCGTGCTGAACCTCTTTGGTCCTGGTGACTGTCTCATTCTCTACTCTGAGCGGGTGGGAGGAATAGCGGAGCGGTGGGAGTTGGTTCCGGGCCAGAGGCTGACGTATAGACTGCCAGGCTCCATGTCTCACCACAGCTGATGTGATGCAGCACGTAAAGGCTCCACTCATGCCAACCAGACGCTGGAGTCGAGGGGGGAAAGTATAGATCTTAAAAGTACATTTATATGCGACGTAATGAGCCATGCTTCACTAATTAAAGTGTAATGTGGGAGCATTTTCCAGCAATGCAGTGAGAGGTAAACCCTCCTCACCTCATCTTAACCTCCTATTTATTTACAAAGCCCAGTTTATACCCACTTGACATAAATCATGAATTCATGGTGGAAACCAGCTTGTGTTACTTTAATGTAAGATATAAAGAAGACAGACTCCAATTTTAAGGAGATAAAGGTACTGATTGTTTTTCTTGTTAATATCTACGACAGGAGGTCACAGAGGAGCACAGTTACTAAGGACATCGTGTTGGACAGTGTACTCTTTTTGACAATGTCCATTACTTACTCCATTACACTACAGAGATTAAATGTGTACTACATTTGTACTACTAGTTACTTGGCTGTTGAAAGTTTTGAAGGTGATAACATAACAATGTGAATGTGAAATGTGTTGCACTGTTGCAAGTTTAAGTTTCAAATTAACCAGACACTAAAAGACTACAAAAGTTTAAAAGGCTACTGCTACAGGGCTGGGCAATAAAACAATATCAATCATTGTTGCAATATCATTTTCGTCAATAGCAATACAACAAAAAGCCAATATGTATATCCATAGAATGCTTATACATCGTGCAAGCACAGAGTTGATCAACCTCAGATTTGTAATATTTTATCAATTCATCCTCACAAAGAAGCGTTTGGAACCACAACCTTCACCGAGGAGCAAACTTCTTTAAACTTCAAATAAATACTAATGTGACACTTATGGTGATAATTATCTCTATCGACTTATATGAAAAATGTTATCTTGACATATCGCCCAGCCCTATACTGCTGTATGTGCAATGAAGTAGGAATATAGATGAAGGACTTTTACTTGTAAACAAGCAAAAGGCACTGGAGTAATATCACCCCCCAACCCCATCTGGTAAGAACATTATAAGTGAGCAAATATATCCCTCAGTTTCCGTCTAAATAACTATTACAAGTAGTTAATCTCACAGATTAATGTCTGGAAAGCAGATAAATGTGAAGGTAGATCCAGTGCACTGTGATAAACAGTTAGATTCACAGCACAGTGGCTAGTTGTGTGAGGATTTCCTGCTTATCTTGATATCTAACTTTTTGATAACTCCACATAAAGTCCCTGTATGAGGCACCAACTCCCTCCCTTCACCTCTGTGCAGGGGCTGTGAACCCGGGGTCAGGGCCATTAGCTAATCTCAGCGGCCTACTTAAGAACCCCCCCCCCTCACAAATAAACACTATTGTTCCAGCCTCCATCGGGGCCCGTCCACTCACCGACCCTGAAGCCCGGTCCGATGAGCGTGTCGGAGGCCTGGCCGTTCTCGGCGATCAGCGTGGTGTTGTTGCCCTGCTCGCAGGTATCCTGACACTGGCCCTTCAGGCAGATCCGCTTGCAGATGAGGGGAGCGATGACCACCTTGAAGCGCTCCCGTGTGGAGGAGCGCTCCGTGCACCACGCCAGCCTCTGCACGCTCAGCCAGATGACGAGCAGATGGGGGATCAGAGAGGGCATCCTGGCATCCTTCACCGCCCTCCACACAGACCCGGGGACATCCACGGTTCCAGCTCCACAGCGCCTGCTTTATTTGCCTTTAAACCCGAGGCAGATTTTTTGACGTCTCATACGGCGGAGGAGGAAAAAAAGAGCGCGTCCTCCCTCCTGTTTTCTCTCCTTAAAAGCCTCGCGTACCCAAGTGATCCGTGCGTAAAAGCGACGCGCTTGGCATCTTCGGGGAGTTTTCTCTTTGCCGTCCCTGCTTGTTGTTTGAAAAGTTTTGTGGTTCTTCTTTCTTTCCTTCCTTCGTTCTTTCTCTCGCCTTGTTCCTTTGGAGAGAGTTGCGGAGAGAGTGCGTATGTGGGTTCGAGAGAGAGAGAGAGAGTGAGAGAGAGAGAGAGAGAGAGGGAAGGGAGGAGAAGGAGAAGGGAGTGAGCCAACCCTCTCTGGAGAAAGCTGGCAGCGGGCCAGCCAGGCGGTGCAGGAGCGAAGCTTCAAGTGGTTTCCTTGTTGGTTCATTCTCCCAACATCCCCCTCCCCAAATCTGCTGCCCCCACACTCACACACACACAGTGAGTGTCACTCGGAAAATAAGAAATATAGAACATATTACGCATTGCTGTATACACACCTTTGTGTCTGATGAGGGATTCTGAGGAGGGGAAATATCAACTATTCTCAACCTCCAGTGAGTGTAGCATGTCCAGAAACAAAGTGTTAGACATCTGTGATATTATATGAGTCATCAGGGTCAGTCTGAGATCACTATCAGCAGGGACTCTGCTGGTGGTGAGGATGTGACAAGATGGACATTATAGGTTTTTTGTGTCTCATAATAGTTGAATAAAGTCTAAGTCTGAGAATTTCAGCCACAGACTCATTGAGTCAGGAGGTCGTTCCTGTCGACTGCCATCAGACTTTACAACTCATCATATTTCTCAGCAGCTTGATTATTATACATTACACTTTGCCCCCTGGACATAAGACCATCACTATATTGCTTGGTATTTTTCATATTTTTTATACTGGACCTTATTTAATTGTCTCAGGGATGAAAACTGTGTTGTTTATTTTGTATTTTTGCATCTATGTGTAGTTTGTGGTCCGTCTGCCATCTATCTATCTATCTATCTATCTGTCTGTCTGTCTGTCTGTCTGTCTGTCTGTCTGTCTGTCTATCTGTCTGTCTGTCTGTCTGTCTGTCTGTCTGTCTGTCTATCTATCTATCTATCTATCTATCTGTCTGTTTGCCTGTCTGTCTATCTATCTATCTATCTATCTCCATCCATTCTTTACACGTCAGACATTTATCTGTCACATACCACCATCACAAACCACCATAATGGTTGGTCTAAACTCCAGCAGTGCATCATGAACTTCCTGTTTGTTTTGTGTACATATTTTGCAGAGAAGTCATAATCACAGTAAAAAATGAAAAAAACTCCAAAAGAAATATGGTAAAAGATAATAAGTAAACAAAAAAACACATGAAGACAGAAATGGGTGTATGAGTGTGTGTAATTTGGTGCAGCTTGATTGAATTTACAGGGACTGTTGCGCCTTGGCGGAGGTATGTGCTCTATTGAGTGCCACTGTACTTGTGCCAGCAGTTTTGGCTGTTGTGTTTTCCCCAAAACTGCAACAAGATACAGCCTTATACCTTTACACATGTAACCAAATAACCATCAAACCCTGCTTCTGTCCAGTCCGAAAGGAAACTGCAGCTCAGCTCGTCCCGAGAGAAGAAGGCCTCTGCCGCAAAACCTCATTTCATTCCTCTCACACACTGACCTCAGACTCTCTGGGAAAAAGTGAATGATAATAAAATACACAAAGTTGCACCGGTGTCGGGATCTCGTGAGTCGGCCTGTGTTTGGGGTCACATGGGCGAGGGGGGTGAAAGTGAGAAAGAGACAAAGAGAGTTGAGTCACTTCCTCTCAAAAAACCTGAGAGTGTTTACTTTCAGTCGCTGAGGAAATAACTGCATGGGCCTACGGAGAGTTCACAGGCCGCTCTCACATTTCTCTCTGCCTCTGCTGCTGCGCGCCATCACTGCGTCAGCGGCTGCCAAGACACACACACACAATGCAAATACATCGCAGGTCACTCATGAAACATCCCTGAGTATTTTTAATACAACATAATTACTTCCCGTCTGAAACTGAAACCGTAGCATTAGACGTTGGAGCAGACAATGACGCCAAACAAAAATAAACAGGTCTATTGAATGACCTATAGAGATGAATACAGCTGTGAACAGAGAAAAAGGAATTCTGAGTAGAAATATTTGGAGCCTTTAAAGTAAAAGTAAAAATCAGTAAAATTCTTTAATGTAAAAACACTGGCATTCAGAATTTGGCATGATAAAAAGTAAAAAAAATCTAAAAGTCAGAAGTACAAATAAAAGTAATGTCCATGCAGATGACGTTATATGGTACAACTACTACCACTGCTACTACTACTCATAATAATACAAAAATAATAATAATAACAAATCTTATGTTTTAAATATGTTTTAAGTAGTTTTGATTTAAATACAGGTAAAGTGCTGAAAAGTCCAAACTCCTCAGGCACGAATCCCAGAGCCTTGGGCCTGGTCACCCTTAGTAACAAGGTTTAAGTAAGGAACCCCTTGATTGGAAGATCTTAGGTTACAGCTCGGAGCATGCAGAGTTAGTGGCTCTGTACTATAAATGGGGGCCAGAAAGTGCTGAGCTTTAAAAGTTATAAAAAGCATCTTAAAATCAAAACTAAATTTAACTGGCAGCCGAAGGGAGGTAATAATAGGAGAGATCAAGGCCCATACGCTTGGTGTAGGTTCAAATACGAGCGGCAGCATTCTGCACCATCTGAAGCTGAGACACTGAGGATTGACTGGTACATGTAAATACTGCATTGCATGTACCGCTATATAAACTGTTGATTGAGAAACAAGTCAATAATTGTGTTATTTAAAACCATCGGATTCTGTAGTTTAAAAGTATAAAGCTAAGATTAAGAAATACTTATCGTGCATTCTTTTTGTTTTCATGAGTCACGGGCTCTGCACTGTGTGAACTTCCGCTGGCTGTGTTCATGGGGGAAATGTGTTTCAATGCCCTCCACATCACTTGTTTCAACTTGATGTCTTACCTTGCGTTTGTGGTGTGGATTGTCGAAACAAGTTTGTATGTCTCCATGTGAGTCTCCGGTTACCTCAGCTCAGCTTCAGTGCAGGGAGTCAAGTCTCTGTTTGTGGGCTTGTTATATTTAGGTCCACAAAGTCGGGGCCGAACATCCAATGGGGCCCTGTGTACGTTAGAGAAACTGTGTCTAACAATGTCTATCACATTACAGTAGCATGTTCTATTTCTACAGCAACAAAAACTTGGAGCATATACCTCCGCTATGGCATAAAAGTCCCCTTAAATTCAATCAAGCTGCATCAAATAACACACACTCATAAATATTAGTTGCCAAAATGTGCCTGATTTATTTCATCAAGATCCATTAATTATTTCCTGGGAAAACTGTGAAAATGTTGAAAAACATCTCACCATGTTAAAGAAAGTAAAACAAAAAAAAATCCTGGATCTGCCCCCTGATCCAGATACGCACCACAAGTGTAAACGGTTCTTCCCTGACCTATACCACATCCTTCCTCTGACTTTCATGGAAATCCGTCAGGTGGTTTTGTGTAATCTTGCTTACGAACACCAACCTACAGACAAATGGGGGGGGGGGTCACATGCACACGATGAATCAGAGGATTCGCAAGATGAACAAGTTTAATCAAGAAGAACAAATAAGTTTCTTCTGCTCTATAGAGATATATAATAAGAACGTCATTTATCCTGCACAGAACTATGGACTTGTATACAAAAACACATAAAAAAACCCTGTATGGAGGATTGTATCATGGATGGAAGGCCACTGTGCGCTCACGTGTTTTTCAGCCTGTTAAGCTTCAGTAATCACACTAAAGGCTGCCTCAAATAGCAGTTTATGTATATGCAAACAGACGCCATTACTCAGCATTGAGGAAGGCGTAAGGTGTTATTTGGGGATCTGTCTCTGGGCGCGTCCCCAGCACGTACACGCACTCTGGCAACTTTTCAGATGCCGTGGAAACTCTCCTCCAGGGTTAATGTGGTTTTCCTCCCACGATACAATGAAACGCACCGACTGAAAGTTAAGTAATAACGCTGGTATAAACAGACGGGGAGGATCTAAAGTAAGGATTAACCCGCGGCTTTGTCTTGGAGCGAAGAGTCACAATGTCGGATGAATTTACTGTGGTTTTACTTTTAATTTAATCTCAAGAGTTTGACAGTGAATGTGGTCAGGTAATGTAGCAGCAGAGAGACGAGATACAAACAAGGCCCTTTAATATAGTCACATTTACAGTTGGTAACAGGATGGATGTGAATTGTAGGAATATATTTTGAACACAGTGGCTTAAAAAAGTAATTCATTTTTCACATTTAATGATCTGTTAAGGAAGAATGCCATTTTAATTTAAACCTACATGCAAAGCCCCCATGTTTGTAACACTAAAAATAATAAATATGATCAACCGGCACTATGTTAATCTGCAAATCGTTACCTTGGTATACAGTGACTTATATTTTACATTTCGAGTGCCTTGTAAAATGACTTACACTTGTAGATGTACATAGAGATCATTAGAGTAGTATACATGGCAAATGACACAAGAGACCTAGAGAATAGCTCAGAGGGCTGAGAGGATTCGTCCGTTGTTAAACCTGATGCCTTTGTTGCGTTGGATTAGAGCATCAGGGACAACATCAGTAAGATATTTAAAAAGATATATTTACATCATGTTAGCATAATGATGGTTTAAAAGCACGGTACATGAAAAAAAAAAATTGCACATCCACTTTTCCACAAACGTCCACCCCTTATTAAACTGGATAAAATGCCTAAAACTATATTCTTATTTACATTAACACCCAGGAGGCATCGTCATCAGCGGAGAAACAAATATGCACATGCAAGCACCAAAGTCTGTCCGCTAGTGACCGCTAGTAACTGGCTGGTAACAATAATTATAAATACAGAGGAGAGGTTTTCTAGACAGAGTAGCAGCTTGAATTTGTAAAAAGAAGGAATGCTAAGAAATGGTCCATGTTTGATCTGTGTGAATGATGATGTTGTGTCACTCTTTAAAATAACCCTGCACGTTTGGTTTAAGAAAAATAAAACATTTAATGCTCTGAATGACACGGCGTCTTTAAACTCGAGATATACTTGACACAGATAACTTCAGCATTAGGATTGTGTAACTGACGATGGCTCTGCAGAGTGAGAAGCAGAGACGAGAAGGAGCCGAGCAGGGCTGAAGAGGAAGAGCTATAAATGTAGTCAAATCTAACCACTTCCATCAACCGGGAATTGGGTGTTTTTGTGGTATTTTTTTCATTGTGGAGAATGGAGAATGAGGTAGAGCTGGGAGACAATAGTATATTGTCCATTTATCACGATAGGAGCCAGTTACCATGTGGCATTTTTATTAATATTGCAATAGTTAAGATGTCTGTTTTTCTTGGTCTTAAAAGGATGAAAGTGAAACAATTGCTGCTCTGGCTGAGTAAACTGAAAATGGTCTGGAATGATCAACACATGATGATGTTGGTCACTTTCTGTTGTAGATCCTGTTTCGTAAAGCACCAGTAGTAGGGACCCACACAATCATCACATCAATGAATTAAACCATAACACTGTATGCTTTGGTTTAGCCCCAAAAAATACACGCCCAGCTATACAATGTGCATGGTGGTTTGTCCTGCACATGAAGCATGAACTCGCACTATGCATCTATTCCGGTCTACTGGATTAAAGCAGCTCAGCACAACCTAAAGCTTTAAAAAGTCACGACTAAAATCCTAACAGTTTATCCTGACTAACATCCGGGGACGATCTTAAACAGCATCAGCAGAGACTCTGTTGAAGGTTCAGTGTTCTTGTATTTTTAAAGTGAGAAAGCAGACCCCGTCCACTTCTCTAATTAAAACCAGTACGCTGCTACTTCTGCTGCTGCTGCCTGATGAATGTCCGGCGAAAAAAAACCACATGCTGCTGACATGAAAACAGGAAGATGTCAGATATAAACTAAACTCAAAGTCTAGGGTTATATGTCTTCACTCTAACAGCATGGAACAGAGATGATCGTATTCATCATATCAAACTGCCAAAACACCTTTTTCCACATTTTCTGATACGATTACTAACCGACAGTTAATCTTGAAATGATCCACTACACACAGTCCGCAACTGAGCTGTCGTCCTCCTCTGCCCCCCACTCTCCGAACCTCATCTGAGGGGACGGAGCTGCTGGATGGAGGTTGTTTATGTCATCTATGGCGTCTGGGTCTGTGTCTTCATTGGCAACAATTCCCAAGTGGCCGCCTTCCTCCCTGTGCGTGCGGATGTGTTTCCGCAGTGCCGCGGGCTCCTTGAAGCTGCGGTTGCAGAAGGGGCAGCAGCACGGCCTCTCTCCGGTGTGGATGAGCTGGTGGTGCTTGAGATGCTGCAGACGGCTCAGGCGCTTCCCGCAGATGGCGCACACGTAGGGCTTCTCTCCGGTGTGCGTGCGCCGGTGTTTTCGCAAACCGTCCAAGTGGCGGAAACAGTTCCCACACTCAGAGCAAGAGTACGGCTTCTCACCCGTGTGTATGCGCAGGTGAGTTTTGAGAGCGCCTGACTCGCGGAAGCGGCGGCCACAGACCCCACACGGGTAAGGCTTCTCTCCTGTGTGGATGCGGATGTGCTTCTTCAGGCTGGAGATCAAGCGGAACGTCTTTCCACACTCCAGACAGTGGTGAGGTCGATCTAGAGCGGGATCCACTACTGTGTCAGAGGCTGAAGGTCCTGCTGAGTCATCGGCCCTGCCAGGTGAAACACTGTCTCCTCTCCCAGGAGTCCTGGCCAGAGCTTTGTGTCCATCGAGTCCGCCCTGCTGCAAGGCATCACTAAGTTCTCGCCCAGGCCTTTGGTGCCGCAGGGGGTGAGTAAATGAACGCTGAGAACCTCCCTCCCCAACCTGAACGTAGTTGAGGTCACCGATGTTGTGAGACGACCGCTCTCCGTCGTCAGACTCCTTCCTGCCGGGCTGACCGGAGCCTGAAGCTAGTCCCTGCTCCTCTTTTATCTCAAACCTTGATGGTCCACCTGGTCCGTGAGGCTGCCTCTCGTCTAAAGACAAATCGAAACATACATGGTTATGGAGAAGTACTACTAAACTAAAACACTGAAGTAATCATGTGTCCGTTTACAGTAAGTTACAGGCTGTTTTTTTGCTTCTTTGCAAAGCAAATCCACAATACACAACACACATTGTGTATTTACCTGGCCGGCTGGAATCGGAGCACATATGAGATGCGTTGGACGTGAAGGAGTCCAGAGCGTGGTTGGTCACAGAGCCATCTGGTTGGATTGATAGCTGGCACATCTTGTAGTCATCTCTGGGCTCAAACCCGTGAAGCGACTCATCCACAGAGCCACCGAGACCCATGTCGACACCGGCTCCGTTCACATTCCGGGGGTTCTGGTGGTCCCGGTCCAGACCCGAGGTCAGGGAAGCCATGGAAGACAGAGATGGGGCGAAAACGGACTGACCGATAGACTGAGGGCCCGCGTACGAGATCTGCAGCTGGTCGATGAGCTTCTGGGCGCTGCTCAGACACTCCTGCAGCGTCTTCAGCTCCCTCTCCGACACCTCGAGTCGCACCTTCAGCCTCTCGTTCTCCTGCTCTTTGTGCAGCAGCTCCTGTTGGGTCTCGTTGAGAACGAGCACCACCTCGCCCAGCAGGGTGTCCACCGCGGCGGACATGGCAGTCTGAATGGTCGGGGCCAGGCGGGACTTGAGCGACGTTACGGTCATGTTGCCCTGCGCGGCCCCGTACGCAGCCTTGTCGGCTTTGCGATCATAACAGGAGTCGGTCCTGTCGATTATGCTTTGTTTGCGGTTCCCACTGTGGATGGAGCCGCTGTTGGATGGAGAGGGGTCCATGCTGCCCGCATAGCCCGTCCTCCTGGAAGTCATGGCTTTAATGCACTTAGCCCAACGTCTGCAGACGATGCTAACGTATCCAGTGCGACTAAAACCAGCCCTGGCTTCTAGAACAGCGGCTCGGCGGTGTGGGGGGTTGTTGCTGGGGTCAGTTCTATCTGCCGGTTCAGCGGTGCGAGAGGCGTCGCTGAGGGAAACACAGCAGTGAACTCTTCTTCGCCGGGCCTGACTCCGCTCGCTAACAGTAGCCTGCTAGCTTCGAGGGCTAACAACGCCAGGTGCTCCAAACAAGGCGCAGACACTGCGGCTGCACGGCACAAGTGCGCAAGTAGTGTTTTCAACTGCGTCACTCAAGTCCGCACGTTAACAGAGTGTGATGCCGCGGGGCGTCGGGGAGACTCACCCATTTCCAGCTGGAGTACGCAGGACTGTACTGTACTCACACTGAGGCCTGTCGCACAGCGATGACGTCGACAAAGCCGCATGGACGGTGTTAATCCTGCCCTGAGTGTTGACTCGAAGGAAGCTCCATCTCCTCCAGAGAACAGATCACAAGCCTGAGGTGTAGATTATCTTTACCTTATCATAACCTGAAGCCTATCTGCATGTAATAATAATAATAATAATAATAATAACAACAACAACAACAACAACAACAATAATAATAATAATAACAAAAACAAAAATAATAATAATAATAATAGTAATAATAAGAATTCAAAACAACTTCATTTGTCCCCGGAGGGAAATCCTAAGGCACATAGAGCATGTCAAGACAGCAGGTAAAACAAGAAAGAAAAGACGATGACATCAGTATAATGCCCATGGACAGTTAAAATTCAGTGCAGTATACTATAGTTATAAAGTAAGAGAGTAGTGTATGTGATTGTAAAGGGACGGTGAACAGGATAACGGCTGTGAAAACTGATTGTAGCAACGTAGATAAACACTGAATGATTAAAGTGATCAGAGTGCACTGAGGTCAGTAACACAGACATAAATTGTGTACAGTTAAGGTGATGAAGAATATATGTACAGGACAGGTAGCAGCAGATGAATAAATACTGTAGCGTATAAAATAAATATATATGCAGCAGATCAATATATATCTGACTGATCTCGTACCTTTTCCTCCTGTTGGTTTTTCTCTTTTAAGATTATAGTGAATACAGTGTGGGGAACCATCATAAGGATTCAATTCGTTTAAAATTCCACTAAAAACAGGAAAGAATTTATAATATATATTATATAAATTAAATAATCCCAAAATAAATACCAAACGTTGGTCACTATTTTATGTTTCAAAAAATGATGTATTCATAAAATAACATTAGAGTCAATATGTGACTTCACAAATTAATTGGTTAAAAAGATGACACTGTGGTCCTCCATAGATCCTTTAATGATATTTATAATTATTAATCATTTCGCTTTTTAAGACATGTTTTCGAGCATATTGACTTTTGATGCATGTCTCTTTTCACAAATAAATAGCTATTTGGTGACATTTTAAGTGCTCCTCAATCCAAGTCTGACAGATTTATTTATTTAAGAGCCAGGTGTCTACTCCACGAGCAAGTGTAATATGCATCCTGTTTTTCAGCCTGTCAGTCAAGGTTCGGGGTTAAAAGTGAACCAAACTTCCCGGTAAGGCAGCAGCCATTTGAGGAGAAACGCTGAACTTTGCTCTTTTCAGTTTAGAATTACACCATAGGCTTCTGAACCTAATGTACCCGTACATTCTTGACCTGAAGGTGAGGATGAGTTCAGACCCTGAAAGTGGAGAAGGACACTCAGCCTGTTTGTTTGTTGGAACCAAACACAAGGGGCTCAGCTCATCATGAGCACAAATTAATAATATCACCCACACCCAGTTGCATAACTGAGGACTCACAGGCCCTGCCAAGCTTTTTGCTTTTTCCATCCACCGGTGTCGGCTCTAGGAGGCACTGCAGGCTGCTTTAATAATAAATGATCCAGTCAGGTAATAAACCCTAAACATGGCCTAGACATTTCCCTTTGGAACAGCTCCTCACAAACGTGATAATACAGAAAACTGCTGGTTTTAAAAATAGTTTTATTAGCTTAAAAGGCACTGCATGGACTTACACGGACCACTTAACAGAACAACTTGTAGTTTGTAAACCAGGAAGGCCTCTCAGATCCTCTGGTTCCTCTCTATTAGTTGTTCCACAAAGCAGAACCAAACATATGCTGTTTCCAGCCACCATGCCGGAACAGGAGGATCTGAGAGGAGCTGAAAATGTTGATATCTTTAAACATGAATGGAAAAACCATCCATTTAGTTTGGCTTTTAACAAATTTTATAATTATTATACATCTTATTTCATGTTTGTTTGATTAAAATAACAGTGTTGATTATATACATTTCATTATCTCTTTCTTTTATTGCTGTTTTTTATTATTATTTATTGCTTTGGTATGCATTAGTCTCTGAAATAAAAAGAAATAGAAAGAATATTCTATAATTTGTCAAACAT
Organism: Hippoglossus hippoglossus; assembly: GCF_009819705.1. NCBI lineage: Eukaryota > Metazoa > Chordata > Actinopteri > Pleuronectiformes > Pleuronectidae > Hippoglossus > Hippoglossus hippoglossus. The sequence continues at coordinate 14,217,981 of NC_047164.1, read as the reverse complement.
TTGCAAAATACTTACAATTGGATCTGGATTTAATTCAAATGAATCTTTTTCTAGATCACATTATATTTGTTTATTCAGAAAAGGGGAGTGAATCATACTGTCCTCTGAATACAGCCTGCAGGCGTTGTAATCCAAAAATGTTTGTTGCAGTGCCTCATTCCTGTGTGTCTACGTTGGCTGGATGTTCTCATGATGAATTAGTTTTTTTAAATGAACCAAAAAAAAAAAAAACATTGGCTTGTTGATTCTGATCTACCTTTGTCTCATTCAGGGGTCGGAGAGAAAAATCACAGCTGATGATTTAATCAACCAACCATTGGGAAATAAGTAAATTAATAGATAAATAATGGCAGTTCAGACACAGGGCATTGTAGTATTCATTTGCCTTCATTTCATTTCTATATAAAAAAAAAAGTGTTGTGTTTTGGTGGGGAAACCACACTTGTGTCAGCCAGATGTGGTGGCTGGGGAAAGAGTGACGTGGTCCATGGGCAAGAAGGGGAGGGTATAATGGGCTTATATAAGCATTAGCTGCTGTCTAACAGTTACCATCTGCTTGACTTCGCGTCATTTTTTAGGAAGTATATGTGACTTCATCACTGCCTCTTACTGGTTCCTGTCGTCAGTCACACCATCTTTGGTCCTGGTGTTAAATGTGTTTGCGAAACCTCCTTTTACCATAAACGGGAAATAAGGCAAAATATAAATACATGTTTTTCAGCATTAGATTCAGATATTAAACACAACCTGTATTACACAACATGTACCCACACATATCCTAGATGCAAATATATGCATCTCCTTCACACTTACACACCCACACTCCTTCCTGTGTGCCCTTAGACGCAATAAGGAAGAAAGAGAGACAAAAAATAAATAAACAACTGATAAAAATGTAATACTGATATAACAAATTAATATAATTTATATTCCTTCTTTTGGAAAAAAAAGGATATTTGTGATGTTATACCTGTTGGTTTCTTAATTGTACATTTGCCGGCTGTATACCAGGATATGACTCATCTGCTAAAACCGCTTAACTGAGGTAACTTCATCAGTTTGGTGAATTCCTCTGGCTCAGGACAATGAAAGCCCATTTTGGTCATTTTTGTGCAGCCTAAGCTTGAAGGCAGGGTGGAAATGTAAGCGTGAAGCTGTATTTTAAAGCCACAGCTCTCCCACAAACGAAACATCTTGTTCAGTCCCTCTCTCATGGAAGTGCTGTGTGGAGTTTACTTATCGCGATGTTGCTGGTGTGTTAAATGAATCACCACCTCTTCTTGTTACCTCTGACAAGAGGATTCGTTTTGTAATTGAACAGGACTACTTCAAAAAAACGAATCCACTGATTTCCATGAGATTTCATGGAGGTGTGGGACATGATCCAGATCAGAGGGTGAATCCAGCATGTATTTGTTTTCACTTTTTTTAACATTGTGAAATGTCTCAACATTTCCCTTGATTTCTCAGAGCGTAATTCATGGATCTATGTGAAAAAATCATGCATAATAAGGCGGCTGATATTTCAGAATGTGTGAAATGTGGGCAAGAACCAAATGAAAACCGGGATCTAGTGAATTTAAATGTGGTTTCAAAATTGTTGGGCCTTGGTGGAGACAGTGCCATTCTAATTTCACTTCTTATTTGAATTATATTCAGGTTTTTTTCAAGTTTGTTAAGTTGCATCCTGGCATTTTCATGCATCACAAATCATCCCCAGAACAAGTCCAGTCAGGTTCATACCCGCTCTTTGGGGAAGCAGCGGCACAGAATGTTTCAGTTTAGCTGCTATGATTCAATTCATGTCATAAATTTTATTTAGGTGAGGGGTTAGGCGGCTGGGATGATGGGATAAGCTGTCTGTAGCCACCGATTATGTCAGGAATGAGTAATTCCAGTAAATCAAAGCCATGGAACAGAGATCTCCCCTGATTTATTCAGCTCTCCTCGGCCCTAAAAGGAGAACAGCTCATCAACAAGTCAGACACGCTCTGAAAATCTTCCACTGTGAGGCAACGCAACAAGAGTTCACGTGGTTTATCTCACCAGAAATCAGACGGCGGTGATGTTACTAATAGCAGTGATACCACTAATAGCAAGTACACTCACTCACTCAGGCCGTCATTCACATTACTGAACCATTTAGCAAGGAGGGAGGAGGAGCTGGTGCAGGAGGGAATAACAGAAAGGGGGGACTGTGGGAGGACAGAAAGAAGGAGGTGATTGTTGGGGAGAAGAAAAATATATAAAGGAGGAGAGAGCAAGAGTAAGGAGCAAGTGGAGGGAAGACGAGGAGAAGAAGCTGCTTCAAATTTGAATAGAGATTACAAACTTTTATTTTGCAAGCAACAGGTAAGATCATAACTTTTCATACTCGACACAGACACATAGTTTCAGCTGGCACATACAGCTGAGTATTCAGTGGAGGCTCCTGCTCTGTTTTCCATGCATTTAAACACACACACATGTTCTTGCCTTTGAATGGACTTCATTGTTATCTGCATGTTCACCACCGAGCACATGTCAGGTACGTTCATGTGGAATCTGCTGTGGAAATCGCACATTTCTGTAACTTGATCCAGCTGACTGGGCAGCGCTGTGTCTTGGGTGTGTAGGCATTTGGACCTGTTGTGCAAGACAGAAGGGAATGTTGAATTAGTGTGAATATCTCCAAAGCTCAACAAATGAGGATTATTCCCACAAGCCCTGTGAGGAGGAAAGACTATAAATCATTGACAAATATGTCGCTCAGTAATGCATTTCTGCTAATTAGGTGTTCATGTTTTTCTCATGTGCTTACTCAGGAGCCTCCCTCTAGTATCAACAATTTATGCTTCAAAGTGAGGGAGATTTTTTTTTATTCCTCAGCTGAAACTTGGCTCGTATTGAAGCTAGCCAATTCAGTCGACAAGTCGCTCCCTTTGCAGTCGTATAATCTCTAAAAGTCTCAACACCCGGGAATAAACGTTGTTTTATTCAAGTCAACAAGAAACTAAATCTGAATGTACACATAGCTGGAAACCCAAGGGGGTTGTACTTATCATTCCTATGCAAAAAAACAGATATTCCAACACGACTGACTTTTACTTTTTATGATCTCCAGACAGCATGTTGGCTGCCAGCAGGGTCCTTCCTTTTCCCCCGGTGATCGTCTGCCTGTTTTTCATCAGCGGTTGCTCTCCCCTGCCAACATCATCACAAGTCGCAGGCACGAATCCCATGGGACCTCTGAGGCCACATGGGTTTTCCACCGAGGCCCTCAGACTTTCCACAGAAGATTACGACGAACTTGAGGACAAGGTAACCACCATCGTACCCAGAAGAGGTCTTACAGATGTAAGACCTCCTCAACGATGCAACTACGACCCCTGTCTTGAGGGTCAGATCTCCTGTTCTGTGCTTCGAGAATCCACCAAATGCTCGTGTCCGGGGCACACTTTACACAACCAGGCTCCAGAGGCTCCCAACTTAAGATCGGTGTCCTGGAATGGGTCAGACGTTGTGATTCAGTGGTGTGCACCTTATTCCTATGTCACAACGTATCTGGTGACAGTAGGGGACCAACAGCAGCAGATCTTTGGGAAGGAAAAAAGGAGTGGGGGGTTGGGCATCCTAGAAAACATTGCAGAGGTCTGTGTGGTTGCAGTGAACGGGATCGGATCCAGTCCAGGCTCATGTATGATGTACCACCCCAGAGACAGCAGTCTGCCCCTGACAGCAGGACTCATCGGAGGAGCGCTGGGCTTCCTGCTGCTCCTCTTGTTGGCCATCTTGCTCTGGAGGCACAAGAGGCAAAGGAAACAGGAGGCCAGCATCTCCATGCGTGACACTGCTGATACGCAGTGAACAGAAAACCGCACACGGCCGGGTGCTCAGCGAGATAAGACTTTGTCCCTTGAGACTTTCTGGGGTTATTGCAGTTAATTAACTTTGACTCCATTATATCGTCTGTGGTTTGATGCACAGAGAGGTTTTCTGAAAGCGCAGCAGGAAGCGAGTCTCATCATCTAACATAAATGTGTCTGCCTGCTCATGTTTTACTTCACCCTTAGTGGTGAGGTAAAAACCAGAAGCTAAAAACTACAGTAGCCTCCTTATCTGATCTATATTTTCCGGAAATTAAATTCCAGACAACAAACAATAAGAATGTTGGATACGGTTTAATATATATCAGTTTTTTTCTTTGCATTTCAAAAATACACTGTTCTAGCTCTGAAATATCAGGAACTTCTGAGCATGTCGTCCTTGCTTTATCTCCAAAACATCAGCTTTTCATGAGCGTAGAAAATATTTTGTTTTCAGCTTTTGCGTCTGTGCATTTGATCCAGTTTGTTTTTACATTAAGAATTAGCAGAATGTTCTCACTCATAATCCATAGGAGATGTTCTGCTTCTCTTTGCACAGATGACAGAAATGAACTGATCTGAATTTGTTCCGAGTCGAAGAACAACACGACAGAAAGACACAACACAAAAGGCTGATGGCTACCAGCAGCATCATGGCATTATAGACAGTATATTATATTGTTTTGAAGGTGTGAAGTTACTCTGAAACTCTCTGTTAGAGTTCCTCATTTTATGTGTTTAATTAAAGAGCGAGTGTTTTTTTAGGCTCAAAAGTGAACTATGTGTTGTATCATAATAATAGTAATAATGTCTTTATTTATATAGCACCAATAACATAAACATTTTTTAAAAATAAAAGAATGAAAACACCAAACGTGATTTTTGAGCTTTGATTTGAAGGAAGCTAGTGACTCAGCCTGTCTTTTAAAAGCTCTGTAGCCCTGAGTCTTCAGCAGAGACTATTTTGTATCATGACCACCATTTGGTTTGATGTACATTTTCAGAGTTGGATTCAAACTAAAGGTTGGAGAAACCGAGTGAAGTTTAAAGCAACGACACTTGTTTGTTGAAAGGGCTGAAATGTGGCCTTGGGTGTAGCCATGTGTGTTAGGATGTGTTTTACAGCTCTGGGGACGGGGGAGTTTTTCCATCTGTCTTACAGTCGGAAGTTGTGTCAGTGCACTGGAGGAGCACTGGTCTTCAGTGCTGTTTTCCCAGCTGTCATACAATAGCCTTTCAGCGGATATGGAATTTGTGAGCCTCCTCTCATTCCAGCTGAGATTTCCAGACATCCAGAACTGGGTGAGAAGCTTCAGGCTTTTTTTTTTTCTTTTTTTTGCCATGATGAGAAAGGGAAGAAAGTCCAATATTTAAATCCACCCTGTTTATCTCATATTCAAGCCTGCATGTCTCAAAGCCATGTTTTAATTCCTTTTTGCTCCGCTTGCTGCCACGGAGTCGTTCCACCACCCCTGGCGTTTTTCCTTTTCCAACTGCACGGCACAACTTACACCACTCCAAGCTGCATGGAAGTCATCTAACATGTGTAATTTGGAGATACAACAGACTGTTTTTCTCTGCTGCTGAAATGGCCTCGAGATTTGTGACACACATGCGGTCTGAGTGCAGTCAAAGTGGGAGGACCTCCTTAAAGATGGTTTACATGTGCGCAATATCATGACGCGGCAGCAGCCTGTTTAAAACAGACTGAGATGAAATGTCTGTAAAGCAAAAATGCAGAATTTGTTTAACCAAAACCACAGAGTTGATAGAGCAGTGCAGAACAGAACAACGTGCTCATTAGAAGACAAGTAGATGTAAAAATGTTTTATTTCCAAATGATGTTATTTGCCTTTTCAAACTTTGAATGTTTTCTTAATCTTAACAACTACACAAGGTTCAAAAACTTCTCAGTGAGCCAACTGGTCATGAAGCTAAAAGGAGAGTGAGGCGGCTGGGTGTGTCTGTTCTGATGTTCTTGTTTAAATGCTTTTTGATCATGAAAAATGCACAAACCAGAAATGTGTCACATCGAGTGTTACGTAAAAGTAAAGAACATTTTTAGTGGACTTGGTAAACACCAACATTTTCATAATCTGTCACCATGGAAGTAAAAAATGTGATTTGCATAATTTTCAAGGCCATTGAAAAACTTATTTTAACATGACTGGACAATTCAGTTAAAAACACTAATTTAAAGCACAAATGTGAAAATTATCTTTGAGAAAGAAAGTTGGTTAACACTAGGTTTTTGATTGTTTGATTAACATGTATAGATAAATATTCTAGTGGCTCATCTGCACCTCGCTATGGAATCACATCACTGACCGAACATTATACCTTTTCACTCAGAGCTCTGATAAATTCCAGTTCCAATAATTAATTATTTCATCTATGAAAGAGCAAACATTTTTTACTTGACTTGTTCTTTTAAAAAACTTTAAGCATTTTAGACAATTCAAGCAATGCAAATGTGGTTTTTGAATAGTGGCCACTTGAATTTAAAAAACTAGCTTGAATTAATACTTCGAGGGAAAACGTTACCTGAATTTAGGTTAAATAATTCTACATGGTTCTACAACATTAAGTCACATTTTAATTCAAATTCTTTCGACCTTTCTTTGCCTCCATACACTGATGTTAGTCTTCTTGGCAAGACTCACATCACTGGTAGAAATGCTGGATCGCTTGTAGATTCATTTATTTGATGAATTTTCCGATTTAAAATATCATCTAAAAACTAAAAACTAAATAATCACAAATAAATTAAAATAAAAAGCAAAGGAAGTGATATGTAAAGATCATATGGCACCAGGGATACACAGACTTACACAATTAGCTAATAGTTTGCTGATGCTGGGATTTTTTGGGGGGGGTTTTAATGAATGAGCCAGTGGAAAAAAATGCCACATTTTTGCAACAAAAGATCCGAAGCTCCTGAATGGGCAGGGTCTGTCTCAAACAGCTCACAGACCGGAAAGGCCCAGTGTGAGTAGGACCTGACCAGCTCATTATTCTGCTGCGGTGACTTGTTTTAGATTTTCAACATATCATGACGAAGCAGACAAACTGGTGCTGATTAATCTCACGATGCTGGTCACTTGGCATTTTTGTAGCTGCAGGCAAATGTTGGTCAGCAGCTGGGATGTGTGTTGACAGGACTCTTCTCATTCAAGAGGAGTCATGTTGAATCATATCATTCAGTAAACTGGTGACTCACGATGCTTTTCTGGTAAAGAGGTGAGTGATGACGGGGAATGAGCTCAATTCATGGCTGCAGGATTTCACAATAAAATATACCATAAAAGGCTGCCTACGTGACCAATAAACATTTCTTTATTTGTATTTATGCATTTTTGGAGTCTACCCACTGCATTACCACCACAGACAATGATGTTTGTTTGTCAATTAGCAGGATTGCGTAAAAACTACTCAACTGGTTTTCGTAACATTTTATGGAGGAATGGCGCATGACCCCAAAGAAAAACCCATTCAATCTGGGTGTGGATCCTGATCGGTGGGCAGATCTTTTTTATTTTTATAATCTTCAAAATTCTGAGATAAGTTATGTTTCATTCATTTCTCTGAGAACAATTCATGCATCTTGATGAAAAGGGATCATGCATGTTTAAGGGACTGATATCAATGAGTGTGTAAACATTTGTTGCAGATCCGAATAAAAATCCGGATCTAGTGAATATAAATGTGGTTTCATAAGGGGACCATTGGGTACGTGCCATTCTAGTTGCATTTGTGGCTAATGATGATTAAATACACAGAAATGAGGAGTTGACTCTATCTCTAAATATGAAATGTCAAATGGGCCCCGGAGCAGATGTGACATTTAAAAGGATTCGATTTTTAGAGTAAGTCAGAGGTATTTTCTTCAAGCAGATATCTGAGGAGTTATATATGGCGTAAGATCATCATGATGCAGAACAGGCCTCTGTAACCGCATGCAGGGGAGTATCCCTCTCTGCTGTTTACATTCAACCCCGAGGGAAGAGGCCAGAGTGCACGGAAAGGCACAAAAAGAAACATAATCATAGGGATAATGATGTCCTCAAATCTTCATTTTCGACTCAGAGCCAATTAGAAGCACACTTCAAAGTAACATGAGACTAAACAGATCTTCAAAGTGGGATAACTCACCTGCACTCAAACACTGCAGGTGCATCAGTAAAAAGTACTGCAAATCAAATATTTGACATTAACAATGGATCAAATGACTGTGTGTAGTGAAACACATTAACTATGAAGAATATGAGCATCTTTCAGCTCGTTGTTTCATGCTTTCATGTCTGCAAACCTTGGTTCACTTTCATCTGTGCAGTTTCCAGACGTAGCACTCGCCTATTTTTAGTCTAAAAACTTAAGTAGTAAGGTCTGTAAAATATGAATCCACAAAGATTACATCTGTAAATATAACGAATGCGAATAACAAAATTAAAATGTTTAAGTAAATTACATGTACCTCAAATTTCCACTTGAGCATACATAAAATATAATATATATAATAACGATGATTTACAGGAGGAAATATCAATACCACTTTGAAAAGGTGTCTAATACATCAAAATGAATAGAAAGCATTCAAGGATAGAAAATAGAAAAAAGGAAGTGGAAATAACGAATGAACAGTATGCAGCATAACGGGATTGAAACTAAGCTAATTGGCAAACCAAATGTATTCCTCTTTTATTGCAGCATTTGCAACATTGAATTATTTTTGTTATTTACATGATATTGTGTATCCTCTGTGTTGTATATGACATTACACCTAATAAGGAGTAATTATTTCATGTGTAGATAAAATCAGTCTCCTTCTACTAAGCAAATTTTCAAGGCTGCGGCTCGAGGCTTTAAGAGGCTTTACTGCAATGGAAGTGATTGTAGGTTGTAATATTCCGTTCATCTCGCAACATTATTCTCAAACCTACTCAGAAGCATCATTCATTTTCAGGCAATTAATTATTCATGAAAAATTAATTTGCATGTGGCTCTGGGAAAATGAATCTCAATTTTTATTATTAGTATAGTCTATCCCACCAGCAGGGGCACTAATGGCTGCTTTCTCTGCCCGCTGGGGTCAGCTTTTATAGGGCATGAAATGCTCTAAGTAGGTCAGACATCCATCAGAGCCCATTATTTGACCTGAACCATCCTCTACAGCCAGGCAAGAAATGTGAACACGCACTGCTTTAATCCTCCTGTCTCCCTGAATCCTCTATAGCACTTTGTAGACAGGAAAATGAATTGCAAAGAGAGGAAAATGAAAAGGTGTTGGTCACTAAATGCAGAATGATGGAGGTGTTCAATAAAAAAAAAGCAGAGAGATTTTTATTTTACAAGTAGAAACTGGGCCATGCTGTGGCCTTCGTCAGAGGAAAGTGTTGGTCTAAGTGGGTGGTGCATGAAACTGCCCCCCCCCCCCTCCTGCAGGCATCGCATCCTGTTTATTCCTGTTATGTCTTTCACAGTGTCTGTCTGTCTTGGCTCAAACCACAACTCTGTAAATAAAAAGAATAATGGTCTGAGTTACAGGAAGGATGCTCAGGGTTTATAGCTAAATCCAGCTGGGGTGTACATTAGTTTGCATTTTCTCCTCTTGGCATCATTGCCACCGAAAAGACAAGAGTGTGAGATCTTTCATCCAGACATCTCTCAGAACGCTCTCAGTGTGAGTCAGCACCACTCTCATTTGTTTTCACGGGGACCACTAGAGGTCATGATTGCAAAGAGCACTGAAGAAACCAAAGCCACCTCTGGCATGCACTCAGTGATAATGTAGTGGAAATGGAAATGAGTTACTCTGGTAGGGATGGAAATGAGTTTGCGCAAGTGATCAGCACAGCAGCATTTCTACAACAAGAGTGAATGTTTGTGTTTGAAGAGGCTGCTAATGTTTGCCCTTCAGTCACTGCCTCTTGACCCCCCAAAAATGTTCATTCACTGCTACACACAGGTCAGCGCTCTCCTCTCAACTCCCCAGGGTAGATCAGCGAGAGCGTTTCTCAAAGGAGAGGAGGAGAATTTCCTTGATTTTCCTCTTCCACCGTTTCCTTGTATGGAGAGCTAAGGTAACCATGGTAACCTGGCATTATACACGACAGAGCTGAGGAAGCTGAAACTGAGGAGAGTCATCGATCACTTTTGGCATTGGCATTGTCACACGTGCACATGCGAGGCACCTGCTCTTTCGCCCTTCACATGAGTTCACATGCAGGAATCATGACAGTGTTCAACAAGGAGTCCTCCTCAGTTTGCCATCCGCCCATTTGCCATGACACAGCACCTTGTAATCTTATGGGGCAACTGCGACAGTCCATAAAATTAGCTCTAAAGGGGCTTTTTTTTGCCAACAAAAGGCTCAAATTGTTATTCTGGGAATTCCTTCTGTCATTTTTCAATATAGGATTAAAATTAAGATTAAGATTCTTTTATGGTCATTTGTATGTAAGTATATAAAATGGAAATAGCGTTTCGCATGAAAAAACACATGACAAATAGAAAAAGACATTACAGTGCAATTATAAATAATAAATAAATAAGCATGAGAAAATAAAAGCTGATTAAAATAGCAGTGCTCATCAGCTATATCTTTCTGTTTGGTGATCATTTCTGATGCTTATGTAAGAGTAAACAATAATGATGTTATTTATTTTCTTTGCTGGAATACTGAAGGAACTATTGTATATTTCAGAAGGAATTCTGAAATATACAGGGACAGACAGACTATTGTGTCATAAATATGGAGTCATGACATATATCATAACATAGTCATATATATATATATATATGTGTGTGTGTGTACTAATAAATACTCATTGTTTTTTATTGTCTTTTACAATTTATTTGAATTTACAAGTGGTTAAGAATGAAATGCTGCTAAACTGAATGTCGTGTGTTTTAATACAATTCAAATCAAGAATGTATCGGATTTCATGAAAACACCTAGTAATATATAACATATATAACATACATATACATACATATAACATCTTAGAGGGACCTTTCAAATCAGATTGGTTTTATTCACAAAGCTTTAACATGCCACGGCACCACTTACACCTTGTCAAATTACCTGGCTGCACATTTTTTGCACATTTTTAGAATCAGCAACTGTTAGTGTTGTATGCTGGGGCTATATATGTGTTTAAATGTTTGACCACTGATATGTTTTGACTGGGTTTGTAAAGGACTTCAGTTCCAGCTCAGGTGCTGTCCACTCAGTTGTATTTAACCTTGTGAGGTAAAGCAGTTTTCCCACAGCAGCTTCACTGTTCCAGCCTCTCTGCTCTTCTCAGCTGATCTGGAGGAAGTGACTCTTCACTTTGCAACATTAGAAAACAATATTTATTGTTTGTTTCCTCAAAGGAGAATCAGACAGTTTAGTGCAAACGACATAGCCCTACCTATGAACACCCCAGCTACACCCAACCTCCATCCCAATTTATATTCTCTGCCTACTATACTGTTTCCTTCTCATTGTCAAGGGGGTACTGGAGCATATCCCAGCATGCATTGGGTTGAAGGAGGGGAGACACTTTGGACAGGCTGCCAGTCATTCATCAAGTCTCCACTCCAGGAAAAACTGGAAGTGAACACGAGTCTAAAAGCTAAACACCAGTCCCTCTTCATCAGCATCACTACAAAAACGTAGTTTTGTGCACATAAATAAAAAAATCATTGAGCTTTACATCCAATAAAGTGTTAAGAGTGGTGATCAAGTACATTGTGAGGGTACTATTACGCAGTTAGCACATTTAGATGAAATACTAGGGCATGAACTCAAATCTAGGATTGATGCATGGCCAGATGTTGAACAAAACAAATCCCAATTACCCCTCCCACTCCAGCTAAACACACACACAAACACACACACACACAACGCGCCAGGGCAGGAACAAGTGCTGGAACAAGAGAACAATCGGGGACAGATTATTCTGGATACAGACATAACGGATGACAGAGCTGGAAAGGAGAGTAAGGACTTGACCTTTTCTGAATATTCATGATGAGCGAGAGAAAAGAGATTAAAACTTCATCTGAGACCTAAAACCTTTGTGGAGTCTGATATCGGAAGGCAGCTTGTGAGTGCAAAAGATGAATATGTTTAGCAGGTGTAACATCAGGATATGTTGGCTGCCTTCCAGAGGGATCAATAGCCATTAACTCCATCGTCCACGCAGTCAGAGGACAGCAGGGATCTGTGGCTCTGTATTTCATCATGGTGAGAGACGCATTGGAAACCATCCCTCTCCTCGCCGCTCAGAGTGATGCTTTCTGACTGACAATGTCAACAGAGTGATGTGTATGCAAACACACCCAGCAGCCTGGAGAATCTGGGTCATTTTCTGCCTGGGATGAGAGGAGAGGAGGAGAGGAGGAGAGGAGAGGAGGAGAGGAGGAGCCATCTGGAGAAACACATAGCCACAAATGTGTGTTATGCTTATGTGTCAAGAGTTACGTCGTAATCCACATGCTTCGCCAATCAAGTGAACAAGACTCCAGTGATGATGAAAAAACGTGGTGAATAAAAGAATGTCTGGCAGGAATTAGACAGTGGATGTGGAATATCATGTGCTGCTTCTGCTCTCCTTTCTACTAGGGCCACCGGGTAAGACTTCCTGGAGGGTAAAACCAATAAGGAAGTGGGCGGGGGGAGGTTGGTCAAACTAGTAGGTTGTAGGTATTTTTTGTATGATCATTATTATTTATTCGTGATAGTTTGGTTTTATGTAAATATTTTAAGCAAATTTATATTGGGGATTATGTGTGGGATCTTAAGATGGTATGTGCCAACTTAGTCATTTAACAGCCAATTCAAACGGCAGCCAGTCTGATAGTGTGTGGAGGCTGTAACACCTGTGCACTATGGTGTATAAAATTGCTTCAAACCTGAACCGGACCTGTTTCTTGTGTTTTTCCTTGCGTCTGGACCGATCGGGCCAGGTGACACGATGAACAGAAGAGTTCTTTGTAAAATTCTAAGTGCACAACCTGGTTTGACTGCTGGAAGAGGCAGAGAGTTTGGCAACGTGGATAAAATCCCCCATTGTGGTTTAATTACATATTATGATATGGTATACAATAGGAGACACTGATCATATATTTTTGTTTTGTTTTTTGAAAATCAGAAACAGCAAATTATATGTAAGAAATTGACTCATTGAGGCAAAAATCACATAATAAGCCTGAGGGCCTATTGTCACGCGAGTGGTTCTGAGCTTCTTCTTCAGCAGGTATAATGTTAATCGTGTTACCCATCACATGTAGATGGTGGGATTTATGACCTACAGTCAGCCACCATTGATTATCCAGATGCTTTGGTTTCACGTTTGGGGAGCAGTCTTGTTGTCCATTCTTATACAGACTATGGTTTCTTCATCTTCACTAGACACATGAGAAGAGCCTGATCAACCAGTTCCTCTACCAGCTGTGGCTACAATGTATTGTGGGACTTTGCTTAAGACATTGCTTCAACAAGTCTCGCTCAAAGATAATTCTCATTCTCAGCTCTTGTGAGACTTGGGTTATTGCAGGAAGAAGGAGGTGGAAAGCTGGGTTAGTTGGAGGGAGGAGGTTGAGAGATAAATTATCATGGCTGAAACCTTTTCTGGTGTGGACAATTACGATGCTGCATTTTCATTTAAACTCAGTTTTACAGTAAAGCACAAAATTACAAAGCTTCTTCTTCTAATGTGGCCTCTTTTCAACGGCTTTTTCTTCTTCGGCCTTCAGCTCCATCTTGGCCTTTTTCCAAATCAGCCCGTGGCTGCATGATGGTCGCTTCCTGGCTCCTCAGGATATTGTCTTTCTCCTCCAACAACTGACTGACCACAGATTCTGTGATTTGCTGCAACTCACTCATGCAGAGGTGAGACATTTCCTTCTCATTATCCTGACGTTCCTCTCTGACCATATCGAGCTCAGGACCATCTTTGACCATTTGGATTTCAGGAGCCTCTTTGACCATTTGGAGCTCAGGACCATCTTTGATCATATCGAGCTCAGGGGTGTAAGGTTTAACCATGTCCTGGATGTAGACTGGAACCGATCCGGCACGGTACACAAATACTAGTTTTTTTAAACGGATGCGGGCAGCCACTGGTAACCAGTGAAGGGAGTGGAGGAGCGGAGTAGTGCGAGTGAATTTAGGTTGGTTAAAGACCAGTCAAGCTGCTGCATTCTGGATGAGCCACAGAGGTCGGATGGCACTAGCAGGTAGACCAGCCAGAAAGGAGTTGCAATAGTCTAGGTGTGAGATGACCAGAGCATGGATCAGAACCTGTGCCGCCTTCTAAATGAGAAGGGGACATATTCTCCTGATGTCCTCCATATTCTCCGTCGATTCAAGATTCAAGATTCAAGAGTGTCACACCCAGGTTCCTAGCAGTCTGGGTGGGGGCTACCACCGAGTTGTCAAAGGTGATAGTCAGGTCATGGGTGGGAGAGCATTTCCCTGGGAGGTAAAGTAGTTCGGTCTTGTCAGGGTTGATTTTCAAGTGGTGTGCATGTAGTAGTAGTATTTTGTTGTTGCGCTATATGTATTGAATGACAGGAAATTCCCACAGCTACTAAAGTAGACACTTTTATTTTGAAGGGGGGATCGTCACTTTTGTGTTAAGGTTATTTTTGTTTCTTTCTTGTTGAGTTTTCAGCATTATGTTTTGTCATAGTTCTATATAAGTATGTTGAACACCATGTTAAGTGTGCGAGACTCCTTGGGGGGGAGTCGGGAAGTACTGGCGGAAGTGGAGTGGGAGTTTTACTTTGACAATGACATTACCCGCGCTTCCATGGGTGGGGCTTCCTCTTTGCCTTGGATTCCCTTGGGAAGGTACGCACTTTCGTCGCTCTTCTGACTTTTATTAGTTTTAAGTTGTAAATAACATCAGAAGTTAGTGTACATGTTATATAATGTTGTTTTAATGATTTCCTGTTAGTTTGTTGTGTTGCCAAATATTGTATTTGTGTAAACTTGCATGTGATGAAGAGGTGTGTCTGCTGCATAGCGGGGTTGTCCGTGTAGGTACTGTTAGCATGTGTAGCGAACATTGTGTTGTTAGCCGAAAGTTAAGTAATGCTATGTATATTGTACAGGCGATGAGCACGCAGCAACTTCATGCAGACACTGTTTTGTTTCCACAACTGCAGGTATGTGAGTTTATGTATGTCTTGTTGTATTATTTTCTTGATGTCCAACACGTAAGTTAGATTGTTTAATTTATGTAAAGTGTATTTTATTTACTTTATTTAATTTGGTTATGTTAATTATATTATTTAGTTTTAGTGATAACTAATGTGTATATATATTCATTGGGGGGGCGTCCTCTTTGCCTTGGATTCCCTTGGGAAGGCGATGAGCACGCAGCAACTTCTTGCAGACACTGTTTTGTTTCCACAACTGCAGATATATGCTGGCGGTCAGTGTGGAGTACAAGGTCTGAAAATCCCAGTCATCTGTGTAGCTGTTGCTGGACGGACAATAAAAACAATTGTAAAGACATTGTATTTGAAGTGTGTCTTAAAAAGCATTCACAACGCAGAAGTAAAGACACTACATGCAGACATCCACTGAGAGATGTCAGTCAGACATGCAGAGATTGGTGCTGATACCTGTGTTTCAGATTGGGGAAATGAGAGGATTATGTAAATTGTAACCAGGGCTGACCCAGTACCAGAGGAGAGTGAGGTGAGGGGATTATCAGGAACTGAATGGTCTTACGATGGTTGCCAGAGGTTATAAGAGTTATAGGGGTGGTTTGGTGGGTGATTTTAGCCAGGTGTCTGCCATCTAGGGCATTCACCTCTATGGGTTTGGGAAGTGGGGTGAGGGGAATGTTACGTTGCGATGCGTCCATGAAGACGCATCGCAAGGTAACATTCCCCTCACCCCACTTCTAAGAGTCCATGAAGTTTTCATCAGCGCCTGAATCCACCAGGGTTTTGAGGGGACTGAGCGTCTAGCAGCGTTTGGGATGGGGTTCTGTTGCTGGAGGATTGTGGTTGGCTTAACAGTGCCTCCTTTCCCCGTTGAGCCTAATCTTTTGGCTGATTAGGGCACTGGGCGAGGGTGTTGCCAGGCTGGCCGCAGTATAGGCAGAGCCTCTCTCTGAATCTCATCTGACGCTATGCTGCGGTGAGCCGAGTCCTCCCCAGCGGCATGGGCTCCTCAGTGGGTTCAGCAGAGGTCGAGCAGGGTAATGGATCAGGTTGAGGTTCTAGTGAATGATGTTGGGGTTTGCAGGCTCTCTCTTTTTCTCTCTCTAATGCGATTATCAAGTCTGATGACTAAAGAAATCAATCCATCTAACGATTCTGTATTATCTTTAACCGCTAATTCATCCTTAATGAAATCCGCTAAACCTTGTGAAAATATGCTCTGTAAAGCGAGCGCATCCCAGCATCCCTCTCCGCGGCCAGAAATCTAACGTGGCGAAGGAACCCTGTACCCTGTCGGAGCGAATGCAAGTAACAAATGATTTAAAAAGACTGATCAAACAGCACAGGATCATGTGCAAAGTATGGAGTACTGGCCTGTACTTGATATAAATAACAGATTAAAAAGAGAGAAGTTAAAGGCTCCAGACCCAATTTAACAAAGCTAAATTATCATGCATAAAACAAGCACAGCACACTTTAAGAATCCCAACACTGGTGTGATTGCACCAGTGGATTATCACTGCAAGCGATATTATACAATGAAATGACAGAAGAGGGCCTCTAGTTTACAGAGCCAATAACTCACCAATATTCAAGCCATTAAATATTAGTGTTTGGGCATGGGTATGTGGGAATCACGGGAAGAGAGGACAGGGAGAGCCGGCGATGTCGGGGCTGATTGTTCCTCCGCTGGCGATCCAGTGGCTTGGTTGAGGTGTGCGTGGAGTTGCGTGAGCATGGCTCCTACGGTGTTCATAGAGTCCACTAATCCTTTCAGGGCTTGATCAAGCTGTCCGGCAGGTTTCCCTGTGCCGTGATGGCTTGGCGCAGTGCGTCTGACTCTGCATAACTCTGATTATGCTAAGCAGACCTGCCGAGAAAGAAAAACTACCACTGTAGTGACGAGGACGAACTGGCGATGACTGTGAGCACGACCAGGGTTGATATCCTGCTGGTGATCAGCGAATGAGCTGCAGGTGCGTTGGTGAGCTGTCCCTGGCCGCGCCTCCGCTGAGTCATCAGAGGGAGAATGGCAAACACCTGCGGAGGAGAGAACAGACAAGGGAAGGGGGGGAAACACTTGGGGGAACAGAGGAGCTGTGACACTGAGAGCTTAATGAAATGGGAACACAAAGTCTTTGATTTATGTAACTGCCAGTGTGTGATATTACTAGTTACCGAAATTCTTTGACTTCACTCAGTGCTTTCCACACATTTAGGAAAGTGTTGGGACATGTTTTTTTGTGAGACCACACTGCGGCCTATATGGTAGTCAAAAGCCTGAAGCCGCATGTCCTTTGTCTGGAGAAAACCAGAGCCTCCCGAACTCAGTCTCCCAGGGGGCATCAACCTCACACAGAGATGTGAAAACCCCCCCAGGGACACAGGTTTCAACTCCCATTGGTCACTCTGGACCCCATGACCTGTGAGGTCACCGGGCCAATATAAGGCCTGTCCCCACTTTCTTCTATCTCTTCCTACAATCCTTCCACAGGAGGGAAGGCTGTCGAGCCTCTTCTCCAGCTCACATCTTCTCTTCCCATCCAACTCTTCGAGAGGAGCACAAAGGTGCAGCTTCCATCTCATCTCACCAAGGGAACCTCCTCGCACTCCAAGCTCTACCAACCCTTCAAGCAGCGACTCGATGTCCTGCTTGAGAACCTCAAACAGCAACTGAACTCAACAGAATCACCAAGGCAGGAGCCACAAACCAGCCAGACGACTTCACAGAACTTCGAACTGCACAGAACGGAACCAGGGGTTGCGGGAAGTGCTCGATGTAACGGAGGGACTGCACGGTCGTAACGTCACGTGCGACAATTACTTCACCTCCTACGAACTCGCGCGGCAGCTCCTGGAGAGGAAGCTCACCGTGGTCGGCACTGTTCGGAAGAACAAGCCCGAGCTCCCGACCGGGCTGCTCGCGGTCAAGGGAAGAGAGTTGTTATCATCCAAGTTCGCATTCACGCCCACCGCCACTCTTGTGTCCTACATCCCAAAGAAAAACAGGAATGTGGTGCTCCTGAGCACACGGCACCCCGAGGCCGACATCAGCGACCGCGAGGACGGGAAACCGGTCATCGTCCTGGACTACAACCGCAACAAAGGTGGCGTGGACAACCTAGACAAGGTGATCGGAACGTACAGCTGCAGGAGGATGACCGCGCGCTGGCCCCTGGTCGTCTTTCACAACATTCTTGACGTCTCTTCCTACAATGCCTTCATGATATGGAGAGAGATCAACCCAGACTGGATGCCGGGCAAGCGGAAAAAGCGGAGGGTGTTCCTAGAGCAGCTGGGAAAGGCTCTCGTGACTCCGTTCATCGCACGAAGGGAGCACATCCCCCGCACAGATGCGTCCGCCGCAGTTGTGAAGGCTGTAAAATCCGCCGCCGCCGCACAGAGAGCTGTTGACTACGACACTGGACCCGAGTGTCCGGCCTCCTCCATAGCCCTAGCAGCAGCCCCGCTCGGGGCGAGTAAGAGGAAGAGGTGTGTTGTGCCATAATGCATCAAACGTGATACCATGAAATGGTGTGCCTTTCGGCATTCAATAAATTTGGTTATCAAAATAAAATATTAAATATTAATATTTTATTATTAATATTAAATAATAACTTTAATTGATTAAAGTTACCTCGGGGCACCACCCTTCAAAGGAAGGGAAAAGATAGCCAATTTATTGAATAAGTCTCATAAAGGTTCTAACTACAAATTTGGAACTCTGATTAACAATTAAATTAATAACTATAACCAAAATTACCATATAGATAGTTAGCTAAGTTGAAGGATATGGAGTTCTTGACAGTGTAGAGGTTGGCAAAATTCACTTATGCAACATTAATGAAAAAACATTTGTGAAAGAAAAACTTTTATTATGAATATAATGAAGTATAAAAACACAAATTACTAACGGTCTAATTGCTAAACAAAGATAGGTATGTGTGTGTCTGTGTGAGTCAGCGTGCTTTCAAAATGGTGGCTGGCCAAAGAGATAACACCCTTCCCCCACCTATTGGAATGTTTACGACCTGTAGAGATAATGAGGTGAAGAGTTATGCGTGTGTCGACACGACCAGAGCATGGATCAGAACCTGTGCACAACGAAAGACTGTGAAGAGCATAACAGACTAACATTTGGGTACAAGTTATTCTCAATAACTTGTACCCAAAATATCACAACACCACAAATCAAACTTATAAACCTCACACAGAATCGAATAAACAGTCTTGCTTAGCCTAGTATAATTATTAAGCCCAGTTGTGTTACCCGTCTGTGGAAAGGGGAAAAAGGAAGTTGCTGTGCAGTTCGAAGTTTTGTGTCGTCTTGCTGGTTTCTGTTGAGCTGTGTAGCTCAGTTGCTGGCTGAAGTTTGCAAGCAGGACATCGCGTCGCTGCTAGGACGTTGGTAGAGCTTGGAGGGCGAGGAGGTTTCCTTGGTGAGATAAGCTGGAAGCTGCACCTTTGTGCTCCTCTCGAAGAGTTGGATGGGAAGAGAAGATGTGAGCTGGAGAAGAGGCTCGACAGCCTTCCCTCCTGTGGAAGGATTGTAGGACGAGGGCAGAAGAGGCTTGACAGCCTTCCCTCCTGTGGAAGGATTGTGGGAAGAGGCAGGAAGAGGCTCGACAGCCTTCTCTCCCTGGAGGGAGTGTAGAAAGAGAGAGAAGAGCTCGAATAAACAGTCTTTATATTGGCCCGGTGACCTCACAGGTCATGGGGTCCAGAGTGACCAATGGGAGTTGAAACCTGTGTCCCTGGGGGGGGGGTTTCACCCTCTGTGTGAAGTTGATGCCCTCTGGGAGACTGAGTTCCTTGCTCTGGTTTTTGATGGCCCCTGGGAGACTGAGTCCTGGGGGAACATGCGGCTTCAGGCTTTGATGGCACATGTAGGCCGAAGTGTGGTTTCACAAAAAACCATGGCCCAACAGGTGTCAGATATGTACCAGGAAAAAGGATTGTAAAACTCACACCGTGTGCCGCGGGTGTAACAAATACATCTGCAAGGGCTGCTCACTTGTCTATTGCCCTACGTGTGCATCCTAATATGGGGTGGGCTATGTGAGGGGGCCAACAGCCGGGGGAAGCAGGGACAAGGGTTATTAAATAATTTTATTATTTTAATAATCATATTTTATGATTATTAATAATTAGCCAACATCAAGTCTACCTACTATTGCACAACACAGCCTTATCAAACAGTTCCGCTTCTTGGGCTTCTTCTGAAGTGGACTCTTTTGAACGTTTTTTTCTTCTTCAGCCTTCAGCATTATCTTGGCATTTTTCAAATCAGCCTGGAGCTGCATGATGGTCACTTCCTGGCTCCTCAGTGTATTCTCTTTCTCCCCCCTCAACCGCCTGACCTCAGTTTCTGTGATTTGCTGCACATCACTCATGGTGAGGTGAACCATTACCTTCTCATTTTCCTGAAAAAGATTGACCATTTGGAGCTCAGGACCCTCTTTTACCATTTGGAGCTCAGGACCCTTTTTGACCATTTGGAGCTCTGGATCCTCTTTGACCATATGGAGCTCAGAAGCCTCTTTGGCCATTTGGAGCTTAGAAGCCTCTTTGACAATTTGGAGCTCAGGAGCCTCTTTGACCATATGGAGCTCAGGACCCTCTTTGACCATTTGAAGTTCAGGAGCCTCTTTGACCATTTGGAGCTCAGGACCCTTTTTGACCATATGGAGCTCAGGACCCTCTTTGACCATTTGGAGCTCATGACCCTCTTTGGCCATTCGGAGCTCAGGAGACTCTTTGACCAGTTGGAGCTCAGGAGCCTCTTTGACCATTTGAAGCTCAGGACCCTCTTTGGCCATTCGGAGCTCAGGAGCCTCTTCAGCCATTTGGAGCTCAGGACCCTCCTTGTCTTCCTCTTCTTTTAGTGCCACATCATCTGAGAAGTCAAGCCAAATCTCTCTTAATGATCTCTTCTCAGTTGCCTCAACCTGCATGTCCTTCATGTCATCACAGACATCCATGCACTTTCTTGCTTCCTGGAAGTCTTCTTCTGTCTGCTGTTGCAACTGTTTTGGGATGTTGTTTAACTTGCACCTAAGATCCATGTTGAGGATAGATGTTATACTCAATTTCGTGGCACACATCATCTTAGTGTCCTCCAGCTGAAGGAGGAGATCATGGTATTTCTCATCTACTGCTCTTTGTGACTCATATTGCCTCTTACGCTCTACATGAATCTGGCTTTTAACTTCCGTGGTGATTTTCTGCTGTACATCCAATTTTTCATTAGTTTGACGCAACAGTTTTTCGGTGTCACGCAGCCAATTCCTGAGAAGGGCTATTTCCTCCCTCTGCTTTGTAATAGTGGGATGTTCCTTTTGGGGTTTGCCCTGGAGTAGATCAAGGACTGCAGTCAGTGTCTCAATATCTGTTTTTAGAGAAGCTCTTTGATGTGGTTTCAACATAAAGAGCTTTGTTTTGGCAGCCTGTAGATTTTGTGTGACTTGCTGCTCCCATTGTTCAATGTAGGCTTGAACACGAATGTTCAGAGTCATTATTGGTTTTGGTCTTGCCATCTTTCTTCTTCTTTCTTTAGTTTATTGGTGAGTGGAAACCAATGTCAAGGTGTATTACTGCCAGCACACAATTGTTCTTCATTATTCCTTTACACTCCTTTGTGATTATTTCAGATGCTAGAATACTTAGATTAAATGAGCAGACCAGAGGGACAGATATAGACTATAGACTATTCTTTAAATGAGTGATCATTACTCCTTTGTCTGTACTTCAAAGGAATGCTTTTCCTTGAGGAATCAAAGGATTTCTCTTTTGACGTACACTTTAAACGTTTCCATAGCATTATGGCTGTAGAGAATAATTGATAAAGCTGTTTGTTTTTGTCAATAAACCGAAGAAGGCTGCAGACATTTGAGATCCAGTAGGTGGCAGTAATGCACCTTGACATTGGTTGCCACCCGCTAATAAACCGAACAGAAGAAGTAGTAGTCTGTAAAAAGGATTAATGTGTCCCCTATCCAGGGACCATATATTAAATTGATTTTAAGAACCAGGAGATGGAATAGGGGCTTGCTCCCTCCACTCCATGCATCGACCTGGTATTGCAGTACCTCCAGGAATGGTGCACCAACACAGAAGATGGCGGTAATGCACCTTGATGTTGGACCAAACAAAGAAGAAGAGGAAGAAGATGACACAGTAGATGGCGGTAATGCACCTAAACATTGGTTGCCACCCGCCAATAAGCCGAGCAAAGAAGAACTGGCATTAAACAGTGTTGTACAATTGATACATTAAACGTGACACCATTAAATGGTGAAAGAATATTGAATATTAATATTAAAAAACAACATAACTAAAATAACTTTAATTGATTAAAGTTACCTCAGGGCACCACCCTTCAAAGGAAGGGAAAAGATAGCCAATTTATTGATTAAGTCTCATGAAAGTACTAACTACAAATTTGGAACACTGATTAACAATTAAATTAATAATTATTACCAAAATTACCATATAGATAGTTAGCAAAGTTGAAGGATATAGAGTTCTTGACAGTGTAGAGGTTGGCAAAATTCACACTTGTGCAACATTAATGAAAACATTTGTGAAAGAAAAACATTTATTATGAAGATAATAAAGTATGAAAACACAAATTACTAAAGGTGTACTTACTATATAAATATATGTATGTGAGTATGCGTGTGTGTGTGTGTCTGTGTGAGTGAGTGTGCTTTCAAAATGGCGGCTGGCCACTCTGAAGATAACAGACCCCCCCCCTTTTTGGAATGTTTACGACATGTGGCGGGGGTTAGAGAGATGTGTGGGGAGATATGCGTGTGTGTGTGTGTGTTGGTGCCAGGTTAGAGAAAGTAGCTAGTTGCATGCAAAGAAAGCCTGTGAAAAAAATAAAATAACTAACATTAACTTTCAAATAACTTATAACCAAAATATCACAGCAGCACAAATCAAACTTATAAACATCACACGGAATTGAATAAACAGTCTTTGCTTAGCCTAGTATAATTATTAAGCCCAGTTGTTTTACCCGTCCATGAAAAGGGGAAAAAAGTTGATGTGCTGTTTGAAGTCCAGTTAAGTCCAGTCTTGCTGGTTTGAGGCTCCTGTTTTGTGGTTCTGCTGTGCGATGCAGCTCTTGTGCTGAAGTTCTTAGGCAGGCTCTTGCGTCGCTGCCTTTTGGAAGGTTTTAGCAGTCTGCTCCAGGCAGGCCTGCTTGAAGGTTGGTAGAGCTTGGGAGGGAGTTTCCCCCCGCTGGGTGAGCTGAAAAGCTGCACCTCTCCTCCATTGAAGTTGAGCAGAAAGAGAGGTGCTGGAGAAGCCACACTTCTCCTCTTGGAGAGTTGAGTCGAAAGAGTCGAAAGAGCCGAAAGAGAGAGAAGAGAGGAGGGACTTGGCTTATATTGGCCTGGTGACCTCATGGGTCACCAGGCCTCATCACCAGGCCTCATGGGTCACCAGGCCAACAATTATTATTATTACTATTATTATTATTAACAATAATACTTATTATTAATTAATTATAACATGAATTGTTGCTGCTATCATTAATAACATTTTTACACTTATTGTTTTCATTATAACTAGTCAGAGCTGGAACCAGATGGATTATGATTTGGCGCTATATGTGACTCATGTTGGTCTTAAATATAAGTACAGGTGAACTTCAATGATAAAGCCAACAGTCGGTGTATGTCAAAGTGCCATAACAGGCTGGTTTATTAAAAAGTTAATTCAAAGTTGTTACAGTGGTGTGGCACACCAATCAGCCGGCTGGTGCACTGGAAGTATGCTATTGGTGAGTAACAAAAACTATACACACATTAAACCCTTTTCCCAACAGAAAACACCAAAACTAGTGCCAGTACCAGTGCCACAGCAAACCACAAATGATAATACAGTAACCACAAATCAACAAGTGAACTCCCACTGCACCAGCCACTCCTGTGACTGGGGGCCAACAACAACTACAGCACTAAAAACGATAAAGATGCAGATTAACACTATGCTTCACATACTTTAATACAGGAAATAAAACAATATTAAATGAATATAAAATAAACGGCAACCAGTACTTTGCCTGTAAAATGAACACAGCACATGTTATTTTCAGTCGAACCACCTAATACAGTTTAAAAGTAAGAAAGTCCTTCCAAGGACCGTCACGTCCAGTTGTACATATCCCAGATATGGGATAGACAGTCCATTGGCTGCAGTAAGATTAAGCCATTTGCAGTTGTTTAATCTGTGTTTGTCAGAGTCAAAATTGGCTGAAAAGAAGCTTTCTGTTATTGTTGTAACATTTGATCCTGTGTCCAGTAATGATGGAACATCAACCCCATTTATTACCAGGTTTACAACAGAGCAAGCTGCTTTAACAATGCAGGTGTCACAGGGAAAACTGCTTCAGTGACTTGCCTTCTTGCTGCTTACGGTCATAAAAATGTTGTTGCAGTACTACCAACTGCTTTTTTTCATGATACAGGGCCTTCATAATACTGATAACCTTGACAGGGTTTTCCCTTTCACTGCTTGGGCAGTGCTTTATCTCACTTCGGGGTTCTCCTCCCAAATGATCAAGGAGGAAGATGGCTTTTTCGTTGTACGAGAGGTGCCTGCCTTCCAGACAAGCCTCTACCTCCACAATCCAGTCCTCAAGTCCAATACTGTCAGGTGGGTCTTGATAACCATAGAATTTGGGACACGTAACCGCGCTTTGAACAGTGCGCCCTGGCATACGAAAATAGGGCTCTATGATTTTATCATCATATGATTAATTGAAATGTTTCATCTCTCATCCAGGAGGCTTGTTCGATTCAGTTGGCCCGGTCTTGTCAGTAAAGAATGGATTGATATCCTGTGGCCACAAGTTACTTATCCCACGACTCACCATTACATTTTTCCAAAATGTCACCAGGGGGGCTCCATAACATACATAAATGAAGTCTTACATGTTTCACAAGTATTGTTTAAGTCCACAACTCTGGTAAAGCTGCTAATTTAATGTTTCTGTGTCACTTTGAAACAAATCCAAGGTGCATACTGCCACCCACTGTTCTTCTCTTGGTTTAAGCCCCGACATTCAAATTCAACTCACGCACGGTCAAGTGTTTTTAGCCTGCCAATGTCTGTTGTGATCCTCCTCCAGAGCCGTGCACACACTGCACACAAGCTCTCGCCCAAGGGTGCATGGGGTGCTAGGTAGCATTCCTAGTTCCAGTAGCATCGCTGAATAGCTGCAGTTAAAGCTTAGTATCGCTGATGTGTCACATGGCCCTTGGGCCAGAGAATAGAGGGGCAAGCTTGTACCACACAAGAACGTGAAAGATGACATTTTGGCTAAAAACATGATGCAAATGTTATGATGCCGTTGAATTCGAATGTCGGTGCTTCCGGACTCTTGGATGACACCACATGAGCACTATGGAGGCATTTTCTGTTTTTTTCTGTTGTTATTTTACGTTTTGGGGAAGTGGTCCCCAGTTACTTAAATTGTATTGGATTTGGCTGCAAAGCTGTTTACCCCTGAAACTCCAAAAGTGTTTTGTGGACTCAAACACTTCACCCACCCCTCCATCGGCTCAGTGGTGAGTAGATAATGAGTGAATTTTCATTCATTTATTCAGCATCACTGGTGCTTAGTGCCCCTAGTGTCTACAAATATGAATGCAAAAATAACAAATAATAATCAAACTAATGAAATAGCTCCTACAGTTTGGTATCATAGGTAGAAAAATGGAAACTGATATATCTACATATAAGATGGCCAAGAAGAAGAGGACTGGACGCAGCACTGCTCTTGTGAACCATTCATCCAAAATCTTTCGCAGTCAACACAACACTTCCTTGGGTTTTCAACAATACACAAGCCAATTGGACATTCATCTGGCAATTGTTTTGTTTTGTTTAATGTTTAAACAGAGGGAAGCCTCTGCATAGAAAACAGATTTCACCATTATCCCCCTTCAGTAGATTCTGGTTATTCAGATTTTTATTCAATGAATACTGCGGCCCTGACATCTCCTTTTGTGGTCCGGAATGCTAAAAGAGCAGTGAAAGTTTGTAGAAAAGTGTTTAAGTCTATTTGAAAGAAAAATGGACAATGACAGTCATAAATAAATCCTGCCAGGACCTATTGTCCTATCATACTGTCAGTCTGAGAGCTTAATGAAATGGAAACACATACACAGGCATAGGAGTTGATTTATGTAACTGCCGATGTGTGATATTTCTAGTTAAATTCCTGACTCCCACGCCGAAAAGAAACGTTTAGCAAAAACTGTAGCCTACATGATTTGTTTGATTTGATTAGATTTGTTTATTAATTTTAAACATAAAAAAAAACATAAAATATGTAGAAAATAACAAAGAAAAAACAAAACACAATAAATATTAAACAGACTTTCAATGAGAAACATAAATTAAATGATGTCCGAAAAGTAGGGAGACACTTCACCACTAGATGTCACTAAATTCTACACACTGAACCTTTAATAGAAATGAAGATTTGCAACACGAAGTCAGTCTCTTCCCTCACTGGAGTTGCACTGCACTGCCCTCTAATCCTACGTTTTCAGGAAGGATCAATGTCGTTGTTGTGGGTTTGATTTAGAAATAGCGACACTTCATCTTCTCTTTCGACTCTCCCGCCGTGAACGGGATCTATTATGCTTTTTCTTATTTTCAGAGGTAAACATAATATCACAATGTTGGATTGTCATTTTAATCGTGGTCAGTTTCAAACATTGGCTAAATGCATGTTAGAGTAACAGGGAGCAGGGCTTTTCTTTTCTCAACAGCTTCTTTATATCCTCTGGGTATTCAGAGGTCAGAGAGCCTTGTACTTCCATATTTAGACATAACCACGCCCACCTATCAGCGGGATACACCTACCTGCTCGGTTTGCAACTGCTGTGCTCAGGGGTCCACAAAGTGGCCTAATAGGTAGGGGGGCCTTAAAGCCAAATCCAGCTGTTTCAGAAAAGACAGTGAACTGCAGGATCCATGAGGGGCCAGTATAAGACTTTTGAAAGGTAAATAGATACTGCAGTGGAGTTCAAGAATAAATTAAAAGAGCTGGAAATGAGCATAATTGGTCAGGTGATAGAGAGGGTAGATGGTTAAAAGTGAGTTATGTATTTTCAAAGTTATGTCTATGGAAAGTTGACACTAAATTCTTACCCTTTCACCGTTCTCTGGTTTGTACGCCTTTGCCAGCAGCTGAGCCTGTTATATTATTCCTCTTCTGTTCAGTCAGCTACTTTCTATCACAGGATTACAAACTGCCTATTTTTAAATGTTGGAGAATGATACAAGCTGCTCCATCAAAAGGGCCCAACAATAAGATGCAGCATAAAAATAGAGCTTTTGAACTGCCACAAAACAAAGGTATTAACGTAGCTGCTAAAAACAAAGCTTAACTGTAAAACCAAGCACAAGCCATGCTATAGGTAAAGGAAAATGTAACACAGAAGGGATTCAAAAGCTAAAAGTGAAACATTAAAAAAGGCACAAAATCATCATGAATTTACATGTGAAATAACCTGACATCATGGTGGCTGCACAGCAGAAATTCTGTTGCCACCAATACCGCGGGACCAGCCATTAAAACCTGAGATGTGAGACACCACTGCAGCGTCTCATTAATTGAATACGATGAGAATATAATGAGGATTTAAATCACCAGACCAAACTCACCTGATGACTACACAACCTTTTGTTCCTGGGAGCCGTGTGAGGCAGACGTCTCCGACACCATATGCTGCTATATTAAGGCTTTAATCGTCCCAGAGCAGGTGGGCAGCCTGTTGGCGACACAGCCGTCTGTCTTGATTCCAGGCGGAGCGGCGACAGTGGCTGAAGTGCCGGTCAGCAGTATTAGGTTTACATTACCGGCAATCAGTTGGGAGAGGTTGAGCGACATTAGCAAACGGAAAACAAACCTCTAACCACCGTTATTAACTAAATGTATTGATTGGAAAGCACTGGACATTCCTGGTAATCTTGACTGTAGCGTAATAAATTGGATTAGGAATTTCAATGCTTTAATCTGAATGTCTATGTCCAAGCAAGTGGTATAATCTGCTAATAACAGGCAAGTCAAGCCTACCCTGCACACAGCTGGACTGATCTGCTTCACCAGTACATTGAAGTTTACAAAACCAATATAAAGGAAGACTGCTTCTCTCCCACAGCTGATTAATGACCACGCACCTTGTACCAGAGTCACGCAGCTTTACTGAAACCATCAACAATGACTGGTATCCAATGACCTCAACTTTATACAGATCAAATCCATACCAGACAGTCTAATCACTATCCAACCAAAATCTAATTCATATATAAGACTCTGAAATGTCCAAGTTTGTGCACATTCAAAATGTCCATCAACATCCACTTTTTGGGGGGGGTTGGAGGTTTGCGTTTGCTGCAGTCAGTAATGACGACATCATTTTCTTACTTTCAAAACCATGTTTATTAAATTTAGAAAACACCATTTTGTTAACAGTTTCATAGCAACCGCAGGAAAGGACTGAAACTGTAAGAGAGACAGAGAGCGAGAGTGAGAGACGTCGATGGGGCCTGGGCCAACCCCTGAGTTAAAAACCAGCTTGTGTTGTTGAGCTCATCTGTCCCTACGCTTCTGCTCTCTGGGGTCACCTGCAGCTAACCTGGCATAGACTAGAAGAGACAGTCAGTGTGGTAAGTCAGCATCTC
The DNA here is from genome assembly GCF_009819705.1 of Hippoglossus hippoglossus. NCBI lineage: Eukaryota > Metazoa > Chordata > Actinopteri > Pleuronectiformes > Pleuronectidae > Hippoglossus > Hippoglossus hippoglossus. Next base: position 14,189,257 of record NC_047164.1, on the reverse strand, counting down.
AGGGTAGAACGCCTACAGAAACGAGACATAAGAAAACTTTGTAGACATCAGGTAGAAAAGTTGATTTGCAAAGTCACTTTTCAAGTCAAGGTATTTCCTGCCAAAATATACCGAGTATGCAACATTAACATGTAATTAGGTTGCCAAATCGCATCGGTATGTAGGTTTTAACCACTTCGGGAGGGGTTTCTGCACAGCTGGAGGGGAGCGGGAGGTACTTGGGGATGCAGTACAGATGTAGTCCAAAGAGGAAGTGCAAACAATGTCTATAAGGTGTGTTTGTTGAGGGGGTTGGGTGGGCGAGGGGTTAGGGGTGCGTGAGCAAAGTGGGTCCCCCCTCCCTTTACTCATCAAGGAGCCGAGAGGGGCGACTCTCTGGAGGGCGAGCCCGAAATATCCTCAGGGGGGAAAACTGTGAGTGTGCAGGCTCGGATCCCGCCCAGCGACTCTGGTAAGTCAAACACTTTGTGCCATTCATCTTTCTCGGGGTCATACTTCTGTACTATTTCCACCATGCAGCGATTGTTCCACGAGTAGCCCCCAACCACATAGATCTTGTTCTCAAACACGGCAACGCCAACGTCGCTCTGGCCTCGCAACATGGCAGCGATAGGTGTCCACAAGTCGAGGGCGGGGGAGTAGTATTCACAGCTGAGCACGTCGTCGTAGTCGCTGGTGCCCCGGAAGTGATTGCCCCCGATGACGTAAAGACGGTCCCCGACTGTGCACATGCAGTGCAGACCACGCACCGTCGTCATGGGGGCTTTCTGAGTCCATTTATCTGCATCTGGGTCAAAACACATTAGCTCCTTCTGAAAAGTGTCATGAGTGATTCCGCCTGCAGGAAGAAAAAAGAAAGAGTGCAAATTAGACATTTTTATTTATTTGGGCCATGAAGTGGATCAGCCATAATATGTTCACAGTTGCCTCAAAAGCATTATGAAGAATGAGAATCAGAATTAAGGCTGTAATTTGTTTTATCTCACCTTTACGCAATCTTCATTAATTTAACCTAAACTCAAACTCAAGCATGAATTAACAGGGTTAAGTGTAATCTTCCGAGCTAGAGTGACACCGATGTTCGTTCAGCCTCTTTTCTGTACCGCGAACTAACGCCGATGATGAGCACTCATTACAAAGCTTTGATTCAAATACGCACAACAACAGTCTGTGGATGCCGCGACATGAAAAACTGAGGGAAAGATAAAAACAGGACATGTCTACAGGGAAGGCTTAAAATAAAGAGGAACACAATCCCAGCATGCATTTGGGTAGCAGCCAAGGCGCCAAGCCGCCAAGCCCCCCCCCCCCCCCCTCCCTGCCAGAGTGACTAGGACCAAATGAGGTGAAGATTTGCAGAGCATGCCGAATAGAGGCAGAATCTCTCTTTTGCTGCTGCCCAGTGATCGTGTGCTTGGTTTATTGTTGCGGCCTAAGCTGTCTATTCAGCAGCCATGACTCAGATCTGTGATGCTGCGCCTCCTTAACTGATCAAATCCAAAGATAGCCTAACTATCCATTCTCTTTATCCAAGTAGCCTGCTATTGAAATCCTGACAAGAGAACAGTGCTGGAGTTGACGTAGTAGGGTCCTTCTAATTCCTCTCAAGAGACCGTGCTGCTATTATGATGCAGTTCAAGGGCTTTGGCCTGTCCCTGATATGATGATGTCTGATCAGCATCCTGGTGTTCCATTGTCTACTCAGGTACCATTAGTGAGACTTTGAGAGTAGACAAGGTTTTGCTAAATTGAGCCTAAAAGCTTTTGCCCTTCCATAGACGGCACAAAGGAGAATGGGTAATTGTTTGTATTAGAGCCTGACTGACATATTGATATGAGCCTTTTACAGACGTATCGGAATCTGCCTTTATAGACGATTTCAGACGTGCACCGAACTCTGGATAATCTCCTGAAATTTTTTAGGAGGGCTATATGTGAAAGACAATGAGATTCGAGGGCTATTGGTGATGAGGGCCGATCCCGGTATCACTGTGCTGTAGACGAAAGCACGTGATCGCCACAGCGGAAGTAATATGTTACATCCTGCCTCCTTCATGCTGTGTCACTCCTCTGAACACTCTGGAGATGTTTCCATTGTTGTGAATGTGTCTGACAGGAGAATCTCCTGCTGCGTTCTTCATATGTGAATAGGAAAACGGCAGAAAAAAGCCAGGACCCCGCTGTGTCTATATATTTGGTTGTATTTCTGTTTTCTCATAATATATATCTTAGGATAATTGGTATTGGCCCCCAAGAGCCCATATCAGTCAGGCTCTAGTTTGTATTATATTGTATATCCTAATAGTTTATCATTTAAATGCACTTGCTTTTAGCCGTGTAGAGTCCACCCCATACAGCTCATTATGATTAAAAGCATCCAGACTTAAATCCCAGTATAAACTTCTAGTGAACCGTACTCATCTCTGAACAAACGCATGTACGATCAGACCGCTTAAGGATTAACTCTGCTCAAAACATGCCATGGATCCAATCAATCATTTTTCTACAGGAGGTCACGGAACATATGAATCAACATTAACATGCAGTGTGCAGATGGTAAAACCCATTTCATTGGCTTCTCTTTTCCCATCACATTAAAACCCAGTGCTTTTCATTATTGTCCCTATTCAGTTAAATTATATGAAGTGACCAGTGTTTCTCCACTCTTGAACTCATACTGGCAAATTTATTCTGCAGCTTTATGACATTTCTGTGTGGTTATCAGTCACTGCGGGAACATTACAATCAAATTTCATCTGTATTGTAAGTCACTCCCTTAATTGTCATTCACTGCTAACTATATAATAGACAATCATTAACTCTACAGTGACACTTGCATGAGTCATTGTGATATTGGGCCATTGCTGACGGACATTGAGTTCCACAACAGTCATTTCCACATCTATAAAACTAAACAACTTGAATTGTGGGATTGCTGGCAGAAGGTAGTGTACATGCGATGCACACAAATTTTTTCATTTCGTTGAGTATTCTTTTACTTTTTGGGATAAATTTCACACTCAGAATTGAGACACAAATAAAATGGCAGAAGATGAACATACTGCATGGCGCTACATAACAAACAGGGTGTGATTTCCGACACAGTCCCCACATTATTTGCAAGAGCTGCAATTACAGTATGTCAATACGTGCAACATTTCAATAATGATCCAGCGGGGAGAATGCACCCATACATTACACATCACCATCCTTGTCTGCTCTGATCTAAACCCACAGTTATGAGGCCGTCATGAACAGCTTTCTTGCAAATACATCAAAACGTCACAACAAACTACTGAAGAAATAATCAATTTAGATTATTCAATGCATATAGTGTCCTCGCTGTAGATGACTCAATAAATAACTTAGACCTCAAGCTCTTCTTCACACCGATCTTAATCTGTGTGATCAGGCTCTGGACCAGAGGCGGTGTGGCTCTGCAAAGGTTCGCCACTCATGTCTGAGCTCTGCCATGCCACTTGAGCTGTGATGGTCCGTGGGCATAGTGCATTTGTCAGGTTCATCCGGCTGACGGGATACCTTCAGACAGCGCAGCACAGCTCTAACTGTGAGACTGTAGGTGTTGGTCCAACAACATTCCTCTAATGGCTAAAGCTCTTTTACATGCACCTTCTGCACTGAAAGCACTTATACTATTCAGAACAGTAAATACCAAATACACTAAATTCATATAGAGCTTTTTTCGAACCTTAACAAGTCAAAGCACTTTACAATTTCTATATGAGCCATGCACGTTCCTTTGTTGGGTTATAACCTTCACAATGTTGTAGCCGCTGCAGGTGCAGAGCGTGACACCTATTTTGCTCTTGTGACAGCTGGCTGGCTATTACCTGCCTCATTGAAACATGAAACCAACAAAAGAAGAACCCATTACAATATCAAAAGGGGTGAGCCATGAATCCCAATGTTCTGCAGAGTACAGACTGAGGCTGAAAGATTGAAAAAAACAGCTGGCTACCAGCGGATTAGCTTCGTCCATGACTATTATGTTATTCATCACTCCAGTTTATTTATTTTAATAAGTGAAAATGTGGCTTTCATCTTCACTCCATGATAATGTTACACTTGCCAAATCATGAGCACTGCGTGTTCCCAATTATGTTCTTGGGGTTGCCAAATGAAATACTAACTATATTCAATGTTTTTAAAGTTCTGTTTGTATAAACAATGATCGTAATCATGTATGAAGGTAGGTATGAGTTTCTGGCCCGTTTCCATCAAGTCAGCAATAGATGACATCAAATCAAATTAAAGGGAATACACTCACTATTGGCTTTTTACTTACAGTAACAATTCTTCCTCCAACACTATGGTCTGCAGTCTGTATTTATATAGCACTTTTCTAGTCTTGATGACCACCTTGAGATTTTTACCATTCTCACACACACACACACACACACACACATTCATAGACATATTACACATTCTATGGGCAGCATTTTTTTCCTATGAGATGAAACGGGAACGGGGGTCGAAGTGCCGACCTTCTGATTTAAGGTTTCTGAAGAAAAAAATTAAAATACAATGACAAATCTTTGATAGTAGAGACCAATAAAAGTAAAATAACTATTAAGGACCACTCACACAATCACTAACATGACATAACTGGAGCTAATAGGGGATGTAATTTGCCGTGTATAGAGCCACATAATACTGATGCAGGTTTGCAGGAATAATTAGATCTGTGGATTATGAAATAAAACTGACTGGTGTAGTGCACAGTAATCAAAAAGCAGGGAGTGTATCTAATAACAGTGTGTATGCTGGTCAGCACCTTACAATGTAAACAAGCTTAATACTACCGCTAAAGAGCTTTTCAGTGTTATATTATATATGTTTGGGTTTTTTTTTGCCAAAGCCTCCCAGGCGTAAATGTAAGTACAGTATCTGGCTCGTGCAGATAATGTGTATTAATTTGCTGAGGCTAAAGAAACCAGTCTATCCTCACTGCCAATATAACACTTCTTTAAATATTCATTCCATGGATGCTCATGTGTATCAGTTGAAATTTGGACATGGCCATTTTTTACTTGTCTCACTATTCAAAGAGCTAATGTTTATGTCTTTGGTGAAATATGCTCACAGATTTTCACAAGATCTTATGTTGAACCGGTGCTTTTCACTGGTGATACTCAAGAATCTATGCATTGTACATTGAGAGATTACTAACCTCCTAAATTTATTTTTTTCTTTCCCATCTCCTTCATACTAGAAAATACATATAAGAAAAAAATCCTGTGATCCCCTTTTTCATGTTTATGTGTTGCAGAATGAAGGCGGTACCCACGGCCAGTAGGGATTAACACAGGCTCTTCTGTGTTACACCTCCTACACAGGTTTCAGTCCTCTACTTTGCTCCATCCCTCCCCAATTTCTCCTCCACCTCCCCTCCTCCCCTTCCTTTGTAGCATGACTCTGGATTAGTCACAGCGAGAAACTAGGGCTCATCTCCATAATGCAGGATTTGTTTTCAATCCTATGAAGTCAACGACTACTGAGGTGACACCTAAAAGAGTAAGTATTGGCTGTTGAAAGTCTCAGTCCCCGCACTCTTCCCCGAGCACTGACAAAAACACACATTATCTTCACCTGATCACTCATCATGGATGAATCAAGTGAGTGAGGAATTGTTTGATCAATACTCTAAGTGTGAAAGACTAATACCTATCATTATCAAAATGCGGGTTTCTCACCATGTTATCTCGCAAACTACAGGCAGAGACCTGGTATCCAGGTTTTTTTCAGTTATCACTTTCAAGTTGGTCTCGTTTGTAGCTCTATTACAGTGGGATAATATCTGTATCGTTGAGAATGAACTACAACCCACGCAGACACAAACTATACATACTGTCACTCATGACACCACACGAGCAGTATGGAGGCATGATATGTTTTTTCTGTTGTTTTATTACGTCTGAAGTATAGGTCGCCGGTTACTTCAATTGTATCGGATTCGACTGCAACAAAGTTTACCCCTGAGACTCCAGAAGTGCCCTCCAAGGGCATAGTGGTGAGTAGATGAGCAGTGAATTAGAATTTTTCAGTGAACTATCCCTTTACTGTATCAATCATGAACTGAATCATATAAAAAAAATTCTGTTTGGAAATTTCCATTGAAATGAACCAACGCACACATACAGCCCTCTGTCTATGACTCATGGCAATGCATGATACATGAAGTGGAGCTCGGAGGAAAGGTTTCAGATGATGTAACCACAGAGTAGATTTTATGGCCTTGAATGAAATAAGATGTAATCAACTGTTCATTGCCGTGAAATACTTCAGTACGGAAGAGAAAAATAATCTAATTGTAAACTGCGATAAACAGAAATTAATTCCAATTATGACTCAAAGGCAGTAAACCAATTTTTTAACTACGCATTCCCGCAGCATTTCACATCCCTCTTTATTTGGGTTGAGTACAAATGAACTTACTTAAGCTCCCTGGAGCCACTTACCTGAAATATACATATATCCACCATACACTGTCCCAGCATGGCCATAATGTGGCTCATTCATTTTGGCAACGTATGTCCATTCATTTGTCCTTGGGTTGTAGCACTCCACAGTAGCTTGAGGAGAAAGAAAAAAGAATAAGAACGTATTAGTAGAAAGTAGGTCAAGACACAACTAAGGAGGACAAACAGCAGCAAATGAGGCCTTGGAGGGTCTCAGCGTGAGAGCTAAAATGCGGATTTAAAATACAGAGTACACATCCCAACAACCCCACCAGCACTGATTGCACTGACTGCTCCGGAAATAAGGAGATTGTAAGATCCTTTATCTTGATGTCCCTGAGGCTGGTTTCATTATATCTGTGAGACCCAGGAATAAGGACACTGGGATTCATAAGAGATGCTTGTCGGTGAGCGAAATAGTGTCCTAGTGGCCCCTCACCAAGCAGCCAGGGTCCGTCGACATGTGGAGTCACTGTCGAATTATCTCTGCCAGGGAGCAATGTTTTCATCTATGTCTGTCTGTTAGCAGGATTTAGCAAAAACTATTGAGCTGATGTTATTGAAACTTGGTGGAAGGGTGGGGTAAGGGCCAAGGAGGAAGCCATTAACGTCTGGAGCAGATTCAATTAAGGATGTTTTTTTGCACTTTCTTAAACATTGCAAGAGAAAGGAATGTAATAAGAGAAGGGTGTCCTTCCATATTTTCTAATTTCTTTTGTACTGCTACTGTGAATAATCTGGATATTGTGAATGAAAATGTGTATTTTTATGGGATGGCTGATCAGCCATGGCGGAGGTACACGTTCTACTGAGTGTCATTCTAGTTAGAAACAGGTTTTGACTGGGCGCAGAGGAACTTGGACAACCAGCTGGAGTCAGTGTAGTCTTTATTACGTGTGTTTTGGACTTTTTTGCCTTTGCCTCAAATGCAATCGTCAAACATAAAGAGCACAAGTGTAAATTTGATCAAAGTATTGTGGCTAACAGATAAGTTATCTTCTCGTTATCTTCCCTGCAGAGGGAGGGAAGTCACATTAGCATATGCCAGGATAAAAGAGACAGCAGGCTTTTGGCTGCATGTCACAAGCAGGGATGGCTAAACCTCAAAGAAAAAACTCAGACAGTAAATGTATGCATTTATTAAAGGCTTTGGTTTAAATCAATATACTGGTTCTATAAACAGCAGTGAGCTCAGGACCACTACGAAGTGTGAGCCATCTCTGGGCGAGCTGAGTAAAATCTCAGTGGAGAAAATGAGTGAACACCTCCTTCTGCTTGCTCAACAGCTATCATCAAAGGCAATCTGAGTGAGGCACAATATTTTGCAGCCGCTCAGAGGAAGTTGTGCAGACATATCAGAAAACAACGACTGTATTTAGCAGATCTAAAACACAACAGTTTAACTGAATGAACTCAGAGCGGGGTTGGACTGGAAAAGGAATGTATGATGATTAAAAACCCTCAATAAATAAATCATAAATGATAGTCTGACACACAAATGAACTGTGACTGTTGCTGCTTTAAGAGACATCCAGAGACCGATGTTCCAAGTAATTTGATTTACAGGTACACCGATTTAAATTGAACCTCTTTTTCACGCAGTCAGATTTAATCAGATTTTCATATGATCAGCAGAAAAGGACACGTTCCTAATTAGCTGGAGTTTCTCTTTCTGCAGGCTGTGCACCATAAATTAATGGCACACAAGCTGGGAGCTGATGATATCTTTCAGTGGTCGCTCTGTGGCATTATTTTCTGACCTTCATCAGTGTAGATCAGTGTAACTGGTTCTGTTTTTAGAGCCAGTTACATCAACATGGGGAGGTGAAACGAGATCGAATGATGCTGTGAATGATCTGATTGGTACCAATAACCAGATGAATAACAGGAGGGAATTGGGGACAAAACACTGTGGAAAAAAATGTTGCTCCCTTTCACTCAAATTTTAAATGTTGTTTTGTTTGAAGCCAAAAAATTCACCTCAAGATTTTTGCTGATCTACACATTTTGCTTAGGTTAGCCTAAACAACCATTAAAGTTTAGAGTGCATTATATATGATGTTGCTCAGCAAGAATAACATTTACAAAATAAAAAATCTTGAATAATTATCAAATTACCATGTAAACACAGACAACATTGATTGTCTAAACAATGTTATAATTACTTTTTAAAAAGACCTATACAAAGTCAACAGGGTAAAAAAATGAATAATTTGACAAACCTGTAATAAAACTAACATTACTAATGTATTGTAGCTCCAAGAAATCTTAAAATGAGACACTTATATTTTTGTCATTTTAAGATAAAGAATCTGCACAAAAGCAGTCTATGTAAATAATTGCACAGTATACCCGTTGGGATTGAAAACCTGCTCCTGTAAATAATTTGTTTTCCTTTTATGTATAATCACAGCATTGTAGCTGTAACAATAAAGCCGCACCCCGTATGACCCCAAAACAAATATCAAGCAGGGGATGGGCACATCCAGAAAAACATGAAGGATAAAGCACATGCAGTGAAGGAGCGGTGGAACGTGAAGCAGTAAAAGTCAGTTGTGTAGAGAGGCAGCGAACTGAGGCTGTGCTTTTTGGTCTAATTATAACCCAGAAGAGTCGACTGCTCACACAGTGGCCTCGCTCTGTCCACTGCAGTCACAGAGCTGAATTTAAGTATTGGGTGGCACCTCTCTGTGGTCCACAGTTACGGGTACAGAGATTCCACATTGGTTACTCACAAACATTCAACAGCCAAACTGCCCGGAACAGATATAAATACCTTGATTAAGTCAGCTGTTTACTTGAGTAAGTTGAGTATTTAAACCAAAGTGTTTATTTTTCTTCAGTTTGTCTATTTGCAAATTTTCATCTGTACATTTCAATAACGGATGCAAATAGTTTCTTTCCTCATGCTCTTGAGCCAGAAATCTCCACTTCAGTAGCACTTAATTTTATATCTGTTGATATTCTGAAGCTTTTCACAGACAGATTTGTTCATTTATCATTCAAACTATTCATGGTGATATCTTCAAGAAGATGTTTAACCTTTAAACCTGTAGTGTCTTGCCTGACATGTTACACAGAATTATGTATGTTTTGCTCCTGTATTGAATTTGTATATTTTGTGATCATGTGCACATCCTCTCAGATTATAAATGTGATATGTTGAAAAAGGAAATTAAGTGTAGACACAACACTTGATTACCAACGTTAGTATGCTTGCAGCTTTATTAAACTGCACACTTCGCTCATTTCTTCCCTTGATAATTTAAGTGTGTAATCTCATTAAATATTAATTGAAGTTTTAGTTGTTACTTAAAAGTACAGATAAAACAAACAAGCAGGTAAATAAACTCACCAAGCTCCCCGGCAGCATTCCTTCCACCGACAGCATAGAGGTGTCCCTTGAGTGCACTGAGGTGGAAGAAGGTACGTTTCTCATTAAGGCAAGCCACCTGCATCCATTTGTTGTAGCGGGGGTCGTACCGGAACACGGTGTCCACTGCTGTTTTGCCTTTGGTGTCGTAGTTGCTTTGGCCCCCCACCACATAGAGAAAGTTGCCAATGACAGCAATGCCATGTTGGTAGCGGGGTGCGTCCATGGGTGCCAGTGCCTTCCACTCATGAGCCTTCTCATCAAACAGACGCAGCTCTTTACTCACAACTAGCTGCTGGCGCAGAACACCACCCAGGGTAACCAGGTGGGCACTGTCCGAGCGGATGGCTGTCCGTTCTGACTGCATAACTGGCTGCATGTAGGGCATCATTTGGTAGTTGCTAGCTTCCAGGAGGAGGTTGACACAGGTGTTGTCCGTGCGCATAAAGTCCACTGTCTGCACGTGATTGATGAGCTCCTGTGGGTTCATTAGGGGAAAGCGGATGTTCTTCATAAGCTTTGGGGCAAAGTCCATACGACTGTCTTCATAGCGTAGCCAGCGGCAGGCAGCCTTAAACAGGTCCAATTCAGTGCAGTGTTTCAAGCTGTTACTGGACAGTACAAAAGCTAGTCGGTCAAACGGCAGCTTCACAAACTCTCCTGTGCTCAGCAGTGAGGGGAAGTTCTTCAAGATGAAGTTATTGACATATTTGTCCACCTCTGTGAGGTTGTATGCGTTGGCAATGCGGCCCACTTCTACACAGTTGTCTAGAGAAACCTGTAAGGAAGAAGAAATCAAAATCTCAGAAAGCTGCTAACTGACATTGGGAAGTCAATTAAAGATACGAGTTACTGGATCTTCCCATCTTGTATCCAGAAACTCATCTCCTTAGACAAAACGATTCCTAATTACAAAATAGTGAATGGTGATTTAGCTTTGACGGTTTCTGCAATCAGAGACAAATTAACACCCACTCTACAGGTAAGAGTGGATTTGAAAAGATGATTTGATGTGTGTTTTATATCATTTTTGGCAGGAGAAGTGAATCATTTTAAATCATCAATTTGGCTCTAGGAATTATTTAATAACTACAATTACCGCACTGCGGTTGTATGCCTCCGCCAACCAGTGCAGTTTCCGTATACATATTTCTACATACTCTTCTTAAACAGATTCATATAATGTCACAGTGACCTTTTACCTTTGACGACCGAATTGATTTAGGTGATCTAAATTTGATATTTTATAAATATAAAGTGACTGCTTGTTTTTATTCGTATTTAAGTGTCTTTCTAAACCCTGAACCTGTGGCTCCTTGTGACTAGACTTCAGACGACTGACCTGACATAAGTGTTACCTTTTAGAATTTTCTCGCCCCTTCTAACTCATACTCTCACATGACTTCTCATCTGAAGGAATTTTATTATTTCCATGGTTCAATCGTGGGTCACTTATCATAAACTATAGTTCAGTATCCGTCTTCGGTTTAAACATCGCACTGTTTAACATTCACTTCTGAAGACGGATGACGAAGGCACGGATAAGAAACCCAGCTTGCCGACATTGGCAGTTACCGTGGCAACCAAGGTCATCATCTGGACCCTGAACAATATCATAACACAGACAGTCGCAGCATTATGACCATCAGGGTCAGGAGAGACAGGAGTCGTCCCCTAAAGAACGGAAGTGTTACATATAATGTGCAATGTGACAGGGGTCAACATGAATTATGTTTAGGTAACCAACAGAATTTAAGGTGGTTTAATGAAGAATAAACTCCAACATGTTGTAAGTTTATCAGATATATACAGGAACATTACACTTGTTCTCCTTGATGCATCATGCTTTAATAAATGCATCTGCGCAAGACATCTGAGGTCTCCTGGAAACTTCCTCCATCAGCTCAAACGATTTCCATCACATCTAGAGGAGCTTGCATCCAAAAGATTAAACCACAGATTTTTTAATCTGGCTTGAAACCCTAAAATCCTTTATTTCAGTCAATGAACTTTAAGCATGCTCAACAACAGTGAGTTGTGAGTTACAACCGAGAACAACAGCTAATTTACAACTGGTGGAGACGAGAGGAAAACCGAGCAGCTGTGGATGTGCTTCTGCTTCCTTACCCCAGATATAAGAAAGACCTTGCAGAAGTCCAACACAGGAAGGATTTGTAAGAAACTGGCTGCCTCGAGTGTGTCTTGCAGGTTCTCCATGTTGAGTGACAACTTGGCTGTGTAGATAAAGTCGATGATCTTCTTCAGGCCTATTCGGTTAACTCCGTGAAGCTTGATGCACATTAAATCTTGTTCTTTCATTCCACCTGCATCAGGAGAGAGGAGGGGATAAATAAAAGTGGATGCTTAGATGCTGTGCAACTCAATCTGATTTGATTGACAGTGCACATAACACAGCAACACACTTTTTACAGGATAAACCTTACATGAATTAACCAAATCAAATTAAACTTATAGTAATAAATTACATTCTTGCAACCTCTATGAATATGCCATTATGCGTTAATGTCAGTGAAATATGTCCCGTGTCAAAAGACGTGTTCAGAAAGGATATAAGGTCGAAGAAACCTTTGCTCAGCATCTCCGCTCACACAAGAACTCCCTCACTGCAAGTACAGTTTCCTCTTCCTCCTACTTTAACAAGATCCTCTTCTGTTCTTATGGCAGAACTTTCTTCATCTTCATCGTATATTTTAAATGTCAAATGTCCAAACTTCTACAACTGCCATAAAATGAGATCCAAAGTAGCCCCGTCAGCTGTTCTAAGAGTAAAACTCACCCTCATTGCTCATTATACATGTACCTTGTAATGCAAATGAGGAGAGTGGTAAATTCAAAGCTCAAGACATAAAAAAATAAACCTCAATTTAAGTGGCTACAGATTAATATATGGTCCAATCAAAGCAGAAAGGTTACTTTTACTAGCACTTACCAGTTTGAATTGGGTTTATATTAATAAAATAACATTTGGTACAGTATACTAGTTTACTTACATTTTCCTAATGTGAATGCCTTATCAAAAATTAGGTACATTAAATATCAATTATTCATGATAATACCCTTGTACCACTGTATGTATTTATAAGTACTCAAAGTCCTTCTTACTCTGCATACAGTGTGTCAAGGAGATGAATCTGGTCAATAGCCCACATTTACATTAAATTTCAATTCATTACGAAAAAAATGACCATGAACATTATGAATGTATGACAATGACTTCACAGGGTTGGTTATATAACATGGAAACTTTTATGTTTACTAAAGAATACAGGGCAGCGGAAAGAAGACACAAGGAAATTGATGGATCTGTCAAGGCAACACAAACCACATTCCAGATGAAAATAGTATATCAGTATTAACCGTAAAATAGCTAACCCACTGTTCCGGTCAGTGTGAGGCTTTGTGGACTCACCTGTGAACATGGCTTTGAAATAGTCGGAGGAGGAGGCCATCATGGCGCGGTGTACAGGGAAAGCTTCATCGCCGTCGCCAGCCACCAGCGTGACATCACATAGCAAACCCTCTATCCTCAGCTGGTCAAATCCCTAACAGAGGCGGAGAAAAGAGAGATGAGAGTTACTGAAATGTGCAATGATTTTATTCCAGTGAAGTAGGCCATGTCTATTTTAGCCACTACATTTGGTGCAAAAATGTTATTTCCAACAAAAATACTGTTTCCCCACGGCCAGTCAGATTTGAGATCCCAGCATGTGACACTTCCACAGCCATCTTTAGACATGAACTCCCGAAAATGTCCGGACAATGGCTTCTGGACTTTGACCGAAATGTTCAATTCACACATGAAGAACGCAGCGGGAGATTCTCATGTCAGATGCATTCACAACAACTGAATAATCTCCAGAGCTTTCAGGTGATGGGGTGGTTAAGCACACAGGAGACAGGACGTAACGATTAAATTCCCCAGTGGAGATGACATGTTTTTGTTTCCAGTACATTGACACCAGCGTCTGCCCTCATCACCAAAAGCTCTGGAATCTTGTTGTCTTTCCGAATTGACATCTTCATCAGAGTCTTCAATGTGTACGACAACTCTTTTTCATCATGAGATATATTCTTTTTTTGGTTGCAGTTTTGCATCTGTCATGAACTTAAAACATCATCGACACACCGACTGGTGGTGAATCCTCAAAATAATCTCCTGCTGTGTTCTCACATGGGCTCACTTTGAGAATGTTACACACACAGTCTGAGACTTTTTGTCAACCTCGCACCACATTCTTCACACATGCACTTAATTTCCCCCAATGTTGTTTTCTCCGTCAACCACATCTAAAGAAAAGAGAAAGGATGAAAAACTCTTGTAATAATCAATAGGGACATTTTAGGTGGGTTGCCTCCATATGCACCAGCTAAGACTGATTGTACTATGAGGGAGTGGCCTAGAAAAATCATTATTATTCCGTTACTGTGCTCCGTCACCCAAAGATTAACGAGCAGCAAAAGCAGCAAACAGCCAATCATTTCTAATGAAAGCTGGTGATGAAGGGCAAACACTGCTGTCGCAGCAACAAACAGCGCAATGCAAGCACCCCGCAATAACTTCAGAGTGGCCGTAACTATATGCAAAGTGGTGACATGCTGAAGCAGCCTGCTTCTCCATAGTGGTATAATTTTGATAGATTATTCAGTTGTCTGCTATATGGGAGCTATTTTCTTGATTTTCTTCTTGTTTCCAGAGTGCAGCTATTATTAACAAGGTGAGATATAAAGTGTGACTAAACCTTAGCAGGGGGATGGTTTAAGTGTACTTTTGCCAATATGGTGCGATGATCTTCAAGTGTTAAGCGACTTCTTGAAATACATACAACAAAGCAGGTGACTTCAAAAACGTATTACAGCTTATTAAAGCTTTTATACTTATTATAAGCAGTACATCAAAATATTCATTTTGGCCTCACTCAAATTAGACAGAATCAAAAACCCAATTAGTTTTGGTTACTTCAATTTATCTAAGCTTTTAAATTGTACCCAGTAATTTGTGCTATGAAGTGGTTTTGATTATGCAGAGTGGGACGTTTTTGAATTGCAAATAAATAAAATTCAGATAATTTTTCTGTTGTTAAGTCTCATGGTTGGACTAGATTAACTTGGATAAAGCTTAAATTTGTTTCATACATGATTCAAAGAAATCAGAAACACGGTCTTGCCAGCTTGCAATCTGCAAAGTCTGACAGACTTGTGCAGCCTTCTTTACTTATCTTAACTCTAAAGAAACACAATTTTCACATTATTATTATTAACACACATTATCGTCATCATCAGAGCATGACTGCTTTAACTAACATTCACTTCTTAAGAAGTCACTGTCACTGGCTGTCTGAATTCTCACCTGAAGAACAACTGAGCTGTGTGTGTTACTTGTGAAGAACCGCGTGTTTCCAGTCTTTGATGCCTGAAGGTGAGCAGAGACGCCCATATCACCATAGCCCAGAG
The DNA here is from genome assembly GCF_009819705.1 of Hippoglossus hippoglossus. Lineage (NCBI taxonomy): Eukaryota > Metazoa > Chordata > Actinopteri > Pleuronectiformes > Pleuronectidae > Hippoglossus > Hippoglossus hippoglossus. The sequence goes on along the minus strand of NC_047164.1, from coordinate 14,173,933 downwards.
CAACTTTCATGTGAGCGTCGTCGTCCTCCACGAGGGATCTATTAGGAAAAACAGGAAAGCAGAGTTTTACTTCAAAAAAGGTTTTTCAAAAAACAAACATTTCCATCTAATTTTAGCTTACGGAAAGTAGGACAGAGAAGTTTTCCAAAGTGACTTAAGGACATATTGGGTGTATGTGGCCTAATTGTTAAAAAACGGACACTTGAAAGTTGCAGGTCTGCAAGCCTGGGCCAATTGGGAAAATAGCTTTGTGGAGGTGCACGAGGAATGCTCCACCCTTCCCAAAGTGCCTTGGAGGATAGATCCCAACTCCTCAGTGGCCTAAAATATGATTGGCTGCTTGCGTATTTGATCTTGTGTGCTACTGTAAATCTCCATCTATTCTGTAAATATGTTTGCAATTTCCTGAAAACATATAAGACATATACTGTATAATAACAGCTAAGGACAGTGAAGTTGTATATTATCGTTATTATAATTTCTATAGCACTTTACACTACAAGTATCAAAGTGCTTCACAACAGTTTATGAAAAAAAACACATCACAATAAAACAACATATTCAAAATTAATAATAGAAAATGTTAAGTATAGATAATATTATGGAGACAATTTTCTCCAGAAGGTCAGTGATAATCAACAAATTAACAAAAATCTGTGATTAATGTGACTATTAGAAGTCATATGATCCTTGGGATGTCATATATTTACATTTTTAACTGCAAAGACACGATACAGTATAAATGTATTTCTAAAAATGAAAAGAAATCTGTTATGAAGTCCTAAGAGTAATTTTATTTGAACACACAGGTGTAGCTAAATAAATATATACTGGCAGGGACTAGGAATTGTGATGCACTGACTGTATGTCATCAATTGGCAAGAGTGTGTTGAAATCTGGCATTCATCCTTTGAATTTGAACCATCCCAGTGATATGTGTGACACTCTGACCTTTTAGTTTGTGCCACTGTCAGGTCAAAAACTTCTTTGATGGCTTTCATGACATTTAACTTGGATATTCACTGCAATCCCAGTATGAATCCTGTATTTTACAGAGACCCTGACCTAGTTTAGTGCCAAAATTGACCATCTCCCTGGAGGCGGCTGTGGCTCAGGACATAGCAGGTCATCCATTGATCACAGGGGTGGCAGTTCAGTCCCCAGTGTCTCCTGTCCACATGTCAAAGTGTGCTTGAAGACCCTGAACCCCAAATTGCTCCCAATGGCCTAGCCAAGTGTGTGTGTGTGTGTGTGTGTGTGTGTGTGTTACAATCTACAGCCCTTACCACTTAAACACAATACATATCCAAATCTGATAAGCGGTTTCCATAATATTAATAATAATCATAACACACATTCAAGCTAATTCTCTGCTTTGGATAGTCTAAATAATATATGCCATGTTAGGGGAATTTTTTCTACCTCGCATTACCTATTACACCAGACATTTTACAAAAAAAGACATGTCAGCTCAATATCTGTGAAACGCTTACATTGACCTTTAACCATAGGCCATTATATAACTTAACATCACTGTAGCCTACAACTAAGTAGTGATAACTAGTACTTTTTCAGTGTGTAACTGATTTACCAGCCTAATAACAAGTAAAAATCTGATCTGTGGAACCTTTTGTGTTTCTCATGATCTGTAGAGTCCAGTTCTTATTATATTATTTGTGTTTTATGATTTTCTAAATAGAAATGTGTAAAAGGATAAAAACTGCTATAACTAGGACCCTAACTTGTGATCTGTCTCACAGAGAATGAATGTGGAAAGATGTCAAGTGCGGCTCGGCACCCAAAAGGGAATATGGATACATGGTGTGCTGACCAAACTGCCAACAGTTTGAGTACGAGGCTCATTTGGGGACGAAAAACTATCAACAGTCTGTCGAACAAAAAACCCGGCCAAGCATTTGTTATCTGCTACTAAAGTGCAAAACCATCTCCAAAGGCTATGTCATAACCAACTTGGACTGCTCTGCTATGACTTTGATTTCAAGCCCCTGTGTACTTGTTTTTCAAAAGTGAGACTGCTGCCTGGATAGAAAGAAAAACAGTCGGCCTTGGTGTTAACAGAGTAATTTGTCAAACAAAAGATCACTAAACAACCCATCTGTTAGAGCAGCTGGAGTTTTGGCTGGAGTTTTGGAGGTGAGACACGCAGAGCTTAAGAGTGGTGAGGAAGGTAGTGTTACACCAAAAGTAAAGACTTGTAAAGACTGATAATAATGGTGAAAACCAACCCTCAACTTGCACTGTTTGTGGTAAGAGGTGATGTATGGACAGAAGTGCTGCAAACCACAACGATGCATAACAATCAGTGAAGATTTATATGGTTTATATACTGACTGAAATATGAGCTGAAAATAATACAACTACTTTCCCCGATATAACTCTTCTCTAATATTCAACGACTGTAGCCTGTTGGATTGCAAAGGTTGGTTTTCTGATGAAAATTGGCCTGGTTTAGATAAAAATGTTCTTTTACAAAATTTTCTGGCTCAGCATTACAGTGTATTTGTGTCTTCAAACAGGCCCAGGCAGCGCATGTCAGATGTAGAAGACTAATAGTTTTTAGGTGGAATATTTATATACTAATGAAGCAATTTAAGGTCCTTGTTAGGATATACAATATTTTTGTAGTTTTAATATTTTTATATAGACTTCTCCAATGCTCTGAGGGGACATTATTCAACATTTTTCAATAAACCAAATCCACTTGTTCATTATAACGCAAAACTTATTTCACTTCAAATTAAATAAATTCTCTCTCCTAATGACAGTGACACTAAAACTGAACAAATATTTAAAAAAAATGAATACAAATATCCATATAATAAAAACATTTTTCAAACCATTTAACCTTCCAGTGCAGGTCTATTATAAGCAGGATCAGGTACAATGATTTAAACCAGGGGTGTGGAACCTTTTTCCTGTCAAGAGCCATTTCAATTTTTAAAATATCCTTTGTGAGCCATACTAAATTATTGAACGTATCACCCTCTTTAATACGATGGCTGGAACTGGCTGAGAAACTCTAAAAATGTCTTGTGGTGTCCTTCAGTGTTTTTTTCAATATTTCGTGCTGTATCAGTAATCTCCTCTTTGAGACAAACTGGCACTTAGGAACAGTATTACTTTGTCTGGTTCAAGCAGATCTGCCGCAGCAAAAGGCTCTTTAGTAAATTCTCCTTCTGAATGAGGTTTCAGCCTATTAGCCATTAGCTCGCTAATCACAGAACTTTGTCATCCCTGCGACCGCATCCCACAAACTAGACACACTGGCTTCCTTTTTACTTCAACAAAAAAATAGCTGTTTGTCCGCCAGTCCACATCGCCTGATTCCTTCTTGACAGTTACCATGATGCTTGTCAACGATAACAGTAACAGCTATGTTTGTGTTTCAATCACTCTGAATGCAACCAGACAGGCATACAGCTAGAAGGCACCACCCTGAAGAACATGTTAGTTGACTACTTTAGGTTTTTTTCTGTTATCACAGGAGAAAGTAATTGCTGTGATGAAAATTTTCTTTTGTATTTATGAATTGTGTCAGGGGCTTGATCAGATCTCTCAGTCTCGCATACCTTATGAGCATGGCCCAGAGTCCAGAGCGTCCCTAAACCTGATCGGTTACATAGAAACTCCTGTCCTGAGTCATTTTATTCTTTTATAGGTAGCACACCATGACACATCTGATAAGGCGGTTTAATGTTACTTTAGAGCCATTACATCGGGACACATCTAAGCAGAAATGCGGCCATAAAGGCTCAGAATAAGGTTACACTGGTGACTGAATCAATGATCTGTGTCATCTTAAAAGGTATCAAGGATTTATATGTTGTTTGTTCCAAAAGGCTCAACTCAACTCTTTGATTTAGCCATTAGATGACCAAAACCACCAATAAAAAAGGGACACATAATGTGGAGACTTTTATAAGTCAAATACAACCGCCATAACCTCGTAGAGTAAAACTTTGCATGAAAGAGTAGCAGAAACCTTTGTTGCACATTATTATGAAACTCTCATGCTCATAATAATAATAATGTCTAAAGCAACATTTACACAGTGCAGACTGAACGAGAATGCTGGGAGTCTGAAACAAAAATAGAACATGATACTAGATACTAGGCCAAATGCTTCTAAGCTTCAACCAAATTAGTATATGAAATATTTGTCTATTATTGTATTCGTCATGCATTACATTAATTATGACTAGTTATTCTCAGATGAGGACATTTAATCTTAGCAGAAGTTTGACTTGTCAAGCTGTGCAGTCATGTTACCAGTACTGACACAAGGACAGTGACACACTGGACCGCCCAGCAAGGGCATATGGGCTATTGAGATAATTTTAAATTTTTGGAAAACACCAGATCCACGCTTATTTCAAATGTGGCAATACACGAAAAAAATGTTTGCTTACCACCATATACATTAAGAGAAGGGGGAAGGTGCAGAAAAAAGATAAGCATCTGGAATAATTTGCAAAGATGATCCCCAAAAGTTGAGTGTCAGATACGCTAAATGAAACTTTAGCTACCATTATGAGGAAAGTTAGACTCGGCACAAAGGAAACTTGGGAAAAGTTGTGCAATTTGCTCCCGGCCCCCCTCCTTAACACATCAAGAAGACTTCAGCACACTGAACATCGACTGTAGTCTTTTTTTGCAGGAAAATTAGACCAATGGCATTTGGGGCATACGATGGATAAACATTGAGAAGGTCAGGTAGAATCTAATTGTCATTCCTTTGACATGCCTTGCAAGGGCTGAGGAAAAGGTATGAAGACCAATTTGGATACATCAACAAAGACAAAACAAGGACAAAAACATTGAGATTTCTGCTACCACAAGAGGAAAGGTAAACAAGGTATAACTCTGATCTACCCCACACATGCTTGACGAGTAATTACGACAATACAGTACAAATTTCTAAATGAGGACGAGTGGATGGGATCAGTAACAGGGTACATTTTACAAGGAGACAATCATTGACCACAGCTAGAAGGAGTTTGAGAACATCACCACCACTGAACGCTGAGAAACGGGCATGGCTTGGAACAGTGGTCACAATCACACTGACACACAGCACAGGAAATGTACTGGTACATTTACCCCGTCAGGTGGTAAGTCGGACAGGCAGCGAGGAGAGAGTGGGTTGTCCAAACCACAAAGGAGTGTTGGTGGCTGCCGGAACGAAACAAAGAAGACAACAGCTACAACATCCCACATAAAAGTTTGTTGTCATTACACAACAGAGACAAAGTTTGTTGTTGTTGTTTGATGTTAATTATAAATAAAGAAGTAATTATAAATAAAGATTTATAGCAGTAATTAGACATCACAGAAGAATTCACAAACTATTTTCGCCTGTCCAATGCCTGCTACCGATGCCAATTATGGGTTAATTCTATTTTAGGTCGGCACTTTTTCCTTCTGATTTAATTAAAAAATATATAAAATAAAAATGAAAAATATCATCTCTAAAAAACCTTTTTTACAATTTCCATTGTAAATAAAGCAGTATGTTGCAGAACGATGTTCACAAATCTCTAACAAAATTAGGTTGTACCTAATATAAAACCACATTCAAAAATTTTAATAAAATATACACTTGAGGATAACTGTATGTTAAAAAAGGAGGAAATTAAAATTATCACAAAAACTGAAAGAATGTTTTTGCCAATACACATCATTGGTGACAAGTGATAAATCATAGAAAGGCGAGGAAAAAGAAGGGACTGAAAGTAAACGAGGAGTGAAAAATAACTAATGAAGTAATGAAATTAACAATCTATCCAGTCTCTTTATGTCAGTAGAAGTCTTACACGTCCTTCCACCAGTGACAGTTCACCAAGCTGAAGTCAACTTGGCGTTTTCCCAGGGATGACAGTTGAAGGGTCTTAAAAGATTAATGAGTATAGCTTTGCTCTCTTGTCATGTTTAGCCATACACTGATTGAAACTTCATTAATCTCGTCCATTTCAGGTTCAGAACATCTGAAAGGGCAACGTCATGTTTTATGGAGCAAAATAACTAGGAGCTTATGTGGTGGAAATTACTAGAAAATACTTTTACAGTCATGTTAAAGTATAGGTTGACATTTTTCATTTTTTTCCAGGTCTACCAAAACAATGCATGCCTCATCTTTTCTGACAAGATCAGTATTGCCAAGAATAAATTTGCAGCAGTGTGGTGTGGTTTATCTCGGGTTAGTGTTCGCATGGGGTCAGTTTAAAGCTGTATTGGACATGACGATGCACTAAGTCGATATCAGCCAAATTCTTTATGGATTCACTTCCAGACCCCCACTTCATGGGGGGGGGGGGGATGAGTCACTATCATCCTGAACACAATGTGTCTATAGACTGCATTACACAGCCATTTAAAAGTTTCACTACATTTTTCAAGTTGCCTGTGGTTACTGTGACCTAACGTGACATTCTGTTTCAACAGGAACTAAGGAAGAGCCTGAGAGCAAAACAAAAAAGAGACAATGAAGAAGCAGTGGATGTGATGGAGCAGCAAGAAAAGAGCAGCACCAACATTTTATATATAATTGAAAGGATGATAGGATACCTCTGCCACATGGACAAAACCATAGGGGATCATAGGACTCTGTCTGGCTGGTGTTCCCTGGACATACATTCCAGCGGCTGAATCCAAACCACTTATATTAAAAAATAGAAAGGTGATAAGGTGCATGGAAACTAAACAAGGGCAGCTCTCTGAAAACCTCTGTGACCAATGTCAGAGAGTAAATCCCTATTTGCTCTATCAAGCAGAACAATGACAAACACCTACACTGAGGAATCAACTTATAAGACCCCCTGAATGGATGTCAGAGTTCTATCTGATTCTGCACGTTTACCTATTTCTGGTAAAAAAAGAAGCTATGTCACTCTTTGCTGTTGAAGACTTCACACAACCACCTACGCCTGCAGATATATGAGTAGGACAGTGTAACACTCTAGTGGAAATTATAGTCATGGGCGGTGTGTTGATAATTTGAGAAAGCATCTTTATTGGATGCAAAATTAGTAAAAACCCGTGAGCAGTATCAGTCCTCAAACACAGGAGTTTGAGAAGATTAAAAATATTCTTTTGTTTCATTTTTTTGGCACATACTTAGCAAGTAAGAGATAAACGAACAGTTGACATGGGGATGCAATTCGGCCTTTAATCACTGAGCAATGCAATAAAGCATAACGTTACATGTTGAATATCTTCTGCTTCTTGGGAAAAGCAACATCTTATGATGCAGTAACGCTAAAGAGAGATGCAGAAAATAGAAACCCCTAATGTACAGCAATGGAACACAATGTTCTTGCAAAACAGCACAATTTTATGCCATGAATAAAAAATGAAGAAATTTCAGATTAGTTCATACTACAGACAGCTGAAGTCCACAGAATCAAAAAATTACATAAGCAACAATGATGGAGCAGCAACAGTGTTGTAGCAGTAGCATTACTAAACTGAAGTAAATGTAATAAAGAGAACCTCCTGGAATTTCTGTATTCGTCTATGTCATTTCAAAAAATATTCTGCTTAGTTGTTGACTAGCCGCATGAGTATATTATCCTACAAATATTCCTCAATTCAGCTGCTGCTCAGTTTTTCAGGCTTCTTCACCTTACTGGCAGCAATGACCCTTTTACTTCCACTCTACTGAATAATTAACAGCTGATAGGGAAATGAGAAGGTTCGCTCAACATTTCAGATACCTGGAAGCAGCTCTTGTTTACCTGTTTCCCCACCACACTTTGCAAGAGGCAATGCAGCACAAAGAAAAGGAGGTAGATGTGCAGTCTTAAAATTCTTCTCTCATACCAGCTCCATTCCATCAAACAGACTTTGGCGCATCTAAAATGTGACAATGCGTCTGGTAGCTAGACTACAATATGTATAAGTGAATATGTTCATGATCAGAATAAATATAGACATTTTTGATGCCAGAAAATATAAAAATAAGCCATTATGTATTCAGTGGAGATAATCATTTTCCTTTTTTCGTCCATTCATAAGAGTTCCAGTAGAAAAAGCAAGCGATCAGTTCATCAGAATATTACAAAAATGAAGCACTTCCCTAATTAATGCTATCTATCACAACTGAATAGGTAGCTGCAACTCAATAGTAAGTATTTCAAAAGCTTGATCACATAAAGACTTCTGAGTTTTAAAAGAATGCTGTGGAAACTGTCAAATGAAAAATCGGTTACTCGGAGCAGGTTCTATAATTGAAGAAAGAATTAAAAAGATTTGAATTTGAGATATATTTGAGATATAAAGTACACAAAATGTGATTGCAACCGCCGAGGGTATGCTGCCAGATATGTGAATTGCATGATGCTTTTATGCTCATGTGATTATGTTGCATCTCCTCACACTTTTGAATGCCTCGCAGCGAGTAGGTTCAAGGCTCAAATCCCGTTTCTGCAGGGGCCTCTCTGTGTAAACTTTACATGATGTTCTCTGTGTGTCTGCGTGGACGGAAGTAAATAAGAACTGTCAAGGACACTATATAGCATCAAGTCCACTGATATTTCCAGGACGTACAGTATTTGCAGGTCACTCTGTCCAGGACAAGCTGGCCATGCTCTCCAGATAATTGTTCCACTAATGGCTAATAATCTCACCCGTCTGTGCGATATAATGAGTCTGTAATTACACTTTATAATCAGAGAGCACTTTGAGGTCACAGCTTTTATATTAAAAAAGGCTGGGGAATATATAAGCACCTACAATTAAGTCTCAAAACAACAGTTTCAACCGGAGAGGACAATCGGTCCACATATGTAGACGAGGCCAAGTAGGTGTACCCAAGGTCTGCATCCAGATTCACAACAGATATGTAAAGCGGTGATGAGAAGTTGTCAGCATATTACTGCTGGGACTCAAATGAGGAGAGAGGCATAGTTTTGTATTCAAGAGAGTTTAGCACACGTCCACAAATTAGTTTAACTGAGTGTAAAAACAAGCGTTTTAGCTCCAAATCAGAAATCACATGACCTTTCAAGTAGACTGGGAACGTGTATGCCAGCGTAAAAAGTAAGGAGATTATCCACTCGGCAGTTAGTTGCAGAAAATACCAAGAACAAGGAACAGCATTGGCAAAGTAAGATCTTTGACCATCAACGAGGTGGAGCTGTTACTGACAGCAGTTTGTTATCCATATTGCATTCACCACTGGTAGTCAAGGCTGAAATGACTCTGCTTTAGGTGCTCACAAACTCTAGAGTGATGTGAATGGCAGGTGTTAGTGTAGCAAAAGTAAAATACTCTATAACTGCACAGCATTAGTGGGGGGTGTAGGCCTAATCTGGGACGATCTAAATGATCATTTAATTGCAGTTTTTTACAGAATCAAAAATGTCCGAAATAGTGTGTGGTGCACCTCCAATTATGTGAGCTGCTGACAAATCCAATCCAGTGGAAATAAGAGGGGAAACAATTTACATCCAAATGAAAAGTCAGTGCAACAAGTGTGAAAAGATGGACCTGATCAAGAGTAAAGTAGCTAAGGCCTGAGCTGCTGAAAGGTCAGGATTTAGAAGTTTACTTTTATTTACATTTCAAGTTACAGTTTACATCTCAACAGACACTCAATGAATCTTATGATCTATCCATTGAGGGAGTTTTATGATGCATTAGTATTTTGTGATTTATTTTTTTATCAGACATAACAAGTGCTCCACTGACTGGTCAAGTAGGCGCTGAAACTCCACCCATCACAGTTCAGCTTTCAGTAGGCAAATGTGTGTCCATGTGCTGGTGTGTCCGCGTGTGTGTATAATGAGCACAGACATGACGTTTTCACCTGACTGAACTCACTTGATGCTCTGCCAGCCAGACTGGCTGTGTCTCCCCTCCGGCCCTTCAGTGAAAATAAATGATCCCTGGGTGGCTACTGCTCTTTCTGCAAAATGGCTCCAAGTCAGCAAGAACTTAATGTCCATTTCAAAAGGGCAGGTAAATTAAAAGCTCCACCATAGTGCTTTAAATCTGATAATCTTTCCAGAAGCAAGGCACGTGTCTAAGGTTTACCTAAGACTGATGCGTGTGTTGTGTGTAAAACTGGACACTATGAATATGAAAAACCAATCCATGACACAATACTGGCCTCATTTAAAAACAGTGGCAGATGTTGCTCTCAGGAAGGGGGCATTCAATATTCTGTTTTGGCTTTCAAGCAAACAATTAAGCAAGCTCATCTAAAATGTTTATGAAAATTATCATATGCTGTTTCACATCACTGTGATCAGTGACTGTCTAGCCAGGCATTTACAGGGCATATTAAATAATTTACCTCTTTTAATTTCTTCATTTCAGACCAGGCTGTTTCTGTTGAACTACTTTTTAACTGATATCAGCACACCAGCATTTTTTGCCGTACATTGAAATCATACAGTGTGATGGCTAAGACCATCAGTGTAATTTTAACATGCCTGCTGGCATATCATCCAATCAGCACATAAAACACAATGATATATCTGGGGAGGCCATTGGGTATAATTCCACTGTTTAATTCAGTTTTAACCATTAAAATGTATTTTTGTCAGTGGGAGTTGATGTTCAAAGGTTCAAAACTAGCTCTTATTCGGTTTTCTGTCAGCTATCAAATCAACTATGTCCTTATTTTAGAAGTGATGCATTGTTTAATTGATCGAACAATTTATTTTAGGATGATAATGAAGTGGGTTTTAAAGAAATCTATGTAAACTAATGGGCCATTTAGCTCAGAGATTGTAAAAACTGTCTCATAGCAGTAGCACTGAGGATTCAGCAGCAGCAGAAGGATTTAACAGCCACATGAGACTTGTGAAGCATCCACATTTGGAAAATGTCTGTTCAAAAGACTTTCAAAGCTTCTGTATGGAATCTATATGAAATTGAATATGGCCACCCGAATGTAAAAATCTAAATCATTATAACCAAGAGACAGGAGCAGATAAGTCATGTTCAATGTTTTTAAACAAAATATTAAGGTGAAAAGAGGTGATTGTCTTTGAAAGGCAGATTTTGTAGCATTTTGCATTACTGAGATTGTTGATGAAAAGCAGCGAGGCACAAAGGGAGAGAGAAAAGAGGTATGACATGTGTTAAAGGTCCCCGACTGGCATCAAACAGGCATTGCAACCGTTAAGGCTGCTGGCTCACCATGATGCCTCCAAGAGGTGATTACTAAAGACAGCAGTCACACATATTAAGTGCTTGGTACTGAAGCACTGTCAGATGAGGGATGACATTTATTTCAAGGACTTTTTGTGGAATGACAGATACACTCAATGACTTCTTGCTGAGCTGAAGATTATTCCATGGGGCCATACTGGGAGGGAACCTTTACCATTCCTCGCTAGCATGAAATCTGCACCACAGGCAGTTCACCAGTCTATATATAGATCAGGGTGGTTTCACAACAGCACAGTACATTGTGCAAACAGATCTTAATTCTTTATACATTATGTATGTAAAATATAAAAAAAAACCTCACCTGTGCCATCCATCATCCTGCTGCTTTGTATACATATTGTATACAAAGACTACCCGACCAGCATACAGAGTTAAAAATGCCTCTAAAGACAAACAGACAGAGGCACCACTCAAAGGGCCTATAAAGAGTGACTTCTCCCTGACCACAGAGTAACCTATAATTGGGGGCCCAATATCAGCGTGCCTAAAAACACAGCTTACAACATACATGTTTTAAAATAGACGGTGGTCTGGTGGGGCCGAGAAACACTGGGCAGAGTAAGGTGGAGCTTCGTGGCTTGGATATGCTTGACTTGACAGTGTGTGCGCCCTATCTGCTATGAAAACAGGCAAGTGTCGCCCACGGCCACTCATATGCACGTGATGCACTCTCATCCTTACGCTTTCATGGGGGGAGTCGCCATAGTCCGCCAAAAGACATGAAGACGTGCTGGTGTGAAAACCCTCTTCTTGCTTTTGTGCAATGTCAAGTGCTGAAAATTAAGTAAATGCTGCACATACACAATTTATACAGACTCTTACTGGGTCTTTGTTAATGCTGTAGCAGGAGGAGACGCCAGCACTCACTTGTAATGTACAGCAGTTAAGTCATTCCAATGCAGGATTTATTCTATACTGTTTTGAAATAAGCTGCCAATATATATCAAAATTATACAAGTGAAAAAGGAGATTTAATGACCTGTGATTTAATATATTATAATGTGCTAAACATAAATGTACAGCACATGACTGGTTTTATATAGAAATTCAAATGAGCAGTATAAACAATTGCTGTGATGCTATAGAAATATACAGGATATTTCACTAAGTGAGAAAAACACATACAGAACTTAAGAAAAAATGAAAAAAAGAAAAGATGAAAAAGGCAAAGCAGGGGCAGGGTGTGTTCCCCTCTATTGCTAAATCCACTAAGGTGCCCTTGAGCAAGCACCTTAACCCACAGCTGCTCCAGCGGAGCTGCTCAGTGACCAACACCTAATATTGTGGGAGGACTGAGCATTCACCATGTATAAGCCAAGGTATTCCAGTTTAACTACCCTGGTTAAATAAAGATTAAGATCATAATTACCATGTCAATACTGTCAATAATAAAGCATTGTGTCGTTCTGCAAAGAGTCTACAAAGAGATATCCCAAGTCAAGATTTCTGTTGGGTGTCATGGTTGAAGATGAGCCTATTTAAATGTACAGACATGTTGTATTTGCACATTTACAATCAGCCATGTAGCAGATATCACTTGTTTCACTGAGGACATTTAAATAAACCTGCAAAAAAAGAGGTAAGAGCACATTGCTCTTGCTGTGGTACAGTAATGTTCAAAATAAACATTTCGTTTAAACTAACAATATTAAGCTTTTAAGCTGAAAGATAAATGTACTGGACTGCATAAATCCAATTTTGTAAAAATCCATTCATTCTGGTGAGCCCCACTAGCCTATGAAACTACCTTTAGGTAATCAGCTAGCTTAGCTTGTCTTGAAAACTGTAGGTTTATTTGTCTCACTGTTTTGGGCGACAGTCGTGTTACTGATCAAAAGTCAAACAAGGCACTTGTCCTTTTCAGCAGAGCACAGGAAAAGGGGTGAAGAGAGAGGATGGCGAGAGGCTGTGTGAAGCACTCCTATTCTACCCTTCCCCCCTCCTGAACAGTAGCAGATGACAATAGCTTCTAAACCAGGGCACGCCAGACATCCTGACAAAGGCAGGCTCCTCCCAAGCTGCTGAGTCCCTGTTCCCAAATAAACATAGCCATAGGGAGAGGGCAAGAGTCGGGATGTGGCGCTTGCCATGTCCAGACTAGCGACAAAATGAGTCCTTCAGCCCAGGAGCAAAGCATTCAGCCAGTAAACCGTAAAATGCATGCTGGACAAGGCAATCTCTTGACACAGTACATGGCTCAAATGCATTCTTCCTAATTTGGGCTGCATCAAAAAATAATGTTACAAAAATATACATATATACAAAACTGAAAAGCAAAAAAAATCTATCTCCAAATACACTCCCACAATGGTAAAATATAAATGCTATTTAGACCTTACTCACATGTATGCAGGTGAAAGGGGTGAGGACCTGGATGTCTTAAGAACTGGCACTGGGAATTTCCAGCTGACAGGAGAACCGCTTTTCCATTTCAACGGCATGTTGTTGTCACCAGAATGGTGCTAAAGCAATACCAACAGCAAAGACCATTTCCATGAAAAGGTTTCCAATGCAGTCTTCCATCCCACTCTGCCCACACCATTTAAGGGGGAGGGAGAGCAGCAGCAGTGGCGGTGGCGGCAGCAGCAGCTATAGAAATAAACTGGTAGAGGCAGTGCGGGTTACAGTCAGGGTTGTGACTTTAGCGGCAGCGCTGAGAAGCCAATAGATTGCATCCACCGCGTCTGCTTGCCCTGCTGCATTCACAGTTGTCTTGTGGTAGGAGGGGGAGGTAGTCCTGCCTTACCATCGCCCTTACAGCTTTTGTGAATAGTGCAGTAGCTAAGCAACAGTGCCACCTTGTTAAAAGAGTTGTGATTACATCTCTGGGATTACTATGGAAAGGGGATGATTAAGTAGTAGCAAAAATAGTACAAAACCTCCTACGAAATTTATACAACTCAATACATTTATTTGCTCAACATGGTTTTGTCCATTTTTATTAAATCAGTAACAATGCTAAAATTTATTCTACCAGATAAACTGGAGAGGTCTTATCTCTATATCAACAAAGTTTGGATTTCAAGTTTTTCAGTAATTTTTCTGAAAACAATAAGTTAGCAATAAACAATTATATAAATAGTCCTAATGACATTTTAGTGGATGTAGAAATTAAATGTTTAAAACAATATGTCTTGTCATAATTGAAGTCTAAGTTTTATGACTGTGAGCTGTGACTGCAATGTAAAAATTCTGAATAAATGCTCACAAACTCCTTCCCTTAACATATGTCTTTATTACTGAAACTAATCACCAGAAATAAATGTGAGTTTTCTTAAGATGAGCCCTTTACATCTACATTAAAAGCAGGTTCCTTCTCCGTGAGTGTCGCCATTTTCCCATACTCAACACATTCTAATGCAACGGAAGGGTAGAGTGCTCCTTCTTCTTCTCTTGGAAATCTAAATGCCACATCCACTTTTGCTGTCACAGCTGCCTGATCACACTGATGCTATTCATTTAAATCTTTGAATCTGTATTTTCTTTGTAATATTGTGGTCTTCCCCCCTCAGTATCATTTGCCGAGTAGAAGCTTGACACAGCAAAGACTGCTGACTTGGGGTAAACAACAACAGCAGCATGCTCAGGCCAAGTCTTTCACAACTTTCCGGAGCTTGATAAATATTAGTCTTTTACTTGGGGGGCTGATTAATCAGGACAATTTATGGCATTTTTAGAGAATCTGCACTGTTGACGCCTGAAACTGATGAACAAAAATAAATGGATCCAAATTAATTGTTTAGGGACTCAGATTTTTGGTTGTCATTATGAAAAAACATGTGCAGGCATGCATTCATTGCAGACTGCCTCGTCAAAAAGGCCCTGAAACTTGAGCGCATGAACTAGGTCAGAAAATATTCGTGGATAACAACGGTTTATCCAAGGTCAAAGCTTAATCCTGAAAGCTGTGTTAGCCTTTTAAAGGTTGATCAAATGAAATGATCAGAGGCTTTGACAGAAGAATGTAACATTATAGACCAGGTGGCCAAATAGTTTGTCAACATGCATATCTTGCCTAATTGTCAGTAAATGAGATAAGACAGGGGTAGGTATAGTGATTTAGAAGCTGTCAGAGAGAAGGTACAGTAAACCACTAGGGCCGGACAATGATGAGCTTCCTGGCATCTTCTATTCACAGAGCTGTGCTGTGACAACAGATCTCAGTTCAAACATAATGTACATGATGTCTCTTGATAAGCCATTCATTTTGCATTACACTTGTACTGAAGGCTGATTGTTAATGCTCACTTTGATTTCACTCAACTAAAGAAGACAAAAAAAGGAGTCCATATTACAGCAATAGCTGATGTCCCAAACCAATTAGCCACACTGCACCCTATTAACTGATAGTGTAGCGATATAATATTCATAAACCCTGGTAACATCTAGCATACAAACGCGATTAGACCCACTTTATTTGTCATTCCGCCTCCAATCCCTGTCGGTCAGGCCATTTAACTTTAAGTACCCTTTTTATTGTATAATCAAACAAACAGTTCACAGTCATACTAATATACCTCCATAGCCAAGTCAAGAAAAACTGAAAAGGGTGTCGCCTCATCAATAATTGTTTTCCCTCATACTGGAACACTTGGTAAATATAGTCACGAACACACACTGCGACTAGTTCATTATAAACTCCCTATTTCAGTCTTTGTATACAGTGTAACAATCCTGTCTCAGTGACAGAATTAGTGCTGGCAAATATTGAACAGGCCATCCAGGTGTGGAAGACTGTCACAGGTAAATTCATGTAGCAGAAGCACTACAGTGTCTTTCAAGTGATTAGCAATGGTTCTCAATCCTGGTCTTTCAGTGCCACAGTCCTGCTTTTCTTTCTCACAATCTAATTAAGGATTATCCGATTAACACCCTTACAATCCAAGTGGGACCCATAGCCTAGCCAAGACTGATACCAAGACGGATAACTGCTGCAATATACAGAGTTTGAGAATGGTCAACCAACAATCCTGTGTCCACAGGAACTTATTTTAAAAAGAAGTAATTCTGCCTGGTTACCATTAATGATGTTGACAGCAATGAAAATAAATTATTCTCCCACAATCACATTTTTCGTGAATTTTTGGAAAGGTTTGTGAGCCATTAAGTGAAACATATTTAGCTAAGGTAAATCAATCGACATTTTCACAAGGGCTAAGTAAATGATGTAATATGAGATAGTGCTCTTTACCTCTCATGCGGTCCGATGGGCATCGTCTCCCCTCTGTGTACAGGGTGCTCCATACCCTCACCTCAAAAACAGAAAGATGGCACTTTCAACAATTGTGACAAGTCTGTCTTCCATATAACAAACATTCAGCAAAGGAAAAACATTCAGTTTTCTTCGGCCAAGAAAAACAAAATATTGCTGTTAGATGTTGCAAAGTCATTTTTCAGGATTTGTAATTTAGACTCACATGTGCACTTTTAACAGACCTCGCCTATTTGTTTCGGCTCGTTTGCAGTGCACCACACTATTTTAGATACAATTTATTGCCAACGATTGTCAATATTCTGATGTTGTAATTGAGAAGCCTCTCTTTACAATAGGCCACGCTTCTAAAGTTAGCAAATATGGTGCTCTGTAATCACAACATACATGGGCAAAAAAAATCATTATGTAGCGCAGATCACAGGTAACAGTCCAGTTTCACAAAGTTTTAACATTTTCAAAAGATATCTACAACTATTTTGTAAAACTGAGGTAGCAATGAGCAGCAACACAAGCTGTCATTTAAGAAAAAAACAACTACTTTATCTTGAAAGCAAAGTTTAGTATAGTTTAGTAAGACTTTAGTATTAAATTGTATATGTGCTGCCTGTAGCTACGTTACTAATGACAGTGGGATAATATAAATATATTCGTTAGCTCATTTTGAATGCATATTGTTATATTGACAAAGGTGGGTGGGTACTTTTTGACCCCTAAACTCCTGCTGAGATGTGACAGCTGCATCATATGTCTATAACTTGTTGCTTTACACAGAACTGGGCTAATGGAAGCTAAAAATATCTTCAGCGTGCGTCACCTAACAGAACAATCTTCCTGTAATTCTGCTAAAATGACGTTCAAAACAACGGGTACTACCATTGATCTCGAGTGTTGTTTTATTTTTAAAGAATGGTAAACAGGTAAACTTTCCTCTGAGGTCACAGCCGGGTTCGCTGTTGCTACTCTTGGTACATGACACACGCTTCAAGTCACACAGAACTGATGGAGCTCACAGCTTCAATGTGCTAAGGGCTGCAGCTCCCACGCATTCTCAACAAGTCGCAGAGGTTTGTCATTTAAAGAGCTAACTGCGACATGTTGGGAGAAAACTAAGTCCTCGGCGAGGAAGCTGACTTTGCTAGCAAAGCCTTTGGGCTACCATCATTGGATGTTAGTGCTTGTTAGCCGGGGGACGACACGGATGTACTGTCACAAGAGGCAACGCTGTCAGCCGGGAGCACCGCTTGTTTTCTGGCCATGTTGCCTCAACACTGTCCTTACATCTCCACTGGGAACAGGCTAATGCTAACTAGCTAAGCTAACCCTTTTAACGTTGGCATTAGCTAGCTGGATATAACATTAGATCAGGACAGTCGACTGTAAGCTTACCGAGTTGGTTGTTGTTTGTACCACTATGGTATAGCTGTGTTACATCAACCAACAAGAGTGTTAACCAGCGGGGTCTTAACATGAGTTAGTTGGGTTAGTTATTAGTTAGTCTGGTTGGTCGCTTTGCCACCCTCAGAAAATGACAGTGACTAACTGTCAACCTGCTGTTTGTTGAGCTTAACACGCTATGTGCGGTATTCTATCCAGTGTATGAATCTTAAATACACTCAGTAAACTTTTAGAAAGCAGATTCCATACCTTCGACAACGAGACAACGTTAACCAGCGTCCTTGTTTTCTTTCCGAGCCCTCAAATCCACTTACACGACGGGAGCCTCCTTCCCGGTGTTGCCCAATGGGGTTGTCGCTTACTGGGGGAGCCGGAGCATCCGAACTTCTCATTGGTGGAAGAGTATGGCAATCTTTTCCCATTGGCTCAAAACTTCCGTTACTAAATAAAGAGGCTCTAAAGGAGAGTCCTGTTTCTTTGGAGCGCGTGTAGCCGGGAACAAGCATCTGCACTGCTGTGACACCAACTCATTGTGATTTATAGAAGTTTACTGTTGTCGTTTATATGAAGTCTAAGTTCGAACTTCTATGGAACTCTACTTAGGAGGTTGTGTTTGCATTACTGTTTCTATTGAAACTAGGTGGAAGTTTGGGGTATGGGCCCAGGAAGAACTCATTCCTTTTACAGTTGATTGCATTATGGATGGTATCAGAGGATACCATATCTCTGAGTGTGTGAAACTTCATGTGGCTTGATTGAATTTAAGGGGACTGTTTGCCCTGAGTGAAGTGTGAATGCCATTCTAGTTCTTTCCATCAGCGAACAAGGAACGTAATGAATAAAATGAATACATCTATAAAAAAATCTTCTGCCAAACATATTTCTTTCTTTTAAGGAATCCTTTCTTCAGCTCCTAGAAATTAAATAAACATAATCTCCTTTTTCCTTTGTCTTCTTTTTTTATTGTCATATTGTATCGAACCAAACAACACATATTTTATTTTAGTATGTCATATTCCTACCTACCTCATTACATTGTTTTCAAATGCAAACAAATACTTCTACTTTGCACACTTGTCTCTTGTTCATAGTTTGCCATGTCTTGTATTTAGTCTCTTGTTTATAGGCTTATTCGTTGTTCTATTATATTTAGTACTTTACTGTGTATTCTAGTACTTTATTGTGTATCATTTACTTAAG